>NW_026913565.1:0-1200000 GCF_034315485.1 Pezoporus occidentalis
TAAGCGTCTATAAATATATAAAGGGGGAGTGTCACGAGGATGGAGCCAGGCTCTACTCAGTGGCAAACAATGATAGGACAAGGGGTAATGGGTGCAAACTGGAACACAAGAGGTTCCACTTAAACTTGAGAAGGAACTTCTTCTCAGTGAGGGTGACGGAACACTGGAACAGGCTGCCCAGGGAGGTTGTGGAGTCTCCTTCCCTGGAGACATTCAAAGCCCGCCTGGACACATTCCTGTGTAACGTTATCTAGGTGTTCCTGCTCTGGCAGGGGGATTGGACTAGATGATCTTTTGAGGTCCCTTCCAATCTCCAGCATACTGTGATACTGTGATACTGTGAGGCCTGGCAGATTGACCATATCACACTGAAGACAACCCGCCAAGGCAAGCACCATGTGTTTACCATGGTGGAAGCAACCCTCGGGTGGCTGGAAACACATGCTGTGCCCCATGCCACTGCCCGGAACACCATCCTGGGCCTTGAGAAACAGATTTTGTGGCGACACGGCACCCCAGAGAGAATTGAGTCAAGACAATGGGACTCATTTCCGGAATAACCTTATAGATATTTGGGCCAAAGAGCATGGCATTGAGTGGTATATCACATCCCCTACCACGCACCAGCCTCTGGGAAAATCGAATGGTACAATGGGCTGTTAAAAAGCTACATTGAGAGCAATGGGTACGGGAACTTTCAAGCATTGGGATACACACTTACCAAAGGCCACCTGGTTGGTCAACACCAGAGGATCTGCCAACAGGGCTGGCCCAGCCCAGTCAGAACTTTTACATATTGTAGAGGGGGACAAAGTTCCTGTGGTGCATATGAAGAATTTGCTGGGGAAGACAGTCTGGGTTATTCCTGCTTCAGGTAAAGGCAAACCCACTAGCGGGATTGCTTTTGCTCAGGGACCTGGATATACTTAGTGGTTAATGCAGGAAGATGGGGAAGTCCGATGTATACCTCAAGGGGATTTGATTTTAGGGGAAAACAGCCAGTGAACTCAATTGTATGCTGTTGCCTGCTGTGTCATACTTTTATAGCTGATCAACTAGATGTCTCCAGGTCACCAGCAACTATCCCTGACTTCCTTCCAACCATCATCCCAACAGAGAATGAACTTTGACAGAACCGGATGAGTTCCGCAATAAAGGAACGACCAGCATCAGCAGGCAACGATCCAATACTGCACACCGCCTTTCCTGCCCTGAAAGATTGTTACAACAGATGGAACCTGACATTATGGGCCGAATGGACTCGGCAGCATTATAGGGATTGGTCCATGCACTAAGAAAATGATCTTTTTCTCTTGGTCTGTATGTATATGGATGTATATATGTGGGAGAGCGATGGTGTATTGAAAATGTGGGATCTGAGCATGACGTGAATGGTATGGAATAAGGGGTGGATAATGTCCTGAGTTCAGCAGTAGCAGTCATGTTTCTCCTTTGTGGTAGCTGGTGCAGTGCTGTGTTTTGACTTCCAGCCTGGGAACAATGTTGGTGATACCGATGTTTTCGGCTGTTGCTAAGTGATGTTTACCCTGACCAAGGACTTTGTGAGGCTCATGCTCTGCCAGGGAGGAGGGGAGGCTATGAGGAAGCAGAGACGGGGCACCTGACCTGGGCTAGCCAGGGGGGTATTCCATACCACAGCACATCATGCCCAGTATGGGGGGTAACTGGGAGTTACCCAGAAGGACACGGGCTTCTGGGTGGGACTCGTTTCTTGGCCGGTGGTATCGTATTCTCTTCCCTTGTTATTTTCTCTTATCGTTGTCGTTGATAGTAGCGGTGGTGATTTGTGTTGTACATTGGTTGCTGGACTGTTCTTTTCTCAGCCCGTAGCAGTTGCACCCTTTCAATCCTCCTCCCCGTTCCTCTGGGAGCAGGGAAGGGGAGAGCCCCGGTGGGGGGGGGGGCGGCGGGGGGGGCCTTGGTTGTTGTCAGCCCGGCACCACTCACTGGGAGTGAGTGAACAATTTACCTGACTGGTTTTAAACCACGACAGCATGAAAGATTCAACTACCCTTATAATTACATAACTGTAATGACAGATTAATTCATGGTGCCAAAGAGAGGGGGTTTGTACATCTTTCAGTGTTAATCTATTTACCGTATTCCACGAAGGTAGAAGGACTTTAGAAAAGAACTTTGAAACAGAAGTGTAGATACATAGAGGTAAGTTTATAGTCATCTCTTTTATAGTTTGTGGTCTTTTTTAATTCATAAATACATTCTTTAAGTCATGTGCACACATCTAACCACCAAATCTTCCACACTTCATATAGTGGAAGCAGAAATACATATGCCCAGAGCATGTTGCTATGGGGGGGGGGGGGGTGTGTGTGTGTATATGTATATATAAATATGCTAATAGACTGACCATGTCCATGGCAAATACATCTTATTCCCCACTATAGGACACAGGAGCCTTAGTCATATACTGAAAACTTATTTTGCTGCAGGGAGTACCTAAACAAAATAAGAAAGAGGTGTCCCCGCCACAAATGTGTTTTGCAAGATGGTGTTTGTTGCATGTCTGTAGGCAGAATTAGACCTTTCAGCAGCCTTGTGAAGTCCAAATAAAAAGGAAGAAGGAGGATGTTTTGTCTTGGGATTTTTCCTGATTCTTTTTTCTTAAAGAAAGGGTGGACAATGCACAAAAAAAAAACAAAAAACACCACAGGGTTTGAGAGAGGAATCAGCTTTTTTGCTGATTTTGGGGTTTTGGTTTTTTTTTGAGTTTAGGGTTTTGTTTTTTGTTCTTTTTTTCCTAGGGAAGTTCACTGTTTTCAGTGATAAGAGTTGGAAACCTTATGAAAAGTCTTGTGAAGGTTACACCTGGGATATGTTAGTTGGGAAGCAGTAAGTTTGACAGTAATAGTCATTTTGTCAGTTGCACAGCAAAAATATAAATCTTGGGGAGTGTGCTGCAAAAGGGGGGAATACAGAGAAGACAAGAAAAAAATCAAAACAAGAAATCCATCTCTGCATGTGGTGAAAAGAATGTCACAGGTTTCTAGTCTGATGCTTATTATTGGTGTTCAATGAGACACTAAAAATATGTCAAAGTATGAGCAGTGTCTCCATATTCATTCTGCATGTTTGAAGAACATATTTGGTGTTTCTTACACGTTTCTCAATCTGCAAAAGAACCACAAGGTGATTCCCACCATCATTTCCAAGTACATATGTACAGGAGAAGCAGCTCCCCTGCCATTTTTCAAGGTGGTTTTAGGCACACCCTGCTTCTTTATCTTTCATCACATGTTGTAGTCTGGAAGAACTGTTTTAAATTGGTTGCTGTCCTAGCATGTACCTCTCCGAATTAAAGGATGGCTCAGCAGGTGCCCAGCACAGACAGGGTGCTGGCTGTCTTCTGCTTTCCACCAGCCCTGTGCAGGGAAAGAGAGGAGATTACCTGTGGAACCAGCCATATATTTTTTGGGGGTTAAGACAGTGTGGAAGTCAGCTTGTGGCTGATGTTAACAATGAAATGTATTAAAAAATCAAACCTGATAATTCTGAGCACCAGCTTTCTCCTGTCACCATTGCTAGGCATGCATCCTTTGTGCCATTTTGAGCAGAAAAAGGAAAAAAAGCCATGAGATCATAGGTTTCTGGGGAGGGAATAAAAGAAAAGACTTCCTCTCCACTCAGTCTGTTTCTTTTAATTAAAAATGGTTTTAATGTAGGCAGAATAAAGCAGACACTGTATCCCTGCTATTGTTCTAACTGTCAAGGTTGAACAGCTCTAATGCATAATATCTGTAATATCTCATTAATTTAGGACTTGCATTTCTTGTTTTTCTCCTTTCTTTCAGTCTTGTTAATGACAGTCTCATCTATAGAAGCAAAGAATATTCTCAAATAATGGAAAGGAACATCTTTTTCATGTTAATCAAAGGAGTGGAAAAAAGAATAGGAAATTGATGTGCTTTGCACATACCAGCCAGGAGGAAGAGTTTACAGGGAAGTGGGAATTCATACGCTCTTCTCTTTCTGATACAAGAGCTTTAATGTTTTGTGGCAGTGAAAGGACCTGGAATTTGTTCTTTCTACTCCCAAAAATGGCATGTTAGGAGGGCTGCACTTGTCTTGGTTTACATGGGATTTACGAAACATTAATAATGGAGTTTTATCATGTCAGCACTTCAGAGTCTATAGTGCTTGGGACTGAATGTGAAATGTTTTGTTCAGGTTTTTTGGTTGTTGGTTTTGGGTTTTGTTTTTTTGTGGGTTTTGTTTTTAAGAGAATCTGTGACAACTGCAGTAACAGCCCATCTTGATTATATATTGGGAAATAAGTAATATTTACCCCTGTTTTCCTCTGAGCTCTAGATATAAAAATAGCTGGGTTTCTATAGTACAAATGTTAACAAAAGGATGACAGCACCTTATCAGAGAGAACATGCACAGCTGTGGAGATACTCTATTCATTTTCCTGATACGCATATCAAACATTTCACAATTGATGCCTTGGCCAGACTGGCTGGGCCAGCAACACTGACAGGTAAAGGAATTCTGTAAAGATACCTTCCATTTTTCAGGGTTATATTTACTGGACCTACTCTGGGGAGAGAAATGAAGTTTGAAGGGACAGAGAGCTACTATGGATTCTCTTTTCAGCATCCTTTTATCAGAAACTGATAACAGAAGTTCATAATTAAGATACCTTAAAGAAAAGGGCAACAGATTTTTAGATAGCATTTCTCTGGGGAAGTTCCTACATTTTTAGATAATCCTCTGGTTCCAGTTATCAAAGATTTCCTTGAACCTTGAAATAAGAATTAATATTATTTCCAAAGTTCTTGGTTGCCTTGTATCAACAGAAATTTTAATTTGAACTAAATTCCTAGGGAAAAAGAGGATTTTTCTATTGCAGCTCTATTTTGATTTTACTTAGCAGTTTAATTGAATGCAAGAAGAATAAATCTTGATTCAATTCCACTAATCATTTTACTTCACAGATAGTCTCTAAACTTTAAACATCTTGAACATATTTGTTTAAATTTTAAATTGTCTATGTGTACATTTCATTAAACATTTGTGCTCCTGTTTTATGAGGTAGGTAGTGAAAAGCTGTTTTCTTGGAAATTTCTTAAGATTAAAAAAAGGGGGGGGGAAGCTAAGAATTGGAGGTGATTTTCCACATTCTTACTTTTCAGCTAAAGCTTTTTAAATATTTAAAACATGAAAGTATTACTTTTTCTCTCTTTTTTTTTTCCTTAAGTTTTTTATGCCAGATAAGAAGTGCTCAGTTGTCAGCTATTTAGCTAGTTCTTATGAAATCTGCTTCTTTGTCTCTGTATATACCTGCTGAAGAGATTTTTGGTCATGTTGGCCAATTTCAGCCAAATTTGCTGGAGGAGTCAAGGACTGTAAGTGCTAGCAAAATAATTGATACAGGAGAGAAAATCTGTTCAGAGGGCCTTGATGCACCTCTTTCCCCCACATTCTCTGCAGATTTCTTCTAAGTGCTTGAAAAGAAGATTAACTGGGAGTTTGCACCTTCTTGTGCCTGAAGGTCAATCAGCTTTCAAATTCAGATCCCAAGACAGCCAGGCTTTCTTGGGTTTGGTGCTATAATGACTAATTTGTTTGTTCTTTTGAGCCGAGTTCTCAGGAATGGAAAGGGAAAGGAACATACAGAGAAGAGGAAAGAAAGCATGTGGAAGTCTAAAATATACACATAAGAAGCAGAATCTTTTTCCTTTTGATAATCCAAAACCAAAGCTTGCAGTAGAAATTTATCTCTTATATAGGGAGAAAAATATTTGTGAATTATTTTAAAACTAAGCCTGTTGTTTGGATGCTCCCACTACAGTTAAACAAACAGCTTTGAATATTCTGGCAATATTGCCATCATTTGTTTGAATATTTCTTCATGTCAGTTCTGGTTTGACCTCAAATAAATTTTCTGGGTTTCTCTTGCCAGGGTGAAATTAAGTTGGAAATAATGAAGGCAATATTTTGTTTTCATTTGACAATTTGTTAGCAAGAGTGAAGAGAGTAAGAGCTGGGGATCAGCTGCATCATGGGTTGTTTTTAGCTTCAGTGGCCAAGAAAGTCAGATGTTTTAGTTCAGATCCCTTGTCTTGCACCCTGCCACTTTTACCATCTATAACAACTGTGAGTATTTTATCATCTTACCTAATCGTTCTACCACCATTCACACACTCTTTTCTTTGGTAAGGTAACAATGGGCATCAAGGTTTTTGCTGCAGTATGGTCTGCAGATCAACACTCATAAGCATGGGAGAGTCCTAATGAAAGGATTTCAGAGAATGGTCTGTCACTATACTGTCAAATCAATTATATGTTAAATTTTAATAGTCTAGTTCAGATGACAACTAAGTTTCTCCAAGCAATTATTTTTTTTCTTAATTAAATTGCATTTTAAAACCAGAGGATGTACATTCACTTGTCAGCTACCATGTTATTTTTATTCACTACATAACTTTTTGGTTTTTTTTTTGTCTGAGCAAATTTATAGTCATCAGCAAAGGAAGAGGATGAATTTCTTTTATCCTGCATTTCACTGGCTTATTATCAAATTATTATTGTCTATTAATGACTCAGAACTTGTGAGTGAAGAAAAAACCCAACACTATATTTTTCGTATTTATGCAGATGCCTTGGTATTTACAGTCAGATTTTGCAAGAAGTTAATTATCAGAGGAAAATAATTGTTTGCTTTACCTCACAAATTCTTCCCTATTTCCAAGCTTTTGTTGTACTTTCTAAGCGTCTTGTTCTAAATTCTAAAGTAAATCCCATGCTTCAAACTTGTCAAAATATACCTCCCACAGCCAACTCATCTTATGCTCTGTGAATTATGGATTCCAGTACATTCAACTAGGAAACATGCAACTCATTCATTGCATGTCCTTTGTAACCATGAGCTCCTATGGGCACTGTTTGTAAATTAGAGAGTTGGTAAAACTTGGAACAAATATTTCTTCTTCTTTAACCATGCAAAAATTGTACGCGTTTCACCCAAAGTTGTGGGGTATACTAGTGCTGGAGAAAAACATGCACTGGCATCCTCTCCTCTCCCTACCCTGTCCATTAATGAGTGCATGCAATGCACTTTGGTGTAGGAATCATTCATTAGGAATGTCACAGTCACAGGCAGGTCCATATCTACAATAAGAGACTTTGGGTAGATCACTCCTAAGGTACAGTGTGAAATTCCTTATGTGCCTTCCAAAGCTTTGGTACAAGCACCTGTCAAAGGCAAGAGTACAGATTACTTTGCCAACACTGGCTTAAGTTCATCCCTTCTTAATGCATTTCAGGGACTGTATTTTAGTTTATCTTTACTTTGTCCTATGAATTTCCATCAGCAGTTGAGTGCATTAAGGTGCTTTCTTTAGAGAAATACCACGATTTAGTTTCATCCAAAATTAATCCAGGTGTTGTGTTTGGACATGACACTTCTATTAAACTACGCAGCATGAGGACAGCTGATTTAGAGATTAGCAATATAGTTCTGATGTAGATGTACCTGTGCTGATGTAGATATACCAAGTGAGACACATCACCAAGTGAGACACATCAGTTGTCTCCCGCAGTAGGAGGCTTGCTGTGTCTTCAAAAAGTAATAGAGGATGAAAACCTAATTGTAAGCATATATGTAAGTGTAAATTATGAAAAAACTTAAGTTAGATTTTTGAAAATTCTCTAGGAGTTTACAATACAAGTATCTTTCCTCCATCCAGTGAAGTATCTTGCTATTTAATGAGAGAGTTAAGATGTAACTATCTGCCAGCTGGATGTAGGTTATGTTTTTCAGATTTGCTTCTACAGTTAAGCTGCATTTGTGGTGATTAAAAAAGAAGCATATTTATGTCTTTGACTTATCTTTGCCAGCCAATGAAATCAGTTTATGAGTAGGTTCAAGGCTATCATCATGGCATGTCATCAGCATTGTAATAGGCTGCTTAGTGCTGCAGAGAGACTTGAAATAATGTTTCTTACTTACTTTGAAATTGAATAAAGCTGTGTTGAACTTTTTTTGGTTCAAATGCTGTGTTTAGGAATAATATAAATGGGTATTTCGAATTGTATGAAAACAATTGTGCAGAATTTAAGGGCCGCATGCATCACTAGTGTGTATATACCAGAGCCACTTCCTTTTTAATGCTGTGTATGTTTTTAGATTCCACAAATTCTTCATCCAGTTAATGAAGGTTTATGCTGTATTAAAATTATTAGCAGAGCTCTTCCCCTTATCACCTTCTGGAAGAACTTTAATTTGCCAAATGTGATTAGTGGAGGTGATTTTACAACCTAACACAAGGGAAAGTATGTCAAGAGATAGCATTAGGTTGTTTTGGTTGGACCCTCATTTTAAAACATCGAAACTACTTCCACTTTCAAAGTATTATGAGAGCTTTGCTAAAGGTGATCAAAATTTTTATTGTGGAACTACTTCCTTTTAACTTGTCTGCTTTAAAAAGCAACACAGTTTCCCTCTAAAATTCAGTATCATTCACTCTGCCTTCCAAACAGAACAGACAGCTCTTTTATGTGATGAACAATGGTGCAGAATAAGTAGACTAACCTAAGTGATAAATGATCCCTCTTCAGGTCTAATTCAATAGAAGTTTCCACGCAACAGCTGCAGCTGTTTCCATGAGAATCTGAAATAAACCTGCCCTCTATTGCTGCTGAGCAGTGTACAAAGTAAAGACTGATAAGTCAGGATCAGTATTTTAACTGAAGGTTCACATAGCTAAACTAACGGACAATATCCATTTCAGTTGAGAGGTGGAGTGAGCCAGTCTTCTGTGTGACTTGCAGAGCACTGTAACAGACCTGAAAATGTGAAAGACATGTTAAACTGGAAGGCATCTGCTAAATGAAAAATGAAAGAAGGATTTTTCAGAGGGATTTGTTCCAGTCCAGATTTTCGACTTAATGATCTTGAAGGTTTTTTCTAACCTAAATGATTCTGTGTTACAGATTTGCAAATCAGTATGAAGGGATCAGCTATATGGAGAGAGGTCTACATATAGACAATGTCTTCCCTGGAGACATACAAGGCCAGGCTAGATGTGGTTCTGGGCAACCTGGTCTAGTTGAAAATATACCTGCTCATTGCACGGGAGTTGGACTGGATGAGCTTTGAAGGTCCCTTCCAATCCAAACTATGCTATGATTCTATATAGTACAGGGCTCGCTTTGGTGTAATGATTAAAAACCATTGCTATGTGCACTGTTTCCCCTTTCTTAGCTGTGTCAATACTTGTAACAAGTATTAAGAAACTGGAAGGTGCCTTCACACAGTGTGGTGAAAGGGAATATGTGGAAGTGGGATGATGAGTGCTGAAAAAAAGCTTCTTTTCACAGGGAAAGATGAATGACAGACAGAGGGAAGCTGTAGCAAAACTCTTGAAGCCATGCATAATTATTCTGTAAAGGGAGCCCTCCACCTAAAGGAAGTGGGATTCCAATTAGAGTTACCCTTTCAGTAGCCAGAATGTTTTCAAGTTTGCAGAGCAACCTTTTCTAATGTGAGATATGTGAGGACATCTAAATCCACCAGCACCAGCAGTTGGTGGTGAAACAGGTACCTCCTGGCATTCTGGCCCCACTCTCACTCCTGCTCTCCACCTCCCTGTACCCCCTGGCAGGTCTCATCACAGCTGAGTCTCCATAGCTCTGTTTCAAGCTCAGGTTCTGAACGCTTTGCAAACCTAAAGGTCATTGTATGTCTGTTGTTTTTTTTTTTTTTTCTCGGTGTACTCTCTCCAAATAACCTCAAATAGCAAATATAAACAACCTTGACAGTTAAATTGTCCTAGAAATCAACCCAGAAATCTCTAGTAACCTACGGTAAGTGTCCTAGTTCCTTACTTGGTCATATGTCTCTGGAATGCCATTAATACAGACTGCCTGTGTCAAGCAATCTGCTTTTCGTTTAAAAACATCACAGACTGACATTCTTCACATGTAGCAAAAGTCTTTGCTTCCATTATAATTACATTTCTGTCTGTCAGCACTGATTTCAGTGTAATTTATATATTGCTCTGTTGCAAGGCAGAAATTGGTTTAGATGGTTCTATTTTTATATAGGTGGGAATTAGTAGAACTTTTATACAGATTATGGGGAATGTTGTACAAAATCTTCAGAAGTCAAACATTGAATATGATTATATACAGCAAATTATGAACTGGCTTTGGACTGTAAAGTTAGTATTTAAAGTGCTATGTTTGATGGAATGTAGAAAACCTCATGAAGCTAAGGGTAATGACTAGGGTTTTAGTGTGTTTATTTAGAATTATATCTCACTGGAAAGTCTTAAAAACAAAATGGAAACTATGGAGTGCTTTCAAAATGTGCATGTTGACAGCATGGAGATACACAAGGACCTAATGGTAGGAAAATGAGCTCATGCAACATGTGCAGCCATGGGGCTTCTCTGAACTTAAATCTGCATAGGCACTGCTTCTTTTCAAAATACTGGCATACAGTTCATCTTAAATTCCACTTAAAAACTGATTAAATATTCATTTTTGGAAACCTGGAGTTTATTTTCTTTGCTTTTAATAAACCAGAAGCTCTGCTTTTAATCCTGTTATCGTCTATAACAACCATTAAATGCTTGTAAGCATGTCACAAGTTTCTGTGGATAAACCTAGTAAGTTTCTTGCATCTCCCTTGAAAGGAATAAAGTAATGTTTTTTAGGAACATTATAATTTGTGAATCAGACAATTTGCTGCATATTTGATATTACATTACAGTTCTATTTTTAGATATGCAAACTAATTATATCACACCAGGTATGATTTCAATATTTATTTTCAATAGCTGGTCTGGGCCATACCAGTTTAGTGTACTGGTATTTGGAAGGTACTAGCAGTCACTGCAGCAGCCAGCACACTCCATGGGGTAACCTCTGGCCTTAACATAAAAGGTAAATATCACTAAAACTGTGTGTTATTCCATAATACAGAAATGCAGAATATCCCATTGCTTCTCAACTGTAATGCCCTCCAAATTTCCACTGAAATAACTGAACATTTTTAGTTACATTAACAGTCTAAGCCTAATCCAGCATTATTTCATGTACAGTGCAATATTTCTCACTGTGGAGGTGGTTGAGTTATGTAAATGTTGGATCATTTGCCAGAGGTAAGAGTAATTGCAAATGTAATTGTTAATGGCAGGTTCTCCTAGGAATGTTAAGTATTGCCTCACTCAGGGAAGACTTCAGAGGAAAACAAACCATGTCACATCACTGCTTAGAACTGCAGGCAAGTTGAATCTTTCCCACCATTAACATCAACGATTTTTCCCAGTTTCACATTTCTGACAATGCCTGATTAATGGCTATTTAATTTCTATCCCAAAGGGAATTTTTAAATCCTGATGGAAAATTGTAAATGAGCAAAGTGAGGGGATGATTCTGGCCCTTTGGACCTGAGAAGTGTGCGTTTTCCCTGGGCAGAGTATAGCTCCTCAGCTAGGACACATCAGCATTTCTCATGCTGCATGGAGATGCTGACTCTCGTTTTGATGATTTCACCTGGGGAACTGCTACTTCACTGACAAAAGAGGGAGGGCAGAAGAGGGAGCAGTATTCTAATGACCTAAAAATAACTGGATATTTGTCATGTGTGTTCATTCTAAAGAGGGAAAGGGTGAAATGAATTATTTACAAGACTTCAAAGATGCTTTGTGACTAGAGTCAGGAAAAGGTTTCAGTCTATTTTTCTGTTATGTTTCTCAGACTTTTATTTCTGGGCACTTTTACAAAGTCAGGCTGAGCTATTCTAAGGAGCTGAGAGCTGCTGACTTCAAAGGAAGATAGTCTGAGACTAAAATTTCGGGCCAGGGACCAGTAGTAGAAAGGAGCTTGAAAAGAGGCAGAAAATAGATATAGAGAACATTGAAGAAAAAATGTTGTATTTAGAGGAGGTGTAAAACAAAACTGAGGCAACAGGATATTCACAATATGTTTATGAAAGTAGTGAGAAGATTTCTTATTCCCTAGTGTCTGTCTGGCAATTTCCACTGACTGCTGTGTGCTTTTCTCTCTGCCCATCAGATGAAAACTTTCATGTAAATTTAGTGTAAATTTAAACTATTTGTCATGTGGGTACCCCCTTGCTTTTCCTATGAAGGCACAAAACCCAAAATGACATTTCACCTGTAGGGCCTCCAGCACTGCTCAGAAAGAACACACACACTACATGCAATTTGTTTTGGTACCTGAGCATAAGCTTTTATCGGGTCTTGGTAGAAGAGAATACTTAAACCCAGGAAATATGTAGAACTGTCTTTTGCCATAGATGGTTGGTGATAAATTGTCTTGACACTTGCTGGGGGCTCTGTAGGCAAAATTGTTCTGTAAGACAGGCTAACTGCAGAAGATGTGGCCCTTCACTCTATGTATTGTATTCTGCTTTGCAACTGTCCAGTGCATTTTGCTCATCTGCTTTTCCTCTAGGGAACACCTCGTGGAATTACCATGAATTTATTCAGTCAAATAGATTCAGTCTTCCCATGTTAGTCTGGCCTGCTGTCTTCACAAGGCATTCCTTTGAAGCTGAAGGAAGTTTTAAATCAAGTTTTATTTTGGAGAAAATTGTAAAACTAGCCTAAAAAATAAACCAGATGATAAAAAAACCACAACCAACTATATTATAAAACTAACCTGGTAAATCTGCAGTTCTCGCACAGCCCACCCTTGAAAAAATCTCCTGTCCCAATTGCTGCTAAGAGAGTACCATGAATGGGACAGCCAACTGCCTGGGAAAGCATTTGCCCAAAGGTCATCCTTTAAAAGAGTAAAGATGAACGTGAACCGTGTTCAATAGTCATAAGGGAATTGCAGGTTGCTGGTTTTGACACAGAGGAGAGGTGTTGGTGTGGGTCAGAGGGCTGTTGGCAGAGGGATGGACATGGGCAATGCCACATCCCCAGTCTGCAACCCACAGGGTTCTGTGGTGCATGTGCCAGCACATCCCCTCCAATGAGGTGCTGAGGGCCATCCAGAAGCTGGCAGGTGCATAGAAACCTTTTATGAAAGTCTAGCACTGTTGATTAGCTGTTGCATTGCTGGTATGGATTGCAGGTATTTTGTTCCCTGGTTGCTGGCTAATTATGTCATTGAACTGCTTCAGGGTTGACCTAGTTTAAACTAAAGGAACTGAGCAGAATTGACTGACACATCAGTCATTCATGTTTGAGTTACAAGACACTGTTTCATAAATCTTGGTTTGCATACCTGTGTAAGAAGTTGTTCCCAAGTGCCACCAGGTGTGCTGAGGTGGACAGCAAGAGCATTCTTGTATTACTGTTTCTTTTGAAGCTGATGTGAAACTAATTCAGAGCTCGAAGAGGGAAAGAAGAGAATGAGTTTTTCAATAGGTTAAAAAAAAGAATCTCATCTCACATCTCTGAACATCAGCCTGCCCTTTTTGGTGATCAGAGGAAGACCATCCAGATTCAGAAGAATGCTCTACGGATTATTTTCTTTTTTGTAGACAGTTTGGTTTTACATATATGAAATACAGGTCTCTGGTGAGGTTGTGTTGAAGTATGGGAGGCAACAGACATTGCTGATGAATGTGCACCAATGAGATAATTGATCTTGTAAACTGCTGGACTCTAACAAACACAACTCTCACTTTATGAACAAAGGGAATTTCTTTCTGACATTTGCACGCAGAACCCAGCTCCAGCAGGAGGTAAAATCTGTGATGCTGTATGTCTGATATTGGCCTAGGAAACTTTATATCAAATGTTTCAGATATTCACTCTGCTTTTGTTGGGAAGTAAATTGGTTTTGTATTTTAACAGGGTAGCATGCAAGGTGAGGGACATGAAGACGATTAGACTTCAGTGGAACAAGGAGATCTCACCACCTGTTTCTGTGTTGAATCAGGCTGTCTTAGAGAAGGGAACTGAGTATCAGACTGTGGCCTTCATCTCAAAGGTAATTGATGGGTAACAAGTTTTCTGAAATCACATTGTAGAACACAGTGCAGCGGGGACATTAAAATCAGGGGAAAAAAAATGAAGGTCATTTAGATCAGAAAGAGTAAACATGGCAATTTGATACACAGTGTAAAACTGTTAGAAAATGAATTGCAGCCTGCTTCAAACAAGGAACAAAATGATGCTCTTGCTGTCTATAGTGAATTTCCCCTTTTCCAAACCTTGATGCCTGTGCCCTGCTGTGGAGGTTGGGAATTACCAGTGGCAGGGTATGCTGCTTCCTTCCTCTTACCTACCAAACCTTTGCCCACTGAAAGGCAGCTTTTCACTTGTCAGTGGAAAAGTCCTGGAGCGAAATGCACTTCAGCAATCACACAGTTGATGGAGGGAAAAAAAAGATGTCTCTGTACCTCATCTTTATTATTTTTTTTTACCACCTACCCAATGGGAAAATGTTTATTTGTTTTAGTATGTCTCCTTCTGAGTAACAAGCAGAAAAGCACTTTCATCATTCATAATGGCTATTGTACTTTTTTTTGTGTGTGTGTCTGTGATATGTTCTGACTTTAATGTCAGTTATCTCAGAGATGAAATTATGGGAAATTGGGTCTGCAGCATCTGCAGCTTGCAGTGTGTGCTGTCACTGCTTTCAAGGGCTGCATTTCAAGTGAAAGCTACAGTGTTTGCTCTCCCTAGAAAGCTGGAACAACTGCAGTCTGTTGTTACACTCTAATCTCAGTGTGTAGAGATTCAGCCATTAAGCTCCTATCAAGGTTAATTAAAGTTCTGAAGGCAAAGGTTTGTAATGCAGACATGCTAGAGAGAAACACGTTTCCTCTACAGATTAAATCCAAGTCAGTGGCTGGAGTTATTTTCAGCTCCCTGTTAATGCAAGTCTTTGTCCAGGTGATTTTTTCTCACCAGAATAAGACTTAAACAGCTCAAGATGCACATTTGGTGAGCTGGGATCCTAGTACTAGCTGAAGACCATAAATTAACCAGGAGCTATCAGCTAGGAGAACATGCTCAAACAAAAAAATTACAATAAACTCTTTAACGATTCTAAGATATGCATCAATGAGAAAGGATTTGAAAGATGGATAAAAATAAGCACTGTGATCTGAGAGCATTTGCATAATCTTTTAAAAACAAACTAAACACTTTCCCATTCAGTTTTTCCCCTTTGTTTGTCGAAATAGGGTGAATATTTATGAAAGTGTTTCATTTTTTAACAGCTTTACTGCACCAGCTTGGTCTTTCTAAAATGAAAGAGAATATTCAGCATTTGAAATACCACAGAAGAAGAATATTAGCTAACTGGATGCTAACAATTTCATACAGATGTCTGCTTATCATGCAAATAGTTTATTTAGATGCAAAGACACATTAGACTCCAGTGATCAGAAAGTGAAAAATGGTAGCTGCTTCATGGTGATCCAGTGTATGTGATCTGAATGCCAGTGTGATTTCTCTAGTACATCAGATAGCAACACTGAAATAAGCAACAAAAATTAGGGATGTGCTAACTGTGTATACAAAGGAGGCCTGATTTCTAATATAGTGGGTAGTAAATGATGGGCTGCAAAAGAATAGATGCCTTTAAATCAGCAGACATTATGCAAACAGATGTTAACAAGACAAAGCATCTAATTTCATCTACTGTACTTTTAATTCTCCTACCATGCTGACCACATGCTTATTTCTGTATGACATTTTAAAGGAGGCCTCAGCTGGTGTATATTCTACGTTATAAGCCCTGATTTGCAAAAGGCCAAATGGATGCTCTTACTTTTGACTTCCAGAAAATAATATAGCCTTTAGTCTTTTGTAGAACATGAATGTGTTTTCATTAAAATCTTAAACCTAAACTGTTTCTTGATCTTTCCCCAATATCACACCTTATTATTTTTCTCCCTAAATGATGCCCAAATCATAAACATTGATATGCCACTTTTATTTGTTATTGTTCTTGACAATGACTTAATCATCCTTATATCTAGTGCAGTGGTCTTGCATAGAACTCTTGATAGATGCATGATGAAGAGGTCCTCCACTTATGGATGTGTCATATAACTGTGTGTCTTATCATCACGTATCCTGCAAGAGAGCACTGTTCTCTGTGTGCTGAAAAGACCACAGAATGTTTCAGGGCCTGGAAAACACATCTTTTCTTCATATTAGAGCATGTTATTTCTGAAGGCAACAGATGAAAGCAGAAGTCTTTTCTGTGACAAAGATGATCTTTTTACTAGTGCAAGTACCTGCAAATGGGGGAAAAAAGTAATTTATAAAGGCCTTTCTTCTATTTCTCAGTGGTTTTGTGTTGAAGGGGACCACTCTACATGTCAGACTAAAGTGGGTTGTTCACATTGTTCAATGTAAGTATCCAATTTTGTTTTCTCTTCCTCCCCCATGATCACTGTCCAGTCAGCTGTACCAGTCAAAAAGGACAGCAGCATCTGAGGGTGCTTGTGGCCACATCCCAGCTCTGCACAGCAACACAGAACGAGGTATTTCTCCATGTGTCATGTTCATGTCTACCTCTGTAATGTTAAGAAGCAAGTTGCTATTGAAAGTCTGAATATATGATCTGGTCTGCATCATATTTCACTGATGTCCAAAGAACACAAATAACAGGTGGCAATTCTTCCTTTGTGTAATTGGACAGCTGGGGACTGAGCAGCAGAAAGGTACCACAGCTAAAAGATTTGTGTGGTCACTGTGTGCTGTTTTCTCTGCTTTTCAGAGTTGTTTTGCAGTCTGGGCAGTTGCTTAGGCCTTAAGGTATTAAAGTTTATATATCAGTACTACAAATTTTTCTCCTTGAGAGTGGAAACTGGAAAGGAGGAAAAAGAGAAAAGATAACAGTCATGCCTTGTGGTCAGATTACCTTTTATGACTCCCTTTTGTTTATTCTGCAGTGTACACCCAGTATCAATTGCTTATAATCTCAGTGGAGGCTGTGTAAATCCATCAGAGAGAAAGTCTGTAAACATGATACAGTGATGTCACACTGTTCTCTAAATCAGTTTATCTTTCCTTTTACTCTCCTAGGTGACAGCGGTGATAAAGAATCCATCTGAGGCAATGTGTTGTCCAAGCACTGGTTGTTCTTACAGCATATGCATGTGTTTGAGAAGTGGATGACGGATGACTGACTAAGAAACAAAGTTATTTATTAGGATGCAATAGAAAGATGTAAACTTTTATGTTCTTATGTCTTATTAGTGAGTAAAAAAGCATTTAACAAACATAAAATTAGGTTTATCCAAGGAGTTGTTGCTTATTGATTTATTCCTGTGTCGTGGTTTAAACAAAGTCAGCCATAAATCATGCAGTCGCTCTCTCACTCCCCCCCTTTTTGCCCTCCCCCTGCTCCCGGAGGGATGGGGAGGAGAATCAAAAGAATGCAACTCCCACGGGTTGAGATAAGAACAGTTTAGTAACTAAGGTATAACACAAATCACTACTGCTACCACCAGTGATAATAATGATAAAGGAAATAACAAAGGAAGAGAATACAGCACCTCAGCACCAGCCGACCGATAACTTGCCCCACCCCACCCGACCGATACCTCGTCCAACCCCGCAGTTCCTAGCCCTTCCAGGTAACTCTCAGTTACATCCTGGGCATGATGTGCTGTGGTATGGAATACCTCTTTGGTCAGTTTGGGTCAGGTGTCCTGTCTCTGCTTCTTCCCGGCTTCCCCTCCTCCCTGGCAGAGCATGAGGCTCACAAAGTCCTTGGCCAAACCAAACATTTGAGCATTAACTAAAAATATCAGTGTTATCAGCGCTGTTCCCAGGCTGAAAGTCAAAAACACAGCACTGCACCAGCTACTAAGAAGGAGAAAAAATGACTGCTACTGCTGAACCCAGGACTGCATGTTGAATACAGAAACTCAACAGTATTTAAAATTTGCATTGTTACTTTAACCCTCTGTGGCAGGTACATGACACCCTCCAAAGCAACTACTAACACAGGTATAGTCTCATCTTATTTTTCTGAATTTACGCCCACAGAAGCCCTTGTGGATTTTACTGGGTTTGGGATTAGACTGGGAAGGTGTGGCTGTAACACCTCTTATCGATAAGCACATGAACGATGTTGCTTATCAGCATGTCTGAGAGTACCAACACAGACAGAAACATTTTTCAGAGGGAACAGATACTGTTCTCTTGATATTATTTCACTCTGTGCATGCCTGTATATAATTTTCTGCATACTCCACCTGTGGAAGAGCTGTGCCTGTGATGTGATGGAGTAGTTTTTGCTCTGGTGAGAACATCTGTGTGCAGAAGTGAAATAACAGCAGGAGAAGCTACCTGCAGAGGCATGATTGCCTTAGAATCATCCCAGAAATGTTAAACTCACAGTTTCTGCCTTTATTTTAGCATTATTTTTGATTTCTATTTCTGTCCGGCTGTGCTTAGCCTGGCACTATGCACACCATGACTGATACTCTCTCACCTAAGTGCCAGCTTTTGCTAGGTTGGGTGTGAAAACCGTATCCATGGGATGCCTGATTGATTTAAGCAAAATTGTCTGGCATGCCAGACACCAGCCAGCATCAAGCCTGAGAGATGCTCTGTGTATGTGTCTGAACCGTGCGGATCCTGCCCTGAAAGATGGGCAAAAACAAGTGAATATTAAGAGAGCAGCAAAGCAACCTCAGCCAGATTTTAAGTGTGTGCTGTTAAATATAGAGAAAGGTGACATCAATGAGTGTTTGGGGACACAAGATCAAAGAATGAATACCCTTGGAGAGCGAGTGTTTCTGTCATTTCCCCTACTGCTGTTGGTAGTTTTCATGTCACATTGCACCTGCTGCTATAGCGATGCTTATAAATTTGGGATTAGGACCCATCCTCCTGACCCAGAAAGCTTAGGTTTAATTGAGGTACTGCAAATAGTCAATAAGGGAAAGGCCAGAGATGGGTTTTACAGCATCAGGTAATCAGGCTGGTGGAGAGGTGGTGAAGCGTGACCACCTTCTGCTGTCAACACTGCTGTTCTTTGGCAAATGTCTTTCTCTAGCAGGGACTTTTGTTGCATTTGGAAATCCTCATCCAGATATATGCTTGGGTTCACTGCACTGGAAACCTGAATGCTGGAAGTTACTACAGTTTTAATTGGCTTCACAATTTACGTCAGATGTGCATTTATTTACTACCCGAGCCAACCAGCCCATAAAGAACCATGTCTGTCCCAAGTGACCTGATTAGGAGGAGGGAGTGTGCCAGTAGAGACCAACAAAAAGCTAATTTTATCAGGGAAGCTTGTCATCAGAGTTTGGTGTGAATCAGAAGCAAATCACTGGGAGTCCTGCTGTGAAGCAGAACAAAAAATGACTTGGGCCTTTGCTGAGATGGCTACTTGGGACTGGGGAAAGTACATTGAGGAGTGTGTTAGTAGTATTTGATATTTACTTAGAAAAGCTGAAAATGATCAGGCAGAAGAGCAGCAGAAGTGTTTGCTTAGCAATTTTTCTTCCAGTAATGGGCTGAGAGGCAGCAAAAAAAGGCAGAAGAGAAACTCCTAGAAGGGGATGTAGGTAGTTGCTGTGCTCAAGGCCGGGAAAGAGACAATTCTTATGTGAAGCAGCTAATAGAGGGTGGTTGAGGCACCTAATTTTGCCACTTAAGCACTCGTCCATCCCCAGACAATAGGAAATATTTAGGACTTCTGGGATTCAGCAGTCTTGTGTCCTTGTCAGGCATGGCAGGGAAGGCATTTTGCAGTTGATGCTGTGAGATGTCTCTGCTTCTCTGCAAACAGTTAAAGCTAAAGCCTAAAGTCAGGAAGAACTCCACTGGCTGAAGATCTTTGAGGAGCTTATTTTGGTAAAAGCACGTGGTCACACACTCCCAAAGGATGGTGGGAGGAAGACACAGCCCCACTTTTGAGGTCATTTTCCCCACAAATTGGGTTTGCACAGGATGAATTTGGGCTATTCAAGATGGATTCTAGACACACAAATAGAAGACAGAACAAAAAGCCACCAACAGTGTAAGCAGTTCTGGAGAGTGAAACCTTTACTAGTCTAAAGGACAGATGAATATGGAAACTCCCTTGTAAAGATCTTGTGTTTCAGAAGATAATCCCCAAAATCTCCTTAAATCACGCTAGATGTTATTGTCATGTGTCTCATGGGTCATCAGGGACTATGTCTTACCATTCAAGCCTCCCACAGGTTTCGTGCTTATACAGAATATGCATTTCAGTGCTGGAATTACAAAGAATTTTTGTTACAAACCATGGAAAATATCCTTCTACAAATAAATTCCTTGATCTCGAGGAATATGGGAGAAAAAAATGTCATTTCTTAATCAACACAATTGCCTGCTGAACTCTAGCCCCAGGAAGTTTGCTCTCGTCAACAGAGGCTGAGCATGCTGCAAAAATTCTCATGAGGGATAACATAAGCCAACTAGATTGATGTCTCGTAAGCAAAATCTCTGTCCTGAAAAATGCTGTTTTCCACAGCATCCTGGTCCCAAGCGCCAGTGAGGGCTGGGTTAGGGTTAGGGTGGACACAGCCCTGTTCTCCTGTGTGCTGCCCTGTAGTGCTGAGCCAGCTGGGCTGGAGTAAAAAGATGCCTACTCTCGGAAAAGAGTCTTACAGCAAACTCCAGAGTCAAAGCAGAACCAACCAGAAGTCTAATTCCAAATTATCTGAGACAATATATATCCAAAACAATTCACACTGCAAAGCAATGTCACAATTATCTGAACTATCTGTACTTCAGTACAAGCCAGCAAAGTGAACAGAAATTAGGCATAGAAATAATTTAATTAACTGATACTCAGTTTATGTGGAGAGAGTGAGTTTCTCAATCCTTTGTGATAGGGTGTCTCCCTTTGAGCCACGCAAGCCTGGCGAGCTAGCAGTTTGGGTGCCTGCAACTCCCTACTCCCTCAGGTTATACAGAACAAAAGCACTTAGGGTCTTACCTCCCTCCTACAGCTTTTATTTTCCCTGGACATAATAAGGATATAAAGGAGATGGATTGCCGTTTAACTGCTCTGTGTATAAACACATGATTTCAGTCTGTAGGGGTTTTCCGTCAGGATCCATCACACTAACCACACATTGAAGGGGAGAAATGCACACAAATGTAACCAAGCTGGTGAGAAAGTGTAGTGGCTCATTTATTAAATTAAGAAATAAAGTATGAAGTTTGTTTTATTTTGTTTTTTTCTGGGAAGTGTGGCCCAATGTTGGCTTCTAAAACTTGTTATAGGCACTTGCTCAGTAAGTGCCAACATAATGCAGAAAAAACAAGATGAGACCAGAATGTTTACAGCAGTGGTTCTTTAAATGGAGAAGTAATAGAAGTTGCAGTCTTTGGTGTGCTTATAATTTACTACTTCTTAAATAGGACACATCAACTAGGGGAAAAGAAATGTATATATTTCTTACTAATTTTGCCTTGAAGCACCAAAGTACATCCACTTGACAATGTATAGGGTTTTGGTTTTATTTATTGGTACTGCAAGGCAGTGTTGTGAATGTAACATGGTATGAGCCATAAAAGTCATCTGTAAAATTCAAATTGCAAGAAGCTGCAGATGCAGTTTATACTGAAGAACATACCTTCTAATTATCTACATTATCTTCTTTGGCAACTCATGCTGGATCTCATATCTGCAGGTAGCTTTTAGAAGAATTATAGGAATTGCATATACAGTCTCTCAGCACTTGAGGAATCCTTGTTATTTTGTGGATTTTTTTCCCCTTCCCTAACTGAAATATCTCTTGCTGCAACTTCTAACCATTGCCTCAGATCCTTTTTCCATGAATTTTTGATGTGCAACACTGTGCACTTTCCCAGTGTGTTGCATCAGAAGAAATCCTCAGTAAATTTGTTCCCATTGTACCAGTGACAGCATTTAACACTGATTCCAGTTTCAGATTAGTACAGAAATTAAGTCTGTGCAGCTTTTTTACACCTATTTGGTTGGCATGGACTGTTTTTTTGTTCCTTACATGCTAGGTTGACAATGCCATTGGATGAATTATGGATGAATTAGGTTTATTATGTCCTTCAGTTTTCTTTCTACATCTTCACCTTCTTCAAATTTCTGAATGTTCTTTGGTTTCCAGATTCATGCTCTGGGTTCTGTAGGACTTTTTGCAGTTAGTCCTCCACCTCTAATTCTTCTGTACCCTTTACCCATAAAGAAAATGAAACTCAACCATAGTGTGTATGTCAAAATAAGTTTTGTGGCTAAAATAATTTTGCTGATGCTTTAGTTCTCTTAATGCTTTTTCTCACAATTTGCTGTGCATGGGGGTGAGCAGGTTCACTGCTGTGGAAGGAAAGTATGATGATGGCAATGGACCCACAAAAAGGTGTGAGTCCTCCTGGGACAGGTTTGGACTTGGAGCACAGCCCATGCTGTTTGGTCCATGACCATCACACTGCTAGAAGGAAACACATTCCTCTTTGATGCTCCTACCCATCCCCCTGCAACTCCTTTGCATACTACCAGTCTGTGTTCAGGGCAGCTGTAAGGCTGGAGAAAAGGGAGTGGATTAAGAAAATAGAGGCCTTTCTTTTTACTGGAAAATAAAGATGAATTCTGTGAGAGGGAACAGCTGGCAGGAGATTATAGCCAATAGTAGGGTGCAGCCAGATTTGCAGTTATGGCTAAGTTACAGATGTACCTGTGAATTTATATTCTGCAGACAAGCTTTTATCGCTCTAATGAGAACCTATGTGCTCTATTGTGGAGCATTATCATAATGTTTGTTAATAAAATTGCATTGGTGGTTCTGCCTTTTGCCTTCTAGTGTGACTGTAGTGTTTTTATTTTGTTTAGCCGTATAACTTAGTCATGACGGTTGCTGATGTTTGCAAGCCTGTTGCATTTCAGAGAAGAAATTACTTCTGAAGAAACAAGCAGCTCATTACCCCTGGAACACAGCAAAACAAAAACTGTATTTTTTTATCTTGAGGCTCTTTGTATCTGACTTCTTCAAATGACTTAGATACCACAGTTGCATAAAATAAGCCACACTTGATACACATAAAAAATGGTTGCAGCCACTTCTTTTAAGATGTTTATTTACACATTTAAAAAAAAAAACAACTGGAAGAATGTGTGCTAATTTTACATGAATTTGTTTTATTTAAAATGGCATGGATGCTTATAAAACCACACTTGCTGTAACAGCATATAAAAATGTGATACAGAGAAAAGAGTGAAATGAAGTTTAAGAACCTGGTTAAAAAGACCTGAAATGTATTTTAACCTAAGCTAAAAGATACCCACACTGACAGTGGATGGAAATCTATTGAAGAGAAAACCTGGTTATTTTAGTAACCTAATCAATTTCAGCATTCCTGTCTGAGAGTTTATTATGATATATCTGCATTACCACATTTACAGTCTAATTTGACAGTGTAGCATCAACGTCTACAAATTATGTATGTTGTAAACTGAATCATTCAAGAACTGAAACACAGTATCTTAAGAATCATAGAATGGTTTGGGTTGGAAAGGACCTTAAAGCTCATCCAGTTCCAACGTCCTGCCATGGGCAGGGACACCTTCCACTAGACCAGGTTGCTCCAAGACCCATCCAACCTGGTCTCAAACACTGCCAGGGATGGAGCATTCACAACTTCTCTGGCAACCTGCACCAGTGTCCCACCACCCTCACAGTAAAGAACTTCTTCCTTATACCTAACCTGAACTTCCCCTGTTTAAGTTTGAACCCATCCCCCCTTGTCCTATTGCTACAGTTCCTGATGAAGAGTCCCTCTTTAGCATCCTTGTAGGCCCCCTTCAGGTACTGGAAGGCTGCTATGAGCTTCTCTTCTCCAGGCTGAACAGCGCCAACTCTCTCAGCCTGTCATTGTACAGCAGGTTCTCTGGCCCCCTCATCATCCTTGTGGCTGCTCCAGCAGTTGCATGTCCTCATGTTGAGGACACCAGAACTGCACACAGCACTCCAAGTGAGGCCTCTTTAGAGCAGAGTAGAGGGGCAGAATCCCCTCCTTCAACCTGCTGGTCAACTTTATACATTTATTTTTCACTAGCTGTTTAAAAATTTCAAAGTTGTCTTTTTGTTTGTTTTTTTTTTTAAGATGTAGCAGTATCTTTTTTTCTCGGCAAAGGACTATCTCATAATAATACTTCTCTTCGAAACTGTGGTTCTGACACATCCTAAATGCAGACTACCTGATAGAAAAGCATAATAAATCTCTATTTATGTGTGTCCTTCCAGTGGGTGACATCTTAACCTATGGGAAGTTTATTTGAATTTCCTTTACAGATAAATCAGATAGTGCTGTCAAAACTTAACTTGCCTCCATCAAATGCACACAGTGATGTTTTTCCTACAAATCTCTTCTATAACTATGCTAGGTTATCCACTATCTTTTTCTTGGAAAATATCTTCTTTGCAGAATCTGACTCTGCAATGACTAGAAAACAGAGATTCCACAGAATTAGTAGTTATTTCATCCAATTAAAACTGCAGGAATTGTTATATGTCCATTACACAAAGGCACATATTCCATCAAGAATATTTTAGGCCAAGAAAATACATGTAAAGAAAAGAATTAGAATATAAAACAACTGATTTACTGTTATGTGAGATTAGTGTGGACCAGCTAGAGAAGTGTTACTATCCTATTTCTGAAGGCAGTTATATGTATATGGATTTCTCAGGACATTCAGAGACCACCTTCTCTATCTAGAGCAGAGCATTGCTGTAATTCTTGTCTATTGTGGCCATCCCAGAAGGACAAACAGGACTCTCAAAATGGTTTATAATCCCTCCACTTTTCACTTTAATTTTGTCAAACAGTTCAGTTACATTTGAATGTCATTATCTGTGAGTATTTCTACAGCATTAGCCCTTAAATAAGAGACACTGAACAAAAACATTGTAAGAGAAGATCCGAATGAGAAGCCTGCTTTCTGCAGAAACAGAGCTATATCCCTTTTTCCCTCCTTTATTTCACAATATTTTGCAAAAACAAACAAACAACATTCCCAAAACAAGCAAATAAACAAACAAGAGAAAAAACCTCCCGCAAAACCAAAAGCACTTTTCAGTGAAAAAAACAGGCTGTTTTAAGGTACCATTTTACACAATCTATCATTAAGCTTAATTGTGATTTCATTGCTGCTTGTGGTTTTATTCAGAACCTGTGTTTTCATACTTTGGTGATGCTGATTCCAGTCATTCATGGCTGATAATCACATCATTTTATATAACAATGACAATTTAAAAGAAACTGAACTGTGCTTTCTTATTTTTAGTCATGAGCAGCTGAGAAGACATCAAGGCCCAAACAAAGTCCTGCTATGAAAAATTCATGATAGATCTTCTCTCTAAAGCTTGTTGCTGCTGCATGTTTTAATTATATTTAGTATCTGGGGAATTAGAATCAACTCTTGAGAAAGGAGGGAAGAAAAAAAACACAGCATAGTGTAGCATTATTCAGACCAAGAAATCCCCAAAAGGTAACAATGTTCTTCTTATCAGCTTTGTAGGTTAATATTAAATTATTACTTTTTGATTTCTAACTGTTATTTCGAAGGCTAAAAAATCCACCTCTGTGCAGCTCAGTTATTGCAAGTTTTCATAGCAACTGCAGGATGCAAAAACCTCTCTTTCAGGAGTAGGAAGTTCAAAGGGATAGCTAAGATCAAACGGTACAGATTGTTTTAAAAATATATATGCCATCATGGTATGAAGACTCACAGTTCCTAGGGACTGTGAAATATAAGTTCTGGGAAAATCTGAAGGAGCCAAGTGATGAATTTGTGTGAGACTGAGACTTTCAGCTTTTAGAATGCTAGAAGACATCCTGAAAGACTGCCAGGAGACCTTAACCGCAGTGGGGGTTTTCTGAGTCTCAGTACCTAAAGCAATACATACTGTATTTGGCCCAATACAGTCATCCAATAGATATTTATATGGGGACATTACCTTCAGATCATGCATGGCATGGTGCATGAAAATTTGTCATACGTGACTAGCTCATGTAAATGGAGTCACTGCATCTTTCTGATGTTTTTTGTGCTGATATCACACCTTAAATCCTCTTAAAACTACTGTGCTCATTGAATGTAGAAAGATTGTGAAAAACTGACTGTATGAATGCAAGCCAAAGGTCTTACCAGGAAAAAAAAAAAATAGAAAAACCCACCTGTTCTGTTTATTTTTAATTATGCCATGCATTGGACTTAAATGACAGGTGAGAAAAAGATGACTTTGTCAGTGCATCAAATGAATGAATTCACAGTATATATACATTCAGAAAACACACACTGCAGTGGGGTTAGGGTCTTTTTGTTTGGGTGTGATCACAAGTAAGCAAAATTTCTATATGGCTTGTGTGTTCTGGCACACAGCTTTGAGAAAGGCATTCTGTGAGTGCCTGCTCCTGCAGACCATATGGGGTTTTAAATCAAAGTATTCTTACTCATTTCTCTGCAAGTTAACAGTATGTACTGGTTACTAGTTAGAGAAGTCTTTCTTTCCCTTTAAAATGTTTTGACCTGACTGTTTTAGTGCTTGGAGTCACATTCCACATCCTGGCAATTACTTCTTTTTGTCAACCTGGACATTTCTGCGAGACACTCATGTTGTACTTTACAGTCTCACTGGATGTGGAAGTATAACATAAGCAGGCTTGTTGTGTACATTTTACTTATTTTTTTCCATCTCTTCTGCTGGAATATGTGACCCCTGATTTAAAGAAAGGTGTGTGTTATGGGCCCAAAGATATGGGATTGAGATAGGAGGATCTGGATGCAGCCTCCTGATCTGACCAGGACAAAATATTGCTTTGAATCCTTTGTCTCCCACTTGAAAGGAATAGTCTGTATGTTATACCAGGCTGAACTGGCTCTCCAGCTCTGTCTTCATCTGGTTGGTTAGACATTTCTGTCATGTAGTCTTATTACAGAATCATAGAATCATTTAGGTTGGAAAGACCATCAAATCCAACTGTTAACCTGGCACTGCCATGCTTATCAATAAAACATATCCCTAAGTGCTACATCTACATGTCTTAAATACCTCCAGGAATGGTGACTCCACCACTTCCCTGGGCAGCCTGTGCCAATGCTTGCAGCCCTTCTGGTGAAGAGATTTTTCCTGACATCCAGTCTAAACCTCCATTAGCACAATTTGAGGCCATTTTCTCTTGTCCTATCACTTGTTGCCTGGGAGAAGAGACAAACCCCCACCTTGCTACAACCTCCTTTCAGGTAGTTATAGAGTGGGGAAGGCAACGGGAAGGTGCCTGAATCCACAAAACCCTGGTGGCAATGAAGGTGTTGAACATGGCATGGGTATTCACCAAATCACACTGGTTTGGTTTAGAACAATTGAAAGGAAATACATGACGTTTAACCAGCTTCAGTAATTGTTTGCCCTGGGAGATTGCTGTGGAGTCAGGCTGTGTCAGCAGAGTCCAAAAAGGGGCTGTTCAGAAATAAAAAACATGTAGATGAGGCCCTTAGTGATATGGTTTAGTTGTGGACTTGGCAGTGCTGGGGGAACAGTTGGACTGGATGATCTTAAAGGTCTTTTCTAATCTGGTTGATTCTATGATTCTAGGTCCCTGTGTAGCAATTAGACTGTGAAGGTACAGGGGGAGAAGGAACAGCAGAGGGGCCACATCCATGTACTCTACACAAACACCTACACACCATCAACTACCTCCTTTTCTGGGGACAAAGCACAAGCCTAAAAGGACTTGAGAAGTAGTATTTAAATTCTGTATTTTCATGTTTCCATCATTATCAACAACACAATCACAGGTGAGTGCAGACTGATGGAGCAGTGCTACCCAGGTGGGGGCAATGGGGCTGATGGTTCCCTGCTCACACCCCTGATGCCAAGTGCCATCACCTGTGTTGGCCTCTGCCTATGGAGAGGTTGAGGCACGGCTTCAGTTTAGCTGGGGAATAGGAGAGAGGTGGGAGACTGTTGAGAGGCTGGAGTTTTGACTCCAAAATTTCTAGAGAAAAAGAAAAAATAGGCAAGGATGTTTTATGTCCATTTTGATCGATGTGGAGGTTGTTCTTAGTAGAGAATCTCTTGTACCTGAGGTAGGCTGTGCTGCAATACCTTTCCTAAACATGTTGGGCTCTTTTAACACCTGTTTTTTAACTGGTAGTTGTGATAGTAGAGACAGTGAAATCTCGTTAACGTGAAAAGCAAACCATGCATAAGCATTACAGATAAGTAGCTTTGTGCAACCAAGTTATATTTTGAAGAAAGATACTCTATAGATGGCATGCAGAAATACCTAGTTTCCTTGGTTGTAAAAAATCTTTTTGGAGAACGTTTATAGTTGTTATATTCCAAGAGTAGAAAGCAGTGTTTTTTCACTTGTATTAACTGAATGAATGTTTTCTGTTTAATTTCCTCTTTAAAATAATTCTGCCTTGTTCTGTGTTATCTTGAAAAATTATGTGGATTTCTAGTCATGATTGCTGTGTAAATTTAACTGTGTGTCTCTGCTAGTCTCTGCCAACAAAGATACCACAATTAAAAGTACCTCAGCTACTCTCTTATTATGGGCAGCAGTGTTTTTTATACAACAGTAGCATCTAGTAGAGTGCTTTTCTTATATATCAAGTGTTGCAATTAATATTGTCTTTCCAGGCAATATCATTAAATCCTTTGGGGAGAAGAAATACTGTATATACTGAATTAGAACTGCGTATCATCCCAGGCAGGTGGCCTGGGATGTTTTATTCCAGGGTTGTATGTATGACTGACAGACTGGATCAACAGCTCGTGGGAAAGGCTGATATCCATCTCTACAAGTTGTGCTTTCAGGCTACAAGCACAGTCTCCTAGTCCATAGTGAATTCTTGGCAATTGTGAGTTGTATCTAGCAAACACCAGAATAATTCCTCGGTTTTATTAAAAAAGCAAACAAAACCCAAAAACCAAACCACTCTGATCAACTCCAATTTTACTCTTTCTCCAAAGGAGTATTTGCTTTTGCTGGAGAATGCAAACATTTCTGTGCAAAATTTTAATTTTATAGCCTAGAGTGTTGTGTGCGCCAGCTCTTTTTAATTATAGTACCCAGAAGCTTTATATACACCTGCTAGCTAATTTGCATGTGGCTCTTGTGCTATTGGAATATTTTCCTTATTCCTTGTAAGCTGACTATCTGAAATCACAAACTATACACTATTTCCAGTTATTCTAATATTCAGAGGGCGGAGATAAGAATTTTTGTTGTCTTAGATGTTAATGAACATATTTTCACTGTAGTTTGAAAAGCATCTGGAGCAGAAGCTGTGGGTGACTAATTGCCTTTTTGGGTTGATTTATTTATGTATCATCATGGAGCTTGTTCCTGATCAAATTGTCATACTTTGTGCTTGCTCTTTCTGGTGTGTGTGATGGCCCTGTCAAGTAGAAGCATCAGCCCTGTGAGAGGCTATGTCAGTATGGGCCTGAGTTTTGGGGCCGGTCAGTGGTTGCCCATGAATAAGGTGTCTATGTGCCAATGTCTGTGTCTTAGTTTTGTAATAATGGGTCTTCACTTATATTGCTGTGTGTATAGGTAAAGTAAAGCAGATGGTTGATTATCCTTTTTTCTATACCTCCACTTTTCACCTTGTTTCATTAAATAATTGCAATCACTTTTGTTTCACTTTTATTGACAATGTATTACTAAATATGCATAGTCATGCCTGCGGAGTGTTATTTGGGTCATACTGGCAATAAGCAGAACAGCTGGATGCTCAGGAGTTTCTGATCAGTATTAGAGCTTTACTTTTTTTATGAAAGGATACTGGATTTTTATTTTGTAAGTCTTGTAAAAGACATCAGTCTGAGAAACTTTCACAAAGGGAAAACATTCAGATTTGCATCCCAGTAAGGAATAGGAATTAGTGGGTGTCTCGTGAGACAGCATTTTTATCTTGGTATTTCTCAAATCCCTGTATTTATATTGGAGATAGCCAAATCAAAAGCTTACCCAGACAGATTAAATAGGGAGTGGGTGAGATTTAATTTGCTTGCATACCAGTCACACTGAAGGTAATATTACTACCTGAACTAAGCCTTGTTTCAGGTGACCCAGCACCGATAAATTTAATTCAGAAGTATAAAAGCCTCTTCAACATTTGGGATTGAAAGCCCAACAAATGTTTCCTTGAATGGAAACAAGACATCAAGTCACTTAAGTGTTCAAGTGTATATCGTTATGGTGGAGACAGGGAATCTCTTTCTTCTGAGTTTGACTTCATGACAAGCCTATAATGAAGTGCACTCCTCAGGAAGATGGAAATCTGTAATTTGCTCGGGAGACTGATTGGAAGAGCTGTCTCACATAGGGTTTACATAGGGATTACAGTTTTTTGCTAGACAGCAGTTTCGTATTACAATGACAGTGTATAAAATAAAATGTTTCTCAAGTAGAACTAAATGAATCGTCCTAAATCAGTCTAAGCCAAATGATAGATTGTGACTTTCATTCATCTGCAGTGACAGTGAAGAAACATCTTTATATCTGGTATATAGTAATTCATGTGGAAAACATCTAACCAATTCGGCTCTTAATCTCTATGCTTTCTCTAATGTAAAGGTATAAAACCTACTGTATTTTCAGCTTTTTAATATAATTTATGATACAGGTTCCCTCTCACATTTTTTCTAGCAGAATCTTTTCACTACCTGAGTTCTCTGTGATTCTCACAGATGGAGTGATGTAGCACTCAGCTTTTCTCCAGGTGGCTTTAGTTAACAACAGCCAACAGGCTGAACACATTTTACATCTGCTTGTGTTTTCCACTCATCCTTTTAATAGGACAGAATCTATAGCAATGTGTAATGAACTGAACAATTGACAAAGCAACTGTGATATGTTGTCAGACTTCCAAGGGTAAAGATTAAGGTATGCAAAGGTCAAACCTTTAAAATTCTGATTAGAGGTAAACATTTCTAGTGTATAATTGGCAATAGTGTATTTCTTCTGTGGGGATATTTTTCTTGTTTCAGTTGTGTCTGTAACTTGGAATTTTTTCTTCCTAAGACATCCTTATCTTTGATTGTTTTGGTCATCTCTAGTTCTTCTTATCTTACTTTACATTCAGGAAAGGAAACTTAAGTATGTTAGAAGATGTATTAATTTGTTTTCAATTTATTCAATTACTACTTTCCTTATCTTGTGAAGGGGTACCAAAGGTATCATTACTTAATTTTCTTTGTGTCAGTTTTATTTAATACTAGTCTTCTGTCATGTTATACAGAAAGTACTGAAGTGAGTCTTGAATTTTTTGGCACTTAGGTTTCATACTGTCTCTAGCTGGAAAATGCTATTGGAAACAATTTCAATCTCACCAATAGCAGGAATGTTAACTAGGAATAGAACAGCAGTGCAAAGTCCAAGTAGCAGATGGTTACTACTGCCATTTTCCTGGAGCATGTACTGGGGTCAGTGTTGCTCAGTGGCCTTAACAAGCACACTTGGAGACAGTGAACTGAAGGAGTTACCTGAAGGTCCACGTGCAAGTTTGATGGCAGGCAGGTGAAATGGGCTGACACAAATCTCGTGAAGTCCAACAAAACTCATTAAGCTGGGTCGGAAGAGACCTTAATCATCATCTAGTTCCACATTTCTTGCTATTACTCAATGTGGTAATTCATTGTTTGGTGATGCTTATTAAAAAACTAATTAAAAAAAAACAAACCTTAGTTTTGCAAGATACAGCTGATCAGCTTGGTACCTCGCATGTTCCTTGGTCTTTTCAACCTGCTTTCATAAGTGGGTAGTGACTGAAAAGCTTTTTCAGTTGTCCAAACGTGTATATATATGTTGGTCTTTTGACACGTCATTAAACAGTAGTCTGAGAAGATAATATCTTATGAAACTGTAATTTCTTCAATAAAAATCACAAAAAAAAAAAAAAGTGTATGCAAGCAGTGGGTTTATTCTAGGAATGTTTAGGATAAATCCTATGATAATGCAGTATGGTATTATTCATGGTAGATGGAGAGCTTTGGCTTAATGGTTCAGGTCACGAAGTGTCTGACAGGTGGCGTAAATAGCTGTTGACTGAAGTAAAATTACAAAAATTGTTTTAAAAAAATTATATTGCATTACTCTGCTAATACTGAAACAATATTTTACTTGAGAAGCTGTTCTCTAGCTCTATGCATGTAGTTTTATGCTTTTTAAGAATGCCTGGGTGAGATTATTTCCTATAATCGTGTTTGATTCCAATTCACGCTGAGCCAGTAGATGCAGAGGGCAAGACAGAGTATTTAGCAATGAAGTTTGTTGGAGCAGAAAGAAGGAACTCTGCTGTCCTACCTTAGATGGGTAAAGGAGAGTAAACTATCTTACCATGTCTTCCTTTATTCTGGAAAAGGAGGGACACACTATTGATATTCTGGTGACCAAGCTGCCATGTGAAACCTTCTGCCTGCCTCAGACCTTGCTTTATATATGCATTCAGAATGTCCATCAAATCAGTTTTGTTAATAAATACAGAACTGAAAGAATGTCCATTTCTTAATATGGAGAAGTTAGTGCAACAGTGGCACTAAAACACTATTTTTCCTCAGACAAGTCTTGCAGAAAAGTGTCATGCATTTTATAAATATTTATGATAAATGTAAAGAAAATAAATTTTCATTGAGGTAGGAAGAGGTGAGAATAAATACTTAACAGGCATTTTTAAGAATTGAGTTCATGCTAGTGTCTTTGGGTTGAATGGGCTTGAGTTGAATGTAGTGAGACAGAAAACTAACCAAGAAAATTGTAGTTTTAAACTTTTCCTAAATCAGTGTAAGATTACAGACTTCTTAGAGGAGTGGCACTGGAGATGGGAAACAGGATTACCAGAATACCATGCTTTGCCCAAAATACATCTGGGTGGTCTTGAAACTGTATTCAAAGTGTTAATTTGCAATTTATGTGAATGGGAATTTGTGCTTCATTAACGATATTCTGGGGAAAATTAAAGCATGACAAACTATCCAATAAATATGATTCTAGTGAGCACTGGATTTAGATACTAGACTAATGGGGAATTTTAGAGAAGTAACTTTGTTATTCAAGCTTTAGTCATTGATTCAAACTCTAGATAGTTTTCAAGCAAGATAGTGCTTCAGAAGATGATTATGTACTAGTTGTATTGAATTACTTTCTTCCCATACAGTCTGGCTTGCTTGTGAAATTAATTATTGCCATGATTACCTTAGGTATAAAATACAGTCATTTGCTTTTTTGTGTTAGGACCTTAATAATACTGAAAAATTGTGCAAGCTGTTAATAATGAAAATATTTTCATTTTTTCATTGGTGAAATACAGCACCTCCTAAAATACAGCTATCACAACTTCTGTCAAATGGCACTACGGCACCGCAGAAAATAAGCTGAGGTCAGAGTCCAGTCCTCAAGTGAAGAAACAGCATTGAGCTTGTATTCAGGACATGGATGAAAACAATGTTGATACCGGGGGGCACATATCCTAACCCCTCTATACTAATTGCAGACTATATTTGGAGGCTCTGCGCATTTATTTTTAAAGCTCTGTAGTTTTGAGAGTGTTTCTTCAGGTCACATACAAATATATAGCTCTGGAAAGCATCAAGCTCTTGTTTAGTGATTAACTGCCTTTAGTTATTTTGATATTACTTTGGCATCAGTATTTCTATGTTACATTTAAAATTGTGGTGTGTTCTTATCTTGTAAAATGAGGGCTAGCCCAAAACAAGCCATGATTTTTTTTTTTTTTTTTCTCTTAATCTAGAAATACAAATCAGGTATGGGTAATTGAAGTACAGATTGTAACCTGAACAAGTTTTTGCTGCTTCTGCTTGACAGGCTTTTTGGGATATTGAGAATAAATCTGTATTTCCTAGTTGTTCCTCACTTGGAATGTGAAATGGTAACTGGAAGGACTAAAGGAAAAAAATTTAAAAGCTACATACTGTGACTTAGATTTAGCTGGGATCTATGGATAACAAATCAGGGAGAAAGAGTGCAATAAACCAGGTATTACCTTGAAACTTCTTCATTATTCCTTTTAGGTAATGAGATAAAATTCATTGGGTGATAAAGCTCAAGTTTTAAACTTTATACTGTTTCCTCTTCTTCCCTGTGACAAACTGATTCTAAATAAAGAATTCAGCAGAACAAGCTCTTTATCATCTTAATGCAACCTATGCAGCAGTACTTACTATACATAAAGCTAGTATAAGGTACTCCAAAGTTTTTGTTTATTTGTTTTCTTGGAGTTTATTTTTTAAGAGGAAAGGTGCATTACCACAGAACATTGTAATTCTAGCTAAGCACATAATACTTTTCACCTACTTCTTAGCATCTGTCTTCTAGGGAAATATATTGCTGTGCCACAATAATTATCCTTTGATTCATATATTCCAACTGGTATATTTTTCAGATGTAAAATATATGATTGAAATGCAACTCGTATCTGCCTAGAACCTTTTTTCCTGCTTCCCTGTGAGTAGCTGTATCAATGAAACATGCCTTGGCTTATTAGAATTGATTTTGTTTAGGAAACTGAAGTAAATATTCTTCCCTTGCACATAACTTGAGTGTTTTTCAAAAAAACCTGGGCAGAACTTACTGTGGTCTTAACTGCAAAAAAACCCACAGCAAAATAAAAAACCCCAAACTTAGAAATGAGAGACTTTTAAAATCCTTGGCAGTGTTCAAGGCCAGGTTGGATGGAGTCTTGGGTGACATGGTCTAGTGTGAGGAGTCCCTGCCCGTGACAAGGGGGTATGGAACTAGATGATCTTAAGGTCCTTTCTGACCCTAACTATTCTATGTTCTAACACGGTGACTTAAATTCTTGTGGACTTAAGGAACACTTAAAGAAAACACTTGCTCTATAGGTGTGATGGCTTTTGTACACACATGTGTGCTTAAGCCTCATCAAGATGCAAGCTGGTTAGACAAATACGCGACTAGGATGAAAAGACTTATTTAATGAACTGCAATTTAATCTCTGTCACTAAGAGCCATTGCTGAAAGCCTGAATGTCGAGCCAGCATGAGGCAATGATAATTGTGGGGGAGAATAATGAGTGGGTAAAGGAAATCCTCCTGGAGGAAATGGAAAGAGAGACTTCAGTGGGAGGTAGTCAATGTACAGTGAAGGGATACATGATGGAAGGGGTAAGTCCAGTTCTAATGGTGTAAAGCATTGCTCTAGCAGCGTTATCCGCTGTGTTAATACCGATGCAACAGTATGGAAAGCAAGCCTTTTTTGAGTGACAGAGGAGTGATGGGTGTAACTGGTGAGTTGGAACCATGACAGCCATTGGTGCCAATCCGAGTAGTTCCCTTTTCTACAGGATTTGTTTATACCTGTTGTTCTGGTCTGTATGAAATTAGTAGATATTTAAATAACAGTTCTGCTTGATCTTAGTTCTTTATTTTGAGAGATCATAATTCATTTGAAGAGCCTTCAGCTGCATCTGCAAGCTTGGAAAATCTGTACTAGTTCACTTGGGAATTTAGGCAGGTTGAACTTTCTCACTCTAGAATTCTTCCTTTTTTCAATTTTCATTTTTTTTTAAAGGTGAAATTAGTCTATTTCTCTTAGGGTTTCTGTTATAAGCAAGACTCTGAAAAGAGTTCAGCCTAACAATGGCAATAATGAGCTTCGCCAATAAACTGTTCATAACAAAATTATTTCCTTTAAAATCACTTCAGATGTACACTTGCACTTTGCAGGTTAAAAAGTGAAATGTGTCACTCTCTTATGTGAACTCTGAACCAGTCTGTGCTGTAGTAATCCTTTTGATATTATACACAGGGATGAAGATCAGTGGGGCTTTCTTTACCCCCAGTGATACAAATTCCTTTGACTTTGTTTTATACTGGTCTTGTTTATTAGCCCACGCAGAACACTGTCTTGGGGCTCTCTCTAGTGTGTTACTGTCGTATCATGTATTAAGTGTCGCAGTTGAAACACATTCATATGCAAGGTATTAATTTTCTGTAGCTCATGCAGTAAGGTATCTATGCTTGTGACCTACAGGAACTGTCCCCATTTTAAATCCTTACTGGGGCAGAATGAAGTCAGTCAAACTAAAACACTGTTGGAGAAAAATTCAGAATTGTCTAGATAATTTAAGCTTTTCTCCATTGAACATGATGAACTTTGAGCACTCCTGACCTTTTTTCCCTGGTTAAAATTTGGTAGTTTTACACATGCTTTCTATAAACCTGGGCACTGTCTTAGATGCAAGAGAAGGAAAAACAAGACAATATTTTTAAAACAACAAACTATTATACCTAAGGAAACCACCTCTGTTCAGTAGACTGTTCTTGCATTATGCCATATGGCTAAAGTCTGGTTCCAGGTCATCTTGCTCTTACTGACACATGGTTAGCCATCTATTCCTTGCATGTTATTTTATTGTTGTATTTCCCAATGGGATGTAGAAAAGGTGAAAAAACAGCTTGCTCTTTAGACTTGGTTTGTGACAGGTTTTACTAGCTCTTCTTCACTCACTCTGTCCTTAACCCCCTGTTAGTTCTGACACTCAGACTTAAGGATTTTAAGAGTATTTGTATGTTTTAGGGTGTGTGTATGTGTGTTTGTCGTGGTTTAAACTCTGTCAGCCACACAGTCTCTCTCTCACTCCCCCCCACCTTCTTTCACTCCCACTACTCCCAGAGGGACAGAGAGTAGAATCGAAAAGAATGTAACTCCCATGGGTTGAGATAAGAACGGTTTAGTAACTAAGGTATAACACAAATCACTACTGCTACCACCAATAATAATGATAAAGGAAATAGCAAGGGAAGAAAATACAACACCTCACCACCGGCCAACTGATAACTCACCCCACCCAGCAGTGAACTCACCCTTCCAGGTAACCCTCCGTTACATCCTGGGCATGACGTGCTGTGGTATGGAATACCTCTTTGGTCAGTTTGGGTCAGGTGTCCTGTCTCTGCTTCCTCCCGGCTTCCCCTCCTCCCTGGCAAGGCACGAGGCTCACAAAGTCCTTGGTCAGACTAAACATTTGAGCAGTAACTAAAAACATTGGTGTTATCAGCGCTGTTCCCAGGCAAAAAGTCAAAACACAGCACTGCACCAGCTACTAAGAAGGAGAAAAAATGACTGCTACTGCTGAACCCAGGACAGCGTTAAGCCTCACTTGTCCTAAATGAGTTGTTTAGTCTTATGCCCACAGTTGTGCTTTCTCCAACTGCTGCTCAACTTCATTGTTCACGGTTTGGTTTCTGCCTGGCTGCATTGAAGGAGCAGTTTCTCATTATGCTTTCCATATGGGTAGTTCTGATTTGTTTTCAGCCTGAATCCCAGATCAGCTGCTCTCTTGACAGGCACTTTAACTACTGAATGAGCAGATAAAAGAACTGACCGGCCTTTCAACCTCTAACCACATCTGAAAAGAAAGACCTTAGGGCTCAAGTGAAAGATCTACTCAAGCACTGAAGTGCAGTTTCAAGGCTGCAAATATCAGACTAAATGTGCAGTCTGTAGTTCAACATCTCTTCCACAACTTTAAGTGCTTTGTTCTCAAGCATTTTTGTTACTTCCTTCTGTGCTGATGCACAGGCTACTCATGGTTATTACAACTGGGTGTTTTAGGGTAGGTTTTGGTCATGGTGTAAGAGTAGTAAAAATTGAAAGATTATAGAATTGTGGAATGGTTTGGGTTTGAAGGGACCTTAAATCTCGCCTAGTTCCAACCCTCTGCCTCAGGCGGGGACACCCTTCCACTAGACCAGATTGCTCCAAGCCTTGCCAGGGATGGGGCAGTCACAGCTTCTGCAGGCAACCTGTTGCAGTGCCTTGCCACCCTCACAGAGAAGAACTTTTTCCTAATGTCTAATATAAATCTACCTTCCATCACTTTAAAGCTGTTACCCCCTGTCCTGTCACTGCCTGCCCTTGTAAAAAGTCTCTCTCCAGATTTCGTGTAGCCCCTTAAGGCACTGGAAACTGCTCTGAGTTCTCCCTGGCCTTTCATTTTGCCAGGCTGAACAAACCTAGTTCTCTCAGCCTGTCTTCATGGGTGATGTTTTCCTTGGAAGAAGAGCTGAGCTTGATGATTTTAAACTCAGCCATTTTACAGCTGCTTCTGTAGCAGTCATTGACTTAAAAGCTTTTGTCAGCTTTTCCTGCAGTATCTTTAAGGATTAGAATAATTAACACCATGTCTTCAAGTCTCACTTTGTGAAGGAAATATATTTATGTCCAAATATGGACATAGTTTTATGAGCACATCAGGCAAGCTGGATTTCCATATTCTGTATATTCTGCAGTGCACACTCATAAGAGTGCTAGAGAGCCTGGAGAAACAATTAAGATCAATTAAAAATATAGTATTTATTCCATGAGGTATTGATGGTACAGTGGAGGAGAGAAACTATATTATAGACTGAGAGCTAAAGACAACTGAAGATGCAAATTCTTCTCTTCCTTAGTGTTTCAAGGGTGGGAGAGATGGTTTTATCTTTTTTTTTTAATTATGATTGCATCTATGCTGCCCAGGTATATTGTCTCATGATAAAATATGAAATATTAACACGTGCTGTATTTTATTTACTGCGCAATGACTATTTCTTGTTTCAGTTGGTAGAATTGAGAAATTCTTGATATTCTTAAGATCTAGCTGTCTTCCAATGATAAGTGTTTTGTGTGGGGTGGTTGTAGATAACGAAGCTGAAAACTGCCAAGTGACTTTTGCAATAATGACTCCATGTTCCATACTGGAAAGTTACTGTTTAAAAAAATCATTATTCTTCTCCCAGTTAACTCTGTATGCTTAAAATAGTTAATATCAGCACCGGGGCATTGGCTGAGTTTACATTGTACTTGTGAGTGTTACGAGCTTTACAACATTTGTGTTGCAATTTGTTTTCAAAATCTTTCACTGTGCTTCTTAGTTTCTGGATTTTAGTCTGGCTCAGTGTGTTTCAGAGGAATTGCACTCTGTGGCTTGGGGCTAATGAAGCATGAACAATATAACTGCAGATATATCTGAAGTGAGAGAGTGAGAGGAGCTGTTTTCTATAGGTGCTGGCTATCTAAAGATGCTATGTGCTGTACATCCTTCTTGGCAGACTTTTTGAGCTCATTTCCTCTTTTTGTCCCTAGTCTGCTCATTTCCCCCTTCTAAATCTTTGTCTCCTGTCCTGTTAGGTTTTCCAGATCTTAAGTAAATCAAGGAAATGAACTTCCAGGGCGGAAAAGAAACTTCAAATGTTACTATTCAAACTGCAAAGCTATGTGCAAACAATGAAATTGTTTTATTTGTTACTTATCTTTACTTGGTATTCTAACACAAGAAGTGCTACAGTGTTTCACTTGTCTTGGAGGAAGGTAATTTATCCATCTCTCCTTATTTTTAATCAAGTCTGTGCTGTATCTGAAGAGGTATATACAGATTAAAAATGTTCTTGTTAGGAAAATGACGTTTGTTATCTTGGGTATCTAAAGGTAATTTCTGTTGTTTTATTTGATCCCATTCATTCTGCCCTCAGTGAAAACAAACCCACAAAACGGGAAAAGCAGCTTTAAGCAAGGTCAAAGGATTGTTATGGTGATTTGAGGTCTTCTTGTGGTTTAACCCTAGCCAGCAGCTAAGCCGCATGCAGCTGCTCACTTACTCACCCTTGGTGGAATGGGGAGGGGAATTGGAAGAAGGTAAAACCTGTTGGTTAAGAGCAGAAGAGCTTAATGATAGACATGAAGTAAAAATATAATAATAATTAAAAGGAGAGAGATGGATGAAACAATACACTTGCTGACTGATACCCAGCCTGTCCCCAAGCAATTTCATCAATGTTATTCCCATACTAAATCCAAACCACAGCACTGTACCACCTACTAGGAAGAAAATTAACTCTATCCCAGCTGAAACCAGGGCAGCTCTATAATACTGACTGTTGGAAAAAATGTGGTGGGCAGGTGGTTTTAGGACTTTGCTATAGTCTTCATGTAATACTTCTTCCCTCTGGTGCCAATGAATTATTTCCTAATGTTAATTTGACAATCCACATATTCGTTATACAGCTGATTTCTGACCAATGTTTCTCACTCTCCCTTTTGCTGTTCCTGTCCTTCCTTCCTCGCTCTTCTTTCTGTTCATTTCTGTGTTAGATTTTGTTGGCAGAGAGCCCTGTCCTCTCCAGTCTGCTCACTTTTTTGCCATTTCCTAAATACTGTTTTATCTTCCCTCCTCTCCTGTTGCACATGCAGCTCATAATACTGCCCTGTGATTAGCAGCAACTCACATAGTCAATTAGACTTTTGCTTTAACACGTGAACTCTTGTGAAGGTTTACAAACAGTGGCGACATCAATGCAACTCTTCTGAAAATGAATGCTCCAGTACCTAATTCGCCTAACCATACCATAGAGAAGGAAAATAAAGTATTTAAACACCCATGTGTTAAAAGCCTTTAGGACATTTGATATTCTTAGCTTGCCTTTTCTTCAGAAAACTTCCAAACATGATTTTTGTTCTAGGCGGGAGGTCTTAGACAAATAGTGTTAGAGTCCATTGGTGCAACTCCTCAGCCTTTTTTAAGTTAGCTGAAGCTTTTTCTAAGTCAGAACTTGAAAAATTCATTTTTAATGGAAATGTGTAATAACACTGTATGTATCTGCAGCAGTGAGTCCAGGCTAATTTAGACCAATTGCTTCCCAAAGGTATTCAAATTTTACCAGGTGTTCAGACATATTCTGATATTTGCTTTTTCTCCCCTCTGTGCTGAAGTTCCTCCCCATGCAGCTCTGGCTGAGCTGAGAAAATAATGCTCCTGGAGGCATGCTGGTCTTCTGATAGGTCTTCTGAAATGGTCATTCATATTGAAATGGAACATAGTTCCTGATTGAAAAGTGTCACCAGCTAATAAAGAGCACCCACCCCCTTTGCAGTGGGATCCAACTAGTTGTGTGTATTCTCTGCTTCTGTTAGATCCTGGCCTGCTTTTTCTGTAAGAAACACAAACCTCAAAGTTTCATCCTTTTGTGTCTTGATGCAACAGAGTGGCCCATGAACCTGAAAAAAAATTTTTGGCAATAAAGGAATGTCAGCCAAGATGTCAGTCATGGTAAACTGATTTTACTCCATCAAGCAATATGAAACCAGTATCAAACTTCAAATTTAGCATAAACATTCACAAAGCAGTTGATGTTTTTCCAGCCTTCTTGGTTTTTGCATGACCTTGTGTTCTACAACTTGCTTTAAACTTCTGTCCCACATACACAGGTGCACAAACAGTTCTCATGTGCGCGATCTATGGGAAATGGTAAAAGAGAAAAATGTCTTTTTGGAACCAGAAAAGCCTGCCTTGCTATCTTGAACCTCTGTTTTTCAGTGCTGCTGTTGACTTATTGCCATCCTCTGATGGGATATATATGCTTGCTATTGGTGTAATCTGTCACCTGTCTTTAGGCTGTTCCTTTTTGTGCCAATGTAATAAACTGCTTTGTGCTGCGGGTGAGTTGTCTCTTTCTTGGCTTTTGATTTTCAACTCATTAATATTTTGTTGAATTCCTCAAAGCTGGGTAAGTTTTAGCAAAGTTAACAGACTAATTATGCATGTTTAGGTACATGTTTGCCAGAGTCACTGATCAAGAGCTGAGGGCATACCTGTACTACTTGGTAAGTAGAGGCGAGTTGGTGTCCAGAGGGATATGAAGAATCACTTCTCAGTACACTAAAAAGGGTATGCTCAATCCTGGACTTGGCTCTGTACGTGGAGCATAAAACTCTACGCTTACACCATCCTTGAGTATTCATTACATTACCCCTGTCTCTTCTGAAAGATGTTTTCCATTCTGTCCAAGCCTTTGGAAAGCTTAGGCTGTCAAGTTTTCATTTGAGACATAAGGGCTGTGTAAATATTTAACTTGATTTAACAAAATAGTATTGTGTTTATTTCTTTTTTCACTCCTTCACTTCACTCCAATAGAAGTGCTTCTATTGGAGGCCTGAATGTTCTTCCTTAATGATCCAGTCTTTATTATACCAATGGAACACATGAAAGGATTAGCCCATCTGCCTTCTCTGTATGTCTCAAGCTAGTCTTATTTTGGAATACCCAACTAATTGTTGGGGTTTGAACCTACATGTTCAAATGCCCTAGAAAGAATTCAGCTTTTTCAGGCACATGGTTGAGATGGGAGAAGTGTCTTAATTCTGTCTTCAAGTCAAGAAGTCACAATGGCTGTTAAGGCACTTATCCAACTCAAAACAGAACCTAAATAGTATTGTATCCAGGAGTTATCAGCCTTCGTATAGTGGCATCGGGGTATGGAGCTTTACTGGTTGCTTTGTTGATCTGAGGGTGTAGAACTTTCTACCTGTAATAACCAGGGAAGGTTTCTTCCGGTTTCTTCCTCTCTGGGCAAACTGGTAGCATGCTCTGGGTCTTTGCCACCCCTCCCCCCCCCCCCCCCCAACTGGACAAGGTGTCTGGACAAGGTGTTTTTCTATCATCATGCTTGAGTTTGCTCTCTTAACTGTACATGTAAATTTGGGTTCTGAGGGAGAAAGATCATTGTCACAATTTGGTTTCAGTTTTTTTAAAAAAAGCAAATAAAACCTGTCCTGGGTTCAGCAGTAGCAGTCATTTTTTCTCCTTCTTAGTAGCTGGTGCAGTGCTGTGTTTTCTTGACTTTTGGCCTGGGGTCAGCACTGATAAAACCGATGTTTTTAGTTACTGCTCAAATGTTTGGTCTGGCCAAGGACTTTGTGAGCCTCATGCTCTGCCAGGGAGGAGGGGAAGCTGAGCGGAAGTAGAGACAGGACACCTGACCCAAACTGACCAAAGAGGTATTCCATACCACAGCACGTCATGCCCAGGGTGTAAACTGAGAGTGACCCGGAAGGGCTAGTTCATTGCTCGGTCGGGCTGTGTATCAGTTGGTAGGTGATACTGTATTCTCTTCCCTTGTTATTTCCCTTATCATCATTATTATTGGTGGTAGCAGTAGTGATTTGTGTTATACCTTAGTTACTGGACTGTTCTTATCTCAACCCACAGGAGTTGCATTCTTTCTATTCTCCTTCCCATCCCTCCAGGAGCAGGGGGAAGAAAGTGGTGGGGGGAGTAGACTGTGTGTTTCTGATTTACGGCCTGGGCTTAAACCACGACAAAACCCTAAAATGCCGTTGCCTTTTTCCAATTTGGCAATTTGGCAAATGTAGCCTGAATCTGCTAATAAGTTTGGCTGCTTTAGAGGTTTCTTTTTACCTCCAATAAAGGAATACTTTGCCAATATTATATCCCACTTGTACTTCAAATATTAAGAATATTTGTAAAATGCTACAGTAAAACCAGAGGAGGCACAGCCTGACTTATTTTTCTCAGTACCAGCAATAAAAGATGGAGAGATGTAAGATAGCTTACAGGAAATTGTTTAGGGTAAGTGGCAATGACCTGACACATGGCTCTCATATGTCAGCTTGTTACAGATTTATAGCTTGTATTCTTTCCTGAATATATATTGCAAAAACTTTTCTAATAGAAGTCTTTCTGAACTCTGTTTTACTTTTGGTTCAAATACCTAAATGTCAGACATGGCAAGGAGCTTGCATCATCATTGATTTCTTCATATGGTTTCAGACCAAACTGAGTGAATGTTGATGAGGAACTTGATGCTGCTCAGGAAGAGTCAGACAACAAATACTTGTGTCAAATAAGCTTGTAGGATAAATGGTGAAACAAACAAAAGGAGTAGAACCCTGCAGATCAGGTCTATAGGAGTTTAAAAAATTCGGGCTGTGCAATTTTTGTCTCCATGATCTCTGCTTCCATAATAATATGCAGGGACAGGAGGTGATCCTTCCCCTCTACTCTGCTCTCATGAGACCTCACTTGGAGTACTGTGGGCAGTTCTGGTGTCCTCGACATAAAAAGAACATGGAACTGTTGGAAGAAGTCCAGACGAGGGCCACAAGGATGATCAGGGGACTGGAACACCTCCCGTGTGAAGACAGGCTGAGGAAGTTGGGGCTGTTGAGCCTGGAGAAGAGAAGGCTGCGTGGAGACCTCCTAGCAGCCTTCCAGTATCTGAAGAGGGCCTATAAGGATGCTGGGGATGGACTCTTCATTAGGGACTGTAGTGACAGGACAAGGGGGAACGGGTTCAAACTTTAGCATGGGAAGTTTAGATTGGATATAAGGAAGAACATCCCTTACTGTAAGGGTGGTGAGGCACTGCAATGGGTTGCCCAGGGAAGTTGTGAATGCTCCATCCCTGGCAGTGTTCAAGGCCAGGTTGGACAGAGCCTTGGGTGGCATGGTTTAGTGTGAGGTGTCCCTGCCTATGGCAGGGGAGTTGGAACTAGTTGATCTTAAGGTCCTTTCCAACCCTAACTATTCTATGATTATAAATGGAAGTATTGAAGAATGAGTGAAAGAATAGCTTCCTATCTTTATAATTTGTCTAAGTTACTTAAGGATGTGTTCTAATTTTTTTTTTTTAAATGGCTGTCAGAAGCTTATCATTTCTAGATGCTTGCTCTGCAGCTGAGGTTAGAAACAGAAACCTGACTGCACTCCCAGCTTCTCACTAGAACACTTCTTTAAAACTTGATTCAGGATAAAATTCCATCCCTCTGTGCAAAGCTAGTGTAAATGAAGTTGGTTATGCTTCAGGCAAGAGTGGCAGATCAAGGAATAGTACCTTGAAGTATATTCCTATATCCTATATATTTTAAAAAAATGTAAGCTTATATTCACTTAGTGAACAGTGAGAGCTGCAGTGAAGAAGGCACTGGCGTTTTAAAAACGAAACCAGCATCCTCCCACCCTGCAAACAACTCTGTAAAACTGTAAACCCTGTAAAAACCCTGTCAAAACTGTAACAAAGCTATTAAACTCCAAGCATATATTAGCTACGGATCAGTGGGCTGACAGCTTGCTTGGAAAGATAGGGAAAAGTCAATCAAGAAAATTTTGGAAGTGTGAAATAATTGTAAGACTAATTATAAAATCACTTCAATTGGTGGGAGCTACACTTTTTTGCTAGAAACAAGATTGAGTCTGAAACAATTTTACTGAAAAAATAGACTTTTAAGCCTATGTTACATAATTCCATTATGAAATTCATGTTTTATTCTCTAAGAAAATAGATGTAATAGTTTTTATATGGGCCTTTGGATGTTAATTCTTAATTATCTGCCCAGTTCTTACTCAAGCAAAATTATTATTCTGAGTTTGCTACAATAATGGAAGTTTTAAATGGAAAATTTTCCAACAGGCCTCTGAGAATACTGGATAGGTGTTTAAACAGCACAAGTGATTTAAGATTTGGATTGTAATAGCATTTCTAGTTTCTTCTGTGTATAAAAGTCGTCAAGGCTTAAATGAATAGTTGATTGCATGTTGACTGTTGCAGTAAGTATAGAAATTGAGTAATGCACAAGTGATTGCTATCCTACAGAGGTAACAATAGAAATAACTATAAAATCACTTTCAGTATTGATATTATATAATGGAAGTTTTAAGTTGTTAGTGGGTTATAATATTAAAAAACTGAAATGTTTTGCAGAGAAATGGTTCAACAGCTTTACTGAAACTTTACTTTTTTTAAATTTTTCTTGTTGATAACAGAGAAGGAAAAAGGAAAAAAGTTTTCTTGTATGCTGGTGTAGCAAAGTACTGTAACTCAGAGAAGAAGGGTACAGGCCAGGATGCTGAACCTGGAGGTTATAACACTGAGCAAATTTGAAAACAGAGAGCATTGTTCTCTGCCTCTGGACAACAGGCAAAATCCATAGAATCCCGAATTTAAGCAAGCTTCTAAAACCCTGCTGCATTCATATCTGGCTTTTATTGTTATTGATAGTACCTGGTGCTTTTTCCGATTTTATTTTTTTAAGTAATTTCAAGGAGGATTAATCTGACAAATATGCAAAGATATTCTAAATAATAAGGTTGTATTAAAATGTTATCTAAAGCCAGTTGTGCATGAGTGCCTACACTGAACGTGCATGATGGGACAAGCTATTACGACTGCTGACAACACTGATTTTAACCCAGTGTTTTCATTCAAGTGAAGACCTATATTACCTGCTGCAGCATTCCCCCCTCATCTACCTTCAGCTCCTAGATGCTTTTTCCCACTTTTCATTACCCCTTGAACATTTTTCATCTTTATCTTGTTAACTGTTACTTGCAAGATTTATTCTTCTCCCACTGGTTCCAGCAAAATAATTGCATTGAATTAAAGACGTCTACACTGTCATCTAGAGCTTCATTGATTGGATATTCTACACAAGTCAGCATCTAATGTTCGAACCACATTTCCAAAGCAGCTCCATCTGGGCACTAACCTCTTCACTTAAGCTTTTATCTGGCGATCACAGTCTAGTGATAGCTGCTGCACATCTTAGGTTTGTGAATGTTTTTTCCATTTATTTTTAAGATGGAGCAAAACAAGAAAAATGTTCATAATTTGCATGTTATGAGTTTGGGTTAACTTTAATTCTTTGCAATTCAAAACCAAAGCTGTAGTTTGGCTGCTGCAATTCAGTCTTGACAGTTTTTCTGTTCATCTGTTGCTTGCTATACTTGGACAAGCAGGAAAACGTTGCTGTTGAGATAGAACCAATGTCATCTGTCCCTGTGAATTAATTTTAATTCCCTTGTTTTGTGGATTATTTTTTTTTTGTCTGAACAAATTATCAATTTTATTATCTGTTATATCTGTATGGAAACACAGTAAGAATCTTGCACCTGAAAGTAGCTATGTGAGTTCAGTACTATTAGGAACACAGCAGTAACATAAATTTGCAATATGACTATTTGTGTATTTACTTTTATGTTTTCTTCCAGAGATGCCTGGTTTAGGACAGATTAAAAATAATCTACTGTAAAAACAAAACCATGGTTTTATGTAACTGTTAGTTTACTGATGTTCTAGTACTGTGAGAAAGAAATTAATTTCCCATGTCAGAAAACATTTTTTTTTTTTTTAATAAAGAAATTAAACTGTAGAGGATGTCTTGTGAAGAGTTTTAAGTACTGTAACAAATATACATTAGGAAATGTCTCATGAAAAACATGTTAGGGCTAATAAAGCATACATGAGCACCTCTATCTCAAAACAGAAATAAGTTGTAATTTCCATAAGCCAAAAATCTTCTCTGGTTACAGCACAGGATTCCTTTTTAAAAAAGTAAGTGTGCCTGGGATATTTGCAGTGAAGTGTTTGAAAAGCTACAAGGATGAACTAATGTGCCAAAAGAAAGCAAATATCCTTGTTAACACAAATCTTGCTTTCAGGCCTGTCACTGATTTTTGTTCCTTTTAGTTATTTATGAGGTAATTATACTCAGCTTTGAGTGTATAAAGCAAACAATTGTTCCCATGGCTCAAATAACTTTGTTTTGTTGCAGTTTAGCAGTCCTACGCATGGTGCTTGCAATCAAAGGTAGCATGTTGTGAGAGACTGATCTGAAATCAAACTCCACTGCCCCTTGTGTCAAAGATTGGTCTGAGAAGCTGAGCTGGAAATCCAGCTATCTTTTGTCTCAGAAATGGGTGAGAAGAGTTGAGATAAGATTTCAATATCCATGTCCTGGGAGAAGGGTGTGAGAAGCTGAGCTGGGACTCCACCATCCTGAGCTGAGCTAAGACCCTTCCGTCCATTACCTTGAGGGTTGGAGTAACGAATTGCTGTCCATTACCCAAAGAATTGCTGCAGATGTGTGTGTGTGCGTGCATGCAGACACATGCAGTTGAAGAGCTGGCTGGAAGACCAGGGAAACTGGTCCACCAGGAATGTGTAATATGTGACATGAAGAACAGAGGTACTTCCCCCAACTCATTATAAAAGGGGGAAAAGGTAATCACCAAGAGACACATTGCCAGGGAGCCATTGCCATCAGGAAGATTCCAGGAGGACACCTCTGTGAACACATTCTCCACTGAGGACTACTACGGACCCTGAGGGGCACCCTCTATGAGACATCGCCATGAGGGCAGCTCCACAAGACACACTCTATGGGGCACCTTCAAGGGGATGACTCCAAAAAAGACTCCTTCACAAGGACACCCACCTCTGACGGAGTCTTGGGGGACACTCTGCTCCAATACTGATTATGAACCCTGAAGAACTCCCACCACTGATGACGACAGCAATGGATCCCCGGGACACCGCTGGATCCATGGTGGTGACTCTCTCTCTCTGCACCCCAAATCCTTGCTTTTCTACCTTTTTTCCAATCTGTCCTATCGCTATCCCCTTTATTACAATAATTTACCTTTTTTTTTTATAATAACTCTTTCTGTAATGTGTAGTAAACTTACTAATCGATCATGGTACTTGACCTCATTTGCATCTTAATTTCACTCTTGGGATCACAAACTGAAACAGGGTCTGGCACTGGGGTTTTCTCCAATTAGACCCTGACATGTGTTTTCCTTGCATCAGATATTTTTGATAAGACCATAAAATGGTTGTGCAGCTATTCACAACTCTCTCTTATTTACTCCATCTTTGAATAGTTGAGATTGTTTTGTGTGCAGCTGTATCTCTGTGACATGGCTGAAACAGGAACACAAAGATTTAAGGGGATTTACCCAAAGAGGTGGTGGATTGTGCATCCTTGGAGATATTTAAAAGCTGTTTGGACCTAGTGCTGGGCAACTGGCTTCAGGTAGTCCTGCCTGAGCGGGGAGGTTGGACCAGGTGACTTCCAGGGGTACCTTCCAGCCTCAATCATTCTGTGGCTTAGTGAAAGCAAACTATCCCAAACTGACAGCTGAAGACTGGAAGTCTGGAGTAGGGAAGAGACTTCCCAGAGCCATTTTGTCCCCCAGGTGCAAAATGGGGACAAGATAACACTGGTGTTGGAGCTGTGCCTGGGTGCTGGATAGGATCTAGGGGAAGTGGAATGTGCTGGGAGGAGGGCATGGAAGTCTGCTGCAGACCCTCTCCCAGCTAATTGATGGGGATATAGCGAATGAGTGGTATGTGGGGCTTGAACATTCAGTGCAACACCTGCATCTTTTACCCTATCCTAAGAGCATGCCTACTCCTTTGTGCTACCATAAGCTGTTGTGATAGGAAAGGCATAGCTACCTGGTTATTTCAAACCAGTCAGGGACGTTTGTCCTCCCTTTAGGCAAGGATGTAAAAGGAGGAAAATAAAATTTTTGCAACCTTTATCCAGTTCTTTTAGTTTAACATCCACCTGCTCTATTGCCACCCTCCCCAAAAAAAGTAAATGAAGGAAGATGGAGGTATATAACTTCATGAGGAATATTCAGTACTAGACCACTGAATTGGTCTAGGGTATTGAATCTGAGACAATTGTTTTCATGTATTTCGTGTATTTAACGTTCAGTGAGAAACCTAAATTGGGATTCCTGGGTTGTTGGGTTGTTTTTTTTTGGTTGTTGTTGTTGTGGTTTTTCTTTTTGGGGGGGTGGTGGGGGTGGTTTTTTTGTTGTTTGGTTTTTTTTTTCTGTTGTCATTATTTTCTGGAATAATTATGACAAGTACAGAAAATACTATAGCTACAAACAAAATACTACAGCTACAAGGCAGCAGGGGGCGTTAAAGGTACCTGAAAGACAGGTACTTCAATTCTTACATATTACTTTTGCCATGGTCTCACTGTGAGAAGGACATAGATTTCCCCCAAGACACACTTGTGTGACCATCTTGGAAGAGAAAAGCATGCCACCAGATGATGGTGAATGAAAACCACAGTGATTTCTTGGTGAATCAGTAATTTTTGTAAATTGAGGTCTGTTAGAAGCTAATTAATAGTATACAAGATAATGTCTACCAGAATTGTGAAACAGCATTCTCTTGTCTTAGTGAGATTACTGAGAATTGTATTCTGGATTCTCCCAGTGGAATCAGTTGTCAAATATTGTGAGAAGTCTGGAGTATAATTATATTTTAAATATAAATAAGAGCTATCTTTTTTGCTAGTGTTTTCTAAGAATGTGTCTGTTCTTGCTGTTATTACTTTTTTTTTACTTTTTTTTCCTAGCAAGAATCAAGTGTTTAGCTTGTCTTGGAGTGAGCTAGTAGTATTTTTGCACAGGACTCTTATGACCCACTTCACAAAAAAAGCAAATATTTTGCATGGGAAGCCTGTCCCTTTAATACACTGAACCAAGACTGATAAATAACACCTGGAAAAACTTTCAGTCTTCAGAACATATTGATGGAGTGTTTTCACAAAATAAAGTCTTTGTGATGAGAAAACCTTGAGCTTTAGTACTCATTTTTCTGTCAAGTTTCAGTGATATACCTCCTTGTTTCTTGGTGCATCCATAATGTCTACATTTAGTGTATCGAAGCCTTTAGATAGTATGGTGATGAGTGTAATACAAAATGATTGACGGGCTCTCTAAAGCAAGGGCTCTCATGCATTTTTCTGAGCTAACAATCTCCAGAAATACTTGTAAATGTATGAGATTGAATGTCTAATGAAGAAAAAATAACGCATTTCAAAGTAAAACTACTTGTGAATAGAATAACTGTGAACAAGAATTTTACAAGAATATGATAGTGACAAAGGGGTTATGAGAGAGGCTATGGGCTATGAAAAAGGAAAGTCAGGGTGAGTAAGAGAGGCAGGGTGAGAACCTTGTTAAATCTACTGAATACTTTTGACAGCAGGTAAGATGAGAGAGAAGTATGTCAGAGTGGAGACAAAGTAGCACCAAGCCTGTTCAAATGAAGATGACATCTAGCTGGATTTTTTAATGTTACTTTAAGAGTTGTTGTGAAGGAGAATGTGCCTTCAATATAACTAAAGATGGGTGCCAAACTCTCCAACTGGAGGTATTGCATTGCATGAGAAAGATCGGCTGAAATAATACTACTGAGAAATAGAAAATGCTGAATTTTCTTAACTGGTATATGGAATGAGCAAGGCATGAAACCTAAGCATACCAGTATGCTACATACAATCTGTCAGTACACTTCAAACAGTACAGATGAAAGAATGTGTAATGTAAATTGGAAGCCATTTTTTCTTTAATTTTCTATGTTTATACAGTACTAGGAATTTATGCAGGCAGGATGAAATTGTTTAGATGGAAAAATCATTCCATCCATTGAAAAATGGAAAAAAGTTAAAATTGGTTTTACTTAACTTTGTAAAATTATAACCAAGGGCATCTTCAATTCCCTCCTGTGTCCTTCCCAGTCAAAAATGTTGCAGTTTGTTTCAATGATGGAGAGCCAGAACTCAGACATTCTTCAGGATTTTATTCAGTTTTTTAGGTCTCTAATTTGGTGTCATATTATCAAGTGCTTTAAGTTAAATCATTTTTCAGAAAAGATATTTTCAGGAAGTGCATATTTACACTGTGACAATCAGAGGAAGTCTGCAGAATCTACTGATCCTTATGTAGCACATAGTGGTAGTGATACATGACTCTGTCAAGCCTTGAAGGAAACAAAAGATTTATTAAGAGAGGAACAGAACGCAATCATATACTTGGACCTTGCTGCAGTTGGTGTTGCACATTACAAAATATAGAGAAAAGTGAAATGGATTTTCTACCTTTTCTTACTAGCTTGGACGATGTACAAATAATTTTGACTACTAAAAAAACCTCATGTCTCAGTCCTTGATGTTTCTTAGTCTTGAATTTTAAGAGTCAGAATAGATGATATATTCAGTTATGACCAGAATTCAGAGCAAATTAAACTACAAAAGCAAAAGATCTAATATGTATGTTTACTTTTTGTACTGCCCATGTAGAAAGAGTATAATATGTGCATGTATGCATTCATTCTGTCTCTTCTGGTATGCACCTTTTTTTCAGAGTGAAAATTTAACTTCACAGGTTAAAAAAAAAGAAAAATTAATCTGATTGTTAATGATGAAATAAAAAGTTTTAAACTAAATAACCTAAGGATCAGTTTTGTAAACAGAAAATGTACCTGCCAAATAATGGAGACAAAATTCTGGGCCTACAGTCAGTGTGTCAACAGAGTGATCAGCAGTAGTAAACGTTAATGGCTGCATAGCCAATGACTCCTACTATTTTTGATACATACAGCTTTTGTCCATGGGGAAGAGCCAGGATTGTTTGGATGAATCAGGATGATTTTTTTTTTCTTTCTGCATTGGTATTAGAAACACCATGCTTACAATTTTAGCACATGTGGTTTAAGCCAAGCCGGTAACTCAGAACCACACAGCTGCTCACGTACTCCCCCTGTTCTTCCTCTGCCTGTTCTGGGTGGGATGGGGAGGAGAATTGGAATAGTGTAACTCCCACAGGTTGAGATAAGAACAGTCCAGTAACTAAGGCATAACACAAATCACTGCTGCTATATCCAAAAATAATAATGATAAGGGAAATAACAAGGGAAGGGAATACAACAGCTCACCACCCACTGACCAATACCCAGCCCAACCTGAGCAGTGATCTAGCCCTTCTGTGTAACTGCCCCCAGTTTATATATTGAGCATTATGTGCTGTGGTAGGGATTATCCCTTTGGCTAGTTTGGGTCAGGTGTCCTGTCTCTGCTTCCTTCTGGCTTCCTGTGCCCCTCCTCCCTGGCAGAGCATGAGACTCAGAAAGTCCTTGGTCAGAGTGAACATTACTTAGCAACAACTAAAACATCAGTGTGTTATCAGCGCTGTTCTCAGACTAAAGCTGAAAACACAGCACAAGCTACTAAGAAGGAGAAAAGTAACTATTAGAGTTGAACCCAGGACAGTACAAAACTATGGCTGCTGTATAGATTGAGATGAGGCACAAGTGACACGCTATTAAAAATGTTTTTCAAATGTTAAGTAAATTTAAGTTGAAATTTACAAAATGGAGTTCTTATACCCTGTTTTCTAAGTGAAACATCTCAGACTCACTGAAAATGGCAAATAGTGCTGGCAGATAACAAAAGATATTTGTAAAGGAAATTATTAAAGATGAACAATTTAACCTTTAAAAGAGGAGACAAAGCAAAGATGAGCTAAACCAAAAACACCAACAAAGTGGGAAATAAAATAGAGGGAGAAACAGAAGAATGATAATCTGCTTAAAAGAACAGCAAAGCTCGCTTTGGACTAAGACCTACCTTACTATTTTCCCTGTGGCTCGTATATCTCCAGCAATGATGTCTGCTTGTACAGAAATGTGTACCCTGGCTTCACCTTTAACTCTTTTAAAGGCTCAACAATATGAAATTCTCAAGTTTCTTTGCAGATGCTTCACTGTGTTTCTTTGCCCTGGAATCTGATCTTCAAGCTAATACAGGCACCGATATACTCTGCAACCTCCCTGAGCAAGATTGTAGCATATTCTAGAGAAAGAATAGACACAATAAACCAATATATTTTCTAGAAGAATTTTTCAAAGAAACACAATAAAGAGTAGTATTCTTGATTCCCAGACCTGTTCATGAAGTTGTTTTCTTCTGCCCTTGTATGTAAAAAATCTTTCTAATTTCTTTTCCCTTCTATTACAGCTAGAGGAACACTAGAAAAAAATATTTAAGCCTATGTTTAACACTAATGCATATTTGAATAAAACTTTTTAAACATTTTACAGACTGGGAATAAGTCAAATTACTTGAAGCCTTTAGTACTAGATTTTTCCTTTCAGAGGGAGATTATGCCTGTTATCCCTCACAACAAATTCAGAATTTATGGATTCCTGGAAACTCTGCCAGCATTGCATGTACTGGGATAGATAACAAAGTGAAACCTGAAAAATCCAGACACTTTGAAAATTGTTATTAGCTTAATTTCAGGAAAAGCTAGACTTTCACTTTAAAAGAAAAAAAAAATCCCCAAACATCCTCCCCAACTTCTTACTGTTAATATTGACTTTTCCTGGGGAAGGGAGGAGGGGGGAGGTGTGTGTGAGACGGAGTAAGGCAGCAGTACAATATTCTTTCTCATCAGGGTTCTTTTTGTTATTAAGGAAGGGAAAAGAGATGAAATATGAACTAATTGAACAAATAATAGGGCAATTATATGAGCTTAAATGGATTAAACAAATGGGGTTCTGCTGACTTGAAATGAGAAAAAGGCAAAATCATCATTAAATACAGTAGGGAAGATCTATCCATGTAACAGCATTCGCTGTCAGGTTTTTTCTTCTGTATTTATCCCTCTTGATCCAACATTCTGATATTCCTCATATTAAAGGCACCTCTGGAAAGAAAAAAAAATGTAGCTTTTGTTATAGATTCTGAGGAAAAAATATCTGTTGCTCTATAGATTGTCTCCCAGGTCACTATGGTAGCTCTTGCTGTTTAAATAAGCAGTTCAAGTATGGTTCCCACTTTTCCATCACAGATTCCTAGTCCTTAGCTGTTGTGCTCTGCTTTGGAGGAAAGCACTCTTTCTACAGAGTAAAAACCCATGTGTTTTTATGTTTTATCTTTTGCCCTGTAAGAATCAAGAAAGGCTTATCCTTAGGTACATTATATATTATACAGTTCCTCAGTTGTTATTTCACCCTGCCCTTCTCTGAGAATTGGAATTGAATGTCTCTCCATGACCACAGGGGACTGGACTTGATAACTTGGGTGGTTCGTAACATCCCTGTTTGCTGACACTAACCCGTCAAACTCCTCTTTCTGTTTCCTTGGCTGCAGAGATAAAGATGTAGCTCTGAAACAGTTTTCAGCAGTAGCAATGATCATCTTGGGAGGCAACTTAGGTGTCTAAGTTTCAAAACCTGAAATTTAAGTTCATTTGGCTTTGGTTAGATTTTTGAAGTCTTTCCAAGTCTGTGATTGCCTTGGAGGCTCTTATGACTGGATGGGGTTAGCTAGGTTAGCTGAGTATATGTGAAATACCTGGGGCAGTTTTCAATAAGTATGACATGATTTATAGCAGCTAGGTTTTGATTCTTTTCCTCACAAGCCATTAGGGTTTGTATTCATGAAAGCTTTTTCCTTTTACATGCAAAGGAATAACCTGAACTTCAGTACATGATACTTTTTTGCTTTATAACCTTCTCTTCCTCTGTAGCTCTTTGTCTCCATGTCATGGTTTAAACCCAGTCAGGTAACTTGTTAACTCACACACACACACACCCCCTCCCCTTCTTTCCCTCCCCCTACTCCCGGAGGGATGGAGAGGAGAATCGAAAAGAATGTAACTCCCACGGGTTGAGATAAGAACAGTTTAGTAACTAAGGTATGACACAAATCACTACTGCTACTACCAATGATAATAATGATAAAGGAAATAACAAAGGAAGAGAATACAACACCTCAGCACCACCTGACCAATAACTCGCCCTCCAAGCCCGACCAAGCTCCGACCGATACCTCCTCCAACCCTGCAGTCTCCCAGCCCTTCTGGCTAACTCCCAGTTACATCCTGGGCATGACGTGCCGTGGTATGGAATACCTCTTTGGTCAGTTTGGGTCAGGTGTCCTGTCTCTGCTTCCTCCCGGCTTCCCCTCCTCCCTGGCAGAGCATGAGGCTCACAAAGTCCTTGGCCAAACCAAAACACCGCTATCAGCTCTGTTCCCAGGCCGAAAGTCAAAACACTGCACTGCACCAGCTACCAAGAAGGAGAAACAAGACTGCTACTGCTGAACCCAGGACATTATCCACCCCTTATTCCATACCATTCATGTCGTGCTCAGATCCCCCATTTTCAACATACTCTTATCTTAGTGCATGGACCAGTCCCTATAAAGCTGCTGAGTCCATGTGGTCCATGATGTCAGGCTCCATCTCTTGTAACAATCTTTCAGAGCAGGAGAGACTGTGTGCAGTGTTCACACTCATGAATCACCTGGGCAATAGTGTCCATTGCTAAGTCCACCCCTCGATCATGAGTCCATCTCTATGTTGCATCTCTGCTCTGATGGCCTGAAGTGCCATGGGCCCACCAGGCTCAAAATAATTCACTGTCCCCTTCAGCAGTTTCTGCAGCTTGCTGCTGGGGACTCCATACAGCTGCCTTCCATCTCCGATGCTTCCAAAGCACTGGAGGGGCCCAGTGGACTACATACTCACCTATACCCACATGCCCTGCTACTCGTGACTGCCCAGCCTTGGGGAAAACCTCTTGGCTCTCCCATATCCTCGTCTAACCCTAGACAAGACCCAAACCTGACTCTGCTTAAATTTTGGGATCAGACAAAATGGTCGTGGTTAAAACACAGTCTGTGTGTGTGCCAACATGCTGATCCCCATCACAATCAGCAGGCAGGTCCCAAGGACACCCAAAGGCCATTCAAAACCTTCAGAACTCTCAGTTGATGCTGCTGTGCTTGTCACTGGGGCTGGTGTAGCCGCTGTGCTTGCCGGCTCTCCCACCGCCAGCTTCTCTTTTCCTGAGTCCAGCGCTTCCTCCTCTGCCTTGCTGGGAAATGCTGCGTGGTCTCCTGCATCCTCCTGGGGCTCGGCGGGCGGCTGCCGGGAAATGCTCTCGGCCGTCGCGGGGCTCGGCTCGGCCGCGGGGCTCGGCCCCTCCGCCGCCTTCTCCCGCTGCTCGGCAGCCGCTTCCTTCCTCTCCTCGACCGCCCCGACCTCCTCCACCGGCAGCCGTCCCCTCGCGGCCTCCGGCCCCCTTCCGCCGCCGCTTGGTCCCCGGGGCCGCTCTCCCGGGCCGCTTCGGCTGCCGCCGGCTCCCGGGGCCGCTCCCCCTCGGCTCCCCGCAACCTCACGAAGATGGAGAGCAGGGTGAGGGCCAGGCCGGTGAAGAGCAGCCGGACGGCCAGGTACAAGTCCACGGCCACGTCCGTCCCGCCCTGCTGCTGGAGCCCGCCCGTATTACAAGCCATTGCCATAAAGCACAGTGAGACAAGAACCTTAGCCCAAGCCCCACACTTGATAAACACTAACACAGCAAATACCGGCTCTAAGTAAGTTACAACATTCTGAAGCTGTGAGATCAACAACTCTGAGAGCCAATAAATCATCATTGTGACGAGTGACTATTAATCCAGTCAGATCTGTCGTTATCTCAACCCTTCGTACCCCACGTTGGGCGCCAAAAAGAACTGTCGTGGTTTAAACCCAGTCAGGTAACTCGTTCACTCACCCCCCCACCCCCACCCCCCCCTTCTTTCCCTCCCCCTGCTCCTGGAGGGACGGAGAGGAGAATCGAAAAGAATGCAACTCCCACGGGTTGAGATAAGAACAGTTTAGTAACTAAGGTATAACACAGATCACTACTGCTACCACCAGTGATAATAATGATAAAGGAAATAACAAGGGAAGAGAACACAACACCTCAGCACCAGCTGACCGATAACTCGCCCTCCAAGCCCGACCAAGCTCCAACCGATACCTACTCCAACCCTGCAGTCTCCCAGCCCTTCCGGGTAACTCCCAGTTACCTCCTGGGCATGACGTGCTGTGGTATGGAATACCTCTTTGTGTAAGCGGCGAGGAGAAGCAGACAGGCCAACCCAATATGGGTGATAAGCAACTTCTAATTTATTTGTGACGCAGTTCACACATATATAGGAGTGGTATTCAGCCACTCCTTCTTGGCATAACAGTATTGGTTAGCCCCCACAGCTTCCTCTACATTCTCCTCCCAGGTCCGGTCTCCGGCCACCTGTGGGGGCCACCCCCTGCCTTGCTTGCACAGTCCTCCAGAACTCTATGGTTCTGCTCTTAGAGTCATTCTGCAACAATTCCCCCCTTTTTCTTTGTGCAAGCAAGGCATTATGGGTTATTCTGTTCACCTGTTTTATCACACAACTATAAACAAGTCTAATAGCTACGATAATTAACCTAATCAATAATACATGAGTGCAACACCTTTAAACAGTGTTTGACTCAACCTGTAATGCCCCGTGAAAACAACCCTCTAGTTATTCTTAGGATATAGCTCATTTACTATTTCTGGGTAAGCTGAGCCAGGGTTCTCAGCTGTGCGTGCATCGAATTAGCATAATCAGAGAAACTCACACAACACATTCCATCAAACTCTTCACATCCATGTCCCTGTTCCAACAACAAAAGGTTCTGCAGTGTTGCATGTCTCACAGAGTCAACATTAAAACAAATCAGAAATTGCCTTCGATGTAGAATTGTCTGCTTAGCAACTCAGCAACCCAGTCTGCTTAGTTGAGCCAAGGCCCCGGCTGAAGCACTTACAGTGATTTGGCATATTATGATTGGATACATGTTTTGAAGACCCTTAGTGACTAACATATAATTGGTTAAGCACAGGTGTGAGAACTCAACCTTGAAAGCTTGCTAACAGTCCACAGTTCTCATTAACTTGGTGAATTCCAGCCTCTTATCTTGCTTGCTTAAGCTTCTTCAGGCCTCTCATGGCCTTGCTGTATCTTTCAGGATTATTCAGAGTTTATGTACCAATTATCCATTCTCCTGTGAGAACACTGTCTCCACATCTCCCCCTTTTTGTTTTATATATGTTTTGGATGACTCTACTTGAGCAGGGGATTTGGGCTAGATCATATCTCCAATATATGCCAACTACAGGCTGCTGGATCTGCCCCTTTTTTCTCCTGTATGGCTCTCCGATAACAGGGGAGGCCATCCTTCACATCAAGGTCTGGCATGGCTTGTGTCCCCACCGCTCCACGCCTGCTGGGTTGCGGCCAACAGCAGAGCTAAAGGTTCTTCTTGGTGGCAAACACAGAGGCCAACCCAGTCTTGCCCTTGACTGTGGTAGCAGGCATTTTGTCAGCCTCAGTCCTTGCACCTTGTTGTCAATGCAGAGTTTCACCTGCTTCATCCAGTGACAAGTCGCTACTACAGCAAGGCACACACTAATTTACATTAGCAGAGTAACTATTACAGGGTGCAGCAGCAGTTGAAGATGCTGATGGCAGCGAGGGACCAGCCAAAGAAATTTCTTACCAGTGGAATTCTCCCACCCTCTTAATTTGTTCCATCACCTGCTTTATAACACTACCATTGTATTAAAATCTTTCTATCTTTTGCCTTACCATTTTCTAGCAGCTACTGCAAATTCCCATACGCTAACATCTCTTTTACAAGTGACAAATCTATACAATACAAGGCATAGTTTCTTATTAGCAACTAGCTAGTAAATACAGGTGGTTTTATACACAAAATCACAACCTCTAATAGCTACTTTACAAGCACACATATTTAGGATGTTACTTTTCATTTGCCCCCAAGTGATGTTTTGCAGTCATTCGTTTTTCTCTTCCTCTATCTCAGTCTGCTTGGGGTATTCACGATCAGCTCCTGTAGCTGAGGCATCAGGTTTTTCCGTTCATCTGCTCAGCTCATGGCAAGGCTTGACAAACTTCGCAGGCAGTCGCCATAGACCTTGGACCTGTATTCAGGTGGACACAAATATACCCCCTCCCCCAGGTTATCAGTTCTTGAGAAGCAGACAGGTTAAACTGAACATTGTTAACTGTCGAGAAGTTTGCCGCATCATTGCTCTTTTCTTCCTTTTTTTTTTTTTCCCCTGAAAAAGCCTGCCTGCTCGGCAGCAGCTACAGCTGCCTGCCGGCTTCAGCAGCAACTATAAATACCTGCCGGCAGCCGCACTTTTACATTAACTCTTTCATGCCCAAAATGTTAAAAGCTACCGGTTAAAAACTTTTACATGAACCCAACAATACATAAAACACCGACTGCCCTCAACACACACACACACATGTGGGATCCCACAAGCACACTCCACACAACTACAATATTTGAAGCACAAAATCCGGACAGTCATTACTCCCACTACAGTCCACAGAACGTGGCACAAGGACCCCGTGGAGACTAACAGGAAACCAGCTCCGAGAAGCATCATTGCAGTGTGAGGTGGCAGGCTCATCCTTAGCGGGCATCCCCGCAGAGGCTCTGCCTCCCCCACATCGTATGAGGCTTGGGCTTTTATACTGACCAAAATGCACACTCATTCCGACACAGGTGGCCAGCCTGTGCTGGAAGAAGTGGCCAGCAGTATCTACAGAGGTCTCCAAGGGTTGACAGAAACCTGGACATATTTACCAACTTCTAGTACATGAGTATCACAGAGAAACTCTATGGGCTCTCCCTGTCAATTGCAAGAAAAAATCATAACATATACAGATTGAGTATAAGAGGATTTTAACACATACGTGGTCACTGTTTGCCAGGCCTCCTTAACTATTTTGAGATCAAGAGCTTCCCACTCTTTAGCCCCCTGCTGTGTAGTAAACACAGGATATGCAAAGATGCCCATTGCAGAAAATTCCCCAGTAATGATCACATATTTGGTTACCCGTTGTTACAACTGAGCGTCTCCAGGGCCAGTAAGTCTGAGCAGACCGACCCGGGAGACAAAGAGTCAGGGTCTGGAAGCAGAGGATATAAATCTGGCTCGGATTCAGGGGACTCGGGGGCTGATCCTGCGCCGAACTCGGGGTCTCCGTTGCTTGCAGCTGTGTCTTTCTTATCAGATGTCTCTCGTTCGGTATGTGGCCATCTGCAGACCTGGCTCCTCCGTGACTGAGTTAGAAAATTTTTCACTCTAGGGCGTAGTGGGTTGGAGAGGCTCGCGGTTCCTTTAAATCTCCCGCTAGTGCATGATCCCTATTTTCTACTGCGTGCTTCACAGTGGCGCCGCAATCGATCCGGCGCCGAGGCACCGCCCTCTTTCTTTCGGATTCCTCGACTTTTATCATGCGTATACCTTCTAATACACATTCTGTGTCCTTTTCAAAGTCCCTACTTTCGGAACTGGGGTGGTGGGGGAGCAGGGCGTTACACCTCCTCCGCGGCATCTTCTGATGATGGAGGGGGAGAAAAGGAAGGGGGGGGTGGGAAACCCTGTGCTCCCGCGAGTTGGGGGGGGGGGGGAACGAGTTGTAATCTTCCCCCGGTTTCAACCGACCGGGGACGTCTGTTCCTAGTTTCTCCGTTGCTACCGCGGCAGTTTTCTTTTCTGCCTTGTATCTTTTTATACAGTTCATTACTTCCCTCCGTGGTTTACCGAGTTTGCCTTTTTATAATCATTAAGCACTGAGTCAAATAGTTCATCACCAAACTTTCGCCACTCACTCTCCTCAAATATTGTATTAGGATCTGCAAAAAAATTCTCTTAGCCTTCCCTACAGGCAGTAGACCTGCTAGCTGCTTTAGAGTCTCAGGCTCAATTCCCCGCTTTTATAAAAAGCACTGTAAAAAGTTCAGGGCTCAGTTCCCCGCTTTTATAAAAAGCACTGTAATAAGTCCAGGGCTACCTCTCGGTCCATTTTCATGGCCAGCCTCTTCCGGATTGTCTTCTTCTGGGTCGTCCTGTAACCTCGGTCTCCGGATCGGCCTCCCGACGCAGCAGTGTCTGGTTCGCCCCAGCGGCGGATTTTTTCGGTTAATCCAAGCACCCGGGTCCGTCACGCCACCGCAGCAGCATTGCCCGCGCTTCCCGGCCGCTGCCGCCGGCGCCGCTCACTCGCCATTCCGGGTCCCCGTTGACCGGGGCCCTGTATCCGGGTCCCCGTTAAACCGGGGCCCTGTATCCCGGGTCCCCGTTAAACCGGGGCCCTGTATCCCGGGTCCCCGCTAGTCGGGGCCCTGTATCCCGGGTCCCCGTCGGCCGGGGCCCTTTATCCGGGTCCCCGTCGACCGGGGCCCTGTATCCTGGGTCCCCGCTAGTCGGGGCCCTGTATCCTGGGTCCCCGCTAGTCGGAGCCCTATAATCCAGGTCCCCAGCGACCAGGGCCCTGTATTCCGCGTCCCTGTTCGGGCGCCATTTGTAAGCGGCGAGGAGAAGCAGACAGGCCAACCCAATATGGGTGATAAGCAACTTCTACTTTATTTGTGACGCAGTTCACACATATATAGGAGTGGTATTCAGCCACTCCTTCTTGGCATAACAGTATTGGTTAGCCCCCACAGCTTCCTCCACATTCTCCTCCCAGGTCCGGTCTCTGGCCACCTGTGGGGGCCACCCCCTGCCTTGCTTGCACAGTCCTCCAGAACTCTATGGTTCTGCTCTTAGAGTCATTCTGCAGCATCTTTGGTCAGTTTGGGTCAGGTGTCCTGTCTCTGCTTCCTCCCGGCTTCCCCTCCTCCCTGGCAGAGCATGAGGCTCACAAAGTCCTTGGCCAAACCAAAACATCCTTGTTATCAGCTCTGTTCCCAGGCCGAAAGTCAAAACACTGCACTGCACTGCACCAGCTACCAAGAAGGAGAAACATGACTGCTACTGCTGAACCCAGGACACTCCATCATGAAAAATGTTCTGCTCCCTTTGCTAAAAATGAGGATTGGTACTATTTGTAGTATGAAGGTGTAGGTCTTTCTGCCTCCTGAAGTGCTTACCTTTTTCTCTTACTTTCTGAAGACTTGCATGTCATTAAAATTTATCTCCTGTCTCCTTTGCTTAATAAGGACCTCAGATACATTGATCTTCTAAATCTGTGTCGTACTGCTTGATTTTGCTTGTAAGGGATCTCCTTTCTTCTACAATTAGATAATCTGTCCCCTTTAGGAGAGCAAAAAAGTATTGTGTGTAAGCAATCAAGATGGTGATTTCTCAATAAGAGCACACCCTCAGTTACTGGCTCAGTTTTCTTCTGTGTGTCACTTTTAATATCCCCTAAAATTCTGTTGAATATGAGTGAGACTGGAGGAATCTGGCCTTATTTTTTGCAGCATGGCATCTGTGTCTCTGGTCAAAGCGATATTCATCAAAGCTATAGGGACTATAACACAAGGGCAAAGAAGGGTTTTGGGACAACACATTAGGATAACAGTACATGGTACTAGAGCAGTGTTGAAAATGTGTTACTTGAACCACTTTCACTTTTTAACTGCAAAAGAACCTTACTATCACTGTAATTTTTGAGGTTAAGATTTAAAAAAAAAAGAAAAAATGTAATGAGGAGGAAATAAAGGTGATCTGGCAGTTTTTCTGAGGCTCTTGATCTTTCCCTCACACCTTTACATGGAACTATCAAGCTCTAGGTGGCTGTCCAAAAGTGGCTGCTGAAGCATTTTTTCATACAGAGAGAAAAGCAAAAGCAGCATCAGGCCTGGAGAAACCCTGGGACATGGAGATCCTGCCATCTCTTGTCAAGATGGGACTTGGTTCTGAAGTTGCATCTCTGCTGTGGACTTTGCAGGTGCTGCCCAGACCTGTCTCCTGTGTCCATGCATTCTCTGGTCATGTTCTCCAGCCCCTGCCCATGTTCACTTTGCAGGGGGAAGTACCAGTGCTCACAGGAGGGGGCTACAGGCAGGCAGCACACATGGACCTGTAAAGATTACAAAAGAACAAAATTTGGAAATAAATTTGCTATAAGACTGTTTACAATAAATTTGGGCACAAGCGCTTCTGAAAAGCAGATCTTGACTTCAGGGTTTATTTTATCAGTTACCTAACGCATGTTTAATTTGTAAATAACTTTTGTCCTCCCATGGCTTTTGAAAACAAACCCACAGAATATCAGAAAACACAAACTCTTGAGATACCATCTCATTTTTCCTGTTTGAGAATTAGTTCTGTTATGTCTAAACTTGATAGTTGTTACAGCAAACCCAATGTGTGAGTTACCTTATTAGAAGTCTTTTCCTTAAGAGAATTTCAGCGAAATTTAAATCTCATCAAGGTTAACTCTAAAGGTTCTAAATATTAAATATACTAAAGATGACCTTGAACTGTCTTCATCCATGCTGGAACTGCCTGGACTTCAACAGACATTTCTGAAAGAAAAGTTACACTGACAGTGTACAACACACAGGTCTTTCACTGGTCATGTGAGGTGAAAAAGGTGATTGTGTCTACATACAGCAATATTTGTCAGGGCTTAATTTATGCCATAATCGGCCATTGTCATTAAGCTTGAAATTATAAAACTCTGGCCAAAAGTTTTATTTTGGATTCAGAATTTTCTCTTTATATCAATCAGATAATTTTGTAGAGATATGAAAGTAGATGTTTGCCTTTCTTTAGACACAAGAAATGGTATGTTTTAGTGGAATTAATGAGTAATATCACATTCAGTTAATTAAACAGTCGTTCAGTCCTTTCTCTGAAGGAGAACTTGCTGCTGGGTGAATTGTGGTACCATTTGTTTTGTAGACATTAATTTACAGATGGATATCAACAGCACAGGCAGCTAGGGTAATGAAGCATGAAAGGGACAAAAAAGACAAAATTGCTGGCACTAGCTGTTTTAATTTAAGGGCTAGGAAAAAAAGACTAATATGGAGTTGCTATTCCTACGCCTTGGGACTTGTGAGAACATCCGTGAAATGCCAGGCCTGACTCTGACATTTACTTTTGGCTAGCACTAAGTTCTCTGTAGAGGGGCTGTTATGAGCAGAGATGTAATATAGCATGGTTTCTTTCCCCATCTTATTGTGCTGGCCAAAAATGGTTCAGACGCACATACTGTAGGCTTTGCTGTTACTAAGAGATTAAGCCACATGATGCACATTTTTATATATATATGAAAGAAAAATGCTTTTTTTGAGCTTAATTGCTTTCTAATTTTGATTTTTTTCTGTTCAGCAATAACCATATCCTATCATGAAGCGAGTCAGACACCTAGTGTTTAGTTCAAATTAATTCACTGAGTTTATAATTCATGCACTAAATGTACTCACAGTTGTTCCTCAGCACCAGGGAAATACTGTGCATGTAAAAAGAGTTTACAGGTGAATTTTTGAAGGATTAAATGTGACTTCTGGTAATCTGATAGTAAATACAAGTCCGGATCTTGCAAGAATATACTGAATTACAGTACATGTTTCATAACCTAGTGCTTTGAGTAACATATACTTAATTGTCTATAAGGAACAAGTACTGAATTTCACAATGCAATATCTTGGTTTTTTTTACGTAACTGATAATTGAAGGCTTGAGCACTTTGCTTAACTTCCTGCTCCATTGGGAATACTTACTATGTTATATTTCTACATGTCGAATTCCTTAACAGGTCAATTTCCTAAAATTTTTTTAATGCATCAAGGTACCTGTATATTTTGTCTCAAATACAGCATCTTGCATGTATAAAATAAGGATTATAATGAGGAATTATATTTCTATTACAAGTAAGATTATAGAAATAATATCCTTTGTGCTTGAATCGAAAGAAAAATCTTGTGTACATTATCAGAAAACTCAAGTGAAGTTTTTAGGTGCTTGTATTATGAGAGTTCTTTTCAGGAAAGGAAAAAGTTCCAGGGTAAAAATCACTTTATCCTGATTCATTGGAGCTTCACTGGAGCTTTTTTTTGACTAGCCAAGTTTCTAGTTTTACTGGTGGAAACAACGCATTGCTTTAGCCACATCAAGATTTTGTTATGTTAGCAACTGCGAATGGATTAAACAGCTTTGAGATTTGTGGATTGCAGTTCATTAAGTCTGCCTTTTTTAATTTAATTTTTCAAATTTTATTCCTGTTTCAATTGGTGAGGAGTATTCCCTCTCATTATGGAGTGCTTTTTTTTCCTCCCCAAATTTTATTCCTGTTTCAATTTTATCCCTGTTTCAATTGATAAAGTTTGGTGAGGCATATTCCCTCTCATTATGGAGTGCTTTTTTTTTCTTTCCCAGAGAGAATGATTGTCACTGTGTCTTATTTTAGAATAAGGTTTTACTGAATCCTGCAAGTAATGTTAAAAATTTAACAATTTGCAGTAAATTCTAAAAGGAATTTTGAATTGTTATAGGACAGTTAATTCAAAATTTAAAAACATTATTTTCTCCCAACAGCGCTAACAAAATGAAAGGTATCAAACTGTAATTTCAAGATTAATTATTCAATATTGCTGGGAAAGTTATTTGCAAAACTACACTTAAGTATGTTAATTCATCAGCAGAATGTAGCTAAAATTGTCTCACTTTTCTAGCAGCTCAAAAATGATATAGATTATATAGTGAAATAATCAAAATCCAGTTGTGCCTGTACTGATTTAGCAGGCAGTCTGAGGTGTTCCTGGGCTGCCTTACAGAAGATAGATAGCACTTTCTTCTCTACCCCTTTGTATAATACAAATAACTTCTATTGAAATCTAAATGGGTAACTCTTCAATTAATATAAGACACCATCAAAAGGTGTGCTACAGTACAAACTTGTTTGCTATTTAAAAAATTATCTTGGTTTATTATAGTGTAATGTCTTTATGGTCTCCCTCTATTAGATAAGACAGGAATTGCTTATTACTTTTGTGTAAATGAAATTTCTTCTTCATGTTGAAGCTGTGTTCAGTATGGGTTTTACTTGGTTTTAGAGTAATACCAATGACTTTGGAAATCACAGATGTACCTGAGGTTTTGTTCTAGAGACCCAGACTTTCCCTGTGGAGCAAGGAAAGCCTACATTTTGGCGTTGTAATCAATTATTTGGATAGCCTAAGTTGATTCATGCAGTTAGAGGTAAGAGATCCTATACATACTTTACTTCCTCTCCGGTGCTGAGTGGGTGTTCAGATGAAGATACTGCACTTGTGAGCAGAGACCATGCAAGCAAAATCTATAGGTTCTTTCCCATATTAACTGTTGGAACATTACCACCTTGTAAAATAAGCAAACATTAATGGGATCACAGCACAAGAAAACAAACTGAATCATGTGTTATTTACAGCTCTGTTCTAGGAAGGTGCTATGTCTTGCTCCTTTATTGTTGTCAAAATATGTTTACCTGTAGTTCAAGTGGTTATGACAAAAGGCTCAGCATACTGCATCCATTCCCCAACAAGACTATTTTATTTTAGAGCACTCATTGGGAATTGACACAATGTAGTCCAAGTAGAGGAGGTCATTAGGCTTGGGTCTCCCATTATAAGAGTTCCTAAGCAGTGATGTGTTGAAGAAAGGGAAAATTATATTAACACTTCTTGTTCACAATATAAACAGTCACTTGTATTAAAAAAAAAACAACCCTCAAAACCCACTGAAAATGAAATTCTACTTTTTCATACATTTAGAAAACTTAATTTAACATCAAGCTCCTAATTATTTTTTTTGACAAAAAAGTATTTATAACTGAACTCCATGAACTCAGTACAGTGCCATAAAAGCTGAATGGATTAGAACCTTTAAATTTCTTATCTCTGAAAAAAGTCAGTGGTATAAATGTACTTTCAGGTACATTTCACAACCTCCGAGTATTTACAGTTTGGGGACACATTTTCATGTATGGCAAATATTTAGAAGTATGACAAAATTGAAAATTATTTAAAAAGACGACTGTCTAATGACCAGATTTGTTAAAAGCAATTATTGTTTAGAGCTTTATAATAGTAGTCAAATAGTTTGGACAGTTTGAAGGAACAGCAGGTTCTGGTGCTTTTGGTTTGGTTAGAAACACATATGTGTGTCTTTTGGCACTGAAATGAACTTTTGAAAATTACTTATGTTCCATGCTACATACAAAGATCTTGTTCAGCTATCTTGCCAGAAGTGACAGTCTTTGATAGTGCAGGGAGGAAGAAATAGAACAACTCAAAACTGCTTGACAAAGTAAAATGTATTAAACCAGCAAAATAGCTCAGGTGCCCAGTTTTGATGCCTGTTTGAGGAGACGAAAAGAGGTACAAAGGGAAGTAGAGATGCCAAATGAAGTAAGGCTTCAGCTGCTCCCAGGCTGGCTTAGCTCTGCAAGGTGAAAGCAGATACAGTGTTAGGCCCTGGACCTCTGGTTTGCGTTGACAGGAGGGAAAGATATATAGGCATCTGCTGCCTTTCAGGTTTTCCACTGCCAACTAACCATAAGTATAGATGATTGTGTATCAGACCTAGGAAATTGCTTTCCACCAAGTTGGAATTAAAAATGAATAAAAAATAACACAATTCTTTATAATATGTTGCCATCTTCTCCATCTTAAAAGATGGCCCTTACCCTTCAGCAGAGTTTTGACAATTCAGGTTTTTTGCATGCACTATTTAATGTGTATAGAGAATAGAACAATTTGGGGATTGCCTAAATTGCCAGGAACAGTACTCTCTCTTTTGTCATATGCATGAAATCAAGAAGGAAAAAAATCCCTTATACAAATGAAGAAATAGTCACAGACTGCCAAAGACTTAAAATGCCCTTGACTGACTTAAATATTCAGTTACATGGGAAACATAACAGCAGCAATAGTAACGATACTCGATTTTTAAATTAAATCACATTGAGATTAATGTCATTTGAGAAACTTAAAATCTTCAGATAAGGATTTGTACAGGAGGTGAAATTTCTCACGTGTCCAGGAAAAGTTACAAGAACCAAGACAAGGAAAGTATAAAATTCTTGGGACACTGAAGAATGATTCTCCCTCTAAGCATTTGTAATGCTTTGTCTTTAGAGAATTAAGATCCTGCTTCCTTTAGAAGTTTTGGTATACTGGATTTATTTAAGTAACAGCTCCATGTTTTGCACGTTTATAAATAGGGAAATGCAATTTAAACTATAGATGTTGTTTGAGATACGTTGACAGGACTGTTACCTCCTGTAGAATTTCCCACAAGTTTATCAATCTGCATTTTCGTTTGGTGGATCTTTCTCTCAGAAAGCAAAATCAGACCACTTCAGCCAACACTAAAGGCATAACTAGTCTTTATATTTTTAAAGGATGCAATGAAAGTCTGTTTTGCTTTCCTTTTCCTTTCTTGTGTGCTGTGCCCAGTTTGCCTTCCAAACACTATACATTTGCTTGCTTTCCCTATTAGATAACCGTTACTAAATATTTTTGAGTGTTGAGGCACTGTCACCAACCTTTTTCCTACCCCTGACATGCATTAATTGGAGTGAAATGAAAACTAGACAGCTGCCAGATAGGATTTCTGGCCTCTTTGAAAGTTCCTCCTGTGATTGACTTTTTTCGTTCAGTCCCCTTTCCATGTTGCTCTACTTATTAGCATTAGCTTTGTTACTTCTCTTGGGTTCCTTGCTGTGATTGCAACCCATCTAGAAATTTCCTCCTATAAATTCACTTAGCTTAAGGAAGTGTCCCACTAGAAGATTGCCTTTTATTTGTTAACAGGTAGTCTCTAGCTGATGATGTCCAGTGCCTCCACACGGCATCTCCACCTGCTCCCTGCTTGCATACAGATTATTGCGGGTACCAGCAGCAGCTCAGTTTAAACCTGACTCACATGAGCAGAGGCAGCCCTGAGAATTCACTCCTATCAGGCTGAATTGAGTGTGTTTGGATTTTTTCTGTTTAGCAAAATCTGCATGGCTTCATAGGTTTTTCTTGCATTATTTAATTCTTTTGGGGGGGCACTGAGCAAAGAGAAACTAATAAAGTGATAGGGTGCTAATAGCTGACAAATCACCATGTCATCTTTTCTCTAGCTAAGCCTTGACAACTTTTTTGCTAAACTCTCCTGTGGTATGTTTTCATGAATGACAATTTATGCTTCATCAGCTCTGTGGCTGTGGCGTTTCCCACCATCGCCAGTGGGTGACTCCCTTGGTACTGCTTATTGTACTTGACGGCTGCCTGGTGGGACAGAGCCTGGGGAGAAAGGGGTCGTTTTCTTGTCTCGCATTCTTTTGAGGTTTATTTGTATCTAAGGAAATAAAAAGCTCAAAAGCCTAAACCACTCAATATTACTAGCAGTGTTTTCCCTCAAAAGAAACTTCTTAGATTCAAGACTATGAAATAATAAACGGAGAAACTGAGAACTATTCCTTGTTTTCAAGGAACAATGTAGCTTGTAGTCATTTATCTTGCTGCACACATCCCAGACAAAGACCCGAGTGTTCCCTGAGGAAACAGAAATGTGGCACAAGTAACCTCCATGGTGCAGCTGCCAGGCTCTGCTGGGCTGGCGTGAGGGATGTACTTGCTTCCATTGGTATTGCTTAGCCCCTCCCAGCTGGACCAGCGGGTAACTATGTGAATTAGTCTTAAAACAAAGTTAGTAAGTCCACAACTTAGCAGACAAACAGATGTCTCCGCTTATCCTTGTTATTTTTGTAGCAGCTACGCAGAGGTGCCTTGCTGTCACTACAAGAACAGAACTTTTTAAAGTAATAGTTTTCTACCTTAGAAATGAGCTGCAATATTTAGCAAATGCCACTGAGCTGGAAGAACAGCTTCAGGGAAATACAGTTTCTCAGACATTGACTTAAAATTTTTTGCACTCTACAGTTAGGGGAAATTTTCAGGGGTGATTTGGGGAAGCTGAACTTATAAGTGGCTTCTTTTCTTCCGATTTGTTTTTGTACTAAGACTGTATTACAATGTCAGCTGTGATAATTGAACTGGATAATCTTTCTTCAGATGAGATTGAGAGCAAAAAGGATTCCAAGTCAGATTTTAAAGAAGGCAAATTCAGTGATTTGTGTGCCGGTTATCATGCTTTTCAACTTCACTGCTCGCATTCTGCACCAGCTGGTAAGCATGCATTTATATAAACTATTTCCTCAAATCTGTGTCTATTTACTCATGTAACATGTTGCAAGTAAACTCCAAGACCCAATAATGAAAACAAAGGATTTGTTGCTGTCACGTACAGGCATGCATTATATGAAGTATTTTTAACTGCAGAAATAGAGTAGAACGTGTGTGTTTAAATAGAAATAGTGTCTCCTGAGCACTCTGGATATAGAGAACTTCTGGAAGAAGAGCTCAGGAGACTGTTACCTTGGCACTACCTAGAAGATGAGTTTTCCATAGGACATGACATGGGTTTTGTGCAAGTTAGAGCAACCCCAGCAGCTGCTCTGATATTTGACTTGGCGCAGTGTGAATATAAGGTATGCTCTCTAGTGCTTAACACTGTGGCTTCTCTTCTTTTTTCACTGTTAGTTTTTAACCACATCAGGGCTTGTAAAGGTGGAACTGTGTATGCTATAAGATTACTTTTTCATGACCAGAGTGGTTCATGGATTGTTTATATTTGTTGGCAGGTGTTACCTGTAGCTACAGTAGGTCCTCAAAAATGTCAATGAAATAAGCATCAAAGAACTCTGATTTCTCTGAAAATTAATAGTCATAGAGAACACAGCATGTAGCTGCCTTGGATTGGCTAATATAAGCAAGGGTATATAGTTATATATGACCATCTGCAGTTAATCAATGGCATCTGTCATGCCCTTAAAACCTTCTTAAGTATTGGATGGTCATTTACTTAGGAAACACCTTTCAAGAACGATTCCTCTGGTTTCTTGTGGACTTCATATGTATTTTGACATACATAACTCCCAAAGGATAATTTGTCTTTGATCATGTTTTCACTTGCTTATGATCTCTGGAACAAAACACAGACAAGACAAATGGAGAATATCTGAATGTAAGTGACACTTTATCCTGTGACAAGACAACCAACCTGCAGTTGTTGAACTGCAACTTTCACTTGGCTAAAGTAGGTGAATGTGTAAATAAAGCTTTGATGTTCTTAACTCTGTAACAAACTTTTGGAACATTTTTTACTTATAAATCAGTTCTTACACATTTAAATAGCCAAATAGTTGGGATGTCATGCTACTTAGTCTTCTGCAAGAAAATCATAACTTGTGCTTTCAGTAATAGAAACTTTCTGATTTTACTTCCTGTAAAGCCTTCCCTAGGTTTTGTAAAGCAGAATTTTCTCAGGAAAAACACTTCTGAAAGTTTGTATTTTATGTTAGCAGGTTTTTGCAAGGTCAGGAATCAGGTGGCTGGCTGTTCCCTTGGAATCCTAGAACATAACTTTAAAAATAACCTCTCCTACCCCAAGGAAGTTCCATTAAAAAGTTGATGCCTGTGCTAGGTGATAAGCTTTGCTATGTTCCCTACACACCAAAGTAACCTGTTTCTAGTCTACCCAGTTGATAAAGAGTAAAATGAACTTTCAGCTTGAGCAACGTATTGTTTGTGGAACTACCCCATTCAGAATTCTGCAGGAAAGAGATAATAAAAAAATCAAATCCCCTTGTTGGGATTCTTCTATTTGGAAAAATAATTATTTTCTTTTGGAAAGAATTACTATTTCCATGTATTTGTTGCAAACAATTTATTATGCTTAAAGCAGCAATGATGCTAGCAAGCCTCTTTGACAATGTTTTGTCAGAGTTTGAGAATTTTGTAGGTTTGTGGTTTTACATCATGGGAAGAAGCAAATAAATGATGATATGAAATGCCTTAGGATTTTGGGGGGTTTAATGAATGATGAATTAAAGCAAATGCAATCTCATATTTTGCCTTCTAAAATTCTTTGATATATGTATTTTACTAGTGTTTAAAGTTAGCAAGCCCTTTTTGGTTTCCAGTGTTGGGTTGGGTTGGCTGAAGTCTGAATGGAACAGTGCAAACCCTCTCGGCTTCCACATGTCACTTCTTAAAAGGAACTTGTACTTGCTCAGTCATGGCTATTAAACATAAGCAGCTCAAAGTTATATATAGCATTTATATGCTATATAAATAGCAGAGTAGTCCCCAACAATGCTGTTTGACAGGAAAATTAAAACTTTGGGCTATTGTAAGTAACTGAAATTTTGCTCTAAGAATTTAGGGTAGGTTGGTTGGTTGTTTTTGTTTGGTTTTTTTTTCAGATAGCAATAGCAGTATGAAAATCTTCAATGAAATCAACATCCTACATCAAGGTGCCGCACCGAGGTGTACTAGTGTTGTCTCTCCTCTGCCCCATAGGGCTCCACCCTCTGTCTTGGGAATCTTACATTTAGGCTTAATGCTTCTTTTTATTTCCAATGGGTTCATTTTGAGGATTTGAAGAATTCTCCTCAAATTATTCAAATCACCAACCAATGGTAATAAAAAGTACATAAGCTATGAAAACATAAGTGCTATTTGTGAACCTACAAAAAAAAAAAATGGCAGCAAAGAACACGTCCTTCTATTCAACCTCATGTCCACGTAGTCTGTTATGAGAGACTGTTTAAAATCTATAATGCTGTGCTTGTACTATGACTTTCTGTATATAAACCAGAGAATTCGCTATAGGCAGATTATCACTTAAGAAACACTTTTCTTCTTGTAGAACTGATGTGTTAATTTTAAATATAACACCTAACAGTGCAAATACAGAAATGTGAATACTCTTAGAAAGTGGTGTCCTGAAATAGTCCACTCTCAGAATGGAAAATGGAATTGTTGCTGGGGCAGGAAATCATTAACCATATGTTAATTTTGTTCCTGCTTTAACCAAACCCTTTGCAATGGGATGTAAATGTGAAATTACTTCCCTACCTCTCTTGTTAAATGAGAAAGAATGTTGCCATAAATAAGCTTAACTTTCTGTATATCACTCAGTTTTCACTTCTGATGCAAGTACAAATCCTAAGGCTTATTTATTTGGGATCTGAAGATTCATAGAATAGATTCATAGAAGCTAAGTTGGATAAGACCTTTAAGATCATAGACCTTTATCACAGGACGGCCAAGTCCACCACCAAACCATGTCACTAAGGGCCTCACCTACATCCAGGGATGGTGATTCCAACACTTCCCTGGGCAGCCTGTTCCAATACCTGATCACCCTCTTGGTGAAGAAATATCCAGTATAAATCCCCTCTGACACAGCTTGATGCCATTATATGTCAGAATATATTGCAGAGAGTAAAACCGCTAGAATTGGAACAGTAGTGTCGCTGAACTAAAATTTAAAATTCTGGTATGGAATACAGATTTTTTTCATGTTACTGTTTTTTTCGTATTACTGAAACCTTTGGGATTTATCACTTAGAATCATAGAATTGTAGAATCGTAGAATAGTTAGGGTTGGAAAGGACCTTAAGATCATCTAGTTCCAACACCCCTGCCATGAGCAGGGACACCTCACACTAACAATGTCACGCAAGGCTCTGCCCAGCCTGGCCTTGGACACCGCCAGGGATGGAGCATTCACAACTTCCCTGGGAAACCCAATCCGGTGCCTCACCACCCTCACAGGAAAGAAGTTCCTCCTTGTAGCCAATCTAAACTTCCCCTGTTTAAGTTTTAATCTGTAACCCCTTGTCTTATCGCTACAGTCCCTAGTGAAGAGTCCCTCCTCAGCATCCTTATAGGCCCCGTTCAGATACTGGAAGGCTGCTGTGTGGTCTCCATGCAGCCTTCTCTTCTTATACAGGAGGTGCTCCAGTTCCCTGATCATCCTTGTGGCCCTCCTCTGCACTTGTTCCAACAGTTCCATGTCCTTTTTATGTTGAGGACACCAGAACTGCACACAATACTCCAAGTGAGGTCTCATGAGAGCAGAGTAAAGGGGCAGGATCACCTCCTTCGACCTGCTGGTCATGCTCCTTTTGATGCAGCCCAGGATATGGCTGGTAGAATTTCCTTCAGTGCCTGGTGTGTCTGCTGTTCAGACTTCTGAAACAAAGGTAATCTCAGTATTGCAGCTGTAGATATTTCTGCAGATTTAAACCTTATTATCCCTGATATATGCTGTTCTGCTCATGTCTTAATCTGGCCATGGCTGAAAGCGTTCAACCTACAATCATGTACTATCTCCTAATCTTTGTTTTATAACAGTGAGACAAATGATACTCAAAAATTTCTCCACCTAAATTTTCTTATACGTTCCTAGAGATGGTTTTGTCCTAGTAACACTTAATCAGGAAAGAAGAAACCTCTTAAATATATATTTTTAAAAACAATGCATGAGCCATAAGTAAGGTCTTCGTAGCATAAGTGTGTGTGTGGGAGTCAGAGTACACCACTCAAACTTCTGAAATGAGACATGCATTAAATCACATGGATTTGATGTTGTGGCTTTTGGTAGAATAGTGCTGGGCTGGAGAAACAAATTTTTCTCCTTCTGCCTTTTTTGTGGTTCTTTTACTGAAGATTTTTTGGGGACAGGGATATGTGAAAGTTATTTTCCAGATAATAGTTGCTGTGTTTCAGAAGTTATTTTTACTGCTTGTCTATTTATATATTAGAAACCCTCATATAGCACAGGGATGATATAAAAGGAACAAAATGCAGCATTAAACCTAGATCAACTAAAAAGGACTAAAAATCGAAGGACACATTCCTGCAAAATGCTTTGATCCATGTGGCACAGACAATACAGCCAGGCTTATGGGTTGCTCAGGGTAAAGGAAACAGGAGTTAGTGGGTAAAGATGATGTAACTGAGTAATACTTTCAAGTGTTTAGTATTTTGTCTTCAAGACCATCAGTGTAATAAGCATGTATATATTGGTGGAAAAAACTGTATTTTTCTATTTTAGCAGGTCTTGAGGGGCAGAAGAGTCTTTAGGAGTCAGAAGAGAAGGGAGGTAGCTGTTTGAGTTTCACCAACACAAACTAAAGTCCCTTCTGAGACATCAGGATGAGTGGGGATTAAGAAGACAGGATGAGCAAAACTTGTCCTCATTTGCCACCAGAACAAGTATGACAAAAAGGACAGAATCTAACAATTTTCCCCACATTTGTCTGCCCCTCTTTTCCTTTCCAAGATGGCTATGTGAGAGGCAGCAGCAGAATGAGCCCTGAGTTGCTTGCTTTTGTCCTTCCCAGCAACCTCTCTAGACAGCCTGCTACATTGCCCCTCTGAAAAACTCATGATGCACAGACAGTTCCATGAGTGTTGCTTTGCAGAAGAGTAAAATTGTGTGCTTTGTGACATCAGATGGAACTAGAATGCAAAGACATGGAGCCTTGTCTTAAAATTTCCTTCATTGAAATGGAAATCTTTAACAGGCATTTTAGTGGGGGGTGGGAATCTGAAGTTACCTACAGCTTGTACTTCAAATTTCTTTGATTGCAAAGACTTACGTGAACATCCCTTTAGTGAAGATATTTCTATCGTTCCTGAAACAAAATATTTCTGCTTACTGTGAATCTGCTAAACCCAAGTTTCTTAATTACAAATTTGAGAATATAGTTTAATTAGTAAATGATTTTTTCTCTTCACTTAAATTTTGAGAAGTGCTCCAATCATGCTTGCATCTCAACATCCTGGGAACTGAAGAAATAACTTGTAGCTTTGTGTGTAAGTCTGTACCACACCACTAGTTTTCCATAATTACTTACACTAGGATTAGATAAAAAAAACAAGAAGGGAACAGACATAAACCCAGGAAATTATGTGTAATGGTTGCAGTCCAACAGAAGTCCCTGTCTTGCAGTGAGCTCTGTAGGAAGCTGTAGTGCAATGCAGAGTCAGGACTTGAAACACACTAAAGCAATTTTTGAAACTGTTTACTTGAAGCAAAAAAAAAACTAGCAAAGTCATCTTTGCACAAAGATTAGGTGCTATTTTTCTTTCTTCTTCTTCTATATTCTCTCATAAAGCAAAAGGTTAGTTTTCTGTTATTTCAAGATGCAATTAAGACTTGGGTCAGGAAGATCAATATTCAGAAATAAACCTTTTACTTGTTACGCTATGTCAAACCAATACTTAATTGAAAGTTATCAAAAATCATAATTAATTTTGCAGTAGAGCAGAAATATAAGTTATTATCAGTCTCCTAACCTCAATGCAGAAGAAAGTATTTCATTATTTCTGATGGGTAACATTGTCTTTAATTCTAATTTTCCCTTGGATGCGGACTTTGCTATGTCCAAATCGTAAGCAAAATGCTGCCAATTTTGACAATGAAGTGGGCATCTTGTGTGGTAATTGCAGGTGGCGGGGGAAAGCAAGGAGAAGGTGTATCTGTTCATCTGCGGATGGAGACTGGGATTCACATAGTTTGTCTTGGGTCAAGCTGAGATGTTGGCATGGGCGAGGGTCAGTCTTTTTGCTCTTCAGCCTCAAGATGGTACTATAAGCTACCACTGGAAAATCTTTCTCTCTCTTTTGTGCTGCTTTCGGTACCAAAATGTCATTAACAATACACAAAATAAGCCCATAGCTAATAAATAATTCAGTGATTGTGGTGAGGTCTAACATACTGAGGGTTTCACCTCTGCCCCTGGGGGTCCTGCCTTCTATCCTTACATGGCTACAGGAAATGGAAACTAAGCTGGATATAGAAATTTAATTTTTCCCAGAGGCATAATTTCTCTTCTGTCCTCTTCCTTCCTCTAATGAGATATTTACTTTCAATGCAAGAGGGGTGTGGGTCAGCTAACTCTGAGTAAAGACACTCTAATGATTTATGATTGTGGATTTTCTTTCCCAAATTCCTTCAGTAGTAATAGATGAAGTATTTCTACATAAAGAATATTCTGCTCTCGCAGATATTACCGAAACTTTCCCTGATAGGGGAGGTGAAGTCAATACTTGGAAAACAGATCAATGGGGACATGGTAACAAAGGTCAAAAAATGGGAATAAGAGTTGCTTCATCTAGTACAGTATATGTTAGACTTCCAAAACCTGAATGCAGCAACTAAACGCTTTTATCTTAGTTGATGGAAGAAGCGGGTCTGTGTGCTTTAGTCTCTTCTTGAATAAAAAGCATAAACTGACAAGCAGGTCTCTAGTATAATACAGGTTGGAAGATGACTCAGTGTGAATGGGGAGGTTGCTGAATTACTACAGGTTTCTTAGAAACTTAAGTCTAGGGTTAGGTCTCTACATGCTATTATAACAGCATGTTTTGAAAGAGCAAGTCTGGAGATCGTAAGTGTTATGAGTAGACTGACCTCCATGTATCAGTGACTTAGGTAAACAAAGGATGCTCATATGGTAATGCAGAATAGCTGTATTCCATGTTTGAACACAGACGTTATCATAAGATCTGATGTCTGTAGCTAGACCACATATAATCAGTAAACAAGTTATGTCAGTACATGATTTATAAGCTATTGTTTATGATTGATTGTTTTTTTTTGTATGCGTATTAATAATATTTGAGTTTCTGTTACACCACCAAAAATGTATAGAAACTCTAGCAGCTTTTCTACATGTCTGTGATATTTATAGCAGTATTTTAATATGACCTAAGTTAACCTGATTATAAAAAGAAATCAGTAAAACTTCCTGAAAAGACAATTTTAGCAATGTTTGGAAGGGACATCATGGGAGAGAGAGAATTATACACAGAGTTATCTGTGCAGGCAGCTGAATGTTAAAAATAGAAAGTTTTGAGTGGTGCTGGAAGAGACAAGTGTATTTTTCATAAAGTAAATGCTAAGAAATAATTTGGCTGCCTATTAGTCTCAATCCTAAAATGTGCTGGTTTGCTGGTAAAATAATAAATCGAGATGTTACCTGTAGGAGTTATGTATTTATATATGCAGAAGTATTAGTAATTATTTAGACCTTTATCATCTTTGTGCTCCTACCTTTGGAGAGCATGGTGAAGTCACTTAGATCTAAATACATCTGTCTCTTGGACCAGTATGATTACACCAAACCTCTCTATATACTTCTCATGAAGAGAGGTAGCCTTGCGTTTCTGTTTTAATGCTTTAATAATTGATTGAACTATACTGTTTCTAAAATAGTGTTCTTTTCTGTATTAAAATGAAATAGAGCTTCAAAACAGCATCCTACTTTGCATCATGTACCATAAATCTTTGAAGCAAGCAACACCCTTCCTTATTCTGCTGCTATATTTCTATTCTGCTCTGTAATGGATTGTGCTATATGTAAGTTAATGGTTTAGTCCGCTACTAATATTAATTATTTCAGAATGTTGCTAACAAGAAAGGTAATGTTTAACAAATTTGGTTTGAACAAACAGGCTGATGTCTGTTGAAGATGAACTGTATCAATCTTATTTGAGTCCTTAAGTGCAAGCTAATTTCTACAGTGCCTTTTTTCTTGCATATTTTGAAACAAATAAGTTCTTGTACCTTTTTTTTCCTTTGGAAAGATAATTCTTTCTTACATTTATCTGCAAGGTGTTTTTTTTTTCTGGTAGTAGCTTTAATTACTCTTTAATTTATTTGTTTTCTCACATTTTTTCCTTCTGTGGTAAAGAATAACAGATCAACTATACTGCGCATGGCACTGGGACTGTGAATAAGACATTAAAACTGATTTCTTTCCTTACCTAGGCATTGAAAAATGTCTAATTATCAGAATTCCATGAAGCTACTAAAAGAACTTGAGTTAGTCCCCAGTGCAAAATTTTTCTCATGTCGTCTTGGTTTATCTTTGCCTTTTATATTCCAAACATTTTTATTTTGGCACTCTAAAGCTGCTTTCACAGTCTTTCCATTCAAAAGTTTTCAGTTCTGCAAGAAAAGATTATAAAATATTCAAGGAAAACTCCTTTGTAGGGGTATTTGTTTACTCAACCTTTCCTTCACCCCAACAACATTTTGCTGAACCTGAACAAGTGAACTAATGAATTATTTAAGTGAACCACCATCAAAATCTCATGTTGCTATGTCATAGATTTGTGCTCCTGGTTCCTACAATCTGATTCTGTTTTGCCAAAGGATAAGACATGCAAGGTCTGCACGCTGTCTCTGCTAGGATACTCACTAAGGCAAGCTCTGTTGGTGAAACTTTAAAGAGACAACAATTAATGAAGAGAGGTTCTTGCCCTGTAAGCCTTGTCACGCCAAACCATCTTGTTTTACTCCATGGCACCTCAACAGAATAAAGACTGGATTATGGCTAGTCTTTTGGAAAGTTAATTTCTGATGTACATCAGTCAAGAATATAATTGGATTCATCTGCGAGTTTCCTAAAAATGTCTTGAAAAATGCATGGACTCTGAAAGTTGTCTCTGAGAAAACAAAGAATGAGGGAAGGAGAACCCTAATTTTGCTTAGATGCTTGAGTTGGCTGCTCATTGTGGCTCTGAGGAATGCCTGGTATGAGGTGCCAATTGTCATGGCTCACTTCTGTTGATGAAACTCAATGTTATTTTAGAAATAAAATAGTAGTAAAAATAGCAAGTGTATTCTGGGATAGCACTGTTAGATTTTCTTTCGGTCAAAAAAAAAAAGACTGAGTCATTCATGATTAAAGAGCTCTATCTTTATGTGCCCTTTTTACTTTTGCTTATAAAAACCCGAGGAGAACATAAATCTTCAGAACTCAAAGATGGTCAAAACTACGTTGAATGAAGCTTCTTCCAAATGTTGATATTTCATTCCCAAGAGTGATTTGGCCTTGTTATGGGATTAACTTAACTAAATAATATAACAAATGAAGGATGTTTTTATATCTTTTTCCTTAATTTCTGGAAAAATGCATTTTTGTATACACTTCTTACAGAGGGTGTACTACTAACTTGTTCACTTAGCTCAGGAAGGAAATAGCGAGGGCCATTCAAAGAAGTTCAAATAGATGTGCCATTTATAGACATTGTCATCCTGAATGTTCAAGAAGTTTGATACAATGCATTTTTTGGCATGTTCTACTCTTAATAGTATCTGTTGCAGCAGAATTAAAGGTGATAGTTTATTTTTAGAAAACCTTGTTTCCTAATGTTGTAATTTTGATCTCCATATGCTATCCTTCTGATTTTTGCTTTGCTGGAAAAAACAAAACACATAGAGTTGTGAACTCTGGGACAGAGCTGTTATGTTTTCTGTCCTTTGTAGGACTTACAGGAATTTTCACACTGGCTCAGGTAAAAATCTACCGTATTTGGTATCCTGCTTCTGGCAGCAATCAGTATCTGCTATTTCAGAGGAAAGGAGAACAGGAAAGCATGTTGCTGGCCATGTTTCCAGTGATGTCTCAAGGACATCCTACCACTTGATCAGCCTGAGAAGCACTGAAGTCTTGCAGGAGGTATAGCACTCAGCTGTGAGAAAAATCAGTTTTCAGTTTCACAAATGCAGACTTTAGTCTCTGCTTTTAGCTAGCTCAAAACTGGGGCAAAGAGTGCTTGAATGAGTCTGGAAGAAACTAAAAGATCCTCTAGAACTGATCGTCTTTTAAACCTTCATAATTAACGTTAGGAATTTGCCTCCTAATCTTGTATTCATATTTTGGTACCAATGGTGATTCTCTTCTTTCTATGTAGCTCATGTTTTTCAAAGTTTCACAAGGTCTGTTACTGTCCTTATACTTTATGACCAGAACATATTCTCCTCTCCCTTTTGATTCACTCTGCGTAGAGCATTTGAAACAGTCTTCCTCTCTGCTCAAATTGCTAAGTTTTTCTTTCTTGACCTTTGCACAAAGGTAACTTTTTCATCTGTCCATCAGCAGTTCTGATTCTGTTTCATTTCACTTCTGACTTTTCACTTCACATTGCACGTCTGTTTTTTATTTTTAGCATCTGTTTTCTCACTCGTTCCTTTATAACTCTCACTTGTATAGCCATGACTATTCCCAAGCATAACACACTTTAAACATGCATTTTCAGTTCTTTTCTTAAAACCAGTTGTTTAGTTTTTGGGTACTTCCAGTACCTTAACTTTTTGTACCCTACACCTTTAATACTCTGACTTGCTTCTCATTAGTAGGACACTTTGTGACTTTCTCTGCTGCTTTCAACAGCATGATCCTACTGATGTTAATTATTTTTAACTATTTCCATTTCTTTCATGTTTTCCTTTGCTATCTTAATCTTCTTTTCTATCTTAATCAAGCTCAGGAGTGTTGCGTCCTGACTAGAAGGAAATGTGGCAGAAGGTCAGGAGGGCTCCATGAATGGATAAGGAGCTACTGAGGAATCTCAGATGTAAAAATGAAGATTATAAGAGGTGAAGAGGTGGAAGTGAGGACAAGCAGCCTGGGAAGAATACAGGGAGCTAGGGATCAGGTCAGGAAAGCTAAGACCAAATTAGAATTGGCAAAGGATGTTAAAGATATCAGGAAGGGATTCTATAGGTATGTTGCAAACAAAAGGCAGACTAGGGATAATGTGGGCCCTCTCCAGAAGCTCTCAGGAGAACTAATTACCCTGGATTTGGAGAAGGCTGAGGTTCTGAATGACTTCTTTGCCTCGGTCTTCACTGGCAAATGCTCTTACCACACCACCCAAGTCTTGGAAGGCAGATGCAGGGACTGTGAGAATGAAGACAGTAGGCCCACTGTAGGAGAGGATCTGGTTTGAGACCATCTTAAGAACCTGAATGTGCACCAGTCCATGGGACCTGATGAAATCCATCCGCGGGTCCTGAAGGAGCTGGCAAATGAAGTTGCTAAGCCACTGTCCATCATATTTGAAAAATCATGGCAGTCAGGTGAAGTTCCCGATGACTGGAAAAAGGGAAATATAACCCCCATTTTCAAGAAGGGGAAAATGGATGACCCAGGGAATTACAGACCAGTCAGTCTCACCTCTGTGCCTGGCAAAATCTTGGAGCAGATTCTGCTGGAAGGCATGCTAAGGCACATGAAAATCAACAAGGTGCTTGGTGACAGCCAGCATGGCTTCACTAAGAGGAAATCCTGCCTGACCAGTTTGGTGGCCTTCTATGATGGGGCTATGGAACTGAGGTACAGTGGTAGAGCAGATGACATCATCTACCTGGACTTGTGCAAAGCATTTGACACTGTCCCACAGGACATCCTTGTCTCTAAATTGGAGAGACATCAATTTGATGGATGGACCACTCGGTGGATAAAGAACTGGCTGGATGGCCGCACACAAAGGGTTGTGGTCAATGGTTCAATGTCCGGCTGGAGACCAGTAATGAGTGGTGTCCCTCAGGGATCGGTGTTGGGACCGGTCTTGTTCAACATCTTTGTCACTGACATGGACAGTGGGATTGAGTGCGCCCTCAGCAAGTTTGCCGATGGCACCAAGCTGTGGTTCAGTTGATACCCTGGAGGGAAGGAATGCCATCCAGAGGGACCTTGACACACTTGTGAGTTGGGCTGATGCCAACCTCATGAAGTTTAACCATGCCAAGTGCAAGGTCCTACACCTGGGTCAGAGCAATCCCAGGCACAGCTACAGGTTGGGCAGAGAAGAGATTCAGAGCAGCCCTGTGGAGAAGGACTTGGGGGTGTTGGTCAATGAGAAAATGAACATGAGCCGGCTTCAGTGTGTGCTTGCAGCCCAGAAAGCCAACTGTATCCTGGGCTGCATCAAAAGGAGCGTGACCAGCAGGTCGAAGGAGGTGATCCTGCCCCTCTACTCTGCTCTAGTGAGTTCCCTTTTGGACTACTGTGGGCAGTTCTGGTGTCCTCATGTCTGTAAGAAGGACATGGAGCCATTGGAGCAAGTCCAGAGGATGGCCATGAGGATGATCAGGGGGCTGGAGCACATACCATATGAACATAGGCTGAGAAAGTTGGGACTGTTCAGCCTGGAGAAGAGAAGGCTGTGTGGAGACCTCATAGCAGCCTTCCCGTATCTGAAGAGGGCCTACAAGGATGCCAGAGAGGGACTTTTCATTAGGGACTGTAGTGATAGGACAAGGCAGAATGGGTTTAAACAATGGAATTTCAGGTTAGATATAAAAAAGACATTCTTTACTGTGAGGGTGATGAAACACTGGAACAGGTTGCCCAGGGAAGTGCACACCCTGGCAGTGTTCAAGGCCAGGTTGGACAGAGCCGTGGGTGACATGGTCTAGTGTGAGACATCCCTGCCCATGGCAGGGGGGCTGGAACTGGATGATCTTAAGATCCTTTCCAACCCAGCCATTCTGTGATTGTATGATTCTTTCTTTCAAGAAAGAAGAGACTGTTAAGATTTCCATTTTCAAAGTTATCTGCAAAATTGTATTTTTAAGATATACATTCTGTAAATAAGAGAACTAAAATAAGGAGGGGAAATTTGAAGCTGGTACTATAGGCATTTTTTTGTGGATGCAGTTTTCATAACTAAACGAGATCTGATATGATGTATACCATATATGTAAATTTGAATGCAGTAATAAGGAATATTCTGTGCTATTATTTAGGCAGTTTTGTTGTAGAATGAGATGTGAGGAGTTTGAGGAGACTCGGTTGAAAGAATCAAATGCTCAAGTTCCTTCTTATTTTGCACAGTATGGGTCCACTCAGCATTTCTGGAAGAATAAGTTGTGACTGATGTGCCCAACACTGTGAAGGAGCTGGTCAGCCATAAATTATATAAGGCTGCTGTGGGTTTTTAAAAAGATGAACAGTTGTCGTGGTTTAAACCCTGTTGGCAAGTCAGCCACGCAGTCTCTCTCTCACCCCGCCCCATTCCCCCCCCCCCCCTTTTTGCCCTTTCCCTGCTCCTGGAGGGATGGGGAGGAGAATCGAAAGAATGCAACTCCCACGGGTTGAGATAAGAACAGTTTAGTAACTAAGGTATAACACAAATCACTACTGCTACCACCAATAATAATAATGATAAAGGAAATAACAAGGGAAGAGAATACAGCACCTCAGCACCCGCTGACTGATAACTCGCCCCACCCTGCCCAACTGAGCACCAACCGATACCTAGTCCTAACCCGCAGACTCCCAGCCTTTCTGGCTAACTCCCAGTTACATCCTGGGCATGACGTGCTGTGGTATGGAATACCTCTTTGGTCAGTTTGGGTCAGGTGTCCTGTCTCTGCTTCCTCACAGCTTCCCCTCCTCCCTGGCAGAGCATGAGGCTCACAAAGTCCTTGGTCAGAGTAAACATTGGTGTTATCAGCTCTGTTCCCAGGCCGAAAGTCAAAACACAGCACTGCACCAGCTACTAAGAAGAAGAAAAGTGACTGCTACTGCTGAACCTAGGACAATAGTGAATATAGTCTTCAAATTTTCTCTAATTTTATTATTAATTTAACATGAATAATAATTCTTACTGGATGTAATTCAGCAAGAATAAAACACAGAATCATAGAATGGTTTGGGTTGAAAGGGACCTTAAAGCTCATCCAGTTCCAACCCCCTGCCGTGGGCAGGGACACCTTCCACTAGACCAGGTTGCTCCAAGCCCCATCCAACCTGGCCTTGAATAGTGCCAGGGATGGGGCAGCCACAGCTTCTCCAGAGAACCTGTGCCAGCGCCTCAGCACCCTCACAGGGAAGGATTTCTTCATTATATCCAACCTAAATCTTCCCTGTTTCAGTTTGAACCCATTACCCCTTGTCCTATCACTACAGTCCCTGATGAAGAGTCCCTCTCCAGCATCCTTGTAGGCCTCCTTCGGATACTGGAAGGTTGCTATGAGCTTCTCTTCTCCAGGCTGAAGAGCCCCGATTTTCTCAGCCTTTGTATGCAAGGTGCTCCAGCCCCCAATACTTTCAGCATTAATTTTTCTGTTAAAAAAAAAAAACATAAAGTTTAGCTATTGCGGTGGAAAACTTGCATGTTTATTTGTTTGGAGTAGTGCTTGTCAATAGCGCTGCAGAAATGAATTTGTAACTAGCAGATTAGAGTGAAAAAATGGTTTAGCTGTTTCTCCTAAAAAGATAAGGGAGAGAACTAAGGAATCTCTTGGATGTGCCAAGCTCATGGCAGCATGCTTTTTTGAAGCATTTATGTGGTGATTTGAGATCTTGCTAAACCCTGGAACAACTCACAGTGCATATATACATATGAACAGATTGGGAAGGCAACCACTCAGCGCTCCTTTGTTCACTGCTGTGCATGCCATGTGCGAGTGAAACAAAGATGTGGGTGAGATCCAGGCTTCAGATATGTAACGGCAAGTAGAACAGAATCATATGCCCAAATGTTCCCTCTCTGCTTTTAAGATTTAAAAACAAGGGGTATAAAAACCTGATGACTATTGCAAAGATGAAACTACCACACATTCCATATTGGCTTCTTTGCTTTGTTCAAACTGTCCTCCACAAATAGCTCTGTGTATATGAGGCCTTCAGTGACATGGTTTAGCAATGGACTTGGCAGTACTGGGGTAACGGTTGGACTTAACAATCTTAACGGTCTTTTCCAAACTAGTTGATTCTATGATAATGCCACAAGTTTAATGATGCCTTGGGACTAAGTCTCTGCTGCTGAGCAGGGCAAAAGTTCTCTTATTCGTGTTTTTTTTCTGAAGTAGGAAAAAAAAATCCCTAAATATGCTGTTTGAATGCATGAAAGAACACACCATCTTGTTCTTTAATTAGCAAAGGTTATTCAGGGTTGTTCTGCAACACCAGCTTTTATTAGTAAAGTATTGGATTTTTTACAACAGGCTAGAGCAGCTACTTGCTGTCAGACTTGAGTAGTGCCCTGACCAGAAGTTTCATTAGAGGTAGAATTAACACTAGGAAACATGATCCAAATAATGTTTAAAAACTTTAAATAACTGTCATTAACCTGATACTAGGCTGTAAAGTTTTTAAAGACTTTCAATCCAGTAGAATATTTTCCATAAAAAGCAACTACCAACAAGCCAACTCCTTTCCTCTGTTCTTTAACAAAGCTCCCAGAGTCCAAATCAGCTCTTAATTTCATTCTTCACTCTGAAGATGGTGATCGGATGAGAACAAAACATACTGCACAGAGTTCTCTTAAGAAATCCAAGCACGTTTTAAAAGAACTGTTTATAACAACTCAACGGTTTGAGTGTTTAGACTCAAGCTCATTGTTTTGTTCCAAAAAGTGGAATCCTACTATAGTCACATATTTTCCTTTTGCATTACAGTATGAATTACATTTCATAGCTTTACAAGACTTCTCCAACGGACTGAGACTCCAAGCAGGAGTACAAATAACCCCTATTGATATTTGCATGTCGTGGGAGAAGCCTTGGCTCCTGAATTTGCTGTTGTGTGAGCAGCCCTCTTAGGCAGTGCATTGCTAACACCACAGTGTAGTACCCAGTGCTGTCTTAAGCACTCATGCTTCTCTTTGTCTCCTTGTTGTGTATGTGCATTTTCCTGTGAAAGGGATACTGAGCAGCCTGACTGCATAAAGTTCTTTGTTTCCCCTCTGTGCACACACCAGCACTGGCTCCAAGGCTGCTTGTTTAAGAAACCTTGGGCCTCAGTCTGCATTCCTCTGTATCAGCTTTGGGTAGCTGCAGCACAACATAGGGATAGAATATATGTTGACTTGAATGCCAGTTAATTCTTAAAACACTCTCCAGTAAATAATAGTTGCACAGCATTAGTATACCACAGATGCACTATGTCTTGAATTTAAAGCTCCTTTGTAAATTATTCCTTCTTGAAACTTTAATTTCAATTAAAAATGACAAGTCATGTGGAGTCAAACAGTAAGCAGTTACCAGAACGTAGTCTTTAAATGTGGGTAGTTGCACTAGATCTCAAACAGATTAAAATATGAAATTCTGATGGTGAATTTTAACTTGGTGATGATTTTGCAGCAGATGCTTAGGCTAAAATCTGGTATAGGTGTTTCAATGTGTGTAGCTAAGATTAAAAACTAGATGTAGCAGGAAGAAGAGTAAGCTTAGTCATCTCAGGAAAGGTTTTGTTGTACAGAAATAAATAATGAAAGTTACATCCTTTAAGGACAGAATATGGATATTTCCTGATTAAAGCTTGCTTTCTTTTTACAAAAGCATGAAAACCCTCCACTGTTAGAAAACCAGTAGTTTTCAGGGAAGAGAACTGTTAACAAATAGAATTAACAAGGACTTTCACCAGCTGTGTGTTAATTGGATTTTTGTGTTTCTTGACACTCTTTTTCATTATAAAACCCTTTGCAATTCCAGCCTAGAGAAAGCATGAGGATTTGCAAAATGCCTTTTAAGACAATGGCATTTTTAATTACTTCGCAAGCCTTTTGGAGGTTGAGCGTACAACTGTAGTTTTTACTTAAATAAGAAACCTTGATGTAAATCACTTCTGTGATGTACATGTTGCATTTTCAAACTTATCTTAAATGCCATTAGATTCAGTGACACTTTTTCAGTGACTAATGTGAGCTTTAGATTTTTGTCTTTGCATCTGTTTTAATGAGGAGTGTTTCCTAGTATCACAGTATCAGGATCCTGAATGTACAAGACCTATATGGTAATGCTGCAATATATGTCTTTGGGGAAAAGCCGCAACTAGAAACTCAATAGTTCAGCAAAATAAAGGTCTTTCTGCTCCACAGAATTCATTTACGTGGCATTTTACAGAAACTGGATACTGCATATAAAGAACAGAATTAATGACTAAGTATGACATGTTAGTTCTTCATTTTTATTGCTTCAGATTGTTTAATATGTTTATTTAACTTGGGCACAAGTTAGTACTTATAAAGAAAATCATCAGACTTGACTGTTGATATAAGAGTCTCAACTAATTAAACATGAGAAGGTAACTTAGTCATATTAATTTGTCCATTTTTCATATTAGCCATTTTGACATGTAGCATAGTTATTTACATGATGTGTTTTATAAACTACTACATTAGAAGATTATGCCCTTCTATAACTAACCGCTTTTGAAGAACACTGAGGAACCAGGTGCAGCGTGTAAAAACTGACAACTTAGTCTGGAGTTGGTTTAGCTGAAAAATAGGTGAAAGTTGGAGGACTTATTAATTCTGCAACCATACTCTGAAATTACTATAAGGCTTCATGTGAACAGAACTTTCCTTTTCCACAGTGCACCGAATCAAGGCTGCTATGATAGCACTGTGATTTCTATAGCCTCGCATTACTTAGAAACCATTAGCAGATGTGACAGCTGCTTTTTTCATGATGATGAAATTTGACACAGCATTCAAATAGGAGAGCTTCCACAGAAACTGGAAGGTTTCTGCTGACTGAGGCTAAGAAAAACTGCTTTTTAAGTTTTGACTTCCTTGATTACTCTTCAACCTTTCCATTTTGGCCTCTTTCAAGCTTATTCTGGGCTTCTGATAAACTCCACATTTGTTACTATTTTCACATCTATAGCAGGAAGAACATGATTGTGGAGGCATTGTTCTCAGTTTGCAATCCTTTGTCAATATGTGAAATGCTGAAATTCCTTTTATTTTATGTTGATGTCTTCAAGGTTTGCTTCTTGTACCTACAGGTGCTGATGTATCAGAACCTGGTTTCTCAGTGTGTGTCCTTCAGCATGATTTTACTTACTAAAATTGGCAGAGTAATTGGTAGTGTTTGGGGTGGTGTACAAAACCAGCATTGTTAGAACAATTCCCACTAGTCGAATTACCAGAAGCTACTGGCATTGAGTCTGGGGTTTCCAGATGAAGTAACAGAGGTGGTCTCTGTATTTTTTAAAAATAAGACACGCACACACGTGTCGTCCATCTCCTTCCTTCCCTCTCCCCACCTCCCTTTTGTTTCTTTTATTCTTATCAATCAAACTGTAGCAAATTTACTCAGGCAGAATGCAAAATTTTTCCTGGCTGAACCTGATATCTCAGTGTGGAATATTATCTATTGACGGTGAGGAAGCATATCTTCAACACCAAAAATATGAATCCACAGTCTCCATAAAGAAATGAGCCTGTGCCGTGTATGTCACTGACTGATAGATTCTGGTGGAATCATTCATTAAAAATCAATAAATCATTGTTGTGTTACCTTACCAGAAATTACTATGCTAATATGGTTGTTCAGAGACATTTGGCCTCTGATCTTATTGTGCAATCGTTCTGGAGAGAATAAAAGAGCCCAACGTAGGCATAGCTTTGTGGCTAATTGCTTTTCATCTGATATATTCCTCTGTCGATAACTTTTCTGACGCCCTTTCTACTCAACATGATGGAAGATTTGAACCTTGAAATATGACAATACAGATCAATAAGTACTGGGTGAAATGTTATTTTGTTTTTTATTTCTGTGCTTGCAGTATCACTTATTCATTTGTTTATATGAGAAGAGTGTTGTTACAAGAAAAAAAAGCTCAGCCTTTGTTTCCTTGGAATCTTGGAACACTGAGTTTCATACTCAGCTTATCTGTAGTACAAACACAGCATTTTCCAAAAGGCCAAGTTTGGACTAGCTAGCTGTGCAATGTCCAAGCTAAGCAGAGTCTAAGAGAGAGAAATGGAACTGGTATTCTCGCTCTGAGAGAGACCCTACATTTTTGCATTAGGTGTTGTATTAGTGGTCCCTGATATTCAGTGGCTTCTTTGGAAGCCTTTGTTCTTCTTAGGTTTATTGAAGGGTAAAGAGCCTCTTCTAGTTTGAGGTGGCTTTTCCTCCTGAGGAAGCTGCCTCCACCAAGTAGATGCAAAAAGGCTTTTTTAAAAAAAAATATGTTTCTCCTATTAATATTATTCTCTTTGTCTGACCTGAATCCAGGACACCCTCCATGCTCATATTCCAGCTCCTCTGTTTTGATTCTCATCTTCCTTGGAAAGAATTTGAAATAGACAAATTATGTAAGTTCAATACACTCTCTTTAACATGAAGAATGAAAAGAAACACATCCTTCCAAAGGTAAATTTAGCTTCTAGAAAAGAATCTTTTTGGATCAATTCTTAATTTCTGCTGGAGCTGCATCTATTCTTTGTATAGCATTGTCAATAAGACAACTTCTCTAAATGTATGCAAATATTGTTTGCTTACTACTTGGTTTTAAACTTTTTTAAACACCATGACCTGCAACAATCATCCATTAAGTTATTTTTAATTTTCAGACTTAAATTATAATGGCTTGAAATTTGTAACTGAATCAAAATGTATCTGACCTGCTGTTTTGGAAGATAAGTCAACAGTGTAGACCTGCCTCTTCTGATGGGCCTTTTTTCTGTGCCACATTGATTTTCTGTGTTCTTCTTCCACAGACACTGTTGGTATTCTGAAGCTAGATAAAAATAAGGATTCTTTGCAGCTTTCAGGAATGGAAATTTTATAGGATCATACAAGAATGTGTTTGGTCATGACTTGAGAGTGTTTAGGTGCTTGTGGGGAGAGGCATCTCCTGGAATAGTGCTAAAGGACCAACCTAGGAGCATGCCACTTGCATGGTACTGTCAGTATTCATAGTTAGTAATCACTGACCCACATTAATTTCTGTATTGTGTGAAGTATTTATTTGGGAATACCATGTCTGCCATTCAGCATGCCAGAGACTCTTCTAATAACTTACTGTTACTGTGCTCCACATTGTTAACAATATCAGAGCAAAGACCATCACATGCCTACATGTTTGTGCCCACAATTGTTTAATTTGCTGTTAGAGACATAGTCTCAGAAGCCCATCATGTTGAAGCTACACAGAAAGCATGCTCTTTGAACCAAAATGACATTCACAAGTATTCTTTCTTGTTGTGTTTCTCGTCTAGAAAGGATAGACAAAGCAATTACAGCAACTGTGTTTTGTAATGGGATTTTGCGTGTTTTGTGTTATGCACTGAACACACATTTTGTACCATCTAATAGTTTTGGGGAGGAGGTACTTCTTACAGTAATAGCTACTTGTCATAAGACACACAAGCTTATTGTTTGTCTACAGCATTTGTGACAAAAGATGACGACCTTGGAGAAACATATCTCGAAACTGTACTTTTCCTGCCAGATCTGTTTTCCCAGAAATTGCCAGATGGGATTTCTTTATGGAGGATTAACTGCTTCTTCCTCTTCCCTATCCTTTTTTCTTAAGCCATGTGCTTAAGCAGTCTGGGAAGTTTGACTGCTAAACTCCACTTACTGAGTAACATTATGTTTGACTAATGCTAAAGTCTTGTTTAGGGATGGTTCCATAGCATCTGGTACGTTAAGGATAAGGTTAGCATTTTCATTTCCAGAATTCTGAATCCACTGTTTGTGTTAATACATTCCTGCTCCACAATGGGTCAGATACCAGAGGGATTGAGTTAGAACTCTTGTTCAAATCACCTTTTTCACCTTTAAGTGGATTTGCTTGTTTTCTTACTACTGTCCCAGTCTTTGTTTAAAGGGATCTGGCAGTTCCCACTCCGTAAACTGAAGGACTTCCTTGTTTAAGCTGAAGGTACAACGTGTTAAAGGGTAAAAATGTAAACACACTAATTCAATGGGAAATGAATATTTAGATGTTTTGATTATTCCATTTGTGCTTGTTTTTAGGGACCTGAATAACTTGCATTAATCAGTCTTGTGATTAAAGATGTGGCTGCACTATTTTGTGCTTCAGGGCAAAGCACAGGGCAGGCACTATATTACCTGCCTTGGTAGCTGCTTATTTGCATGTTCTTTCTCTGCACTACCCACTGCATTGAAAATTAATGGTGTTCTCTGTGATCTGAATGTAGACATGACTGGTTACCACACCTCTGTGCTACACTGCCTTTTCAATGTTTCTCATGTTGAGTTTTTTCTCAACAGCAAAAAGTTTTTAAAAACATATCCCTGCTTTCTGTCTCTGTTTTGATTTGAGCACTAAAGTGGAATAACTTGTTTTTTAACAACTTGAAGATTAATGTTTTTATCTTTTAAATGCTCTGCAGAAGACTTCTTTCTCTTATTTGTGTGGAATGTTTTTTTTTTGCTTTTGAAACTATGTGATTATATGATAGCGTAAATATTAGCCTAACTACTCTCAGGTATCTGCTGCATAGAAAATACTTGTTCTTACAGTCTAAATCTTGGCTCATTTCTTTCTATAATACTCATCTTCTGGTTTCATTTACAATGAAGGAACTTTCATTCAAGTTGCACTTGAATGTACTACTTTCATTCAAGTTTAAGTCTTCTGGTAAAATGACTTCTATAGATGAATGCAGAAAAATCTATGATGTTGTTTACGTCTACTTGAAGTGGGTTCCCAATTGGTAAATCCCCAAAGCTCTGCCCCTCAAAAATACTGTCTATATAGATCTTGTAAGCTTTAACCTATTCTGACTCACTCCTTGTTAAAGATATTTATATATCATGATGGTATTTATAACACATATCATGTATTTCTGTGATGCCTATTATATCATAACCCCATAGATGTGCACACACCTCTAATTCCTCTTGCTCCATCCCTGGTGGTGTTCAAGGCCAGGTTCGACAGATCCTTGGGTGACATGGTTTAGTGTGAGGTGTACCTGCCCATGGCAGGGGGGCTGGAACTTGATGATCTTAAGGTCCTTTACAACCCTAACTATTCTATGATTCTATGATTCTATATTTGAATGTTCATAACTTATCATCAAAATCAAATGGCTGTTATAAGTTAGCATATTATATTGGTGTATTTTTTTCATTATTTCTGCCCATCTTCACTCATCTTTGATGTTGGCATATTCTGGTATATTATGATCATAAACTACAAGGAAGTTTGGATAAAATTTGTGCACTTATTTTACCAAACAGGCTAGATATATAAATGACTTTTTCATTGCTTCATAACAGTATTCATCATATTTTATTTGAGTTGCTAAAAATTAATCCTGACATAAAAAAGTAAGTTGTAGTGTATTCTGGCCTTACAAAGCAAATCATATGACTAAATCCTAGAAGAACACTTTTTTTTTCAGCATTTGGATATAGGAAAAAAGTGTCTGAAATTGTGTTAAAGAACTGACTACAGATGGGAACTGTTATTATGGAAATTTTAACTGCCTAGATATAGAATAGGGAATAAAACCTGCTAATTATGGGAGGATTGATTACTTGTAAACATTATATCAAATAGATTTTTTCCAGTGTTGACTGACACAACAGAATAAGTACTGTCATATGTAAAAAGCATGATCAAGCAGAATAGACAATAAAAAAGTAAACAAGTAGCCTTTGGAGGAAGTAAGATTATTTCTATCACAAGAATATGGAACACATATGATGTAAAGGTATATGAACTCAAAAATTTAAATTAATTCTTCACTTTGAGAACAGGTATCAAAATGTGTACATATTTGGCTTCCAAATAGAATCAAATTCTAAATACTGCAAAATGCAATCAAATTATCTGTTAGAAATATACAAAAGTTTGAAATAAGTGTGAATAAAAGGAAAACTGAAGAGAGAGAGAGATTAAGAATTAAATGCAAAATCCAGTTGCAGAATTGTAGGTTGTATCAGGCAAAACTCTTAACTCCTACTGTTTAAAACAGTACTCTTGGGTTTAAAGTAAAACAAAATGTGAACCTATCTGGGAAATGACTACTTAAATGAGATGGGCAATCCTATTTAGTAAGAGAGTTGTAAGTACTAAGATATAGTTAGGAAGAATGAATATTGCCAAAAAAAGGTAGATTGTAGGTATACATCATGGTTGCTTTATGTTGAATGTAAGCAACATGGAGAAAAGTAATGGGGAAGCCTTACATTTGGGATTGCCAATGTTCGGCAAACAGGAAAAAAAGGGATTGTTTACATTTTTGAGGTTTTTGGTTTTGGTTTGGTTTTGGGGCTTTTTTTTTAGTGCTTCAAAAGGATACAAACTGTTGTTTAATGTGATAGGTTTTCAATGAGTTTTTTTGTTTAAGAAGCAAAACTACAAATTGTTCTATACATTTCTAAATTATAGAGGAGGAAGTTGGAAAGCCTGTTAACAAATGGAAAGGCTTTTATTGAACCCATGTGCTATGGCTTCTTGGCGGAGCAAACCCCCTCAGTTCTTTTTCATGTGCTTCTATTCCCAGCTGAAATGAATGAGTCTGAACAAATACCCCTATGCCAACACTTTGTGTTATTATTTTTGTAATACATTAGTCCTGTTCCCAGGCTGACATGTGTTTGAAGCATGTATGTCTCTTCTTGATGGGGCTATCGCTTCCAGATATCTTTATGACTACAGGCTGAGTGGCTAATGATGGCCCCTGTATTAAGGAAAATACATTTTATAATGTGTTTTGTCTAGCGCACTATCAGTGGATCTTGATCATTTTCCCCAAAGGGCCCTTATGGTGGCCCATAAAGACATCACTGACAAAGACAAACGAAGTTGTGCTAAGAATTAAGATGCTAGAATAATTATAATTTGGAGCAGAAAAGTTTGCCCATTTATTAGCAGGTTCCATGTTAGTTTTTGTTTTCCAATAAGACTTCCTGAGACAAAGTCAAAATATGGTTATCTATTGAAGTCTAATCTAAGTGGATCTGTCTTCACAGCACAGTAGGATTATGTTTTCCTTTCTACCTGCTAAGAATATTTTAGTTTTGGACTTACCTATTGCAGCGCTTTCTGTAAGTGATTAGATTTCTTCTGTGCAGCCTGCCTTTTGAGCTATAGTTCTGGTAGTCCTTGACTAAATAGCAGTTTAAGATGGTGTGAAGTTCTACTGTGGTCAATTAGCACTTGGCACTTTTTCAGAAGATAGAACCTCATCTGCAGTGCTCTGCTTGGCTGGGATCAAGTGGTTAGATTTCTAAAAAGGACAAAAGAGTACTTTATCAAGTCATTTCTATATTGTAGTAATTGGTTTCCTGGGTCATGTACACTGATTTTAAAATGCTGTCTTTTATACTACTTTTTGTCTTCCAAATGTTGTCTAAGTGACAAGAATGGTATTTTAGGATGCCCAGACATCAAGATGACTCAGTTCTGTTGTTCAGAATTTTATTTTAAAACCTGGTCTTTTATTTTAGATTCTTTTTAAAAAAATTCGTATTATTTTTCTGCAGTGTACAGTTCTGTAGCTTTTAATGTTCCATTTTCTACATGGAAGTAGATTTCGTTAATTGATTCTGTGCAGCAACCTTCTCCAACAAAAGGGATTTCAGAGCTGTAATTTTATTAATATCTTTGTGACTAAATCACACTTGATACAAGTAGGTCTCATGAAGTAATACAATGGATATTTCCAAACTTTCAAAAGGTGTCTGAAAACTTTTTGTGGTGTAGGACTGATTTTCTTGAATGAAAGTTAGTTTGTCTTCGGAAATATTTGGGGTGGTGGTGTGGTTTAAGCCCAGTCAGCCACGCAGCCGATCGTTCACCCCCCCCTTCCTCCTCCCTGCTCCCAGAGGGATGGGAAGGAGAATCAAAAGAATGTAACTCCCACGGGTTGAGATAAGAACAGTCCAGTAACTAAGGTATAACACAAACCACTGCTGCTACCACCACTAATAATAGTGATAAGGGAAATAACAAGGGAAGAGAATACAACCGCTCAACACCCACCAACCGATACCCAGCCCGACCCGAGCAGTGATCTAACCCTTCCAGGTAACTGCCCCCAGTTTATATAGTGGGCATGAGGTGCTGTGGTAAGGAATACCTCTTTGGTGAGTTTGGGTCAGGTGTCCTGTCTCTGCTTCCTCCTGGCTTCCTGTCCTCCCTGGCAGAGCATGAGACTCAGAAAGTCCTTGGTCAGAGTAAACATTACTGAGCAACAACTAAAAACATCGGTGTTATCAGTGTTGTTCCCAGGCTGAAAGTCAAAAACACAGCACTGCACCAGCTACTAAGAAGGAGAAAAATGACTGCTACTGCTGAACCCAGGACAGGTGGCAGATAAGAATATTTCACTATTTTTAATAGCTTAAAAAGGTAAAAACTTAAGGGGGGTTTTATTCCAGTGAGGCACAAGGTAGTTATTAAGTATTGTTTTGAACCTTAGGCCTTGAAATTCTGTATTTCCTGCACAGAGTATAGATATATTTCTAGTTGTTGATCTTTTTCAATAACAGTGTTCTCCTTTTGAAAGAGGAGTTAATGACTAAAGGACTTAACATTGACGACTGACTTTAATTTACTACCTTGAGTTCATGTGGCTTTCTCGTGTTGCTTTGGAAACATGAAAGTTGCCTGAGAAAAGATGGAAAGAGTTCAGAAGACTGGCTGAATGTCAGCTCAGCTACTGCAGGACTGATGTCTAGTTTCTCTACTGCCCCTGCTTAGGGGTCCATGGAGGAAAAGCAACCAAATCCTTTCCAAAACTCTGTCACTCCAGGCACTTCACTGTGAAGGGCTGACAATGATCTCACCCTCACTTCAGGATATGCCAGATTTTGGACACTGGATTAGCCAATGTCGCTCACTTTGCCCTGGGACAGTCCTTGAACAAACATCACTGGACTTTGGTTATTTTCAGGTCCCTGGAGTCAGTGTGACAGTAGCCTGAAAGAACAAATGGTGGAACTGGTTATAAAAGCATCCTCCTCAAGCTCTTCCTGACCCAGATGCCAGAATGAAATAACTAAGAATTTCTTGCTAGGGTTTAACAGAAGTCAGCTTGGTAGATATCATAATTCAAAAGCCCAGGCCTGTCAGCACTTGATGAAATGCTGTCTCTGTCTTTAAAATAAACAGAAACTCTTCTTTGTTTAGCTCTTGAAGGGAAGAATTGAATACAATTAACAGTTTATGCATTATGTAAACCACATGTTAACCTTTTAAACCTAAGGTTTGCAGACTTTAAACAGTTTAGAAAATTTCTCAATAAAATTATCTGCTTTCTCTCACAGTCTGTAGAGTGCAGAGAGATGATTTTCTGAAGGGCACTATACTTTTGTTGCACGCTTGAAGCCTGAGTTCTTCTGCAGCTTCAAACACACAGGACCTCTGCTTGTCAAAGCCACTGTCCCAGGACAGCTCGGTGTTCCAGCAGCACTGTGTCTCAAGGACAGAGTTTTTTGCTGGGCTGGAGCTTCTCTTCTAGAGAAGCATGCTACCTCTTAGTAGCATGAGAAGACTTGGGTGAAAATGTCATCTGCTACAAACAATGTCCAACTAAATTCAGCCTCTTCAATGGATTTTGGATGAGACTCTATGTACATATAGAACGCAGCCAGAAACTATGGATGTTGGGATGGAAAATATTAAAGAAATCCCATGCCATCTGGTATTGTTAATAGTTTGCTGGCATGGTATCTTGGAGCTTTCTGTACATGCTGCCTTTGAGAATAAGTGTAAATATTGCTCTCTTCCGTTATCACTAAAAAGTGAATATGGTTGGGAAGAAGTGTGTATCAATAATCTGCTCAAGATCAATTAAGTGCGGGGAAAAAGAAAGCTCTACTTTGAAGTACCCTTGTAGCTATTATCTATTACCAACTACAGCTTCAACCATTAACTGTTGACAGTACTTGGTGTGTAGTACTGGATACTGCTATTTTCCAGATGAGATTACATGCACTGCAATTTGTATTACTAAACTTCCATCAAGTAGGATTCTGAGTTAACAAAAAACAATCTGTAATCTCTCTGTCTAACCAAAGCATAACTGTTTATAGAGTGAAGCAACCAAGAGTAAGATTGAGTTTTATAGGCCAGGATGCAGGTCTTTTGTTTTTGATTGTGTGAGCCTTTATTATGATTTTACTAATTAATAGAAAAACAAAATAGAAAGATCTCTGCATTGGAAGGGAAATATATTTCCAGACTTTGACTTTATGAAGATCAGTTGCTGCTTCATGCCTAGCCTTTTGTCTCTGTGTTTATAGCAAAAGACCCATGCATACAGAGGAATCTTGAATTCAGGATGACAGTTTCTGAAGTCAGAAATACTACATAAATTGATTGCTTTCATTACTACTGACAGCAGGTTCAAAATGCTCATTATTGTAGTACAGATGTATGGTGTGGAGCACTGAATGTGACTCATAAAATTTGTACCAAATCTACCTGGTAAATATCAAGTGCTATGTCTAGTAGCAAATAACTTTTAATCTTTTCACCATGCTACATACTTTGGAAGTACATATAATTAATGCTGCAGATGTAGTTTCCTCAATCTCCTTCTTCTGAGGAGAGGTAAAACATGTGGTATGGATAGGCTAAACCAGAGGTTTAACTTATACCTTTGCCAAAACCACTTGATGAATTGTGTGTCTGTCACATGTGAATGGCACTTGCTGAGTTCAGATTACTCTGTAGAGTAGAGATGGCAATGAAATACATGCAAGGATACCAATTAACTTGTGTGAAAACAGATCTATCTAGTGTAGCAAAACAGATTGAACATGCTGTCTGGTGCCTCAAGCTGATGAAAACAAGTTTACTGGGAAAAGAAAATCTAATGTTGCAAAATGAAACAATTACAACAAAGTAAATAGTGACATGTTGAAGGTCTGTTTATTTTGCATTAATTTATAACTTGGCTTTTTTCATTATTTGGTAGGAATGGAACTCTGCCTTAATGTTCACATTTGCGCATTCATGTACCTGTTTACAGCTGGTTATGCTGTCAGTTATGAACTGGGGGAAAAATGTCCACTTCATGGCTCTGGACTACTGCTGTAATTTTACACAGCCACTGGTGTTGTCAGGCTAGGTAGAATAAAAGAATGAAATAAAATTCAAAGGACATGGGATTTCCTTAAGAATGTTTAAGTCAACAAAGGTAGTGTGGGTTTTTCTAACTGCAGAAATGTATGACTAATAGTTTCATGACAGCCATAATCTCTTTTCACTTTTCAAAATTAGTTGTGCAAGATTTTTCCATGGAACGGAGTGATTCCTTCTATATGGTATTTCTTTTAGTAACTGATCAAGTATAGCATCTTATCTGTCTGCTTGAATTCTCCATGCAGTATTGTTACCAGTGATTCGTGCACTTCGAAATGTTTTGTGAAGCCTTTGGGCTTTGTTCAATTATGTCTGTCAGCAACCACGGTGTATAATGTATGTACGGTTTAATGTCTGTACTATGTAAGATGGCTGGAATGTGATGGTAAAGGAATACTTGCTTTAAATAAGTCTGAATGGTCAAGATTTCTGTTCACTCCTCACTGAACTGACTTTATGGAATGGACATAAAGATTCATTAAAAAAAAATAAAATCTACAAACAAACAAAAAAACTCCAAAATCTAAATTTTTAACATCAAGCTCTTGGTATGTTCAAGTCTTTCATGACCACTGTGTTCACATAGCTGTACTATCTCATTATTAGTATTTTTAAGTGAACTTTTGTAGTCTTGGATAGAAAGTCAAGTACTTTGAAACAGCAACTCAGATAATCCAGAGATATGTAGGGAAAATAGTGCAATATGTCCTCCCATATTAATTTGATGGTATTTGTGGTTCAACAGATTTGTTGGAAATGAAGCAAACTTTATGGTACCTTTAAGATGACTATTGCAAATCACACTGTAAAAACTATTTAGTGATTTGAATTGTGCTGGGAAGCAATGAAGCTTCTAAACTTGGCATTTCCTTCAAGAATATTATGACCTCAGGACAATGTCACTAGAACTATTCCCATTTCTTTTCAATCCCGTATAAGGGAAACAAAGGAAAACTAAGACCAGTAGTATTATGTAAGCTATCCAGACTAAAATTCATTCCAAATGCTTTTCAATATATCAAAGCATTCCTTTCATATACTCAGTGACAATTAGAAGTGAAAGCTGCATAGTTTATTTGAAAACCATGTAATCAATGTCTAAAAATGTTGAGCAATGACAGAAATGAGATGTTTTAAGGTTTTTTCCCCATTACCAGCTACCTTACTGTTATGCCTGCTTCATGGCTGTCTAACAAGTTGGGTATTTCAAGTACATTTGCTGTGAAAAGGAGTAAAAACAACACTGTAAAATCCTGCATAGCAACATTATTTTTTTATTATTATTATTATATTGCCCTCTCTTTATAACCTCACTTAATGCTTTGTCGTGTTCTTGTCCTGTCCTTCAGGACTTTTTATATTACTGATTCAAACTGCAGTGCTGTTACATTTTGGATGCCTAGGTGAAGATATTGGGAAACCATGTAGTTTGAGTCAAAGACAGAATTCATCCAAAAACCTTTAACGCAATCAGAAATACAGTAGGAAGTATTTAAAATGCTTCTAAGATATTGCAAAACTATCAGGTAGAAAAACCTGTTTCCTTTGTGAAGGTTTTTTCCCCACTATTCAACTGAAGCATGTGTTTCAAAGTAAATGAAATATATGCCTTCCCATTAACTTGCACAAAAAATTAATGTAAAGAAAAACCCCATTAACAAGAATACAATTGATGCAGATAAGATACTTCCATGGCAAACAGTCTGTTCCTAAGCTCTGGTCTCATTTCATGGTGTATCCTGCAGTGGGCTATATGACATCTAATGGCTTTTTAAAATAAAGATATATTTAAAACAGGCAAGCAATACCCAAAAGGTATGTCATCTTGAAAACATCTGCCAACTCCTGAAGGAGGTTCAAACCTTAGGACTTTAGCTCTCTTGATGTCCATAAATACTCTTCTCTGCCTTCGAACACGAGGGCATACATTTACCTTAGCATTATTTTTTTCCATGGCTTCAGAAACAGCTGGCAAGGTGGCTGCCATTTCCCTCTACCAGGTCATCTGAGACTATCTGACTTTCATTCCTGAAATTTAGACAGATATAGGGCTGTGGCAAGGGGGGCAACAGGCGGGTCTTTCCTTTGTGCTCATTAAATTCTGACTGTGAATGTATGACACCTTTGGATTTGTTTTTATACTTGTAGTATTATGGATTTTCTGTCATGTTCAAGTCCTAATTGGTCACCATAAGGTACTGTTTCAGATCATTTGATTTTCTTTTTGCTTAACAAATTCCAATCCTCTTGTCCAAGGTGACAGAGGCTCACTGTCATTGAGGGTCAGTGATGTTCCCAGCACATCTGTTTGCAAGCTGAATGGAAATGGCTAGATGAGAGATGGCTGCAAACCTCATTTCTATGATGAATGTTCATGTTTTCTTAGGCTACTTTTTAATTTACATTAAATTCTCAATATTTTTTAAAGACAGCCATGCCTTTGCCCGGGCATAAATGCTGGTCTTTAACTGAACATTGGTGTCCTCCCTCTGAGCTACATAGTTACATCTGTTTTGTGTACCATACAAACCTAAGTCATAAAAGAAGGTAGAGGATTTGAAATAGGAATTAAGGACTCAGATTTTCAGCTGTTGTTGAGTCTTTTGCTTGACTAACTTGTATGCTGTTTCTCCTATGGCTGAGTTTTCAGAAGCAAATGTAGTGAGAGTTTGTGGCATCAGAATTATTTCATGCAAATTGGTAAACCCTGGTGCAAGAAAGTTGTGCAAGCTTATTGAACTATAGCTATGTTGATGGTTTTGAGTATAATAGCACATTATGAAAGGAAGGCATGTGGTCTGGTGATTAGACCAGGGCACTGGGGCTTCTCGATTATTTTTTTAACTATTCTACAGTCTTGCTTGAGTAGCTTTGAGCAAATCAGATGAGCTTTTGAAGCTCAGTTCACTCATTCATGAAGCTTCTTTAATACCTGTGGTCTAAGGTTGCTTTATGCCTCCTGCTATTAAAGTTAAAAACTTAATTACTGTATATTTTTATATTGCTACTGTTAACCAGTATGTCCAAAAAAAAATGAGAGGGAATCAAAGTCTATAAATGGACAATTGAAACCAGAAAATAACATAAGATAAAATTGCAATTACACATAATTTAGACAATGAATGATGTATGGTACTAACTGCCAGAGGTATGGAACTGAAGGTCTAAACAGGAGAATCTATGGGGCTATCTAAAAAAAAAAAATACTTAGTAGCTATTTATTATAATTTTCTTTGTACCAATAAAACTGATGTTGATCTTATAATTTTTTTTTAATTATAGCGTCATTCTGTAGAAGCATATGCTGTTCCAGGGGTATGGCACAATTCATTGTCATGAAATAAATTTGGCTCTTCCTGTTGAAATTAAAAACTGTTGGCACTATTTGGAGCTACTCAGCAAATCTAAACTGCATCTGAAAAGCACACCAAGACATGAAAAATAATTTCGGGTTTACAAATACATTTTCTTTTGGTATTTTTCAGGCATTGCATCCTATTTTTTTTTGGTGTATTCTTCAGATTAGTGTATCAGGATTTTACAATGGCATCAGTGGTGTGAGATGACATGTTCATAGGGCTTGTGACTTTGCGATTCTGGTGGGTATCAGTGCGGTGAGTAGCAGCGAGAGGTATTCTCACTCCCCTTCCCTCTTGCTCCCACCCGCAGCACAAAGTATGCACCAGCTCTCCCATGCATGGAGCTCTTTGGTGAGCTGCTTTCACTAGCAAACCCTGCAGACAATACTTTTTTTCCCTGCCAGTTTGATTTTCCATTGCAATAGCTGACTGAAACATCCCAGAGAGGTATTTGATGAATGCCAGAGGGAGAGCAAGGGAGCAGGCAGGAGTGTGTGGCTGGAGGAGGGTGAAGCAAGTTTGGTGGGGTGCAGAAGTAAAATGCTTTTGTGACCAGCTGGAATGACTTACTGCTGCCAGAACTGTATGTAGTTTGTTCTCTTTCAATCGGCAGTTTCTCATTTTGTGGCAGATGCCAGTGTTGGCAGATTTTGGAGCCTCTCTCCTTAAGTTTGCAAAGGATCTTCCTCCTTTCTTTCATTTTGTCTTCCCTATTTTCCTCTTTTTTTCTTTGTCTTTCTAGTGTGAACATTAAATCATGATTCAATTATAAATGAGCTTATTTAATAATCCTTTGCCTATACACAAAGGCACTCTTCTCCTCCCACTTTCTTCATACCATCCATAATCTCTAGAGGAAACCCTGTGGTACATCATTTCAAGTGGGTGGTCAGCCTGTGCGTATTTGAGTGATCACAGATTTGCCTGTGGAAGCTGGAATGTCTGCAGTGCGGGCTGTTGTTCTCTCTACTTTTGAGAGACTTGTGGACATCTGCATGACATAACATTAAAAATATTCCTGAGAATTAAATATTTCTTGTCCTTTCCTACTTTGTTGGATTTAGAGCTATTTTCACTCTTAAGAGTTTTCTAGACAATCCGTGCTGTATTTGGCACCTTTTGCTGTCTCTTTCCACAAATATGGGTTAATCAGGTGTGACTTGACATAAGCTGTAGAATCTGGAAGACACAAAGGCAGGGATGAAAGTTTCCTCAGAGAAATGCATGAGCTCATATGCCAAACCAATTGTTTTAACTAAAACTGCTTTAAAAAAAAAAAAAAAGAATTGCTACACTGTGGTGATTTACAGGGCAAATTTTAACAGAGCGGTTGGCCTCTTAACCTTTTATTTCTTTTAGACTTTAAAAGCACTTCAAAACACATTTTCTTATTATCCTTGTACAAGCCAAGGGTTAGTCCAGGCCCATGTAAATCCAGTTTGTTGCAAACTGAATCCAGTACTACACAGAAGTTTACACTCAGTGTTTCTTTGTATCTCAGATCATGTTAAAAGTATTTTCACTCTGATAGCCTGAAAGAAGCAGAAGGAACCACTACCCTCCTATGTGTTGACCATTAACAAAACACTTATTGTCACTGAGAACATTCATTGTCAATATATCCAAGCACAGAGACTAAATTTCATTAATTTACTGTGTCCTGTTGACTCTGCATGGTCTGTGGCTCAACCCAGCATGTAAGAAAGGGCTTGGTGACATCTATTTGCTGTGTACTTCTCTCCTAGACATTCGTTGGTACGAATGAGAAAGCTGAGATGTTATTCTGTTCTTTCTGAATTAGGAAACATTGAACAGTTTAATCCAGGGGAACATCAACTGTCCTTGCAAAATTTTGGATCAGGCAATACAAAGATACCTATTCCTTCAAACTTTAGGGCTTTTAGAGTTCTCAAATCCAGAGTTCTCAAATGTAGCAAAGTGAGTAAAATTGCTGGCTCCATCACTGCTAAAAAGATATTCTACTTACAGTTTGCAGTTTTAAAACATAGAAGGATTAGATAGGTACCTCTTTATGAAAAGATATTGCTATTATTTTTCTGTCCTTCATTCTACAGTACATATGGCTTTTTGCATAGTTTTTCAAATGATACACTGCCCAATTGTAGGGCATTAATATTTTCCTTCAACACTGTGATTTACTACTAACAACAGTTTTTGTGCAGATTAAAACTCCCAGGAATGGTGAGAAGATGTAATATTTGTTGAACGTCTGCTTTTCTGACAGGATGTTTAAAGCAAGTTCTCTTAGCAAGAGAAACGTCCATAAAATCTTTTGAGAGCTGGTCCAACTTACGCTGGCATCCATACATTTTGAATATGTTAATTAGGGACATGATTATGCACACTTCCACAAAAAAGCTGGTTACAGAAAAGTTGTAACATCCCTGCAGGAGCCCAGGACTACTCTTAGGTGTTTCCAAGCTAGCCCAGCTCTCCTGAAGCCCAGCTCACAGGGCATGTGCTCCAGCCCCCTGACATACTGTTCCAATAAAACTGCTACAATCAGTGCTTTGTTTTGTAAAATTTTCTTTATTTTTGGTATGCCCTTGCCATGCACCTGCTTTTTAGCTCTTAATTTCTAATAGGGCTTATGCACTGTTGTCACTGTTCAACACAACAGCTAAATAGCAAGAACTATTGGATTTGTGACCCTGAAAAGAGGGTGGTAAGGAACTGGTCAGTACAGGTTGCCCAGAGAAGCCGTGTCTGCCCCATCCCTGGCAGTGTTCAAGGCCGGGTTGGACAGGGCTTGAAGCAACCTGGTCTAGTGGAAGGTGTCCCTGCTTGTGGCAGGGTGCTGGATCTGGGTGAGGTTTAAGGTCCCTTCCAACCCAAACCAGTCTGAGATTCCATGATTGCCTAATGGATTATATCAAACTACTTCAGTTTCTATGTTAATAAACTTTGCCTATCCATGTTATGCAGTTCCTGGGGTAAAAAGCCTCTTCGGTAGGATGCTGCATTCCCTGCGTTGTTTCAGGGCATGTACTTGGCTACATACTGAAAACTTAGAAAGCTTTGTGTAGTATCCTGAAAACATAGTATCCCACACGTTCCTCATGGTATTATACAGTGACAGTTGTTTTAAAAATTTCATTACTCGATTTCATATCTTAAATCGTTTCAAAGTATATTCTGAGATGGAAAATTTATGATCTTTTACAAAGTAAAATATTTTCCAAGGTTTTTTTGTTCTTCATTTTATAGGAAATATTAAAGTGATTTTGTATCTTGCTTTGCCACCTGAAAAGATTATGAACAATATTTAGGACCTCATTCACATGTGAATAGTGGCAAAACACACAGATAGCTTGGATTTTGTACTGGTGGGACTCCAACTATTCACATCATTGATATATGTGTATTTATTTATTTTGACCAGTGTATCATATTCAGTGCATTTTATTTGGAATTTATTGCTAAGAACAAAACAGAAACCTGAAGTAATAATCATGTATATAGTGAAGTGGGAGAAAATGTAAAACAGCTAAATTTGACCAGTGTTTCAAGTTCATGCTGTTTAATGAAAAACTGAAGGTTAGCAGAAACAATCAAATGCACATTTGTAATAAAAAAAAATGGTTTTATCCCTATCAAAAAATATCTAGCATTTTGAAGCTACAGGAGGTTTTATTATATTGATCTAAATCTTTTAAGAGAGTTAATCTGTATCTTTTATGTGCTGAGATCTGAAAATATGTTTACTCTACAGCTAGAATATGCTTCCACTGGAAAGAAAAAAGAGTAAGAAATTGCTGCACTTTTATTTCTTTACTTCATATAGGTCACCAGAGCTTTTTATGTCCTTTTAAAGGCAATGAATTTCCTGGGGAATAACACGTCTTGCTTTGAACTGACCAAATGAAATATAGGACTTCAGATAAAAAAGCTAAAGTCTGTCAGGAAAGAAATCAATAGAATCCTGCAGCTTTAACATACAATACACAGAATCATAGAATAGTTATGGTTGGAAAGGACCTTAAGATCATTTAGTTCCAACCCCCCTGCCATGGGCAGGAACACCTCACACTAAACCATGCCACCCAAGGCTCTGTCTAACCTGGCCTTGAACACCGCCAGGGATGGAGCATTCACAACTTCCCTGGGCAACCCATTCCAGTGCCTCACCACCCTTACAGTAAAGAACTTCTTCCTTACATCCAATCTAAACTTCCCCTGTTTAAGTTTGAACCCATTACCCTTTGTCCTATCACTACAACCCCTAGTGAAGAGTCCCTCTCCAGCATCCTTGTAGGCCCCCTTCAGATTCTGGAAGGCTGCTAGGAGGTCTCCATGCAGCCTTCTCATGCATGGATTGAGGTAGGTTGGAGATAAAAAAGGCTGATATGGACTTGAGTATTTCCAGAGATATCACACAGTTTATGGTACCAAACAGTATGTGTAAGCTTTACTGTTTTCCCACATCACCTGTATGGAATCATAGAATGGTTAGGGTTGGAAAGAACCTTAAGATCATCAAGTTCCAACCCTCCTGCCATGGGCAGGGACACCTCACACTAAACCATGTCACCCAAGGCTCTGTTCAACCTGGACTTGAACACCACCAGGGATGGAGCATTCACAACCTCCATGAGCAACCCATTCCAGGGCCTCACCACCCTAGCAGGAAAGAATTTCCTCCTTATATCCAACATAAACATCCCCTGTTTAAGTTTGAACCCGTTACCCCTTGCCCTATCACTACAGTCCCTAATGAAGAGTCCCTCCCCAGCATCCCTATAGCCCCCCTTCAGGTACTGGAAGGCTGCTATGAGGTCTCCATGCAGCCTTCTCTTCTCCAGGCTGAACAGCCCCAGCTTCCTCAGCCTTTCTTCACACAGGAGGTGCTCCAGTCCCCTGATCATCCTCATGGCCCTCCTCTGGACTTGTTCAACAGTTCCATGTCCTTTTTATGTTGAGGACACCAGAACTGCACACAATACTCCAGGTGAGGTCTCACAAGAGCAGAACAGAGGGGCAGGATCACCTTCTTCGACCTGCTGGTCACACTCCCAGTGCAGCCCAGGATCTCCTGTATTTAGCTCTATATGCTCCAGATAGTATGTTTTCATTGTGTTGTTCAATGTTAAGATGAAATTGGTCACATGTTCTGAAGTGACTAATTTGCCTGGTGAATAAAAGACTTCCTGCAGAGCAGAATTTAAGAGTTGATCATATAAGGAAACTTTTCATCTGTTTTTATGATGTTTAGTGCAACTTAGTAGCCTTGGGCCTATGACATCATCTGCTACATCATATAAGGCTTTCCTGGGTAGAATTCCTCATTGCCATTTTTTTATGTTATTGCTTTGCAGTGTTCCTGAGTACTCAAGGATTTTAACTAGTTATTTGTCTTCAGCTGTAATGGAAATTGTAGTCCTTGGGACAAAGAAAAGCCAGGTTTCTTATAGTGTGAATTGCTTATCTGGCATGGTGAACACTTCAAAAATGAGAATTCAGTAGTCGAATTATAAAGGATAGTTGACTGAGCTTTACTTTGGATAACTTCAGCTACCATTGTTTTGTATTGCTTGATGCTTTCTTTAGAAACAGGGAATCCCCATTTGTCTGCCAAATTAACTGTACTGTTTTTTTGTCCACACCTACCTTTATTTTCTGTTCTTCAAAATTATTTTGCTGATTTCTTTTATGCACTCTTCAGATCCTGTCAGGACCACAGCGATTGTGTCACATCTCATGTCTTAATAGCTTTAATCCATGCTTTAGAAGGGCCCCAAAACCAGTATCTAACTCCTTCCCAAAGCCTCCTGCAAAATACATGAGAGACTTTCACTTCATAAGGACAACGCAGTTGTGGCAATCAATTTCACAGTTTAATTAGGTTTTGTATGAAAACTTGGTTTAAACCTAGTTTTGAGAAGTAGGTGGTGGGAGGAAAATCTTTTCTATGTAATAATTAATTGTTCATATCAAAGTAGAAATTCAGAACTGAATTTCACCTCACATTTTTTTACCTAGTGAGTCAGTACCATGAGATCATTCTGCAGTTCTTCCACCTTTGACCTTAAATTCTGTCAATGATTTATTGCCAGCAACAAATTCTATTACTTCACTGTTCACTCTTTTTGTTCCTCCTTGTTTACAAACATATTGAGCGGCTTGGGTCCCAGTATATTATCCACTAATAATTTTTCTGCCATTGCAAACCCTCTCCATTTATTCTTTTGTTCCTATCCTTTAAATAGGTATTAATTTATTTAAAATAAATAAATAAGCAATCATTGTATGTTATAGTAGCTTAGTTGTTGGGGGAGGAGAGGGGTTGGTTTAAGATGCTTTAGTGAGGTAAATTGTTGAAAGGTGTTTTGGAAACAACCATGCACTATACCAGGTAGTTCATTCTTTCTGCTTCTAGTAGCTTTATGAGACATGATTTCTATGTTTCAAAGCCATGTTTTTTGGTTTTGTTTTTAATTATCTACGCATCTATGAAGTCTAGGCTTTGTTGCGCAATCGGCAAATTATCTAGTAAGGATTTCATACCTTATAGCTTCATATTTCTCAAGTGTACAGGGCAGACGTTTAAATGGCAGTCACCTTTACCCTCTTCATACCTTTTGTAAGTTGGCCATTTCAAATGATAGGATAAGCCACTGCAAATAGTCCAAGAATTTATTATTTACCTTGCTATAAAATCAAACCCACAGAATGCACAATTCTATTGGTGATTTGTTTACAGAACAAATAATTATCAAAATATATATTTGGGGTTTTTTTTTAATTACAATTATTTTGATGCTTCAAATGGCTCTGTTCCTGAATATTACTCTCAGCCCTGTTTCACTGGATGTATATGAAAAGTTTAGAAATATGAATTTACTATTAATTTTTATTATTTATATTTTCCAATAAAAAATAAGACTGGAAGGCACTGCCTCATTTGAAGTATGCAAATAATACAAGTTCAGTGAAATGATAAGTGCCTTTAGAGATACGTTTCTGCATTCTTTGCATATGAATTTTGACAGATGAGATTGGTACCCTCTCCATGCTTCCAGCAGTTTTATGGCATAACCTATGCACCATGGGTTATACACTTCCTCAAAATAAGAAGTGAAGAGCTGCACAGGACTTCAGATGCTCTGAGGCTAAAACCCACTTAGCATCCTCCTTAACTGGGGAATTCAGCTTGGTATTTTGTACAAGGCTACCCCTTTCTCCTCTGTTAGACTCCTGCTAGCAATTGGAAAAGCATTTGGTCCAATTAATATTGTTTCAAAAATCAGATGACTTTCACAGAATCAAGTTTCTAAACAATTCTGGCATGCAGGGGAGAGTTCTGCTTTTTCTTCAGCTGTATTTATACAGAATGGTCACATAGTCCATAAAAAATGGATTGTGATTTTTCTCTTTAGAAAAGAGTGACTCTTCTCTTTAGAACACATCAATCTTTGAATCTTCCCACTTCTACAAAACCCCTATGTATCAGAGTACAGTCAGAGCCACAGGGGAGTTAATTTTGTAAGCAGCAGGCGGACAGTGCAAGCGAAAGGCTGTGTGTTCTGTATTCTGCTGTTGTCCTGGCACAATGTTCCTTGCAAAGCGTGGATTAAATGTCATTTCAGTTCACTGAGGACAGTGAAATAAAATGTTAAAAGAGATTTCACTCTTAGCTAACCCAATGCTTTATCTGTGGGTCAAAAAATGTTCATTTAGGTTTGAATCACTGTAAGATAGGAAAGGATTCTCGTAAAAAGTCCTGTTACACTTTAAAAACTTCCTTTGGAGGATCAGCGAAAAACCCCCATGAACGAGCCAGGTATGATACCACAGTCCCACAGTCTGCTTTGTTCTTTTGTGGTCTCACATTAAATTAATGAAGATATATGCATATCTTTGAGTTTTCAACTTATGTGAAATTGACAAGTATGCTCAGATAAACCAAACTCCCCTCAAACCCTACGGCCAAATACCATAAGCAACAAATTAAAAAGAATATGACTTCATTATGGCATACTATCTTGGGATTTTTTGCAAGTACTTTCCTTACTGTGTTATAAAATAATATATCTGTATCATTACCAAAATAAGCTAAAGGTGAAATATCAATGGGATATTGATATGGGATCAGGACTTTAAGGTTTTTATCACTGATGATATCAAATTATGGAAACACACAAGACACCTAGAACATGTGTTGTCCATACAGGCAATTTCATGCTGAAATTGAAGTTACCTCTTCTGGCCAGTAATTTTGTAAATTAGATGCTAAATTCTTGGCAGGGACAACTGAAATCCAAACCGCAAGGCTTAATGATGGGATATTTTGGAAAATCCCCACAGAAATCAAGATTTTATTTTTTTTTTCCATAATATATGTGACATGGAAAATGATAGGACTAATGTTATGCTATTGTTAATGTGCCAGTGGAACTATGCCAATTTTTAAATCAGCTGAGGATTATCCTGGTCATTTTTTGTTGTTCAATGTTTTAATGTAATTTAGAATTCACAGGCTAAATTTTTAAACACATGATTCAACAGGAGAAAAAGGACTTGTATCCTTCAGATTAGTCAGATAAATCTCTGAAGCTGTAACTTAGGCTCCATATCCTAAAATACCATTATTCATTGCCTTCCTATATTTGTCAAGTGCTATGAAATCTAGAGTACTACTGGGATATTGCTAGGAAAGGTGATCAAAAAAACAAGAATACTGAAATGAGAAAGGACTATTAAGATACTGTTTGGTGCTATATCGAAGTTTATGTACATGGAAGGTGAAAATATCTAATGCTAATAAGCTAAAAAAATAAGCTGAACTTATTTAAGATATGGAAAAAGAAACATCTAAGACTAGAAAAACAAATATCCTACTTTAGCTAGCTATCTTTTGTGATGTTGATCTTGCCAGTGACAGTTAAAAACAGAGCTCACTAGTACAAAGGCAATTTGTGCTTATTAAGTGCTGCCTGTTCGAATTCGTTTGTAGCTACTGATTTTATTGGCATTATGATTTGAAATTTATCTGTACCTGAGCATCTTTCAAAATGTTGATGAATACCATGGGACAAAAGCGATAACACATTAATTTGCTCAGTGTGGTGCTAGCAGTCTGACTTTAACATTCATCTGTGAATTCATCACTTGATAAAAAGCAAAGCAGTGCTGGGGGAAGGGAGGGAAGCAAATACAGCCTCAATACAGTGTGTAGCTTCATATTTTAATGTCAGCACCAGAAAACTTATTTCTCAAACCAAAGTCATGCCCAGAAAACAAAATAACAGTTATTGCAGAAAAAAAAAATGAGGAGCAAACAAAGTATAATTAAGGTGTAACTTGCAGCGTATACAGCGTGTATATGGCCCTGGACACCTCCTGAAATACAATACGACTTAGGCTAGAAAGAAGATGGCAATGGGGGATCCAGTATTTATTCCTTTGTATAACCCTGGGACTGGAAGATACTCCATGATAGGATCAGATGAGCAGAAATAAGTCAAAGCAAAACAGAGAAGGCCATGCTTTGCCTTACTACTGTGTTGTAGAATTCAGGAGATTTTGAAAGAGTTAAATAAATGTGCACGATGTGCCAGAGGAAACAGAACCTGGCTCTGATGTTAGACATCTCCAGGCCAGGCAACGAAGGAATCCAGCAGGCCTTCCTAACAGAATAATCAGACTCCATCTGAGCTCTTTCCTCATTCTCATTTTTCTCGTAACCCTATACTGATATCCCTCAAACATGGTATTAGCTAGGCAGGCATTTTCAAGAGCCAGTATGCCCTAGCTAACCAGCTGAGGGTTTATGCTATGTTAGAGCAACCTGGCAATTGCTGTTTCTCTATGTCTTGTGTTCCCCAGTATCTTCCTGCCTACCCAAAAGCCTTCAGCATCACCAGTGGTCATTAGAAGACATTTGGCTTCCCCACTGCTTCTGTATAACCAGTTCCCCATATGTTGATCTAGACAAAATGACAGTCCATGCAGTTCTCTTCTACATACAATGCAGGACACGTGGTGAAATCATACATTAAGATGTCCAGGGTGCTTGGTTTGGAGACTTTCTTACATGAGGAATACTTTTTATCTTAAATCACACTTACAGCAAATTAAGTTGTTAGAAAGGACATAACTCACAGTGAGTTCTGCTGTGTTTATTGGAGTTTTGCTGTTCAGCTGCAGCATAGCCAGGATGCTACACTGCCCTGCTGCAGGGGACAGGTAAGATTCATCAACTGTTCCTCATTATGAGGTATTTGTGAGAAAAATGGTGCAATGGAGCTTGGAGTTTGCATGTCAGAAAATTCAGAGTGAGTGAGCAAACATGCCTGAAAAGTGGGGGAGCTGATAGCTCTTAAGCTGCATTCTCTTCTCTGCATCTTCACTAAGACACTGCTCTTCAGGTCTGATCGTGCACAGCTGCGCCAACAGTTTCTCGGTTTCTTCTCCCTAGCAGGAAAAAGGAAAGTACAGATTCAGATCCATAGAACATGGGTTTTTTTGCTTACAGGTAAGACAGATGACAGGATTTAAAGGTCTTGCCCAAAGTTTTCTTGAAATCACTGCAAAAAAATTATACTAATTTAAAAAAGCTTTAGCTAGAGTCAAACACTTCTTCATCCTAGATTTGTGTGTCATACAGGAGACAGACTAGAAACTGTGAGTCAAGACAATCCCCTAAACATCTTCCATATATAAGAAAGGATTATTTTTCAAAGGCATAATGATAAAATTAATAATGCATATAAAAATCAGTCATATTTCAGAGGTTTAGTACCAGCCCTTTACACTTTTGATATTACTCTATTTAAAAGAAATGAGCTTACACAATGCCACTTAAAATCATGTGATAGTACGACTCTAATAAATCTGCCTTTTGATTGTACAAATGAGATTGAGATATCTCTGGAGCCACAAGATAATTTCAGTTGACACCACTGACATTTGCAATTTGAAGGACTGAGAATCTGCCTTTCCCATGGGAAAAATCTTCCTTTGGAGAAGCTAAGTAGGCTTGGCCCTAGTGAGCTTTCTGAGTTATTTTGCTGCTTACCCAATCTTCTGATGTTTATACTCATCTTACAGACCTACAGGAAAGTCCTCCTACATCATTTCACTTTGGTTTCTGTCTTTTACATGTGATATGATATAAAAAGAGGCTATCCACTTAAATAGGAGTGTCTAGTTCTCATCAGACTAGACTTTATCATATGGTATGTGTTCATATTAAACCAATGTGAAGACTAAGGACAAATCTTTAACCAGGTATGGCAAATCTTGACTGATAATCAAAATAATCAACTGGTAATCAACTGATTCCATTTGGCTATGTAAATACTCAAGACACTCTGTGTAATTCTTCCCTTTTTTATGAGATGAGTCATGATTCATATTCACAAAGAAAGAACTAGAAGAGGTTAAATACTTTGCTTTATTGTGAATCATATTTCTTGCCGAATGAAGGCAGGAGCTCAGACCACTCATCTTCCAGTCACTTTAGACTAGTCCCTGCCTTATGTTTAAAATGAATATTATAAAAAATTCTTTCTGAGAAGATAAAGCATAATGTCAAGCACATCTATCAGTTTAATCTTCTACTGCTTGAGTTTCCATTATTAGAATGAAGCAACTTCTCTGTGTTTACTGCAAATCATATTTCTGCATTCCTTTCTAGCTCCACAAATGCCATAACTGACCTTTAGAGGAACTGAACAGCTCCTTATTTTTCCAAACACCAGCTTGTGCATCTGTTTTTTGCTGTATCAGCTGACAGTGGTGATAATATTAAATCTGTTCACAGACCTTAATTTTTCACATTTGTGATACTGTTTCAGATATCATTACCACATTCAACTTAATTTTGTGTTTGTTTACTAAATGACAGAAAAAGTCATCTTTATGAATAAATTTCACTCTGAGGTAATTTTTTTAATTATCTCAGAATTTAAGGAGTTAATATCACTACAGTTCACAGTACTTGGATCACTTTTCAGTCTTTCCTACAGACTGAATAGATTTTGTTTGACCTAAAACCAATATTAACAAAAATCATAGTGGTCATTAGAGTTTTACCAATAATGAAGACAACTCATACAACTATCATATTTTTTCATTGCTTGGAATGCAAACAGAAGGAATCATCTCCAGTATAGTTTATTTTCATATGAAAATAACCAATATATTACTATGGATATGCTTTCAGATTTGTTAAGGGGTGCTTAAAGATGCTCTTTGAGTGCTCAAATGTTGACCTTTCTTTCATGCTGAAAACTTTAATTTTACCTAGATTCTCTGTCATTCTTATCACTGTAGTTTTGTGATCTGTAGGCATATTTTATATCTAGACATTTCCACCTAGTCTGGATTTAGGTTTTATTATTAATGTAACTATTCTTCATGGCAGCAACAAAGCTGTTGTGCTGATATTAAAATCAAAGTTGTTATTAGCTTTATTTTTTGTTTAATAATATTATGTCTAAAATGTTGTGAGCTTAATGTCAAACCTATGTAAAAAAATGAAACTAGTAATTATCCTAAGATAAAAGATTTTACTCTGAAGTATTTCTATTATGATTTGTTGGGGATTAAAATATACATCCTGGTTATCCTAAATTTGTGGGCGCATAGTGAAGGCAAACTTAGTTTTGATGAATAGGGATTTTGTTGTGAAACAAATTACTACGGCTCTGTTGTGACCGAGGCAGAGAGATAGTATTTTTTTACACGGTTGAATTAAAATTGTAAATTTTAAAGCTTATGTTAAAATAATTATGCAAAATCAGAATGTCCAAAATTTAAGAAAATGTGCTTCTAAAGTTGACTGTGAGAAAAATGCTTCTTTGTGAGATGAACCTTAATTGCACACAAGGTAACATTTTTGACTACATGGGTGAAAAAATACATGCTATGCAATTGTTGATTCCATCATAACAGATGCAGAAGATGCTCTTTCAGATCCTACAAGCAGTTCTAAAGTTGCCATTCCCAAGCTTTCAGGTACTTGGCTTTCCAAGTACAATAAAGTTGTTCAATAAAGATTTTTGTGATGTTTAATTGCAGGTAAGTGTCAAATGCCATCCTTACACTAATTTTTATCAGCTACCTGAAAAGTATTTCAGGATGTCAGATGTACTGTGAGAAATGTAGGTTGTATGATAAGGGTATGTGACTCTAAATTTTGTTAGACTTTAAATGAAGGCAAACTGCGTAAACTGTAAAAAGAATCAAAAAGACTAACACAGGTGTATTCCTAAAAGGCAGTAGTTGTACTAGAGCATCTGCTGCTTCCTGTAGTACTTCATTTCAACGCTTTTATTCATTCAGGATAAGAAAATAACTTTGGAACTGGTGCACTTTGATTATCTTTTTAGTCTGAAATATGGTCAAGGACCTCTCCAGAGCTGAATTTGGGTTGTTGTCTCTACTTGTCTCCATATTTGTCACATCTGAAATGATTTTTCTTCATTTTTCAGCTTCAGAAGTTCCTAGAAGGACTGTAAGCCTTTAGCGCTACTGTGTTGAAAGATACTCTCTTTTCAGTTTTTAAGCTGATGTGACAAATATAACAGGAACTGTTGGAGCTATGTGGTGAAGTAGGATCATACTGTCAGAGCCTACCACTGAGGAACAGAAGGGAAGGAAATGATGAGAAAATGAGCTGTGGGGGAATTCAGCATTTATGGCTTTTGCTTTTTTCTTTTATTTTTATCTTTAGTGTTTCAGAAGGCCACTGGATTTCTTGTTAATTTGCTCCACTTTCAGGTGGTCATATGGTACTGTCACTAGAGGACAAAGAATAACCATAGGTCTTATCAACAGCAAAAACCAAGCTGAAACACAGGTCAAAGTGCAATTTTTAGCTTTATCTGCTGAAGTACAGAACTGAAAAATTGAAAGATAGCAGAACTTATGGCTAGAAAAGGGAAGAAAATTATAGCAATTGCACCTGGTGGGTCAATTCGATGCTCTCCAGTCTTTAGTTTATAAGTGTGAAGGACTTCAAGCCTTTGTGTTTCAGGGGAAATCAGAACCGGGATTATTTTTTGAGCTGGATTTAGTCAAAGGGAAAATAGTTTTGTATAATACTCTCAAAGATACCCACTTTGAGATGACAAAAGATGATTCTATGAGACAGTACATTGCCCTCTATGATGCAATACATATGTGAGTCAAAAGAAAACTAGTCTATTTCAAAGTCAGTTTGATCTGTTTTTTCTTCTGGAGTACCCTAGGCTGTGGATTCTGTAGTCTGGTCATGATCCTGTCGCAATTTATTACTACATGAGAAGAGACTGAGATGCTTGAAAATAAATAAAAATTGAGCCCTTGATAGTTAAAATGCCATCTTTCTGTGTCTTCAAAGAATGATGCTCAGATGTTATCAGGGGAAACAGCCACTGTGCTTCACCTTTCACCTGGGAGGGGAATGATCCTGCTCAGCAAGGGCTCTTTCCTGATTAGTGTGTGTATCATGTGTGAATGGCCTAATAAAAAAAATAATAACATAGGTATAAAAGCATGAAAACCATAATCAAAAATATCTATGCCTGGGTTCACCTCCTGAAAATGATACAGTTCTTTTGCTCTTGAAGCCAAGCAACCTGGATAAAGGTCTATACTTCAGAAACATCTGCAATCCATGCCCACAAGGCTCTCCAAATAGATTCAACAACTAGAAATTTCTATTAATTTAGGATCATATGATGGAGAGTTTGAGCTCTGGTTAGATGATGAGTGAGCTTTGCACATTCAGTGGCTATTAGATCATATGATCATTTCTTTTGGGCTTCCTTTCTTAGAGAATCCTTTTCCAGAAATGAGGTTGAAGATGGATAATGATGGGCAGGATTTTTTTGACTGATGGATAGCTCTTCTACAAATGTGTTCATCATCAGTCCTTAATACAAAGTTTTAAAGCTTAAACACTATATTTAATTCAAATTAATCTAGTTTATAAAAAACTATATAGATTTCCATAGTTAGAATTACAGTACTTCCTTACCTCTGTAACTTTCCACATAGCAGACTTTCAATATCTGAAGGGGGTCTACAGGGATGCTGGAGAGGGACTCTTCATCAGAGATTGTAGCAATAGGAGAAGAGGTAATGGGTTCAAACTTAAACAGGGGAAGTTCAGGTTAGATATAAGGAAGAAGTTCTTTACTGTGAGGGTGGTGGGGTACTGGAATGGGTTGCCCAAAGAAGTGGCAAATGCTCTCTCCCTGGTAGTGTTCAAGGCCAGGTTGGACAGGGCTTGGAGCAACCTGGCCTAGTGGAAGGTGTCCCTGCCTGTGGCAGGGGGTTGGAACTAGACGATCTTAAGGTCCTTCCAACCCTAACTATTATATGATTCTAAGGACCCATATGTCTCTGAAGTACCAGCTCTGGTACTCTATTTGGGCATCCTCTGCCAAAACAGTCTTACCTGTTAGCAGTGCAGACTGCTCAGGCACTCAGTCAAGTCTTGCACGATAACTTGAAGATAACAAGGCGCAGATATTTTTGTTGTGAATTGATGCAAGACAGTCCTCAGTCCAGGAGTTGCTCTTTGGGCAGTCCTGCTTCATGGTCTCTTTAATTAGCTGTCTTCTTGTCGTGGTTTAAACCCAGTCAGGTAACTTGTTCACTCACTCCCAGTGAGTGGTGCCGAGCTGACAACAATCGAGGGCCGTGTCCCCCCACCGCCCCGGGGCTCTCCCCTTTCCCCGCTCCCGGAGGAACAGGGAGGAGGATCGAAAGGGTGCAACTCCTACGGGTCGAGACAAGAACAGTCCAGCAACCAATGTACAACACAAATCACCACCGCTACCACCAACTACAACAATTATAAGGGAAAATAACAAGGGAAGAGAATACGATACCACCGGCCAAGAAAACGAGTTCCACCCGGAAGCCCGTGTCCTTCCGGGTAACTCCCAGTCACCCCCCACCCTGGCCATGACGTGCTGTGGTATGGAATACCTCCCTGGCTAGCCCGGGTCAGGCGCCCCGTCTCTGCTTCCTCATGGCTTCCCCTCCTCCCTGGCAGAGCATGAGCCTCACAAAGTCCTTGGTCAGGGTAAACATCACTTAGCAACAACCGAAAACATCGGCTTCGCCAACACTGGCCAAAACCAACACTTACTACAAACCATTGCTGTGGTGAGCCTGTGGAGGGAGATTTTCTCTAAGACAGCATTGCATTGCACCAGCAATGTCTCTTGCCTGGAGCACTGCTTAGGAACTCAGGACCCTACGCAGGGACAGGCTGTGGTACAGCAGCTTTGCCAACAGAGCAGTGTACCTCTGAGATAAGGGACCTTTTTTATATATACATCTTTCTTGTCTCTCTGCAAATTGAAGAAATATTTCTAATGGAAAGGTGGCATTTGGAAAGAAGCAACAGCTTTTGCACTGTAAGAGGTTGTGCAAATCTGGTTTAGTTTAGGGAATCTGAATATCTGTCCTCAGGGAAGCCTTAGAGGTGCTCTGATCACTTCTAGGATGAGCTTAAAGTTGCATTGGTCCCTTGTTTCTCCTAAACCATATCTTCTATAATACTTGTTACCCAAGGTGAAACACGGAAAAGAAAATGTGTAAAACACATGACAAAAATCAGGACTGGGGAACAAGTACTGGTCTTATGCAACTTCTTGTTACATTGCTCAGATGGTGTTAGAAAATCCATGTAATAGTTGAAATATTAATTACTGGAATCCTGAGTATTTGGTTACTTAACATTTTGTGAATATTTAAAGTTAAATATGGTATGGCACATGGTATAAAAAAAAGTAAATAAATCCATCAGGAATAATTAAGTACATAATCCCATAACATATTTCTGTGAATCCCCATGAGACTTATTTGGCAAATCTGTGATACTCTCCCACAGCAAATTTCTGTGTTATGGTGGCTATAAAATATCATGTCTTCTGGCAGAGGTGGTGTAAAATGAAATAAGGGGCCTTCTCATTGAATTATGGATCACAAGATAAACTATCCAAAGAAACAGCAAGACCCTTGTAATCTTTCACAGCATTCCATGAATGCTGGAGTCTATCCGTGGGTTGGAGATGTGTTTGTTTGTTTATTTTATTTGCATAGTAATTGGATAAAGAGGAAAATATTTATTCAAGTCAATAAAATTGTATCAAACCAAATGAGATCCAACGCAAGCCTGATTTCCCAGAAATAAATAAACTCGGAGCTCCCTCTAGTGAGAGCTAAAAAAAAAATTACTTTTTTTTCTCTGTATTCTTGTTACAGAAAAATCAATCATTCCATTAGCCCATCAAGCAAAAATGATTAAACACATGTGGACAATTAATTTAAGTAAGTTAGGAGGTGCAAAAATGTGGGAGCATTTACTCTGTAGTTCCCTGTTTCTCACCCCCAAAATATTGTAACTGATTTCCAGTCAGTGTGTCTCACTCTTTTCTCTTTGACCACTTCTATTGACTATTTATAAATAAATTCCATAGGTCAGGTTCAGATTAGGAAACACAAGCATTTTTTTCCCCTTCTGAAGTGCAGTATCTCAGTGATTTGAGCTTGTACACTTGCCAGATGTGTTTTTTTCATGAGTTTTCCGTTATTTCCTGCTGTCCATCATTAGCATGTGATGTGCCTTTCCTGTGATATTTTGGTGCTTAAAGGCCTGATTTCAGTCAGAAAATGAAGAAGCATTGACAACTGTGAAGATGAATTATCAAGGAGTGTGCTTCAATGAGGTTAATTTTGGTTTTGTTTTGAGAAATGTGGGGAAGAGAAGGCTCAGATCAACAGCTGATATAAATAAACTCTATTTTAGGCCCAAATCAGATCTGTTCCAAGTCACTTACGGGGAAGCAGTATCCGGCCTGCCTGTATCTAGTCCTTTTTCTCACTCTGTCAATGCCCAGAGAGCCCAAACAAAATCAGACACTCACTATAATAGGAAAGGCTTGTACGTTTTGTATGAGAAATAATCAGCACTCCAAAGTCCTCATGAGCTAAATATAAATACATAAGACCTAGGGGAAAGTGATGCTATCCCATTTTATAGGGAAAAAAAAAGCACAGCAGGCTTTGGTTTTGCTGCCTTAGAAACAGATGAATCCAGGTGTTTACTGACTGCATCTGACTTAGATGCCCCTTTCAGCTAAAAGGCATTCTCCAGTTTTTCTACTGCCAACCATTTGTAGCCCTAGCTTAAAGCTAAATCCAAGCATGCTTATCTCCAGTTCTGCTTATGGTAGGCTTTGATCAAGCTGGGATTCATAAAGCATGCTTCTCCTACTCAAAAATTTCAGTGCAGATTTTGTTAGGAGAGTCCAGAATATAATTGCCGCTAGTAAAATGCCATTCAGTGCTGAAACTGCATAAGCAAACACCTTCTTAGGGTTTACTTTTCAAATGAAAAAAAGCTTGGATTGACTGAGTGCCTTTGCCAAGTTAACTGCTTTAGGAGGACAGCAAGTGCTGTTTCTTTTCTGTAAGATTTTTTAAAATAAAAGTAGTATGTTAATTTCTTCTCTACAGGATGTTCTCTCTTATCTACCCCTAGTTAGCTGCATGAAGCTAGTCAGCATTGACTGTATTATGAACTGATGCTTTCCAAGAGTCATTTCTACTTGAACTGATTTATATAGCTCCCTAATCATATCTCATTTCTGCAGGTTGAGAAGAGAAGTGCAGCTCGGCCAGGTTCATCTTTGACCTCAGTGTATCTTTATGTCAGAGAAACGGAAATACAGTTTCCAGTAGCTATTTCTCCTAGATACATTGTGCTACCAGATTATTTCACTTAGGGAATTTTTGTTTAGATATCTGCAGAAAAGCTTTGGCACTCCTTTGTTTTCTACACAGCCAGGAGATACATCTGACTAAATAAAGATTATTTAGCCTTCAGTATGTCATGCTTCATAGGCTCCTTTTTCTTTCTTACTCTCCATGTACTCTTGGAAAGACATCTATGAAGTTGATGGTTTTATGATATGTTTTCCCTAAGAAGCATATAGCACTTAGAATGAAACTTGGCCTTTGACTTACATTATTTGTCGTAAGTTCATTGTTAAGATTGTTTCTTGCGCGAGCATTTAAGATGAAATCTTTTCATTTCCCAAATGCTATTAGTGAAGCAATCTATGAAGAACTGCTGCTGACTGGGGAAACAAACAATTGTATTGGGAATAGCTTCCAGAACCCTATCCTACTGACTTCTTTCCAAAGGCCCCTCTGAGGATTGTTTCTATAAGGTCATGACATTTAAATGTTAATACTTCTAACAGCTATTTTTGTGTCCTATCCAAAGAGTCTGTAGGAGTTATGCTGCTGCAAGCTATCTCTTTAATTTATTCAGTGAGGAATAAATAAACCTTTGTTATCTAAATAGAAAAATGTAGAGAAATTTTGGGGAAAAGATTCTGAGCAGTTTTCTTCCATGCTGTGATGCTGTCTCCTGGATAATGGAGCAATAGTGTGTTACTTAGGAAGGTAAAAGACAGAAAAGTTTAAACATAGTTTTGCAAGCTATTTTAATATACCTAAAATACTGTCTTTCAATAATTTTCTGCACAAAAACAGCTTTCTGGCAGATCTCCCATGTGAATGGCCTTTGGACATCATTAGGTAACACAGGTCAGTTTACTAGTTTTGAAATGAGAACTGGAAAATACACAAAGGTGATGTCTGTCTCTTACATCTGGAGTTGATGCTTTCATACATTTTAAAATGATGGAGTTGATCTTTTGACTCCTGAGAAGCTGAATTACAGTTACTGAAATTAGAATTTTCTCTTTCTACATTGGATACCACAAGGAAATACTTGTTGTTGACAAGCCAAGTATCCTGCTAACCAGTGGCAGCAATTTTACCCACAGCAAAACCATGAAGAGGATGTGGTGCTTTCCACTAACACCAGTGAGGGTAAAACTGTTCATTTCATTTGATATTTTGATCTGCTGCTGTAAATTTTGTGACAGAAAGCAACTCTAAAACTTTCCTTATGTGCTTATTGGCTAAATAAATCAGAGGCTAGTAAAATTATGATCAGGCAATCGTGCAACCAAAAAAGAGCATACACAGGGTACAGAAGATCAACAGTTGCCTTTAAGTGCAATTGAACTTGGAAATAAAGTAAAATCAAAATGTGCTTCTATTTCCAAGGAGACTGTTGAAGTGATGGTAAACATGAGGAAAACATAAAAGCGTGCAGAAGAGCCATTCCTTCCCTGTGAAGCCAGAGTCTCACAATTTTCCATCCAGCTGATTGGAGAGGAATAGGAATCATTTCACCTTCAGGCAATATAACTCTCAAATAGTTGTAATTTAGCTGTTCCAGCCAGTCTTGCTCATTTCTAACAACTAGTGGCTTGTGTGAGCCAGTTTTAGAACTTAGACTGTTCCCTGGAAATTCATTCTGAAACAAATATTAGTTCACTTATTACTTAAACAATTTTTCTTTTACTGGAAGTAGGTTTCATATTTCTTCATTTTCATACCATTAGCCTATGTGCAGAGGATAGATTCAGTTTTCCTTTTGGGTGTCTGTTTTCAGATTAAGTTGTAATTGTGATAATGGATATTATCAGTCTCTTCAATTAGTTTCAATGCTTGTAAAAAACTATCCAAATGAACATGTGGGAAGATTTACTGAAAACTGAAGTGTAGCGTATCCAGACCAAGAATGGTATATATAACAGTAAACAACATCTTTTGCTTTTCTGTTGTTTGACATCATCAGTTTTGACGGTATCACCTGGGCAGATCCTCTACAGATTCACACAAAGAAGTGAAACTTGTATGGCTGAAAAGAATCTCACGGTATTTAGAATATTATAGTTTCTTATTCTAATTCATGTCACAGGCTTTCTGGTTTGCCAGGATGCCAGCAGCCCTACTGCCGTTGTTCTGCCCCATGTAGAATGACTTAAATTTGATGATCTTTATACTAACGCTGCAGAAATTAGGGAAGTATGACATTTCTAAAGGAACTAAAATGTATCATTTATTCTAATAGAGCATGCTAAGGTTGTATCTTTGATTGTAGCTTTCATCGTGCTAGGATGATAATGTGTTTCATTAATCTAAAGCATGTAAAAGAGCATGTGCTTTTAATAAACCTGACTGCTTCTACTGGAAGTTCACCTGAGTTTCTAATGTTACATAGAAGTGCTCAAAAACATGTAGGTAAGGCCCTCAGTGACATGGTTTAGTGGTGGACTTGGCAGTCCTGCAGTAAAAGTTGGACTTCATGATATTAAAGGTCTTTTCCAACCTAGCTGATTATATGATTCGATGTTCAAACATGCGTGCTATGTGCACACGTGTGTACGTATGTATACAGTCCTGAAAAAATCTCCCTTGGAGGAAAATTCCCCTTGTCTTCTTTCTATCTGTTCACATGGACAGCATAATCCATGGTACTCGTTTCTCTTGGAGTAAATGTTTAGAAAACGCCTCTGAAAGACTCATATTAATGACTTTTAAATGATTTTGTAGTACTGAAATCTTTATGTGGAAAACATTACAAAACCCAAACACTTTAAATGCCGTCTATGTAAATGTGTGTTTTTAATACAGATAGCCATGGGCTTTTAGTTTTTCCTTTGAGATGACTCTTCAGTGGGATTGACCCACTCAGTGAGTCAATCTGTACCCCATGATTACAATACCAGGCCTTTTGTTTCTCCTTTTTGAACACGTTTATGTACTAAAGAGTAGGGGAACAAGGGAGAAAAATATTTTTGGAGGATGTTTTGTAATTTGATACACCTTTATTCTCTCCAAATGTAAATAATTTTGAGGTGGTTAATTTTGAGAGCTCCTAGTAGACACCGAACTGTTCTTGCATTTCCCAACACTGTCTTCATCTGACTAATGACAAATAAAGATCCAGTGTTTGGGAGCAGCTTTAGATATACACATTTTAGTAAGTATTAAAAAAAAAATAAATAAGATTGGCAGAAACCAAAAGGAACAATTTTATCATTTTTATGCAATCGTGCTATGAATTTCATAACCTTTTAAGGATTTAGAGATGGTGCAGCTGCATACCAGAATGTATCAAGAAAAAAAACTCTGGAATTGTTGCCTTCTGTTTCTGGACAAGGGAACCTGCAGCGTAGAAAGTCTACTGTATTGAAAAGTGTCTGTGCTGTGATAAAAATGGAATATTCATTATGGAAATTGGAAAATAGAGTTAGATGTCATCTTACTTTTAGGAACTGCATAGAAGGTTGATTTAAATAGCTGACTTGGCATCACAGAAAACTTGTAAGGGGAAAGAAGGGTATTCTCCAGTACTATATGTATTTCCACAGTTAGATTTTTAGATCCCTAATATCCTTTTCTTTCACCCACTTTCACTATTGTTCATCAGTTTCTGTAGTGGAATAAAGGAAGACAGAACTTTGTTATTGTACAATACCAATTCAGCTCTAGAGATCAAGCCTAAGAACATGATTCCATTTCTCTGCTACTGGTGACTTTCACTAATTAAATTGTATATAATCCTTTTTTAGTTTAGGTCTGACTTTTTTTGTCTTTAGATACTGGCATTGTAGATGTTCAAGTAGTTCTGTATAACCTCAATGTAAACCTTTGTCCTTACTGCAGTTTTTCCTTATTGTCCTTCTTACGAAGTGGGTTTGAGTTTATGAAACCACAATTTATGAAAACTCCTTGTCCTTTTTGTATTGCTCTAATCTTTCAAAGGAGTTTTGACCTAATGCACTCTTCACAAAGGAGCTAATGGCTTTGTTTCAATAATCAGATTATGCCGTGTTTTCCAATTACTCAAAATATTAAGCATATAGAGGGCAATAGAGTCTATAAAAAGCTTCATCACCTGCCTTTCATTTATATATATATATATAACAGTTGCTTTCAAGTCTATTTTCTGATGTATTTAGTTTCTTCTTCATACTTTTTTCTATTTAATGTCATACAGTTTCCACATCCTACCTTTATTTTCTTTCACATTTTAAATAACGTGTGTATTTAGAATCTGCCTCAATTCCCTGGATTTACAGGATATATGGGATTTGCATGTGTTTGCTTGTCAGTGAGTGCGTAATCAACTTCTGCTAGTAATTACAAATGATATTTAGGTAATTTACTTTTCTTTTGCTCTCCGAACACTGCTTCAGCAAAGCAGTTGTGTAGATCATGGGCTGGGAAGAGAAAAATATAGAACCTGTTGTAGCTGTCTGTGATAGGAGGAGGATAACCCTGATTAAAAGATTCATTAAGTGCTACATATCAGAGCATATAGCAGAGTGTAAGCCTCACAGATTCCAGGTGTCTTCTGTCTACTAGATGTTTTGTTTTTCTGTCCTGTTATAGGAGGCACTGATTCCTATAAATTATTAAGTGTTTATTATAGCAGCAGTTTTCACACAGCTGAAATCACATGCCATCAAATACCTTCTCATGTGGTCACATAAATATTTAATTCGTGCAAAATGGGCTTGGGCAGAACAGAGATTTGAATTATTTCTTATACCTTCTAGAAGAGCAACCATTGTGAGACTCATGGCTGTTTGGTGCTGATAGATGTAGCTCCATTAACAACCAAAGAAAAAGGGGAAGAAAACCTGGGACTGAATGCCCAGGTGTGGGTACAGGGCAAGGAATGCATAGAAATGAACCATTTGAGTTTCTTTGAAAATTATAATATCTTAGTATCTTTTATGTCCCTCACTCCATTGCTTGTTAAAATAGAATCATAAAATAGTTTCAGTTTAAAAAGACCTTTACAATCATCAAGTTCAACCTTTACCCCCGCACTGCCAAGGCCACCACTAAACCATGTCGCTGAGGGCCTCATCTACATGTTCTTGAACACTTCCAGGTGGTTTTTGAACCGCCCTCACTGTGAAGAAATTGTTCCTAATATCCAGTCTAAACCTCCCCTGGCGCAGCTTGAGGCCATTACCATCACTTGTTACTTGGGAAAAGAGACCAGCCCCCTCCTCGCTCCATTCTCCTTTCAGGTAGTTGCAGAGAGCAATAAGGTCCCCATGAGCCTTCTCTTCTCCAGACTAAACAACCCCAGTTCCCTCAGCCTTTCCTCATTAGACTTATGCTCCAGGTCTTTACAGAGATAACCTTAGCACTGTTGATCCCTAGCAGACAAAACTCATGGATCATGATGGTATGTGGTTTTTAAATTGTTCTCTGCAATGACTTGGCACTGGATTAGTTTTATTCCTCTTGCCTGTGATTCCTGGTTTCAGCAGCTTCTGTTTCAAAAAAAAAACCAAAGCAACAAAACGAAACAAAACCCAAAACAAAATCAACCAACCAAAACCCCCCAAAACCCCATAGCGAACCAACCAAAGCCCCTGAGATCTTCACCTACTACTATCTCTTTCAAAATACAAAGCTGCAGTTGAAAACCAAAACCAGTAACAGTGAACAGTTCAGTATGTTTTTTAAACAAGGTCAGGTAGGAAAGCAGAAACAAGGTTCCTTTGTGGAGGGTGGAGTAGTACCTACCAGCCCCTCTGCCTTCTGCAAGCAACAGTCAAATCTGAGCCCACCTAGAAGTGGGAAAATCTGTGTCCATGGTATTGCCATGCTACCCCTGTGGCATACGTGTAGTCGTCTCCTTCCAGGCTTGTAAGGGAGGCTATGTCAATATACTTTGAGAGCTGTTTCAAAGTCCTGTGTCTTACCTGCTCTCAATCTCTGTGCACGAAATGCTCTAGGTGCTGAGCTGATAAAGCTGCATGAGCACAGAGGGAGTGTGAGTTATCCCTGGAAAGGAGGAAGAGCAATAGCTGTCCACTGTTCCCTGGGAATGGGATCATCTTATTTTTCTCACTCATACCTGAGTCTGTTTATACTGAAAGGAGGACTCCACAGCACAAATAGATAAATAATTGACTTATCTGAAATAAATCTAAGGGTCTTTGGGAAGCTGCAACATGCTTTCTCTTCCTAATGCCTCTTCCAAGATCTGCATTTCAGACAAAAGCAGTGGTATAAAAATGAAAAGTGCCTTGTATTCTAAGAGACAGCGGTTGCAGGGAAGGATGAGTGAGCATTTTCCTCCCACCACATCTGAGCATTTGTTTTTCACATTTTATTTCTTCGGTACTAACAGAAGGACAGAAGTGAAAGTTAGGGAAAAGGTTCAGCCATCCAAGCCCACATCCCTCGTTCACCTCCCTCTTCCATCTGCTGCTCTTTTCTGTGAGCGCAGGCTTCTTTTCACAGTCTAAAGAGTTTCCCCATTGCAACTCCTTTCCTATGAAACCATTAATCCACACCAAGATTGACTGATTTATGTTATTACCATTTTTTCTGCCACATGTCACCATGGTGGTCCTCCCTTTTTAAGTCCAAGGAAGAGGTCCAGATACACAATGTTTGTAGCAATAGGGATTGTCTTTATTTGTGTACCTTCCTAACAGGATAGACAGTTTACAGAGAGTATACAGTGATTTTGCTTCGGGGAGAAGGAGAAAAAAAAAAAAAAAGGATGACAGAGACATAATTTTTTACAGGAACAGTGAAAAGCATTAAACCATTCTTGACAACACTATTTGTGAAGCTACATTAGTTCTCTTAACTTATTCAGGTCCTGAAGCATTTTGCTCAGAACATGAATACATCTATACATTCGGTTTAAGCATATTTTTTAACTGGTGTTTTTACATTTAAGTCTTCCATGAGCCACCAGCAAACAGGACATAAATTTATAATCTTTATTGTCTCTACGTTTTACATTTAACCTGATTTCTTACACAATTTACTTCTAGCTTTCTTAATAGTTGGTTGTCTTGCGACCTCCTAAGCTTAAAGCATCAGCTGATCTTTAGCAGGTTCTATTTCCTCTGCTCCTCACCCTCTCTACTACAGATACATGATTTGTTCCTGCTGTTGCTTACCATGCTAGTATTCTTGCATAGTTATGTGCTAGTACTATTATATTATTATGATATGATTATCACTGATATAAATTTGCCCTAGTCAGAAAGGAATCTGGGTTTTTTTTTTGCAATATCCAGAATTTAGTTCAATTCCAGAATGCCAAAAAATTCTACTTTATTATTTTCTTGGAGACTGAATGACTGAAAAGCAAATCAATGAATCATAGAATAGATGTCTTCAGAATAAGTATCTGCTTACCATTACTATATTTTGTAATGAATGTGGCTTTTCAGACTAGTTTTATTTTGTTGTTATGTTTGATTTGGGGTTTTTCGCATATTTATTTTAGGTTTATAAATTTTTGTTTTATCTTCGAACCTGAGGAGACTGGGCCTAAATGTAAAATGCGTGATGTTACATTACCATAATCTCTAATATATTCAGCATCTCACTGAACAACGAACATTCACTTTTATTTACTCTAATCTTAAATAAAGCTATTTAGGTATTCAAAGTCCCCATCAATTTAACGACTAAGTACTACTAAGTGCAAAATAACCTGGCGCTATTTACATTGGCCAGTGGATGTCACTGTTACAGTGCAAATACAACTAAAAATAGTCATGGATAACTTTGAATAGTGATATCGATGAATTAAAACAAATAAAAAGCACTTGTCTCTTAATAAACTGTTATTGTTGTCTTCAAAGCTGGGGGTTAAAAATATAAGCAATTAAACTGTTGCACCTGTGGGCTGGGATAGGATTATTTACTCTGGTTTGTAGACCTTTGCTGCATAGCACTGTATCACCCACGTCATGCTGCTCAGGGCTGCTGGACATAAGGTGGAAGCAGGCTGTGGTTAACGGAGCAGCTCTGGCAATCTTATTCTTCTAACTCCACCATTTTAGGGTGGTGAGGCACTGGCACAGGCTGCCCAGAGAAACTGTGGCTGCTCCATCCCTGGCAGTGTTCAAGGCCAGGTTGGACAGGGCTTGGAGCAACCGAGTCTAGTGGAAGGTGTCCCTGTCCGTGTCAGGGGGTTGGAACTGGATAAGCTTTCACGTCCCTTCCTATATGTACTCACACATATATGTATGTTTATAAAAACGTATGGATTTGTGTCAGCTCCATGACTCACAGTGTGTTATACTTGGTGATGAAGAATTGGCAGAGTGGTCAGAAAAAAGCATGAATTTTATTTTTCACCCTTCTCCCTTCCTCACCTCCACCTGCCTTTCCCAAAAGAACCTTAACTCTTTACACAATCCCCCACTATACCCTATAGCACACTCTACTAAAGCCTGATATGTTTCTGTGATTCTTTTCCTTGAAAAAGTAATGAGAAATACCTGTATGTATATTTGCATGTATCTATTTGTGTAAACAGGTGTATACACAGAGCTCAACTTGCTGACAATTTGCAGAGGCAGCCTGAGTTATTCTATCCAGGCTGAGGTGATGGATTCCTCTAAGCTGCTACTGACTATGGGTTTTGCAGGCATAGTTTCTCACTTCGCAAAATTGTTGAATTGACTTTTATTTGATTCGTAAGACCATTAACAGCAGCAACATGGAAAACATGTTTTTTTTCATGTGGGGTATTTGTTTAAAGTTAAAATTGCTAATGACATGCCCTATCTCCCTTAAAATATCCCTTCAGTTTGCAGTGGTCATGCTTCCTCTCCAATAAGCATTATCACCAATTGTCATCTCAGGTTCCAGTACATCTTGCTTCAGTCACACTGGTTAACTGAGCTACAAACTTAGCTTATGACAGTAATGTAGCAAAACATTTTGCTGAAGTAGTTAAAAATAAAATGCTGCTTCTCTGAAGCTTAAAATAGATGGTAAAACGGCTGACACCTACCTATCTGCTGGCTTCTCCCATGTGCATACAGGTTGAGGGAAGCAGCACATTTGTCAGGTTATCCTCTTTTTCTCTACATATGTTGTATTGGGAACCTATCCTTGAGTATTTTGCTATATTGTTTTGGGGAACAGTGACACAGTGTATGCTTGCAACTGTGCAACTTGTCATAGAACCAGGATAAGGTTGGAGGGACCTGAAAGCTCATCCAGTTCCAACTCCCTGCCACAGGCAGGGCCACCTTCCACTACACCAGGTTCCCCCAAGCCCTGTCCAACCTGCCCTTGAACACTGCCAGGGGAGGACAGCCACAGCTTCTCTGGGCAACCTGTGCCAGCGCCTGACCACCCTCACAGGGAAGAACTCCTTCCTGAGATCTCATCTCAGTCTTCCCTCTGTCAGTTAAAAGCCATTGCCCCTTGTCCTGTCATTATACAGCCCTGTAAAAAGTCCCTCTCCAGATATCCTATGGCCCCTTTAGGCACTTAGAAGCTGCTTTAAGGTCTCCCCTTAAGGAGCCTTTTCTTCTCCAGGCTGGACAAGCCCAGCTCCCTCAGCCTGTCTCCAGAGCAGAGCTGCTCCAGCCCTTGCAGCATCTCCATGGCCTCCTCTGGACTCGCTCTAACTGCTCCACATCCCTCTTGTGCTGTTGCCCTAGAGCTGGTCGCAGGACTGCAAGGGGGGTTTCACTAAGAGCACAGTAGAGGGGCACAGCTTGGTGTTGTTAGCAAACTTGCTGGCTATTTACACAGTCTTTGTGAAATATGATTTCTTTACACTTCTAAATCAATAAAGGAGAGAAGAGTGCTCCAATATTAATTTAAAATAAATGTTTTGCACTGCTTTTAAACTTCTGAGTGCACATCATAAAGTTGTCAAGCTCTTCTGCAGCACTGGCAGTATGTACTTTTGAGATAAATAGTGAAACAAAGAAGCATGTGACAGACTGAGGTGAACTGGCATTTTCATTTTGAGAAACTGCCGTCCTTGGGTTTGGACAATGACATACAAAAGTTCACAGAGGGAAATGTAATCTACAGATTTCAAGTGTACAGTTTTTTTTATGTGTTTTACAAATGCGAAGTTCAAATGAGTGTGGGAAAACAGTTTGCAGATTTTGCCTTGGGTGCGTTGAGACGGACAAATAATTTTCTGCTCTTGACAGCTACTTCATCTGTATAGTTCTAAATGATGCTGAAATAAGATACAGCACAGTCAGTCAGTTCACATTACTTTTGCAACAATAATAGTTGGGAACAACACTCACTTGAAGAGCTGTACAAACCATTGAACATCATTCAACAGGCTGTGGAGATGTAGTGCTTTAGAGCATGTCAAATCAAAATGTTATATGCAAGCAAGAAGTAGGCATTTACTGATTTTTTTTTTTAAGTTTTGTAGTGATCATAGAAGTAGAACTGATTACTACCATGCACTACCAAATATCTGGTTTACATGCCTGCAAATAAAGTCGGCAAGCAAAACTGCTACTCTTACAGATGAGCGTTTTACAAAGAGTTTAATTTACAAAAATACATTTTCAGAGTAACTAGCATGAATAACTTACTGAAAACAATGAAGTGCTGTGTAATTAATCAGTATAATTCCATATTAGCACAATAGTCATGAATATTGACATTACAAAGCATTTTCTAAAGATTTTGAATGGCTAAAATCCTGCCTAATACAGAAAAAGCAAACTTGGAAAGCTGTGTCTGTGACTATGCTATTATTATCTTAATTTACAACCATCTTATTAATGTTGTAAAATGCAATCCCATTGTGTGCAATTTCACTTTGACTGAAAATAATCAGCCTTTTTTTCAGGTTGTTTAGAATTGAGTATTGAACAGCTATTAAATTTATTTCACATGAAAGCCTTTTAAAAATGGATTTGGAAATAGGGAGCTCCAAATTTTCCTACCAACTTAAAGGTAAATAACCTGCTGTATTTAAACTGAAGATATTACACTGATATTATTCTGTTAATTGAGGACCGCAAGGTAGCATGCATGAACATAGCCAGTGGGATGAAGCAAGATGGAAAATTTGGCCTGAATTTAAACAGATGATACTTTTAATTATTTGTAGATTTATGTAGAACATTGTCATTTGTGCTAATTGAAATGGAAATAAGCAATCACTCCTACTGAAGATAAAAGAATTTCGAACTTTTATCCTCATCTTGAACGCCAAACCTCTTAGATATTCTTGCACTTCTCTGTCAACCCATTATCACCTCAAGAGCTAGTAACTATTAAACAGTATGGTAACAAATTTCCCAATAGATTTAGCAATGCAGACTAGAAAGTGGGTTTAGGAAGAAGTACCCATTATCCCCATTTCTCTGTTGAAGTCAGATGGAATTTGAAAGTCTCTTTTCCCCTGGCAGCAAGATGGTCTCCTTACTAATCCCCAGGAGCCTGAGGGTAATGCCTTTGCTATTTTACATCCTATATAAAGTCTATAGACTACATATAGATAGTACCTGTATGTATTCCTTTGCATTCTCACCCCACAGCTAAATAAAATTGTGTCATGTTTCTTGCAGAGATGCCTCATACGAGAGATGTGAAAGGAAGGGAGGCAGAACAAATTCTTTGCTTACTATTTGCTTTGTCTAAAGAACATTGTGTTAAAAATGTTCTATGCCCTTCCATCTACCATAAAAAGCTAAAATAAACATGCCACTTTTCTCTCAAGGAAAAAACAAAACAAAAAAAAAACACAAAAATAAAAATTATCTTTTGTGCTGGTATCTACAGACTTTGACATCATCTCCAGTTTCCACTTAAGAGGAAAACGGAGAAAGTTGAGCTAGAAATGACCTCCTCAGAGAAGTAAACCTTTATTTCACTATAATTACTTAGAAAATTATACCTGAAAATATATGAAGCCAACTGTGGTTTTGTATTGTTTCTGTGGCCATACACAACTCACTTTTTCAATTTATGACATGTTTTAAATGCAAAAGATTCAGGATAAGAAAACTAGAGAAATACAAGGCTGCCTGAAACTGAAAGAAGAATTTAAATTGGAAAAGGAGTAGGGGGGAGGGAGGGGGAAATTGTTTTGTTAACCCTGATTTTGCAGGTGTGTCTCATAAACAGCCCTCAAGCCCAGTATTCATAGGATCCTGGCTAGTTAGGTTGGAAAACTTAAGATCACCTAGTTCCAAACCCCCCACCATGGCCAGTATGGTATTCATACTCCTTTTTATTATTCTTTAACAATACGTATTACATGTTCCAAGTGATTATTTTTTTCTTCTAGTATTTGGCATGTAATTACTCTTTGTGCAGGATACGAGTAATGTACAAATATCCTGTCTGCAGTGAGTTTACTTGGCTCATGTAACAAGCGTAAAAATAAATATATCTGGTGAGGCTAATCCATGTTTTTACAGACTAATATACTATCTGTGTGTGCATAGGAACAAAGCATAATCTAGAGATCTTTTAAAATACACCATTGAGAACGTTCACAGCTGATTTGACTCGACCTTATGACAGAGGCATTAGATCAATGTGGTGTTCATAGGCAAAGAAAGTGCTACTCTCCCATCATCTACTCCCTGATGTCTAATTTTTCCTCAGCTGCCATGAACTACTACATTACTTTGACTTTCTGAGTTGCAAATTCAACAACATAGTATTTAAATTATGAAACATTTTTTCTTCATGACTTTTTAAAACAGAAATATGCAAGCTTTTTTTATAATTATTTGAAATTTTCAGAGATGTTCCTTAATCATGACCAAATTAAAAGCAATGTGTGATCACAAATATGTTACGTTTGAAAAATCTTACCCCACTTTTCCATCAGTCTTTGGTATTTTGAAGAGCTCCATAAAATACACAGTTATGCAACAAAGCATTGTACTTTGGAGCTAAAAAGAAAGCATTTTTGTTTGTTTGTTTGGTTTTTTGTTTAAAGACCACATTATTGCACTTGGATGTGATTTACGTACACTGAGCAAAATCAGCTTTATAAAAAAGCATCTGCAATATTACTGTTGCTTATCTTGCTGTGTAATGGTACAGTTCTTCCAAGGTCAGAATGTAAGATTGCTAGGCCAGATGGCACCAGGGTAATTTCTCTGCGAAACATTGTCTCTAGCACTAATGCTAGGAGGCACGAATGTTGTGGGAGTTTACTTGGCATAGCCAAGCAGGCAAGTTCAGTGGTGGTGGAATGCATAACTCTGTGGGATGGGATAACCCACCTCAGTATGTTTCTCCCAAAATGATGGGGAGGTGATTGATACATGGTAAATGTGCGTGGGCTTGCAGTTCATGTGTTTATCAGCATTCCGCTCCTAGATGATGCTGACAGAGAAAATAAATGCCACACTTGTTGTGGAGAACTGGAATGAGGATATAGTACCTGGTGTGGGGTTTTGCAGCCACGGTCGATCTAGTAGTGTAACAGGAAATAAGGACAAAGCTGCTTGTGAGCATGATGTTGAAGAGAGCAGTTTCTGTGAAGACACTGATTTAAACACCCTGTTATGATGATGCTGCAATGAAGAAATTGTCATCTTTGAAGAAATTCTCATTAGCTCCTCCTGCTTTGGAAAATGGCACATTAGCTGACAAGAAATGCAGGCATGCTGGGAGATATATTTAAAATGACTGTCACTGAACTTGTGTTTTACACAGGTTGGAAAGGAAAAGTCTAATATTGCTATGCATATGCTACGCATATAACATTACATCACTGTACTAGCTGCTGCGAAGAGGATATCCTAATGGTTTTGTTGAACTATTTTGTTCATATTACTGTAATCCTAGGATTTTCAGCTGTGGAGTTGGACCATGCTGACCAAGTTCTGTAAAGAAATGTATAGCAGGATAGACTGTCTTTCCTGAATGAACCACATCAGTTGATTTTACATCTTCCTCATGTGCAAGTAACATATCAAGCTCATATACTGTTGCCATACTGTTTCTGTTTTGATGCGTGTGGAAATAGCTTAGTGCAAGTATAGGTTTTATATACTAGACTACTGGCTATGTCCATAAACCATGCTCCTTCCTCTTCTGTTTTGCCTTTGCTTGCTGCTCTTTTTAATAATTTGTAAAGTGCCTTTTGGCTTTTTTGGGGGAGGGGGAGAAGAAGTGAAAAGTTGTAGCTGGGAAAAAGAGCAAGTAGGTGGCCAAAAAAATCAAACCAGTAAAAACTAAGAGGTTCTCAACAGAATGAGCCTGGAGGTGATGAAAGAATTGGCTGTCAGAAATGCACTGAGCAATACTGGAGACTTAATCTCTAAACCAAGAAGCTGATGACCCCAGAAACAATAGGAAATCTAGGAACAAATGTTTAAATGATAACTTCTTTTCTAAAAATGTAAATGTAGACTCTTCAGCTAAGGACTATGTTAATGTCTTTTTTCTAAAGGTTTCTACTACTGTCACTGTTGAGGCTCCTGTGCTGAGCACATGGTACTAGAGAAGAAATGCACAGATATGCAGAATGAGTCCATACCATAGAAATGTAAAGTAGATAATAGGCAATTTCCTTGTTGATAGTGATTTTATTTTTTGGTCTGATTATTTTCTTCTTTACTTGACAAATTAGGCCGCTAATCAGAAAGAAAATTATTGCAGTAAAAATTGCAGTAGTTTGGTAGTTGGTACTGCAGAGTTGGATAGCAATAATCTTCCTTGTTTGCTTCAGATAAAATGTGAAGTAAGAAAACTGAGATGTCTAATAGAAAAGAAAAATATGAGTATATAGAAGGTTGCTTACCTGGAATATTTGGATACATGTGTGTATTGGATGCTGCTGTTACAATTCTGCTTTTCCCTCTTCACCTGTTACTTGACATTAGTGCTTTCTTTATAGTCTCTTATTACGATTGTAGAAGGATTTCTTAGCAAACCAACATTTCACTATCCTTACACTTCTGTATAGGGTTGTTCCAAGGATCCTAATGTATACACGGCACAATAATGCTAAACTCCTTGTAATTCTAAAATTCAAAGTAATTCTACTTTGGCATTTTGACCCAGACAGTTTTGAATAAAACCGCACTGCTTTGCTATAGGAAATAAAATTTTTGTAAACATATGCAATGTAAATTTCTTTTTGTTTGTTGTGTTAGCTGGACAAGTGGAGGCCAAAACTGGAAAAGTAACTCTATTCAGGAAATGATTAGGATGCAAATGTGAATCTATAAACCACAAACTTAAAAGTGCGCATGAAATTATATTGGCTACAGAATCAAGGCCTGAACACTTTACATCATTCAGAAAACATAGTCAATTCCGTGGATGCAAGAAAATTCTATCTAGCCAGAGAGAAAAGGTCTCTTAAATTACCATAGAAATGATGTATTAAAATACAGGAATCAGTGAGATTTCAAGGGTTAGTGTCGCAGCAACACGAAGTAAATTCCTTATAGAAATGTTCAATTTTTCAATTCACAGAATCATAGAATAGTTAGGGTTGGAAAGGATCTTAAGATCATCTAGTTCCAACCCCCTTGCCATCCATCTACACATTTTAGCATGCTCCATAATCTGCTTTCTAGACCGTCTCCATAAAGACTGACAGTTTTATTAGAGCTAACAAAGAGTCTCCCCCTTGTTCTACTGCCTACGGCAAAACTCCCATTGTTTTCAGTAAGATCACACCATTTGTAAACAATTTTGCTGCATATATTGAACAAGACTAATTTTGCACTGCAGGGCTTTAAATAGTACAGAGCTGCACTCCTTGAAAGAGATGGACTTGACAATTCTATAAACATTTTTTTTTTATATACTGTTTAAACGTACTGCATAAAAATTGATACAAAATGTGTCTACTTCCTTGTTCCAACTCCTCTGCATTTGCTTTACATCCTCTATTATCACCACTGAAGGTCATCTAATCCAGCCTCCTGTTATGGAGCTTTATCATTGCCATCACCAAACTGGGTCAGGCGCAGTGTGGCCAAGGCAAGTTTTGAAAACCTTCAAGGATAGTTGTTTTACTACTTTATGAGTAAGCTATTCTGATGGTACATTACCAATGCTGTACAAACGTAGTGTTCAAGCTGAACCTCATATGCTCGTATAACGTGTGTCTGTTGCCACTAATCTGATCTTTTAGCACTAAAAAGAGCTTGGTATTGCCATCTTTGTAAGTGACTTTCAAGTAATTGTAGGCTGCTGGGACTCCTTAGTTTATTTTTCAGATTAAATAAACCCATTTTGTTTAACTTCTCACAGTTTACATACTGTAGACCCCTGTCCATCTTTGGATAGCCCTGCTTTGGACCTTCTCCAGTTTTCCAACATCTTTGCTGAATGCAGAGGATGTGAAGTGGGAAAGCTAGACAGGGAATTGCAGGTGCAGCTGCAGTCATGCCAAATGAAGGGGAGTAATAACCCTTTAAACTGCTGGCTATATTTCTCCTAGTGTTAGCCTTATTTGTGGTACAAGTGCACAGCTGGCTGCTGTTCAAGCTAGCGTTTCCCATAACCTTCAGGTCCTTCCCATCAGAGCTGCTGCTCAGCCTGAGTTGATGTACAGGGTATTTTCAGGTGCAGAATTTTGCACTCATTGCACCTCGTGAGTTTCTTTTGGAGTAAGTTTAGTTTTCTTTCCAGGCAGTAGTTAACAGCTGGCTATAATTAACTTTTGAGATGGCTATACTTCTTAAGAAAATAATTGATATCTGCCACTTATCACCGGCTAATCAGGTTTTAATTTAAGGTTCTACTTCATGTGACTTTCTGAAAAGTGCCATGGAAGTACAAAATTAAATTTAAAACATCAGTCTCTCATAGCCTGTTTTAATAGCAAAACAACACCCTGATGGAAAGCAAATATGGAGACTCAGCCCTCCTGTTCTTCTCAGGCCAAATGTTTTCAGATTGCAACACAGACACACATAGAGCTACACATATTATGATGAAGCAAGACCAAAATAGTAGATCTTAGTCTTTGTTAGGAGAGATTAGAAGATATCTCATGAAAAAGGTGTGCCTATCAAATAGAGTTAATCTTCATGTCAAAACTAAATCATAGAACCACAGAATCAACTAGGTTGAAAAAGACCTTTAAGATCATCAAGGCCAACTGTTTCTCAGCCCTGCCAAGGCCATCACAAAACCATGTCACTGAGGGCGTCGTCTGCACAGTTTGTGAACACTTCAAGGAAGGTGACTCCACCACTGCCCTGGGCAGCCTGTTCCAATGCCTGAACACCCTCTTGAGAAAGAAATCTTTTCTAATACTCTGTCTAAACCCACCCTGGTGCAGTTTGATGCTGTTACCTTTTGTCCTATCACTTGTTACTTGGGAAAAGGGACCAGCCACCTGGCTCCATCCTCCTTTCAGGTAGTTGTAGAATGCCTCAAACCTGAGCAAGAAATCAGGAAGATGGGCAGCTACATCAGCCTCAAACTTTTGAGTTATGATTTGGGTTCTGTTGACTTGTAGAGATACAAGCGTTAAGTCTAGTTTGATCCTGATCTCTTCACTACGTCCAGAGTTTTGATCTATTTTAGAAAAGATTTATAAAATGTTAGAGAGAGATAATGCGAGACTTAGCTTAATATAACCAATGATTTCAAAAGGCAGAGTATTCATTCAACAGTGCATGTCTACTGCCAGAAATAGATTTTTATTATTAAGAAGCAGGTAAATAAAACCCACCTCATTTCTGTACTCAGAATTTAAATTTTCTTCTGGGTTTCTAAGCACTACCTCAGCTTGCCTTTCTCTCCCCATCATTCTGTGCATTAACAGGGTCAGATAAATCTGTTTCAATTCAGGAATTAGATAACTTTTCATAGAGGACTGTGGATCAGAAATCAGATGGATGGCCCTGAGTACCAGGCAGCTGACAGGCTCTTTTCCAAGTGTGTGTGAGGTAACCTCTTTAGGCTGCAGTTTTAGTTATCAGCATCTTTTCTTCTCCTCTGCATTTTATTGATTATTATCATAAGAAAGCAAATAATGGTCCTCTCTTGTTTTCTTCTAGTAAGAAAGGCAACATCATGTTCATTTACAAGTCAAAAGTGTCAGACAGGGTCTCTCAGAGAAATCGCTCTGGCCTAGAACCTTACAAAGGTTTAGGCCATTACAGTGAAAGAACTACACTTGCTGTTTGCATGATTATTAACCCCTCAGCTGATAGTTTGCATTATACTTGCTTTTTTTTCTCCCTGGTGTCTCTCAGCTCCTGGGTATAGATTTGTTTTAATCCCTACTTACCCATTCTAACATCTACATTAAAGCTTGCAACTAAAAAACAAGGACTTGATTCTACCTCTTCTTTTGGCTTGCTCCTGGGTTTCCAGCATTTGTTGATCAACAAGAGCCAACCTGGCTAGTCTCCACTTGCATTATTCTGCCATGCAACATCTATAGTGCTGTCTCTCAGCAGGAAAGATCTGTTCCCAGCAGGTTTTCCTAAATTGCAGAAGTGCAGAGGAATGCCTCAGTGTGTAGAAAGCCACTGGAGCCTAACAAATGAGTAGGATAATGTCTTCACAGCATCATAACTTCTGCATCTTTTCCTAAACTAACTGACAACAAGGCTTCTGCAGATGCTCCAAACCCAAATTTGGTCAGCTAGCCTGAGGAGGTTAAGTTATTTTGTTCCTTTATGGTAATAGCTGGATGTGTCAGCTGCTCTTTATGTGAGAGTGATGTCCGGCACACTCTAGACAGAAGTGCTGGAGAACACCTCCCCCATTAGGATGCAATTTTTATTTTCCTTATCTAAGAGCCCATGTATGGATGTATTGGTTTATATACACCTGTTTAGTGTGTTGTCATAATGGAAAACCATCCTTATATGAAAAAAAGTGTATTCATTGTCATTATTTAAGTAAACTAACACAGTCAAAGTAGTACTGCTTCCTAGTACAGACTAGCCTGTAGCAAGGCGTGGTAATCATGTGTCTTTTAAAGCAGACGGTATGCTGCAAGCCCCAGTCAACTACAAGAAAGTCTTGCTTTGCTCTACTGTCAAAGGAAATCTCTAGTACATCTTCTAGCACGTAAATAGAACCACAGACTTTGAAGGAATGGTACAGATTTTGCCACTAGCTGCAAGGGTTACAATAGCTGACTCAATAGACTTCTGTCGAGTAAATAATATATGTATCCCTAAATGGAAGAGAGGAGTTAGTGCGAGCTGCAGGCTGGAATATCGGATTGACTGAATTTAGGAGGATAGGGAAAACAGACTGCTGCAGTAGAAAAATTAAAACCAAAACATTGTACAGGAACTGAATGATACTTAGATTCCAGGAAGAATAATGTGAACAGAGGGAGAAACAGGGAAAGAAATTAAAGCCTTATCAATCTGAATATATTATCTGGAATGAGCGTCTTGGTGTACACTGTGGAGAAAAGGGAAATTATAACTCGAATAGCACAGAAATGGGTCACATCAGGCTTTGAATGTGCAGTTTAGTGCTATCTTCAGTCAGAATAAGACTGTAAGTTGTATAACATAATAATGAAGAAAAAAAAAAGCTGGTGATGCAACACAGGCTTATGGTGAAACTGGGACGGAGAGGCTGAAATACAAACTTATCGCCCAACGCCTAGATGAATCTTGCTGTGTAAAGGAGGTGCGGTTATACTCGGCTTCCCTTCAGCTCCCCGGTAACACCGGGTAACTGATGTCTTTGAGAGAGCCCCAGGGTCACAGGGAGCGACAAACTGGCCTCCCAGGCGGGTGCCAGGGGCTTCGCTCCCCTCACAGGGGCCGCGCGGACTCTCCTGCCCAAAGGGACCACGTCGGTCCCCGCTCCGCGGTGCAGCGAGGGCGGCCGAAGCCGGCTGAACTCCCGTTCCCTGCGAGGTGCAGGCAGCGCCGGCTCCGAACACGTCTCTCGCCCCCGAATTACTGCCTCCCCGCCGGGCTGCTACAGGAGGCATTTACTTGGCCTCCGCTGTGCGGCGGGCGGGGCCGCTCCGCTCCGCCTGTTGCCAGAGCAACGGCGGCGCTGAGAGCTGCGGGCCAGGGCGTGCCGAGCCGAGCCGAGCTGGGGCGGGCCAGGCCGCGCCGCTGGGTTCCCGCCCCTCCCGGAGCGGGCGGGCTGGTGCTGCGCTCCGTCAAGATGGTTCACCACTCGGGCTCCATCCAGTCCTTTCGGCAGCAGAAAGGTCAGTGGGAACCCCTTTGTCACCAGGGGTGGCGGGGGTGCAGGTGCCCGTGGAGGGAGGGAAGACAAGCCGCCCCCAGCGGGTGCGGGTCCCCGCTGCGGTTCCCGTGCAAGTGCCCTGTGCGTCATCTGTGCTGAGCTCCGGAGCCGTGTCGATGTTTCGGGCATTTGGGGGATTTTCAGGTAACGAGGCTACAGTGCCCGGGGTGTGTGTTTGTGGGGATGGGCTCCCGGCGAACGGTGGGGCTGACGGCCCGGCCCGGCCCGGTGCGGTTCCGTTCAGCCTCCTCCAGCTGCCTGCTCGTCGTAAGCTGTTCTCCTGGATGCACGGTGCGCAGCGTTGTTGTTGGGGTTGTAGTACAGGTGATTTGGCGGTGTCCAGTCGCATGGTGCGGGGAGGTCGTTCATCCGCTGGAGTTTACTGCTGGTGTTCGTTTCTGATGTTACTCTTCATGCTATGCCCTGATCCCAGTATCGATCTTGGAAAGAACAAGAGCTGTGGTTGTGACTGGGGCTCAGGCGTTACAGGTGCGAAGAGAACTTAGGGTCAGGCCTTGGAGATGGTTGTCTATTTGTTTGGGGTTTTTCGTTACAAAGCAAAACCTTTTGTTGATCAGCAAATACGAAGGTGAATTTTTGGTTGTGATTATCATCACTACGAAACCTTTATTGTGCTTGTGAGAGAAAAAAAAGATAATTCACACAGCAAACTTTTTCTTTATCCTGGAACTGATATTTTCACTATATTTTTTCTAATTCTGCTTTAAGAGATAACATGAAACCGAATTTTCTTTCACTATGAGCATCCCTTTGCCCTCTTCCTGTCGTTTTAGTTGTTACCAAACTGTCTTTTATTTCTGAGATTACAATATGCCATGAATTATGGCTTAATGCGATATACTTCATTTATAAACCATGGGTTCACTTATTGCCTCATTCAAGTTCTCATTCTCTTTGAATGGTTAGTGGAAAATAAATAATTCAAGGCACTTATTCCATTCTGGTAATTCCGTAATAAATTTAGTTCCTTGCTGTAGAGGTTCTGCATTTAATGGCTAACTTATGTGCATTAAGGAGTGGTGGTGTTTCAGATTGTAAAATATCTAGTTTAGTCAGGTTCAAAGTAAATTAATAGTATAAAAATATTTTTTCTTTTCTTTAACTTTAGATATGTTGATAAAAGCATCAGGTGACTTGGAGCCACAGTGTTAATCCTTAGTTTTTAATAAGAAAATATTTCTTATATTACAGCAGTGATTAGCAGCTCCAGAGTCCTTCTCAAGGCTCTTCAGGAGCTATTCAGCTGTTCGGTAATAATCTTTTCAGAAAACACCCAAACCCTAATTTCATTATGTTCAAGTTCAGGGATGAAATTTAGTTGCTGGAAACAAAGCTGGTTTATGAAATGGCATTTTGGCAGTAGTCATTAAACTTAATAGTAACCTAGTAAGTCTTGCCAGTTACTTATTGAGTAGATTGTTGTTCTCTCCCCCTTATTCCTGAAGAGATTCTGATGAAGGTGCCTTGGCAGTCATAAGGCTTTGGAAAGAGAGGAGCTACAGAGCCCGTACAGCCTCAACTAGTATATGTGTTGCTTTCACAAACATTTCGCATGCAGTGTGATGTGTGATAAATCCACCTGAATGACTTTGCTCTCTGTTTTTCTCAGTCTACAGCTTTTAGGGATGGGGGGCAGACAGCATGAAAACCTGATTTAAGGGCTGCAGAAAAACTAAGCAAACATATGGCATAGAATCATAGAATAGTTAGTGTTGGAAAGGACCGTAAGACCATGTAGTTCCCCCCACCCCGCCATGGGCAGGGACCCCTTGTACTACACCATGTTGCCCAAGGCTCTGTTCAGCCTGGCCTTGAACACTGCCAGGGTGGAGCTTTTACCACTTTTGTAGGCAGCCTGTAGTGTTTCACTACCCTCGCAATAAAAACCGTCTTCCTTATATCTAACCTGAACTTCCCCTGTTTATGTTTAAACCCATTCCCCCTTGTCCTGTCACTACAGTCCCTGATGAAGAGTCCTTCCCCAGCATCCCTATAGGCCCCCTTCAGATACTGGAAGGCTGCTAAGAGGTCTCCACACAGCCTTCTCTTTTCCAGGCTGAAGAGCCCCAGCTTCCTCATTCTGTCTTCATATGGGAGGTGCTGCAGTCACCTGATCATCCTTGTGGCCCTTCTCTGGACTTGCTCCAACAGCTCCATGTCGTTATGTTGAGGACACCAAAACTGTACACAGTGCTCCAAATGTGGGGTCTCGCAAGAGCTGAGTAGAGGAGCAGGATCACCTCTTTCTACCTGCTGGTCATGCTTCTTTTGATCATAATCAAGAACTCATCATCTAATCATGAGGTATTGAAAAGAAGCTGAGAGTCTGCTACTCTGAAGTTCATAGGCACTGATCCCCTTAGCAGCAGAGAACACCATCATTTTTTGTAGGTTTTCTTTCAAATTTGGCATTTTGTATCATTCTCCTACTTTAAGATATCAGTTACTGTTATTTATAACTCACTGTGGCTGAGATTTTGACTAAATGCAGTTTTCTAGCTGCTCATGAAAACAGTGCCCTAAATTCCCTTTTTTACAGAATAGTGGTAATCCTCATGAAATGGCCAACTGCCCATCACAGCTGTGCCTTGTATGCTTCACTTGCATTAAGACCAAGCTTCATTTTTTGGGGGGAATCCATTTTTATATGGATTTTTCAATTGCATAGGAAGTACATAAAAAAGAAAAAAAAATATAATAGATCCTGAAAACAAACAGAAAATAATTTAAACATTTTTAGAAACAAAGCCAGTACCTATTGCCAGGTAACATAATTTTCAAACTCGCATGCTGAAGAGAAGTAACTTTGAAGATGGGAGATAGAATAAGCCAGACAGCATTTGTTTCTCTACTTACTTGGAGCACTTTGTTCTAGCCGAGGAGACAAGTACTGGTTTTGGTACACCAAAACCATCTTTTCAAGGCTGGAAAGAATAGGACCAAGTTCTCCTGTCTCTTGAGTGTCTAGGAATCTTCCACGGGGAGGCAAAAAGAGAAAAAAAACCCACAACATTTATATCCCTGGGATATGTCTCAGGTTAGAGTTCTGGTGTCCTTTTCTTTCTTTTTGCCTTCTTGACAAGGTGAGGAGGTGTTCATGTTAGAAGGCTGTCATTAAAAAGTGCCACCATGGTTTTCTCTTGTTCTTTGTTCAGATGGTGCATGCAGAGTGAAACCTCCAGTTCAAAAGCTGTGGCAGAGCTCAAGGTAGTGTAGTTTTCAAAACGCTGAGAGTTTTGAAGAAAATTAGTCTCTTCACCCCCACAATTTATGTTTCTCTACTTGTATCCAAAGGTATGCCTGTGAAAAAGAGCAGTGTCCTAGAGCCTACATCTCTGCATAATAGTGTGTTAGATCTGTTGAGCCATCTGTATAGTAGTTTGTGGCTATTTTTAACCACTGCTGTGGCAGAAACTGCTTTTTCTGAAATGACTTTCATCAATAATACTCTCAAAGATTAAATTTTTCTTATTAAATATATGCCTTTATACTTTTTACCCCTTCCAAAGGTAATGCAACCTATGGCCTCTGAAGAATTATGTCAGAGGAAAATGGAAAAAAAAAAAATTCTTATTGACTATTTTTCTTGCCCAGACATCCTTTAGGAAAGAACATATCTCAATCCTCAGATGTTAATACACATTTTTGCTTAAAACTGCAAACTGATAGATACTGAGGAAGGAGAAGTAAGAATTAGATAACGTTGATGAAAACAAAGAGCATCTCCATGGATAATACGTAGCTTAGTAATTCCAGAGAAAGACAGCTCATTAGGATTTGGTATTTGATCTCAGTCACAATTGAATACCAATCTTTTAAATGCAGGACTTAAATACGGTAGTCTTATGGTGGACTTTGTTTTCTGTAGTGGGTATGGGACTGATGCAGAGCAGTTGCTTGTTCTATTAGGGACCTCAATTGAAAAGGTCTCTTTTGGAAGGAAAGGCAACCTCATTTGCAACATGCTTTTCTTTTAACAGCTACCTGACGGTGAGTGTGTTTGGATGTTTCTGCCCTGACAGAAGGTAAAACCTGTGTTGAGGGTGCAGGTCAAAGCAGTTACAATGCTTAAAATTTTAAATACCTTTGACTTCGGTCCTGATAGACTGAAATTTCCTGCATGCTCTGCTGAGTGCTTTTATTGACTGTTGTTCTTTTTGATGCCCCCATCAAAGCTTTTTAATGAAAAGCTGGTAAAAAGAAAAGACTTTTGTGCCTTAAAATTAAGTAGCTTTTAGTATTGTGCATGAGTTTTAGGAAGATGGACTGCAGATGGAAATCCAGTGGTTAACTTGGGGTGCCTCTCATGCTTCTGGTTCAGGGTGTGTAATGGGACAGGAAGTTGTTGAGCAACTTCAATACTTACTGTGGTTTGAGAGTAGAGATTTCGTTTCTCAAGGGATTAGTCTTGAAATTGTGTGACTTCTGAAGAAATTGGGCATCACCATAAAAGACACATTCCTAGGTCTGAAGTTCTGATCAGTGCCAAATACTCTGTTTCATTCTATAGATTAGCCATCTACAGTTGGAGGGCTGTTTAGATGTATTGAAGTTTGGGTTGAGGATCTCTAAAAAGCTGCAGTTGTTCTCCCTTCATGGGGGCACTTGTTACTTCATTCGCTGGTCTTTTTGAACTGCTTGGAGCTACATGGGGGACCACAGTTGTAGAGCAGAGCTTTTTGTTATTGTGATTTTACTCTAATTTTAAGATCTTAATGACCTGCATTCTTTAGAAAACAACTTGTGAGTCTAATTTGCATTTAACCTGTGAATTTAAATGAGGGTTTGTGAAGATCACATTCTTTATATTGCCCCAGAGTTTTCAGTATTCAGTAAGGTGGACTTGTAATTAAGATTCTCATGGAGAATTTTCTGTGGATGTTTGATACTTCAGTAGCACCAATGGACCTAATAATCTTGATAATCTAAAGAAACTGCTGAAATTACTGGAAGATGCAATTCTGCCAAAAAAAAAAAAAAATTACGAGAGATTATAACTTTTTGCTGTTCTTCTCCACAGCACAAAGACCAGGTTTCCATGTTGGTGTGAGTGAAAGAATTTTCAGGGCTCTGCTCTATCATTTCCATTCCAAGGAGCACATCAGTGTGTGCTGATTCCATTCTGTGCAGCACACAGAAAATTTCAAAGCTCTCCTCATCTTTACTCTGAAAGCTGAGGGCAATGCAGCTATTAATATGCTCCCTTAAAATGATACCCTATTCCAGTGGGTTCATTTGAAATACTCTTTCAGGGTGTTGAAAAGCAAGGCCCAATATTTAATGAGGCTATATTTGCTCTTATTTTTGTTTCTTGATAACAGCTGCACAGCTGAAGATGCATTTCACCTTTTTCAATCAAACACCTTAGAAGGGCCTGTAATACATATTTTCATTCTGGATTATACTGTTGTGGCTTGTAACTGCAATAAAATATACAGCTTCATTGAAAATAATCACTAAATATGACATATTAAACCTTTTATTATGCAGGTGCACAAGTCTTGTTTCCCCCCCTCCCAAATGAATATTTTGAGTGAGAAAGCCAAGGAAATTGGAAATTTTTGGCTTGTTTTGTAACTGCTGTCTGACTACAGACAACAGAGCTGTGGTGAGATGTCTGGGCATTAGCTTCCTATGTTCTGATTAAAGTATAGCTTGATATAGTATGATCTGTGGAAAAATCTTGTACCTATTCCAAAGCATTTCAAAACTTCCTCAGTGAGGACGCATTAAAACAGGCAACCCACACCATCTCTGATTGTCTTCAGCATTTTACCATTTATATTTCATTCATAATCACCACAAAACTGCAAGGTCCAGTTCTGCTTCTGTAATTTGGTTGTTTTGTTCTGCTTTTTGTTGTTTTTGAAATCAGCTAAATGAGGATCACAGATGAAACAACTCTGCCTGTGTAAACTATGTTGAGTATTTTTAATAGTAGCTTCAATATACAAGATTTCATTGGAAGGTTTTGCAATAAAATTAACAGTAGTCAGCATATTTTATGATTAAGGGTATTTTAAAGCTCCAGCAACCCTGAAAATTGAAACATCTTCTTAATTAACAGTACCAGGAGCCCTGCGTTCCAAGTGATGCAGCCAGCTAAGTAGTAAGTGGAAAAGGAAATGATGCTTTTTTCCCCACCCCCCATTCAAAAGTGGAAAAAAAAATAGCTGTTCATGAGCTTGCTGAGCAACATGAAGTTCTCTTGTTTTTGGCTTGGGCCTGCCTAAGCTGACAAGTGTGTCTGTGTTGTCTTGAGTCAGACATTCAGTGAGGTTTTCAGAAAGCATCATGCATAGTGTTACCTAGGTTTCAAATGTTAAATTCCCTTTACTAAGCTCATTGTAGAAGTGGTTCAGTTCTCTATATCCCAAAGCATATGTTACAGTAGATTAGTTATTGGAGACAAGCGTAACTCAGAATTTAGCTACAGTGCACAGCAATATGTTTTAACTATTCCAAGTCTCAATGAATGCAAATGCATCACTGTTTTCTCAGAATGAGATTCTAAGTCTGCCTCAGTTTGGATTATCATCTGGCTTGTGAGGGCTTGAAGCCAGTGCGATTACTTAAGTGAGGAATTGTTCGTCTGACTGGTGTGTTCACAGTTTGTTTCACAATGCTATTTTAAATGGAGTTTTGAAGAAGCTGCTATCTTAGTTATCCTTGTGGGTGTATATGTATATATATCTAATATACAAACATCCAGCAAATAGTAACATTTACAATGTAACTTAACTATTGGATCCACTTAAAAGTGGGATCTCTCAAGGAAAAATATCATGAAAGCATGCTGAATTAGATTCCATCTCTGCAACTCAGAAGAAGGAAATGTAGTTTGAAGAGTATCTGCAGAAGAAATCCCTTTTTGAACAACAGACTTCTACTGTTTGTATGGGTTTTGTTTGTTTCTTTAATACAACATAGGCCAAGAAGGTGCCATGGGTTTTCTTGCTTCTTGGCTGTGATTCTTACTGGATTTCTGTGTAGCACAAGTAGCTCGATAAGGATACACAAAGAAAGAAAACTAGAGCTCCCTTAAATTGATGTTGAAAAATTCATAAGTACATCACACTTAACTGAAGAGCTGTAGCTTGTCATGTATGCTCCAGACAAGTACTGTGATGATGGCAAGCTCTGGAGCTAGGAAATGTTTGAAATGGCATATTCTCCTCACTGCTTCTCTCATTCAGTAGAATTAACATTGCTCAAAAAAAATCCCTACTCCTTCCTCTTTGTTTAGTAACTTTACCAGTAGTGTGCCTTTCTAAGCCAGAAGGTGTGACGTATTTAAAATTTGTGTTCTGTTATCTTTCTGCTTAATTAAACCAGTGTATTTAGTACTTTTAATGAATTAATTTTCCTGAACCACTAATCAGTTATTGTATTAGGGAAGTCCTTTTTTTATCTGCAGGCTATTATGAAGTCCATTAGCTTCCTTTTCTATGTGGTTGTTATAAAAGTAGCTTAATAGTATGAGAATAGCAACAAAAGAGCACAGGGGATCAAAGAGTAAAAATGCTAGGAGAAGCAGGCAATCCTAAGAATTTCCAAAATTTATCAATGAGCTGAGAGATTATAGCAAGATTTTTTTTTAAAGCATAAAAAATAGTAAATAAAAGCAAATATAGAAAGGTGAGTATCGATGCAGAGACACAGAAATGGGAGGGGGATGGGTAGATGGGAGAAAATACCAGGTAATGAAGGCAGACTGAGCATAGTGAACAGGCTTCTTTCTGTGTGTAAGCAGTGCTTTTCAGCTGGTCATGCTGAAGTAGGACTGCACACAGGGGATTTACAGATATCTGAACAGAGCCCTCTTCACATAAAGCCGTGTCAGCAGCACCAGTTTCAGCAGGGGCAGAGTAACTTAGAGACAGACGATAGTCGAATGTCAAAGAAGGTGGATGATAACTGTGAGTGTGTGAAAAAAATGAATGTAAGCGTGTGTAGAGCCAAGTGCTTCAGAGAGAAAAATTTGGGTACCACAATATGTAAAATCTGTATGTCTAATTACTTTCAGAGGCTAGATCTTTCAGCGGAGGAAAAAAAAAAAAGCAAGACCTATGCATAACCATTTACTTTTGCATAAAATAGTTATGGTTTCATATTGGCATCATACCACAAATTGAAGTGTGGTAAAAAGTATTGGTGAATTCTGAATAATCTCAGAGGAGAGGGCCTGAATTCCTCCTATGCAGAACTCCATTTTGTTGATGCATTTAAAGGTAGACATAAGACAGACATACCTACATTTTAATGTATTTTAAGAGTTCACTTTTGATATATATTAAGCATTCAATAAACACATCTCTTGCAGAGGGAGGCTGTAATTTCAAAGCTATTAAGGTGAAATTTCCACTGTACACTCACATTTCAGGGGCTTTTAATCACTCACAATCAGATTTTGTTAAGTTTTATCAAAGATGCAGGCAACTACTCTGTCAGGGTTTTTAGTAGTGCTTGGCTATCTAGCAATGCAGTAATTGGTAGGAATTGTGCTTAATGCTGTTTGCAAGGTGTTGGAATTAAATGCAATTTAGTATTTTAAAAGCTGACCCTAAATATCTAAAACTTTTTTTCCCTTTTTTTTCCCTTTTTTTTAAAAAAAAAAGTCCATATTCACCAGAAAATTCATTTATTTTTTAAAAATGTGAATTTAGACCTGGATAGCTGTTTCTGATTACCTCTTTCATAGGTGCATTCTTCATGGTGTAGTTATGGCTATACCAAGTTACTCCAGAATTCTGTCTTAGGCAAGCTGCAGGCTTCATTCTAAGTCATCTGGCCTCCCAAGTATAACGGGTAGGTTGTGTGTGTACAACCCTGAGGCAACTGCAAACTAAAGAAGGTATGAAAACTGTGGGTCCCTGGCAGCAGCTCTCTGGAGCACATCATAGGCTGAGGAGTCCCTGTCTAGGGATGTGGGAGACATCATGGGATGCAGGCAGAGAGCATCTGAGGACTGTACAAGACTTGTTAGGGGAGGAACCAAGTGAGGGAGAGAGGAATCAGCGTGCTTTAGGATAGACATTTTACAATCGCTACAAACCCTTTTAATAGGCAAAAGCAAGGATTTTTCAGAGAAAATGTTTTGCATTGTAGTTTGCCTATATTACAATGTTATAAGCAGGTGCTGTTGTCTATTCAGCAGCCACCAGTGCATTGCTTTCACTATTGTGAAGTGCCTTTGTGTATAGTGTTCAGTAAAAAAGGACAAGAAGGATTTTCAGAAGCACAAATAGTAGTAGTAAATGATTAATGCATAGGAGCTTAACCATGTTACTATTAATAATTTACACTTTTAAGAAATGCAGGACTTTGAAGTTGCTGTTCTAGAAAGCCAGCATCTAAATAAAGTGGAAAAATGGAGTGGAAAAACAGCCTGGCATCAGAAAGCACTTATCATTACTGCTGACATTCTTGAAACGTGGTTGAACTCAAAGGTATTTCATGATGATTGATTTGGTAATTATCTTAAGCGTACTTGAACAGAAGGAAAACATTGCCATAAAGATTTCATGGATGTAGTCCACACAAGAAACCCCACATACTCTCACTGATGACAATGGGATATTAATGGATGTACCTGAGATTTTGATAGGATCTGCTTTTATGAGGTTTAGCTATGAATAAGAAATGATGTGTCCTGTATCTCATTATCACATGCAAGTAGTGGATGAAGAGGAATTAAAAAGATATTAGTCATGCTCCAGAATGATCAGAACAAGCTAATGAGGTGAGAACAATACTTCGCATATTTGCTCCAGGTAAAGAGAAGTTCCCTGATCTTTATCTCCTAGACTGTCAGAGGTTTCTCCACATCTGAAGCACGAAGCAACTGTTTTTTAGGATAGTACTCTGAATTACAATGTTTTGTTAGGGGTCAATCCCAACTATCTGTTATTTTGCACTGTAGGAAAGGAGCATCTCCAGGGTTCTATTTTATATTGTAAAAAATGTAGAAATAAACATACAATCAACTTGTATTCAGTCAGAGGAATGAAACTGGCATTCATAACTGCTTGTACTTTAATAGAAAGATTTTCTTCAGAAAGGAGAATCATGGTTCATATCCCGAATAGAAGACTTTAGATCTCTTTGCCAGTCTAACTGGACTGTTCTCCGTCTTGGTCAGTGCTTGTACTTTCATGTCCAATTCTGGCATGTTGGTTCTGGAGTGAGTTGTCTGAGGGGCCATAGATTTGGTTTCTGAAGTATCTAAGATTTGGGTGTACTGAAGATAAGCCTAGTGCCTACCGTCCAATAGGAGGAGTACTGTAGTCATTGTTATCATTTAGTGAAACAAAGTCTTTTACTGTTTGGCCTTTTATTAGACTTAATGATCAGTTGGTGAAAAATTGAAGCTTCCCTTCAGATCACATGAGACTTCATTAGAGAATTCTGATGCTGAAATGTTTCTCACAAATGCATTAGTTGGTCTGGCGAAGAGCCTCCTTCACATCTTGGATTACGTCTGTGTGATTACTAGGAGTGAACTGCTAGCTCTTGGAGGATCTGAGCACAAGCTGAATGTTCTCATGGTCACATCAAAGCAACGAAGGAAGCTCTACTTGTTACTTACTACTGTTGTCATCTAGTGCATACATAATCTCTTAGAAATTATTCATTTCATACTTAGAGTATTCATAAGTATTTGCTGTCAGACATTGTTGCCCAGGCAGAAGGGATCAAGGTTTCTTGAGAGGCTGGAATGAAAACAAGGCAAAGAATCAAGGAATTGATTAAACAGGCTACTTAGCCATTTTTCCCCCCTTTAACAAGAAAAAAAGACAAAGAAACTAATGCCTTCAAAACAAGTATTCCTTTAATGTAGAAGAGCATTTTTACCAGAGCTAACTTCTGTCTGAGGTTAACAGTCGCCACTCCAATCCTGCACTTGTTCTAAATTTCCATGAGGGTAACGTTGGGCTGCTCTGAAAGCCTTGAAGGATAAAAGAATAAATATCTTTGGTATCGAAGGCTGATGAAAACTACTATTGGTAAAAGTATTGGACATGACTTCTTGACACGATGCTATGTAAAGTTCCAGGAGGAAGAGGTTGGTTTGGAAAAAGAGAGAGAAACACCTGGAAACTGGATGTTTTTTAAGTTTGATGTTAAAATTAGATTGTGCTCCTTGCTTACCAGATACCTTATTATGAATATATGATGTTAAGGCCAGGCTGGATGGGGCTCTGAGCCACTTGGTCTAGTGGGAAGTGGCTGTTCTTTTTTTTTTCAGTTCTTTATTATCTTCCAGGCAGACATTCTTGAATGCCACATAATTTTGAAATTCAACCATAAAAAAAGAGCACTGGGCATGTTCTTCAGAGTCTCTCTGATGTGTTTAGGTTGTTTTTTCATATGTAGAACAATTAGTTCAAAAAACCCCAAAATTATTGGGTAAAAAGAGGTCATAGAAGAACAATGATGTTCATCCATTAATTTATAAAATAATAGAAAGTGGAATATACTTCCCAAACTCTGAAGCTGTGCTTTTTTAAAGCTACTGTAGGGGAAGAAAAAAAAAAAAAAAGGAAGAAGAAATAGCACTTTCTTTTATTTTCTAGCTTTTACCAGTGAACACTTTCCTTGTTCACACACAGGCTCCCAGGAGAAATGGATTTTAAGACAGCAACTCCAAGTGCTCTGCAGAGGTGGAACAATTAGGGTATCATGATTTTAATTTTCTGTTTTATGATAATTATTCACTTGTTTTTGTTACCAGGAACTTTATTTTTTACTGGAATTTTGATAGGCTGTTTTGAAAGCTGTGTTCATGTGACTGGTTGGAAGAGTTGGTCAGATTTCAAGAAAATTCTGATCCCATGAAGATTTGCATTTACTGCTGTAGAGTCCCCACTTTGAGCATTTTTGACCAGTTCTGTTGGTAATGTTACCAACTCATGAGTAGGTAGCTGAAAAGAGTAAAGTTACAGAAGGATTGCAAAGCGACCTCACTTGGTGGCTGGTCAACTGGGAAATGCTGTGAAGAAAGTATCTTATAAAAGGTATAAGATAGTTCCTCCCTTGTTTGCTCCTGAATGCTCAGATAAACTAATCTTATAATGCTGGAGGTGTTGAGAAAAGTACCAGATAATACCAGACAGAATATATAGATAAGACAAAGAGAAAATTAGTGGTATTGTTACCTCTGTTGAGGCCTGAAATGGTAGAGGTTTGAAGTGATGAAGTGACAGAATACGCTCCACCACTCCACCAAGGACAAAACTTCATTGCTAGATTTCTCTACTATGCAAATATCAGTTTTTGTGTTTTTCATAATTAGGTCATTCCTTATGACAACAGTATTTATGTAATTTATTCTTTCATGAGAAATCAGACTAAGCCTTTCCTCCCTTCCCATGCAAGCCCTCAGGTACCAGAGGGCAAAAAGCTTTCCAGTTTCCCTTTCAACTTCCCAGCACTTTGTGTAGAAAATGATACTATTAGGAAGAACATATGAGAGATATCTGTTACTTTGTGCTTATCAGAGCCCTTTCACTACTTCTAGGGAGACGGAGAGAATATGTTGCTGGAAAAAGGTCAAAGCCTTGGTAGCTTCTCTTGCTATTGAATATGTGAAGCTCTTTCTTCCTCTGCTCGCTTATCTTTTTGTGACACAGGCCTTGAAATAGCCCATTTCTACACGGTTGTGAGATTTTAGTCCATTTCCAGCACACCTGTTAAGCTGCCAAATATACATTTATATTTTATATATCCAGTATGTAGCTCCTTCTTCAGAGAAAGGAAGCAGTTATCAGTGAAGACACTAGCGTCTTAAACCATCACTTCTGCATTAATTATGTGAGTGTTTAATGCACCATGAGGAAGCACATGATGACAGCTGAAGTCAAACCAGCAGCAGCTTTGTCCAGAACATTTAAGAGATTTCATCAAGCATATCCTCAAAATGTATACTCTCATGAAAAACAAATTTTAGTTTAGAGATTTTTTAGCCTTTTAGTTTAATTTAGTGTCCTTTAGCTTCATTAGGGTATTTTATTCTCTGATTCGCTGTTTTCAGGAGGTGAAGGGGCAACACTCCCATGTTGTTGCTGCTACTGTAATTCATTTTTTAGTCCTTGTGTTTGTTAGATGATTATTTAACACACTGTCTAGTGGAAACTGTATTATCAGTGTGGTTTTGGTTATGTTCTTTCTTTCCCATACTGTTTTGATTTTCATTTCATGTGTTTATTTTTCTTGCAGTGATCTCTCTGATAAACACAAGGTTTATAGATTCTGTTGACATTTTACTTTATACTTGCTATGTTGACATTTTACTTTTATACTTGAGTGCGGAAGTCACTGTAAAATAGTCTAAAAACTGACTGTAACTAATGGATGAAGATATATTTTATGCTACAAAATAATTGTTGAGTTGCCAGTGTTGTGATTTTCTTTTTTTAATGCTTACTAAAACTACTCAGGTAGCAGGTGCAAATCTGCACTACTATTGCCAGCTTTCTCACAAGTAATCCTGAATGTTGCTGGACACTTAAGTATCTAGACGTGAGAGAGCAGTTCATTATAAGTTGCAGATAAGACTTCACTCTGTCTTTGTATGTTATGAAGTGAACCAAATACATTTGGTAAGAACTGCTTCAGCATCTATCAACAGCACAGTATAGCTTTAGGGTGCTGATAGCAGCTTGCCTGCAGATTGTCTGAGTTTTAAAGTGATGCAGCACTGATGGTCCAGTTCTCTTCAGATTCGTAAAACAGTGTCCTGGGTTCAGCAGTAGCAGTCATTTTTCTCCTTCTTGGTAGCTGGTGCAGTGCAGTGTTTTGACTTTCGGCTCGGGAACAGAGCTGATAACAAGGATGTTTTGGTTTGGCCAAGGACTTTGTGAGCCTCATGCTCTGCCAGGGAGGAGGGGAAGCCAGGAGGAAGCAGAGACAGGACACCTGACCCAAACTGACCAAAGAGGTATTCCATACCACAGCATGTCATGCCCAGGAGGTAACTGGGAGTTACCCGGAAGGGGGAGGGACGGCAGGGTTGGAGGAGGTATCAGTGGGTGCTTGGTCTGGTGGGGTGGGGCAAGTTATCAGTTGGCTGGTGCTGAGGTGCTGTATTCTCTTCCCTTGTTATTTCCTTTATCATTATTATCATTGGTGGTAGCAGTAGTGATTTGTGTTATACCTTAGTTACTAAACTGTTCTTATCTCAACCTGTGGGAGTTGCATTCTTTTGATTCTCCTCTCTGTCCCTCTGGGAGTAGGGGGAGGGAAAGAAGGGGGGGAGTGAGTGAACGAGTTGCCTGACTGGGTTTAAGCCACGATGAACGGTAGTTTATTTTTCATTTTTTTCACAAGAAAACATAGCTAAGAACCTGACGAAAAATTGCAAATCAGTCACTGATTTGCCAACAACACCGAGCTGTGTGGTTGATACTCTGGAGGGAAGGAATGCCATCCAGAGGGGCCTTGACATACTTGAGAGGTGGCCAATGCCAACCTCATGAAGATTGGCAATGTGAAGTGCAAGGTCCTACATGTTGGTCAAGGCAATCCCAGGCACAGCTACACGTTGGGTGGAGAAGTGATTCAGAGCATGAATTTTTAGTCCATGAAAAAAGGACTCGGTAGGACTGTACCAGGAAATGTGTGGTAATGGCTTAAGAAACAGCTGTTTCCCAGTCTCACAGTTGTAGGTACCACCCATGTGGTACTTTTAGGCAGCCTTGGAAATGCAGTAGCTCATGAAAAGACCCAGCTCTGTAGCCACCTTGTTGTTAGTCTTTCTTTTCCTGCCTTCTCCATGAAAATACTTCTGTCCCCTGTAGGGGGGACATATAGCCTTGAAAGGATATAGTGTCCTTCTGTAAGGACCTGATCGGGACAATCTCCCCCTGGTCACAGTGGGACACTTAGGCTGTTGAAAAGGCAGCCTGCTGCTTCTGTGGGTGTGAGTACAGGAAAAGGTCCATAGTTGTGTTCTCAGCAGCACTGCCAGGACTGTGTCATTACAAATAATTAAAAAAAAATAAAATAAATCCAGGTATGAAACAAACCCCTCGAAAGGGAACTTTGCCTTTTTATTTGGAAGACATTTATTTTCCTACACTTGAAGTGTTTTGCATGGCTCATGCCGAACTGAAAGAAGACATCTATAAAAATAAATTACTAGAAAATAATATTCAGGTTTTGCAGATCACAGTTTGTCGCTGCTTCATCTGCTGATGCTTAGAAATGATTGTCAGCTGAACATTGCAATCTTCAGAATTAAGGTATCATCAGGCTTTTTGTTGAAGTGTGCTTGAAAAGAGCCTTTGTACATTTTCACTCTTTTTCTCTGTTTAGGGATATGTTTCTTTCAAGTAGATTGTTGACCCTGGCAATTCATCTAGAAGTTCTGCTCCTGTGCCTCCTTATTCTCTTTATTTTACACTAATTTATTTGTGATGGAAAACAAGGTTGAACAGAAAAAGGAGGCAGTGGGAAATGACCTTTCTACTTGTGCTAATCTCATATTAATTACTGTTCTTTACAGAAATAGCTATAAACAATATGCTATAACCTCTAGAAGAGCAAGATCAGGATTGAGGATCATCAGGGGACTGGAGCACCTCTTGTATGAAGACAGGCTGAGGAAGTTGGGGCTGTTCAGCCTGGAGAAGAGAAGGCTGTGTGGAGACCTCATAGCAGCCTTCCAGTATCTGAAGGGGGCCTATAGGGATGCTGGGGATGGACTCTTCATCAGGGACTGTAGTGACAGGACATGGGATAATGGGTTAAAACTTAAACAGGGGAAGTTTAGATTGGATATAAAGAGGAAATTCTTTCCTGTTAGGGTGGTGAGGCCCTGGAATGGGTTGCCTAGGGAGGTTGTGAATGCTCCATCCCTGGCAGTGCTCAAGACCAGGTTGGACGAAGCCTTGGGTGAGATGGTTTAATGTGAGGCGTCCCTGCCCATGGCAGGGGGGTTGGAACTAGATGATCTTAAGGTCCTTTCCAACCCTAACCATTCTATGATTCTAAGATAGTTTTTTTAGGTGGCCCTCAAATACTAAGTAAATTTTGCATGTGTACATATATGTAAAAATAACTAATTTCATGTTTTACATAAGGTTTTGTTAAAGTATTTCTGAAAAAAGATACTTGACTTTAGAAGTGTTCAGCCCTATTATCTTCAAAGAAGGTAACTAATTTTTTACGGGTGCTGTCAGCAAGAGCCATCAGTATTTAGCCTGTCTGGGGATATAAATAAAGCAGTATAAATTCAGAAGCTCTAAAGTTCTGTCATAGCACCAGACAGAATTTTGGACCTGTTTTTGCTGTCTTAGCAAGCTGTGATAGAAAGGCAGAGTTTGGCAGTCAGTTTGATGTAAAGCCAATATGATGGGATAAATAAAAGAACGAACAGTGTGAAATAGTTTGGAGTCCTGTTAGTAACTGTCTCATTGTAACTCCGTCAGCACAGTCCCTCATTAGGGGTAGCTGTCAGGATGAGAGCATGCCACCTCCAATAGCTGGTCGTATGTAGATAAGAAGTAGAGCTCTCCACTGAGCATTGTGGCTGAGGAGCAGCCAGAAAACCAGAAAAAAGAACAGGCTGAGGACCAGTCAGAAAACTCGCCAAATGAAACCTAATAGACTTTAGGCTAGCAAATCTCAAGGACTGAAGTATCCTTGTTTCTGAAGTCCTGATGTGGTTGAACCATCCGTTGTGTATTAATAGTTTGGTATTCACTAGATGTTATTCTGCATATTAATTAACACTTTCCCAAGTTGGCATCATTCTCTCACCTTTTGATTTTGGTCTTTATGTGCACACATTGGTGCTGGGTGGTTAGAATGGGCTTTTTAAGTCAAGTTTCATTTTTCTGAGCACTGCTTCAGGCAAACTGGATGGTGTTCATGTTGAATTATGCTAATGCTGATACAGTTGGAAAATCTAGAGGGTGGTGTAAGTTATTTTCTCTTTTACCACAAAAAATCCAAACTTTGTCACATGAGCCATCACTGTGCATGTGCCATTGAAGTTTTCAGGACCAAATTACATGCTTTTGTGGGTAGGCTCAAAACGATTCTTCTTTGTGGGTCTGAACTACAGGGGCAGTATTATGTTAAAAAAATATCATTGCTTATGGTAGGTTAAGCATATAATGTAACTTCCTCAGTTTATAAATAAGTCTGAGAGAACACAAATAGAATAACTGAAAGGAATCCTCATTTGGGAAATCAAGCTTATTTGCTTTTACATGTTTCTAACACTAAGCTGGAACCTTCACACTTCTGTTGTGTGATTTGGGCAAGAGGTTGCGAGGCTGTTAGAGTAGAGCATATACGTGGTTTCTGACTTGCTGTTGTGTGCCTCTCTTACCAGCTTTCAGCCTTTTCAGGAGAGATACTGGAATAGAGGGTCTCCTTAATTGTTATGGGTGAGTTGTGACTGATGGAGATCAAGTCTGAAGTCCTTTGGTTATCAGAGGGTTGTCAGCTTCAGTGAAGCACATGCTCAGCCATTGAGTGTGTTGATCAGTGACAAGAGTGAACAGCGAAACCATTGTTAGTGTCTTCTCTGGGGAGTTACAAAACTCAGCTCTTTTAGAGAAGGTTCTGTCTGAGCAGCAGAGGACCTATACCTGGAAGCGTTCAAGGCCAGGTTGGACGGGGCGTGGAGCAACCTGGTCTAGTGGAAGGTGTGCCTGCTCATTGCAGGGGATTAGAACTACATGAGATTTAGGGTCCCTTACAACCCAAACCTGTGATTCTGTGATACCATTGCATAACTTAGAAATAAGTCTGTCTTTAATAAAAATAAAAAATTGAAAAAATAAACTCAAGCAGGTATCTGAGTCTAGCCATTGAAAGAAATGAGTTAATTGCAAAGTGTGAATTTTGCAATCTCTCGTGCCAGCTATTCATACTATTGTATTTATCTTTTTTCACTTCACTACAAATTAAAGCATTTTTCTTCCCCCTCCTTTTTTGAACTAAGATGCTTAGAAATGGTTTCCAAGTCCTAAAATGGAGCTAGTAATTTTAAAAAGGCCAATACTTACCTACAGAAAACCTTTCCATGGTTTTAACTTTACCTCTGATTTTGTGTTGGATATGACTCCTCTACATTTAAAGTTACAGAATACATAAGAATATTAATAAGTCTAAAAGCAGTGCTCTGAGAGTGAGAAGCCAGTTTTGCAGTGGTAGAGAAATTATTAGGTAGCATAATTAGAAAAGTAGACAAACTTCTGAGCATGCAAGAACTTCTGCAAATCTGAAATACAAGCTGCAAACTTCAAATGTAAATTAAGAAACTGTTGTGACATTAATAACATCTATTAAACATGCTCCATTATCTTTTCTTTGAGATGATCTAATAGATTTAGCTGAATTTGAAATTAATCGAGGTTGTCTTGGTGCTTGATACCTGCTATTCCGCTGTGGTTAGAAATAGTTGCAGTGCTATCCTGTGATATTGCAAAGCAATGCACACGCTTGTTTTATAAGAGGAAAGCTTGATGTTAAGGAATGTAATTCACACAATATTGAAGCTCTCTTGAATGTCCCTTTACTTTGAGCACCTGAGTAGTCCTCTCAAGGCATGGGACTACGTGTTATTAAATGGAGGCTCTGTGCATTGCACTGGAGTTATGTGCTAAGTCGAGTTAATGTGCTAAATGCTAACCTAAAAGTTAGTCTGAAATTAATTTAGATTGCCTGTCTCAATTTCTAGGTATGAAATCAGTGTTAGTACTTGAGCAGAGTATGTTTCGCTTTCAGAAAACTTTCAATTACATTTTCTGTAACTCCAATTGCAGTGTCTTCTGAGAGTTGTTCCTTGAGTAGCATCCAAACTACTTTTTGATGCATATTTGAATTTAATATATGTGAATTGTTTTGCCTGTCCTGCACTCCAGAATGTTCCCGCGAGGATCTTCTCTTTCTTTTGTAAATGTTTATTTTCCCCTCTGCCCCATCATCTTTTTTAGTAAATAATGCATTTACTGTTACTTAGTATTCTAACTAATAGATAAACAGTATAGTAGCATCAACTGTGATTATTTTTTTCTCTTTAATGTTAGATAACTGTATAGGCACAGAAAAAAAGCCTATTTCCTCAGGCATTTGACATGGTGAGATGTTCCAGCAATTTTGCTGTGCTCTCACCCTGTTATAAACTGGTTCTGTTTGATGTGACAGCAATATTCTGTATAAAAAATGTGTTTAATTCAAACCTTGCAGAGCAAGGAGAGGAGCATAAACTTTTATTTTTAGACTGTACTACAAATTCTGTCTGGAGCCAAATGTATTTTCTTGGGCTTTCTCATGCATTCACTATCCACAGGCTTCAGACCACAAAGCTACCTTGATCGTGCACTGATAAATTCTTTTTTAGCAGGATGCTAAAAATACACAACTTTGAAAATATTTTGAGACAAAATTTTGGGTGCTTTCCTGGTCCCCAGTTGATTCTGCATTAATAAGGTGATTAAATGCAATCTGTGATACTGATTCTTGTGAGATCCTGCAACTTACTTTAAAAATACATCTGTGATTAACTTAATGGTATTTGTACCTCTGAGTAAAAAAAAAAAAAATATAATAGCAGGTTCTCCAGGTATTTTAAGTTAGACAGTTCCTTATTTAACATGTTTAGTAAGAGGAGCCACACACTTATTTTTAAATTTATGCTTTCTACTGGCCATAATTTAATTTTATGTAAAGCAAAACTGGTGAAGCTAATACTCTTCTGCCTGTAGTGATTGTGGAAAGCATGTTTTATGGGACATTTTCAGTCCTCCTGCCTATGATAGCTGAGCTTGTGGCAGTAACACAAACTTAAAACCAACCCTGCCTCCCTGTAGACCATAGTGACTACCACATTGGGCTTTCAAGGCGGTTCTGCATCCCTTTGCTGTAAGGCTTCCTTGCTACCCAGAAAGGGTGGAACTAGTTTATGTGAAAGTTTATATGACCTGTGCTAAGTGGGAGGTCAGACTATGGTCTTTTCTAAAATCTGCATCTTAATACGCTTCATAGGCTCAGCAGGATGCTTCATGTGCAGTTACGATATAGTGGCAAACATAAAATCAGTCTTTGTAGCTGCATTCAACTCCATGGGTTGTGGTCAATGGAAGGGCATTATCAGGTGGGACCTTTTGTCACTCTAATTTCTCATGTGGGTGTGTGTGTATGTATGTATGTGTACTAAGACATGCATCATTCAGGGTCATAGGATGGTTTGGGTTGGGAGGGACCTTAACACTCATCCAGTTCCAACCCCTGCCATGGGCAGGGACACCTTCCACTAGACAAGGGTGCTCCAAGCCCCGCCCAACCTGGCACAATTCTGCAGCCTCACCTAAACCTGTTGCAAATTACATCTTTTTCTGCTACAGGCACTGAGCTGGTTGGAAGGGTGTTTCAACTTTCTGTGAGAGGGGATGTAGTGGATATTATGAAAAGTGACAAGGGTTAAAATGTGTTTGCATTTGAAATAGAGAAATAAAAATTATGGTCTGTATGAACAATTCTGTGATGTTGTAGCTGTTACACATTAACAAAGACAGTCTGTTAAAAGGCATTATTCATAAGAAAAAATAAGTTGCAGTAATATTGTCATCTAAATCAGGTTCAAAGATGACTGTAGAAGAATTGCATAGTTCTGTACACTTTGCATCATTGTGTTTGTTGAAAGGATATCATTTTCTCTTTAAATCACAGGCTTTGAAAGAGCACTGGCAATTTTTTTTTTCATATACTTAACCTTTAGAGTTTTTAAGTGCTTTAGTAATGATCTCAACTTCTCCCCTGTAATTTCGGAAAATTATAAAATTACAGATTTTAAAAATAGCAATGTACACCTCCACAGCATTTCTCAAGACACACTGAGCTGTCTATGTGGGCCTTGTGTTCAGGTAACTGACTGGAGTTTGCTACAAAGGTTGCTGGAGGAGGCTAAAGAAAACCATCTAATTAACAGGCTTTTCATTGTATCTTGCTCTAAGCAGCCTTCAGCACATGCTAAATCTCATCAGTCACTGAAAGCTAAAATGGAACTACACTGCAGTTGGTGGAGAAAAAAATCTCTCTTCAGCATCACCAACTGTAGTGATCAGCAGAGAAATTCTTTAGACGAGCAGGAGCTGCCAACACAAGATGAATATGGATTTCATATGTGGCCTACAAGCAACAAAATCACATCTCTGTTTATTTCAGTGTGTGCAAATATATGTGTTAGAAAAAAACCTTAATTTCCCTTTCATAGGGGCAGACTAGGAGCTGTGGTTAAGGAGAGCCTTCTGTTCTATCGTGTACCCCTTGTCGGTGTGTGTTTGTAACCTCAGACATAAAGTCATCCATTTCTCTGTCTTACCCAAAAGCATTTAGGAGAGAAGTGCACGTGGATCTGCTTCTGAATAGCATTATGTCATATTCAGGCTTGGTTCTGTCAACAGTGTTTATTTTATGCAACAAATGTGTCAGTTATAAAGCTTCAATTTTAAAAAGCTTGGGAGTTATGCTAGATTTTCACAGTGAAAAGTAGGCCTGTTTAAAAAGCAAATAAAAAAAAAAAATGGTCTTGGGTTCTCAGCTTGCTTCACCATGTAAAGATGGAGAACAACCTAAATCTTTATCTTGATCCAGGTGGATTCTGTCTAATGGCACATGAACCTAGTGTGTTTAGTGGTATTTAGCAGGATTTTCTGTTATGTTTCTTTCAAAGCAGTCATACACAAGAGTAGCATTACCCACACTGAATGGAGGATCCTGACATCTGTGGTTCTGGAAAATGGAAGTCTTGTCTGGCTGAGGTTTCTTGGGGGAACTTGGCTGTGCAGTGAGCACTCTTATTGTGTGTTCTAACACTCTTCTTGTGCACCATGTTTTTCAATAATTACTGAAAAAGTTGTCTTTTAATTAATGACATGATTAATTAGGAGAAATAAATGCTTTCATGAGATAAATAATTGGTGTAGCAGTTAGTAATGCCAGACGTTAAGATCACTTCAGGGCTTCAGATCGCTGATGTTAACTTTTATAGGCAGTGTTTTTAAAGCAGTAGTAAAATACATGCACCTTCTCTTCAAACTTACTTTAAGACTCAGAAGTAAACCCTAAGATTTCAGGGTTTTTACCCTGTCAGAAGGCTATCAATGTAGCAGCTGAAAAACGAACTGCCAACATACAGAGTTCTTAACAATAAAAGTACATGTTGGATTGAATTCCCTCAAGACTAAACTTGGTCATTAATCTGCAGGGTAGGTGCTGTATACATCAGAGTAGTTTCAGATACCTATCAGTGCATATACCTTGCAATCTGATGGACGTTGTTCTGGGGCATCTGTACTCATGATGCATGTGACTGGGTGTTGCAACTCAGTCTGTGGAGTGCATCATTTTATTTTTATTAGCTGGGAAAAGTGGATACTGATGGAAATAACTCGGCAAGTTACTGAAGCAAAAATGTTATTTTTATGTTAAAATAAATGGATGAATGGGATCTTTGATGCAATATGCAATCTCGAGAGATGATTCAGAGCCAGAGGATCTGAAATATTTAGACATTAAACTTCTAAATACTTAAATGAATTAGTATATGGCACAGCTCAAGAAATCATTAAAATTGGTTTTGCTTTTATCCTATTTGCTAGCTGCAGTCAGGAAACGTGCTAGAAGGAGGTAAGAAAGGATCTAAAAATTATTTCCTGTTAATATGGAAGGAAAAATACGATAAGTAACTGGAATACATACAATCTGCCAGTTCTTTCCTGGTCACATCTTCTTGTAGAAGTAAGACTTTAAAATAATTTTTGTTTGTTGACAAGTAACAACAGATAAATACAGTTTTGGGCCTCCTCTTGAGGTTTAAAAAGTGTCCATAACATTAGCATTCGCCTAGGTGCTAAATACCGATTTAGCGTGAAGAGAAAATAGCATCAAAAAAGTATTAAAACCTGGAAAAATGAGCCATTGAAAGCTTGAAGTATCTGCTGACTTAATCAACTAAACCATTAAATTTATATTAGGAAGTATTAATAAAAATTGGAATTGTTTGAAGTCACCTGGCTGGTTGTGCATAAAGTCACAATTCCAATAGTGTGAGGCAAATTAGTCTGGGCAAAATCTCCATCAGAGTAAAAAGGAACTGGAGGAGCAGCACCAAAACACACACTGACAGCATTAAAGAGGGAAGAGCAGTGTGAGTAAGATACTGGTATCAAATGGAAATGGCCAATAAGGCAGCTAATGTAATACCAATGGCCAATAAGGTTTAAAGGCAGCAAGACAGCATTTAAAAAACCCTATTACAAATGAAATAAAGTTAATAAAATGCTGCCACAAGCCAGTAGAAAGAGCCCTTACCTGGTACAGACTGAGATCATAAAAGGCTATGCAACAAAAGACAAAATATTTAATATTTCTGTATTTGGAATTAAACAGAAATCATACATCCACATATGTGATGCTGTGCAAGGAATAGAAAGTTTAACTTGTGCATCAAAGGATGTTGTAGAGAACTGTCAGTCAGCTTGGAAAATTTAGACTCAAGACTTTATTTAGACCAGTTAAGCAGGAACTTGCATGGTATAATGGCTTAGAGTTTCTGATTTCAGTCTTTTGAAATTGTACCTTCACAGTGGGAAAGGCTAGACCTACTAATCGCCTCCTTGTCTAATAGCTTTTCTGGATTGGTCTCAGATTGGTCTCTGTACAGAGATGCGCGCATCTCCTCACATTCCAAGTACTGTTGGCATTCCTAGTACCCTCTGTATGCACCTCTTTTGCATTAAACCTTTTGAAGTATCATCTTTTCTATGGCAGTTTTACGGAACAGAAGATGGATGTTTTACATGTGTAGACAGCTATTTTGATATATTGTTCATACATAGTTTGCCCCATCTTAATGCAACAGAACTTTAAAATAAAGTTAAACCTATACAAGAACATATATTTCAGTATATTTCTACCTGCTTGGCATAACTAAAATATGTAGCTAATGTTTACCATTGCACTGTACTCTATTGCATGAATCTCAGACTCAGCCTTAGGAAAGAACTCTCCAGCCAGTATTTGTTATATTTGAACTTGGCTATGCAATAAGTCAGTGAATACCTATCTGAACAGCAAAGCATATTTTCTAAAGTATAAAGACTTGAAGAGTTTTGGCAATACTGTGCTGCACATACTCTGGAGCTAAGCTGCGGAAGTACTATTTAAGAGTAATTGTGAGGCTTTATTTTGGTTTGGATTATTTTTCAGTTTTCAGTGAAGTTTTCCAAATGTATGACTGGTAATTTTAAAGACCATGATAAAAGCGTCAAGTAAATAAAATTGATTAGTGAATGTGTACCTATAATTTAGAAGATTTTTTTTTTTTCTTACTGTAGTAGTTAAGTATTACACATAAGACATGGAAATTAGCGTCAAACTTAGTTATCTTCCTGAAATGCCAAAGATCCCATTTTTTTTTCCAGAACTTGTAAAACTCTTAATGATTTTGAGAATTCAGGAATGCAGGTGCTATGTAAATATCAGCAATCCAGTGTCCAAACGTAACATTCTGTTAAAAAAATAACAGGAGTATTCGAATATCCATCTGGTTTAAATGCTGGCAACATCCAATGGTGATGATCCTGTCATGCAAAAGGGCTGCAATGTGTTAGCTGCTAGCTCAGACAAGGGTGCTGTGTAGAGCTCTGTTTGTTTCTTGGTTTATTATTTTACATTAGGGATGATTATCACAGCCCCCTGCACGCAGAGAGTGAGTTTTAAAATGAGATGGTGTGATAATGCAGGGATCATGGCTGTTTTCCTTAAGCTGTATGCTTGAGTGTGACTGTTCCTTGCAAACAGATGCACAAGCTTCCATATGCTCCACTACCTCATAGTATTTTGAAGGCACTGACTTGCCAACAGAAATACAACTAATGTTATCTAGTTGGTGTCATAAATGACTGTAAAATGAGGGATAGTGTCAATAGTGGCTTAATGATTTTTTTTTTTTTCTTACCCAAACACGATACAAGGGACTTTCAGATTCCTCTAAGCAGATGTTTTTAGAACAAATTAGAAAGATGTCTGAGGCTTATCCCAAATTCAGAGCACTAGGAGAGCAATGTATATGTGGTCTATAAGACCCCAGATACAGGTTGCAATCCGGCAAATACCCTTGTTTTAAAATTCTCATTTCAATCTAGATGATATTTAATGTGGAAGTAGTACTGTATCTCCATACCAGATAAAATTAAGAATAATCATTTATAATACCCCATTGCACATGTCATACATGACATTTTAGCCAATTTCTTGCAAAAACAATATATCAGCAAAGTAGGAAACGTTGGTAATTTAGTTCTAAGCACAGTCTAACACCGCATCTGAAACATGTAACTTACTTTATGCGCAACTCTGCTTGGCATGCCAAGTATTCCTTCCCAGACATCAGGCAGCGTCTGTTACTGGTTTAAATCTACATACATAAAAATATATATATAAGAGGGCAAGTATGATAATTTGTACAGATATTAAGGAATATGAACAGAACTGCTTCACTCTGAATTATAGGAAAATGCAAGAGGAGAATGAATTCCCTAATAGTGGCTGTAAGTCAGACTAAAGGGCTGTATGTCTCCTCAGGGGTAATATTAATGTTTACAAGAGTAAGAATGGACTTTAAAGATAGTCTGGCAGAATAACAAGTAGCAGCTCCCATTGTCTTTCTCAAAAGCTTGAGCACTGACCTGTCTGCCAAAGAAGAGAACTTGTAAAGTGCATGCATAATTGATTTTAAAAGACATCCAGAATATATTTCCTTTCCAGGTGGATATGGAGATGTCAGAGAGTAAATGGAATAAAAGGATATATCCAGCCTTTCGAATTTAACTCAAGCATTTCTCCTGTCCCAAGTAGTCCCCTGAGCATACTCTTCCTCATATCGCCTCAGCAGTAATAAAACAAAGATTATACCACTGGAACTCACTGAACCTGGAAATTCATGACTAATAACAGATGTTTGCTTAAACAACTCTCTGTTGTCTTCACTTGTGATTGTATTTTCTCCTGATAAAGACCCTATTATAGTCTTTACCCTCTGTGCTAGTATCAGCTGTATGCTGAGACTTCCTCAGATTTTGAATTCCTTTTCTAAGTAATTTTCTGACTGCACACGAAAGTATTCACTCTGTCACACATTCAGCATGCATTTGACTGAGCAGAGCAATGATGGTACTGGACTGCAAGTATAAGCAGTGTCTGGCACTTCATTTTTGACTTGCAGAAATTCTCAGAAAATGAGCAAAACTCAAAACCAATTGCTTTCTAGGGCGTGGAAATCCTGTTTTCTGTAAAAAATAAAAAAAGAATTGGAATCTGTCTCAATGATCCACAGCATTGATTGAGTAGTTTTAAGTGGTCTTGAAAAATACAGCCCATTTCTAACAAGAGATCTTGTGTTTCTGTCTGCTTAGATTTTGCTGGAATAGCTTGCCTTTGTGTGACGGCACTGTTTGTTTTTTCTGGTTTTATTTGGTTTTGGGTTTGGTTTTTTTGTTTGTTTTTTTGGGGGTTTTTTTTTTTTTTTGGATGTGAACCATGTTACTAAGTGTATGCTCTAGTCATCTTTAACAGGTTTCACCTCTAAATATTTTATAAAGGACATTGCAGATTGTCTTCCTCCTGCACAGCACTTAGCTTCTAAATTATCTTATAAATCGTTTATTGTGTATCTTGGCTTGAAGATGACTAATTCCAATGAGAGCAAAATTGAAATATTGTCTGTTAAGATAACCTTAAAATTTCTGAAGGCAAAACTGACAGCTTTAAGTATATGTGTCTTAACAAAATTTACATTACATGACTGGGGGAGTAGGATTGTAGTACTTCAGTAATGTGATTCTGGCTGGTTTTCAGACAGTGATCTAAAGCCCTTCTATACATGAAGAAGTACAATGTAGAATGAGTGAAGGTTTAATCCTTACTTCACTGATCACATGATTACACCTACAGTGACCTTTATTTTTTCCCCAGTAAATACTTCTTAGTATATGTAGACTTTGAATCAGTTTTTTATGTAAGAGGACTGTAATAATTCTCCATTCATTGGAGATTGTCTATCAAGCCAGTGACAGACATGTGAGAAACCTAATTTTTCTGATCTTAACCGTTACCTTCAGATATCTGCAGTAATGGGTAACAAAATTTCAGTTTGTTTGTTTAAAACGCTCAGTATGTTCGTTTAAAATACTCAGAGTATGTTATATCAGTCATATCAGTATGACTCACTGGTTTTGTTCTTTCAGCATATATGGATGATTTCCTTTAATTGAGTTTACTCTTCATACACTTGGGAAGTTTTTCTTGCATCACCAAATAAATCCTGGTGTTCCCTGGTCTCAGCTCTAGATACATTTTTTTGTACTTGCATTATATGTTCATTATCACAGACATGTTTAGAGGCATTTTGAAATGCATATGACAGTGTAAATGCATATTAAAAGTCTACACAAAGAGCTTTGAAGCCATTACTGTCACTTTTGTAGATAAGTACTTAGGGATTCTTAAATCCAGGGATTATTTGACTGCTTCACATGTTGAACCATTAAATCCTCATGTGAAATGCAGTATGAAATTTTTGGTGATTATGGATTAGCTTATCACAGAGTTTAGCAGTGAACTCATTTGTCCTCATTGACAGTAGAAGTGAACTAGTAAGTTAAGCAAACAGGAAGGCTTGCTCATCCTCAGCTATGGAACAGGAAAATAAAGAAAGAATAAACCTGTCCAGTTCTTAAAGCTCTACTGAGAGGTTGTTCCATAGCTTCCCTTCTGAAAGAGATAAAAGCTTCTAGCACAGTTTTGGTTGCAGAGATAAAGCCTGCAAGGCTGTGAATCCTAATGGAACTATTGTGGAAACTAGGCCATCTGCAGGAATAACTTTGCTTATATCAAACCCTTAAAAGTACCATGTGAGTAATCTGCAGGGATGTTTTTTTCCGGTTCATCCAGTCTTTTTTATTTCTTCAAATTGTGTTGACTAGTGTATTTTTTGTAATTTTGAGTACCAGAGGCTGGAGAAGAGCTTTTCCGAGTCATCTGTTGAAGGCAACTTAAAAATAATATGATTTTAGCTTAACATGCACAGTAAAGGGAAACTAGAAGATGTGATTTCAATTCAGCAATGTGTTGAATTGAAACCAACAAGTTTGATGTCTTAAAGCAGAAACAGATCTTGTCTGTCTCCATTCTTTTCTTGACTAAACAGCCCCAGTTTGTTCAACCCCTCTTCATCAGACATGCTAATACTGATTCCATCCTGTATGCTCCCTTGGACACTTAAGTGATCCATTTTTCCTTTCTAAAATGTAATGCTAAGTATTTCTGTCATACCTTTTAAGTGAAAAAGGCCACTGTTTTAACATTTGTTCATAGTAGCTGTCAACTGCTTTTGAATCCACACTATGAGTTTTAAATAGTCTCTGAAATCACAATTCCAGATAATCAAAAGCATTACTAAATGAAGGTAGAGGATATAGAATATGCTTCTGTCCATCCATGAGGGCTGTTACTCAGTTTTAGGAAGAAATAGGGTTAGTATGATCAGATTTTTCCCTGGAAAATACATACTGATATCTGCTTGTCTTTCTGTGTTCCTTGTAGGTTGGATGGGCTTCGGGTGGCCTGGTCTAGTGGAATATGTCCTTGCCTGTGGCAGGGGGTTAGATCTAGATGAGCTTTAAGGTCCCTTCCAACCCAAACCATTCTAGGATTCTGTGATTCTGGTCAGAAATATTCAACATCTACGGATCTTTGCTATCTGAAGAAGTTATGAAAAATAATTAACTTAAGCAAACCGTCTCTCAGAGAATTGTGTTCTCTTTGCGACCAGTGTTTGTATTCATGGTGCTCATGGTATTTCCAGGGTATTTTAATCAGCGTTCTTTTTTCAGTCTCTTTTCAGTCATAAGACTGCAATCATCTGCCTTTTCTCCCCCTGCATTCTTCCTGGGTGCCAGCACTATGCTCTCAGCTTCTTATCACAGAGCTCTGCAGCGCATGTCTCAATAAAGCAGGACAAAAGGGCTACAGCATGCCTGAATTGGTAGCGCGCAAGCTTAAAAATGTGGAGGGTAGAGGGGATGAAGCATATGGATTTATACAAATTATTCAACATACACTAGAGATTTTTTAGACTTTTTACTTTGACCAAACGTGGGAGTGTTTTTCTGCACATTTAAAAAGCAAGGCTTTTGTAAATTCATATATCCCATTCTAAAACATGTGGGCAAGATGGCTTTTCAGTGAAAATGTCAGAACTCTTTTTAGCATTAGCAAACTTTTTTTTCCCAATATTTTTGAAACAGCTGAAGCACTTTTTAAATTTTATTGAAACTGGCAAAAAAAAAAAAGCCTGGGGCACATGCCTGTGGTCAAAATTGATGAAGTCATTCAAAATTTGATGAGACTTAAAATGGAGATTCTTGGCTGTTAAACTTATAGGAGTTTTTAGGCACTGATTTATTTTGTACTGGGGTATTTTGTAATTCGGCTTTGATGTTGGAATATGCTGGAAAATACACATACCATTGCTGCTATTTACTGCAACTGTGAGAGGAGCAGCTATGTAACAGTGCAAGGAGGATAATGAGAAGGTATCTATTTATAGAATTGGAGAGCCACAGAATGATTTGTCTTGGAAGGGACATTAAAGCTCATCCAGTTCCAACCCCCTGCCACGGGCAGGGACACCTTCCACTAGACCAGGTTGCTGCAAGTCCCGTCCAGCTTGGCCTTAAACACTGCCAGGGATGGGGCAGCCACAGCTTCTTTGGGCAACCTCTGCCAGCTCCTCACCACCCTCATGAAGATCTTCCTATTATCTAACTTCTAAATATTAGAAATAATGTTTTTACTTCTGCAGTGTTTAGTAGCACAGCTGTCTCAGAGTTGTCAGCACATTCTGCAAGACAGGGCAGAGTTGCAACTGGTGTGGGTTGATCTAGCAGAGTCTCAGATGTGTTTTGTGACCTTCAAGCTCCACTTGTTGTTACAGTAAACTTTGGAGGGACTATTTAGCAAAGAATATCAATGTTATTTTCAGTAGATAAGTAATGTAATTAAAATCTGGGTGCATTTTTTTCTCTGGTTATTATTTTGGTAAACATTCTAGGTTTATGTAATTAGGTTCTGACGATAGTCTGGACTAAGAAAAGTGCTTGCACCATAACTACACACATGCTTGTACAGCAAAGAGTATACACTTACTCAGTTCCTACAGTTTCCAAATGTTTATAACTGAGTAATGATGCACTTATTTCACAGAATCACGTGGCTAAGCTCTTTGCTCCTGCTGTAGTGGCCAGGTCACTAAACATGTGAGGAAAGATGGGTAAGGTACAGCACCCTACAGAAAACACATAGATCCTTTCATCTGCCTACACAATATAAATCCCAAATCAGTGAAAAAGTGCTAGAGGGGTTCCTTGTCTTCCTTAAATATAAAGTAATTTAGAAAAGCGTCAGGGTAATTAATATACAAGAGTGGAGAAGTGTGAATCCTCTTTATTGTATTAGTATAGTGTTCAAATAACAGACTTCAGTTTCAATATCTTTAAAAATAAGTTGCTATATCTTTGTTCATGCTCACTAGGTTAAGCTTTTGTTCAAAATACCTACATGTGTTATTGTCTCTTAGAAATACCTACTTAAACAGTGTGTTTATTCAGAACTTCTTTTAACTTGTAATTAGATTTAACTATATATTAGTAATTCCATTGCCATAGTATGTCCACAGGGATGAAATTAGAAGCAGTAAATTTGTATATGCTTTTTTTAACTGCAACAAATTTCTATTACACTATAGATATTAATATAGTTTTATTGGCAGACACCTATGCTGCCATAGATAATCTAGAAAATAAAGTGTGTATGTTCTTTCATTATCCCTTGCAAAAATTAAAATTACTATGATTTATTTATTTGTTTATTTTAAATAATAAATAATTTGGCATTTCCCACATTTGGTGACAGAAGAAAAGGTCGGTTGAAAGAGAAGTTGAAATGGTAATAAGTAGTTTATAACTGAGTTAATAGCCATAGGTTAAATTTAGAATTCTTTCTGGAATTAGGAGCAGAATAGAAAAAAAAGGATGAAGAAAGAATTCGAAGGTGAGAGTTCAAAGATCTGACAGGGAAAACTGACTAATTGCACAGTTGTACAGTACAGGTTGTATCAAACCTATGAACTTAAGAATTGTTTTTTTATATTCCTTTACCCTGTATTTAAACTTGTCATTACACTTTTTCAGTAAGACATTACCATACTGGCTTGGAGATACCTTTATTATGGGTTGGTTCTTTTCTGTGATTTGGGGGTTTGTTGTTTGGTTGGTTTGGGTTTTTTTTTGCTTTCTTGGTGTTTATGAGCCTGACTGAATTTTTTTGATGAGGAGTTTTCCCGGGAATGGAATGGCTGCCTTGGAGAAGGAAGAAGGGCATATAAGCTCTCCAAATTATTTCTTCAGTACTGTCCGACTTACTGTGCCTAACTTTTTTGTAAAACTATCTCAATCTAAACAGCATATTAATGCTATTAGATGTTTTCTTCTATCTCCTTTTGGTTTACTTGGATACTTCTTGAGTGAGCCCAGAGGAAGCCTCAAAGATGCTGTAAGGGCTGGAGCACCTCTGCTATGAAAACAGGCTGAGAGCTGGGCTTTTTCAGCCTGGAGAATAGAAGACTCCGTGGAGACTTTAGAGCAGCTTCCAGAGATACATGGAGAGGGGCTTTGGACAAGGGCCTGTAGGGACAAGACAAGGGCACCTGGCTTTAAACTGACAGAGGGGAGATTGAGATGAGGTTTTAGGAAGTTCTTCCCTGTGAGGGTGGTGAGGCACTGGCACAGGTTGCCCAAAGCAGCTGTGGCTGCCCCATCCCTGGCAGTGTTCGAGGCCAGGTTGAATGGGGCTTGAAGCAACCTGCTCTAGTGGAAGGTGTCCCTTCCCGTCGCAGGGGGTTGGAGCTGGATGAGCTTTAATGTCCCTTCCAACCCAAATGAGTCTAGGATTCTGTGATACTGACCTTTAGGTTGTATGTTTGCTTTGGACCATTTCATGCCTCCTTAATGAGCCCTGCATCCACGAAAGTGAGAATGCTTTTTCTCACAATAATTACAGGTATTATGATACAGTACTATAGTATTATATCAAATTCAGTATTCCCTTCAGCACATGTTTATTTTTGTGATTTTTAACCATTGAGGTTGCATTTATACTTGCACTTAAATAGCAACAGCTGATTTTATGCTACAGTGTTTTATCTTCTGTCTTAGTGAAATACACAAAATAACATGGCCTGCTAATATACCGTGCCTTTTGTTTTACCTGAACACCTTTACTGTTGCATCAGTTATAACCTGAATTAGGTCATAGGACTCTGCTTCTAACTTGTTGACTTCTAATCTGACCAACCGTGACAGCATACAGAAGGTGAATGAAGACATTTAACAATTCATCTTTCTCATAAAGGAGCTAATTGGTATCAGACCTTTCATCACCTAAGGTGAAAAGGAAATGGAGCTGCTTGGATGTGCAAGTGAGAGAAAGAGCCACCATTTCGAGTTTTATGTCTTGGACTGTTCACTCCAGTTGTTGGCTCTTTGCTTTGGCTAGCAAATATTACAATCTGACTCAAAACCCTTGATACCTATTCGTATTGTGCTTGGTGCATTTAAGCCCTATATTGCTCTATTAAAAGGCAATAATGCACTTTCTTCCTTTTTTGTGACCTCATTATGTTGTTGCTAAATCAACTTAATTATACCAGAGCCAGTCTCTTGAGGCTGCTCTGAGGATGCATTTTCTGAAGAATTCCAAGAATGAGGCCCAGGGAATAGGCTACTTTGATGATACGACCTTCCAGAGATTTCCTGTTTTATTGGGTTTGGGCCAGAAAATAGATTATTTTGTTGGATTTCGAATGCTTTCTGGCAGATATGCTTATAGCAACTTTGGAAATCCTCCAGGCTAATCAGCAGCTTTCTGAAGCCTTTTAATTCCCAAGTTCAATTATGTGCAAAAATATTTTGCTTTATTTGCGTTCAAGTATTATTGATTAGTCAGGGGCCCATTTACTTCTGTTGAAATTGAAGTGTAATTTAGGTAAGACCAGGTATTAATGGAGGTAAACTTTATAAAGGTGCTGCATAAAGTTTTAGAATGAAACCACTATTTAAAGCTAATTTATTTAACTGTGTTTTCAATGGCAAGTAGACCCCCTTGGAAAAAAAGATCCACTCTGTTTGTCTGAACTCTGAAATCGTATTTCTCCCACCTTTGTCAGGAAAGATCAAATTTATTAGCTGTTATCTGCAAATCAGACACTTAAAAATGCTTCAGGTACTTCTCAGCAGTATGGGTAATGTCAGGAAAGTATAATCTTGTTTGAACTCGAAGTTTTGTACAGAATGAACAGTCCTCTGTAATATGTTAAATTTAGTATGAGTCCTCCATTCCTGGTGAGGTACTAAACACAACATTTTGTATTCAGTGTGAATACAGGTTTTATGGAGAGGAGGAAAAAAAATCCTTTCCATTTTGATGCTCTTCAAAATCCATAAACTAAAATTTGTTTCATTAAAAGTAGGTTCCTTGTGGGGAAGATAAGAAAATGAAGTCTTAAAGCAGTTCTCAGATATAAAGATAGAAGAGTTTTGGGGCTTTCATTTATTAATCAAGTAAATAGGGTGAAATAGTAAAAGATGAGGATGTGTAAATCTCTCTTTTTAAGAGGGATTCAGCAGTCATATTGATTCCAAAGTAGGTAATGCAGCTATACTAAGTTGGGAATACTAACAGTTTTCCTGCGTGTACATGGCAATCCACACCATACATGGTCTAAAAGACCTCAAGTTAGAGCTACTGGGGCCTACACATGTTTACCTGTAACAAAGACTTATTTTTTTCCTAATTCTGCAAGCATAATTTATAATAGGACGGCTTAGGGATCTTAAGGAGATCAACGTTTTTATTTCCCTACAAATCAGATTTCCAGTTATGTTTCAGTGCAGTGATCTTTAAGTATTGGCATCTTAATGATTGACTTCTATAATTTGGGATAACTTTCCTACATTTTGTAGTGATACACTTTCGAATCACAAATGAAAATATGTTGATACCTCCTTTTTTTCTATTTTATTTCCCTCATCCTGTGAGTTCCTGACATATTTTTATCATGGTAAAGCTGTTTAAAGGAACAGACCTAGTTTTACTTTTGCAGCTGATCATTACAGGAATTATCCTGATAGGCACCATGTGGGAGCAAGGCCAGCCTCTTGCTATATTTAGAAGGAGAGTTTTGTGGAACTTGCAAGCAATTTTTTAATTCTAGTGGTTGAATTTCCTGCTGCATCCACAAGGAAATAGGTCTTGGCTTCACTTGCCTGAGTGTAAGAGGTATATAGATGCCCCATCCCTGAAGACATTCAAGGCCAGCCTGAATGTGGTTCTGGTCAACCTGATATAGTTGAAGATGTCCCTGCTCACTGCAGGGGGGTTGGATTAGATGGCCTTTGAAGGTCCCTTCCAACCCAGACTATTCTATGTTTCTATGATAATGGAAGAAACAGTTTCTCATTCTCTGTGAAAATGCCACAGTAGGTCTCTGCTTGGGGGTTTGTTTGGTGGTTGCTTACTCTGCATTTGGTATCATTATGAGAAAAATAAGGCCATGACTGTTGGAAAAGAGTTTGCAGTCAAAGTTGCAGAAACAGAATCCTGTTTACAAACAGAATTTAAATGGGAGGAATGTCTCTAATGTTCTTTAATTCCTTTGGTTTCTTGCAGTATTGGCTTGCTTCCCCTGGCACAAAGTGAAAATGCCTGGGTGAAGCTATGGTCTAAAGAGAATTCCACGTTAATGGGGATATCGAATGCCAGCCCAAGCATGCATATAAAACTTAAAATTAGGAAAAGTGATTCACAAGTTTTCTTTTCCAGTGGAGTCCTCTATGGATCATTTTTAACCCTAGCTGGTATTTTTAGAGGTGACCTGGAAGTATATGTAAAATCATCACTGCACTAGCGTGCAGAGGTCATGAGGACTGAATCTTAAACTAAATTGAGTGCTGGCCAACAATAAGGATTTCAATACAGAAATTGGAGACATTTCCTGGGAAACAGTGTCTCAGAAAGGGATTTTTATTTTTGCACAGGGCAGCAGCTATTTATAAAAGAAAATCGCCATCCATGGAAGGCCTGTAGCCAGAAGGGCTAATGTCACTTTTAAGCCTATGTGTTTACTGTTGTTTTAGTGCTGTTGGGAAGATAAGTGCTGCTCTTCTGTTAAGTCAAGAAAAAAAGCTGAAATATTAATAGGGTTCCATTAAGCTTTTCTTATAGCGCTGTACTGAAATTGTTCCTTATAAATAGCTCGTCAAAAAAATAATTAAAAAGAAGGGGGAGTGCAGTCTGGTTACAAAATCTATAGCTATCTAAATAAGTAAAGTATAGCTTTCTATTTCTTAATCTAATGGGTAAAGTACTATAAAATAAAAAATGAGAAACTGAAGCTTGCAAATTGGACTAACCATGTATTTAAGTGCCAGTGTGTGTGTTTTCTTGGAGGACTTTCAGATAATCTCACCAATTCCTTTCCCTTACTTTAGCTGTACTTCTGGATTGAAGGTTTTATTTCTCACATTTCTAACTTGAGAGGAAAAAAAGCTAGCATGATTATAGCCTTTACAATTAATTTGATTATGTTCATCTTCTCACAATACTTAAAAGTAAAAAGGTTGAAGTAAAATCATGGTATTTAATGGCAGCGGTCTTCAAATGCATGATTGATGATATTAAACGTTGTATTATTTCATATACACCCTCATAAATCAATGCTATTTCTGTGGTGGGATGACACTGAAAAATACCATCACAGTGACTTATTCAAGGTGCATTTCTTGAATATGGTAGGAGTTATACCCACCCAAGTTGCTACATTTGAAGCATTTAGTAGGAATAATGTTGGATTCAATCTAAGGTTAGACTTGATGATCTTAAAAGTCTTTTCTAGCCTAGCTGATTTTATGATTCTGTGTTGACCTGTTCACTACATAATGCAAAAGGTAGTTAAGTGATCTGAAAAAAATTCCCTTAGAAGATTGGGATTCATAAGCTTTCATGATAAACTGATAGTACTAAAGAGAAATAGGGTTCATCTTTGAAGGCCGTTTCCTTCCATGTTCAATGTGTTGTCTTTTCTTATTTCTTCTCAAGAAAAGGATTGTTTCATTTTCTCCAATTTTGATGAGGCCTTTTAAGTATGTTTGATAATATAATGAGAATAGTTGATGCTGGGGTTGGTTGTTTGGTTTTTTTTTTCCTTTTCATGTAAGAATATAAAACAAAGTCAGAAGTTACCCACTTTGATTCTACCTTTTCTATAAAAAAGTAAAGTATGGGTCCATTCCTGACTTAAGCCTAGCATGTGGAACTGAATACCCTTTGTGTTGTTCAGGTATTACAAATAGGTAAGAAAACTTCTGCTGTCACTGAAATAATCTATTTTTTTTTCATTATTAAGTACCTTTTGGTTATGGTTTCTCAGAATTTACTAGGGTAATTATGTTTTCTTTTGTAGATTGCAGATGCCAATCCAAGTAAGCTAATTCTTTTAAGTACCTGTTACATCTTTTGAGTATTGAAAACTAAATGCTCTTCAAAATTGAGCTGTTTTATACTTGGTAGTGTAGAAATATGTTTCCACATTAAATTTAAATGTCATGAAAACCATTGCAGGCTTTTGTTCATATTTTATGTGATTAAAGATATTCTAATTATGATGATGCTGTTAACAGAAGCATTTGAGATTTACCAGTTTCACAGTCTATTTAATGCATTTTATGAATGATACTTCATTTTAATTGGTGATGTATGGTATGCAAAGCCAAATGCTTTACGGAAGTTTTTTTTTACAATTAAGAAGGTATTTTTATCAAGCAAATTTGTGGTGAAATGAGTAGTTGCTTAGACCTGCGTGGTGTTGATATTGTGAAGATTATTGTATATCATATCTCTATAAAGCTGATGCTGTTGACATATATAATAGCTACTACTGTTTCTATGATGTTTGTGCTGGATTAAAGGGGCAGTAGCACCAATCCAACCTTGCTGAGGGCGCATCTCCAGCATTGGGTTAACAGTGCATGTGGACCAGCTGTCAAACTTTCCTTCTCTAAAATAGGAGCAAATGCAAAGCAATTTTTCTTTCCTCTTAGTAGTAAAGAAGTTATCGTATCTTTATTTCACAGAATGAGGCAAAGGATATTTTTTTCCTTTGTGTTCCTAATGGCTAAAACCTGGAGGTATGTGAGCTGGCTTCATTTATAGTCTTTCTAGATGGGCCTAATGTTGAGTATGCATTAAATGGTGCATACCGATTTAGCAATCAGGAATGCTCCAGTTCCATCTTGCCTGCCTGTTCTGCCAGGAAGCTATGCAAAGATATAGTACAGCTAGCTGTTATGGCTTTCAGCCACATAGGGATTTGCCTACATAACAGGAATCCCCAGCTTCCCTTCGGAAAGAACACTTTTCCAAGGCAGAAGTGCTAAAATAAAAGGCAGGATCTCATTAAACCATTTAACCACCTTTGTTTCCAACCTGAGAAATTTCTGTGCTCATGCTATACTCATTTCCATACTCCTGCTAAGTGCCAGAGCAATAGTTTGTAAGGAAAGAAGCAACGAATGCAGTTTGAATAGAAAAAAACATGTGAATTCTTTTTTTGCTAGATGGATACATGTTTTGTGTTGCAGGTCAAAATATCCCTGAACAATCAAGGTCTGTTTAGCAGAGTTCTAGTTGGAAAGGCAGAGATTTGAGAAGAGGCTTCTATGGAGAATAGAGGAATATTATTTCAGTAAATCAGTTTAGTGACCTAGTTAATGATGTCAACCACAAGCTCTTTGTGTGCCAGAGCTGGGTAAGGATTGGCATGCAACAGCAAATGCCACCAAAACTAGCATATTGCAGAACCAGTCTCTGGCACATGAGCAGAGAATGAAATAACCTGTTAAATTTGAATCACGAAGGTAGATCATACAACCAGAGCAACAGCAAATGTGCTCCAGGGTTACTTTGCTTTGACTCTCTCCAAGCAGAAGCAGCATGGCATTAAGAAATCTGTTTGAAACGGCACAGAGGTACAGTGAGAGTGAGCAACAGGGAGTAATTTTTTTTTTTTTTTAAATGGAGACACTGCCTCATAAAAGAATTATAATCTTTTTTTTTTTTTAAATGTATCACTTAAATTGTTGTTGAAATTGAATGACAGTGTGTTATTTGCATTTGTATGAATTTCTTTGATATTGAGATGATTCATCATGCTGCACACAGTGACTCCAATACAGATGCAAAAAACATTCTATTTTAGCAATAGTAACAATTATGTGGCAGGGTCCAGAATTACTGATGGTGTATCACTGCTTAAGAAATAGATCATTAAAGCCATCCATAACGATTACGAAATAAATCTTTTTATATATTACTGATAATATTCTATATTACCCATTGGTATGTCTAGCTATTACAGACCTTGGTCTAAAAACCATGTCAATTTAGGAATACTTTATAATATTTAATAGTAATACTTACATTACAAAGAATACTTCTCTGAAACCTTGCAAGTAGCATAGCAGGCCCATTACGTAGCACTGCTCTGTTCTGAACGCAGCATCCTCAGTGCTGTAGCCCAGTGTCACTGCATGCTCCACTGGCACAGAGCCCGTTTCAGTATCAGTAGGAAGCACAGTCCTTTCTGCTTGTGTTTATTTGCAGACCTATGGCACCTTCTGAGGCAGCAGAAACATTAACCTCCTGTGAAATTAAACAGTCTGACCAAGAACAGTTATACTGTGCTGCAGATCTCGAAGTGCTGTCTGAGGTGGACAAATGAAGTTCTGTATTTCATGATAAAGCAACACTTTATCATGATAAAGCAAAGCATGTTTTGTGAGCTCAGGGGAGCTTATTAAATCAGGGGCTCTTTTAAAGCTCAGCTATTATAGTTAAATATGGGGAGTATCCTGCTAATCCAAGGATTTACTCTGTGGACTAGTATGTTGAGGTTTAGACATGAGACAGAGACTTGCCAAGTATGACATCCTTCTTCAAGTGGCACAGGTTTTGATGGGGAAAATTCCTTGGAAGTTCAAGTCACTCCAAGCAGCAGCAATGTTTAGATTACTCACTTTTTTCTAGCACAGTCAGAGAGAGGTAATATATGTCACTAAAGGACTAAGATTTATAAAAACATACTGCAGAGTATTTAGTTTTCCTTCACATTGAAACCACAGAATTTTTTTTTTATTTTGTGGATCTTTTTCCTCCATCTTGTATTCTTGGTAGAGGTGAATATTAATCTATATTGCTAATCTTTGCTCAAAGCTTTCCCAGGTATTTTGGGGACTGTGCTTTTGCTTCTGTGGCGCGTTTCTGTATAGGTCCCTTTGGCAGTAAAGGCAGCAGTCCCTCAGAGGTTACACTGTGTTGTTCTTGGTGGAACAACTTCAGGCACTTCAACAATAGAGTAGCAAAAATCTCTGGCATTAACTTTTGGATTTGTCTGCTTGTTCTGGCTGGGATGGAGCTAGATTTCTTCACAGCAGCCTGTATGGTGGTGTGTTTTGGATCTATGGCTCAAACAGTGTTTCTAACACCCCAGTGTGTTGGTTATTGCTGAGCAGTGCTTGCACAGCATTGTAGCCTCTTTTTCCCTTTTTTGCTCCACAGAGAGCAGCCGGGGATGGGTGAGGCTGCGGGAGGACAGAGCCAGGAGAGCTCACCCCAGGTGTCCAGAGGGATGTCCCATGCCATAGAGTATCATGGTCAGCAATAATATTTGAGGGGTGGGAAGTGACTCGGGGCTCCAAGGCTGGATAGGCAACTGTCTGCTTGTGGGAGGTAGTGACGGAATGCCACTGCATCATTGTTTTGGTTTGGTTTTCCTTGAAACAATCTTTACTTCAGCCAACGAGCTTTCTCACTTTTGCTCTTCCCATTTTCTATCCCCACCTCGCTGGGGGGGAGTGAGTGCCTGCACGGTACTCAGCTGATGGCTGTGGTCAGCCTACCCGTGTACAATGCATTTGTCTTTGAAACTGTGTTTCTAGTTTTGTAAATAATTTAAAGCATAATGAAAAATTAATAATTGCTGCAAATCATGCAGCTAGTTCCTGAATTAGTGGGGGCTGCATGAGACCATGGTAAATATGTACAAATATGTTTGCTTTCATTTAAATTTAAGTTGCAACAAGCAATTGCCCAGTGGCAAAGCACTACATGCTCAGCTGCCTCATACAGGATCATAGAATAGTTAGGGTTGGAAAGGACCTTAAGATCATCTAGTTCCAACCCCTCTGCCATGGGCAGGGACACCTCACACTAAACCATGTCACCCAAGGCTCTGTCCAATCTGGACTTGAACACCGCCAGCGATGAAGATTTCACAACTTCCCTGGGCAACCCATTCCAGTGCCTCACCACCCTTACAGGAAAGAACTTCTTCCTTATATCCAATCTAAACTTCCCCTGTTTAAGTTTTAACCTGTTAACCCCTTGTCCTATCACTACAGTCCCTAATGAAGAGTCCCTCTCCAGCATCCCTATAGGCCCCCTTCAGATACTGGAAGGCTGCTATGAGGTCTCCACGCATCCTTCTCTTCTCCAGGCTGAACAGCCCCAACTTTCTCAGCCTGTAATCACACGAGAGGTGCTGCAGTCCCCTGATCATCCTCGTGGCCCTCCTCTGGACTTGTTCCAGCAGTTCCATGTCCTTTTTATGTTGAGGACACCAGAACTGCCCACAACACTCCAGGTGAGGTCTCACAAGACCAGAGTAGAGGGGCAGGATCACCTCCTTCGACCTGCTGGTCACACTCCTGATGCAGCCCAGGATATGATTGGCTTTCTGGGCTGCGAGCGCACACTGTTGGCTCATGTTAAATTTGTCATTGACCGACACCCCCAAGTCCTTCTCTGCAGGGCTGCTCTGGATTTTACACTTTACACTGGGACTGAACTTAGACATTTGGGAGGGTTTGCCACATGCACTTTTGTAATGTTTTTTTGTTTGTTGTTTTTGGTTTGTTTGTTGTTTGTTTTTTTTGGTGGGGTGGGGGTTGGTGGGTTTTTTTGTTTTTGTTTTTTTTTTTTTTCCACAGAAGTTACCCCATAGGCAAAAGGTTTAAGATACTTATCTAATAGTGAAGGGGCAGTGAGTTTTGTAGCTTTGAAAGAAAGGAAAGTGTAAATATTTTACAGTTTGCAGGAACCTCTCAGGAATAGATTTAAGTTTTAATAGTGCCTGTAAGCCATCCTTTGTGCCAAATACCAGAATACAATATGAGGCATATTTACTGCAGAGTCACAGTTGCAAATTCATATTGTAGTTCTGTAATAGTTATTAAATATTTATTATCTGTCAAACACAAATGTTTTAAAATATATGTAATTGTAATCACTAAAGCACAATAGTGAGCATGTTTATGGGTAATGATAGCTGTGGCCCTTTTTACTGAGAAGTTCAAATTACAGTTGTCTGACAAATTCCTGAGATTTGGGGAAGAAATAAAAAATGGGATTTATATGGGATGAATACTGAGAAAATTATCATCTTGAAAGGGTAGTTACATGTTTCTTAATGTAAATAATTATCACACTCAGCTATTGAGACAGCCAGTCATACAAACAAAGTGTCCTGGAATAGTGCATACTACATTGAAAACTGAATCGTTTTTAACCACTGTAGCACAATGTCAAGTGATTTAAGGGTTTAAAAATCTTATACTACATTTTAGCAAGAATGCCATAAAATAAATTCAGTATTATACCTGCTAAACCTACAGTTTGTTTTTCATTTCAGTGAAAAAAAAAAAAAATCATATTGCCAGTTTTATGGGGTTTAATTCAATTTCAGTATGTTAATAGAGAATCATAGAATGGTTTGGGTTGGAAGGGACCTTAAAGCTCATCCACTTCCAACCCTCTGCCAAAGGCAGGGACACCTCCCACTAGACCAGGTTGCCCCAGGCCCCGTCCAGCCTGGCCTTGAACACTGCCAGGGATGGGGCAGCCACAGGTTCTCTGGGCAGCCTGTGCCAGTGCCTCAGCACCCTTATAGTAGTAAGTAGCTAAGGTTCTTCTGCAAGTAGTGTAAGTTCTAGTGTATGTTAGTGCAGTAATACAAATCAGTTAACAGAGTCTGAAGGTCAGCAAGAGCTGAACAGAGGAGTAAACTGATCCTTTTTTCTCTGAAAAAAATGACTTGATATTTTTAATTTTAATCTTATTAAAATGTGATGTTATTTACAGTCAAGCTTAGATGTGTTAATATTTGTTAATTGGAATTGGGTACTGGAGACCTGTGTAGCTGATGAGCTTACTATATTTTTCCACTAGAAGGCCCATGTGAGAACAGTGAGAATACTCAAAGTAATAGTGTTTTTTATGCTAAGTGAAGAATATGATGATTTTCAAGGAATAAACTTGACTCAAACTGGGAAAAATGAGTACTAGTTTACCTCCTGTTAGCCTTTGGTAGATAGTAGAATGGTAACAGAACAAAATCTGCTTGTTTTAATCACGTGTTTATGTTACAATAGTATTTTCAATATTCAGGACTTTCTGCAGATTTACATGGGGTCTCTTTTTTACATTCTTTTTCCTTTATGAAATACCTAGTTTTAAGTGAGTGTGTGTATTTGAGTGCCATTAAATTGTTTCTGGTCTACATTTTTGTAGCTTAGTATAATTAAACTAGTATTAATGAGAATACTTTCATAGTGCTGCAGCTGCAAAGGATAGAAAAACTGATAACACGCAGCTGACTTGTGCCTCTGTCAGTATCTAGGTATCTGAACCTAAAGCCAGGCAACACACAGGAAAACCCCAGAGTGCCATGAGTTCCAGCAGAAAAACTAGAAACAGTGAATAAATTGATTAGAACTCAGAAACAGCTCCATCTCAAAAGAGAGGGTGTTCATGAATCCTTCAGGAAGCTTGTGAATATCTTTTGCTTGTATTTGATTGGCTTGTTTGTTGGCTTGTTTGAGGGATTTTACTCATTTCTGCTACTGAATTAAGATTTTGTTTAGCAATAATAATGTGGATGACAGTGCTGTCGTTTGCTTCCAAATGGCTGTATGACATACGTATCACAGTTTAGAGCATTTTGAATTCCAACTGTGGGATGTTGATGGAAAGGTAGGTGAAGAATTAAGTGGGTGAATCACCCTGCGTTTTCATAATTAGCCATCTTTCTTTGCCATTTGCATGTAGCAGAACTTAGGTTCTTGTTCTTTTGGCTTTTTCAGGTATGAATACAAGCAAGAGTGAGACAGTGAAAGAACATCCATTAAAACCCTCTCGAAGATCTATGCCATGCCTAGCTCAGAGCCAAACACATCCTCAAAGTCTGAGCAAGCATTCATCTTTTCTGCAGCCAAATCGTGTGCAGCCACAGCCCCGACCTCAGCCTCTCAGTGCAGGAACATCTACAGCTACAGTGGATGTGGTGTCAGAACGAGGTAGGAGTGTTTTCTCTTTCAGGAGCTTGTTCCAACCCTGGGAATGAAAGGGTTCTATGGGAACATGACTTGATGTCCTGTGGTGTCTTAAATATAATCTTTCAGTATATAAGGGCATCTGATAAGCTTTGGTTTGTCTAGATATCTACAGTTTCTTGGAGAGACCTTTTTGGCATCTGAACAGCTAGAAGAGCTATGGTACTAAGCTCTTGAGTGAATCTCTATAATGTTTGAAGTGAGGCTTAAGCTATTCTTTTTTTCCCTTCATGCTGAAAACAAGACAAGAATGTGCTCTTGTATGTTGGGGAATAGCATAAAGGTTCCTATAGTTTGTTCAGAAGAGAGAGAAAAAATAAATATTAGGCTTTTGGCAAGAAGTGTCTTTAAGTATGAACATTCAGGAGCAGATGCATTCATTCATTCATGAGCAGAATCAGGGAAGATTAGTATGGAGAGAGTCACCAGCAGCTTTAAAAAGTTTAAAACTTTTTACTTAAAAAATACATATGAATGCTGATATGAATATTGCATTTATTTCAGCTAAAGTGATGGAGACTTTGGAAAACAACTTGCTTAAGCTGTCTAATACAGAATATGATGATCCGTTTTTAGGTAAGTTTGTGTTTGAACTTAAATAATAGTAATTAACAATTCTTTGATTACACTTGCAGTACCTAAATGTGGAAAGACAATACTTTCCCTCAACTGCCAGGTTTTTTGAAAGTGAAGACTAAATGTGACTAAGGAAATACATGCTATTTTAGATTTCCTGATACTTTTTCACCTTTTGGACTAATAGTGAATAGAGACTAAACGCAGAGAAGTTGTTTTTTTTTCATACGTTCAGTGTATGTCTTTGAAATTTCTTTGAAATCGTTGTTATTATTATGTGCTGGTTATTATTCCTCTATAGTCATATTATTCAGTATTGTCATGGCTGCAGTTGCTATGTTGTTGGCTTTGCTTTATATATTCATGTATGTTTGCTTTAGATGCTCATGTATAAAAAGTGTTCCAACCTGCAAAAAACTAAACCTGACAATACAGAAGAAGAGCTGTAATTGGGACATATGTGTACCTGCATTAATGCCATTTTGATGCTTTAATTAAGTCAAAGAAAATAGGAAAGGAGTTAATAGTCCCATCCTTGCAACTGCAAAATGAATCTGTATATAAAAACACAACTGGTAATTTGCAAGTTCAAAATTTAATTAATTTTGAAATTCCCTGGCCGTTTATTACCTATTGGAATGAATTACACACAGATACTGCTGCATCTTGCACAAGTACTGTGAAGGAACTTTTTACTCACAGTCAGTGTAGCATCAAACTAGTAATCGGATCTTTATGCTGAAGGAGAGAGATGTGCTTTCAGAAAGCTATTTCTGCTCACCTCTCACATGTTTTAACATTGATTTTTCTTCATGCCCAACATACATGCTAGTTAAGAGGTTCTTCAAGGTCTTCCAAAGGGATCGCAGCTGGAAATGTGAGTGAAATTGATAGGTCCTCCAAAACAAAATCAAAATGTTCCAAAATCATGACACAGACCAAAAATTTGGCATGAAGATTGTTTAAGAAAATCATGTGTCTAAGTAAGATTCCAGTTGAAGCCACTGCACTCATTCAGTATAATTGGTTTGATTTGGTAGGCAAGCATGGGTACCTGAAAATCTCACTGTTTATCATTTCCTTCAGTTTTGTTTTTTTTTTATATCTGGTTCTATGTTTTACTAATTGCTTACACATACATGTGCTGGTACTATTATGTGCTTATGTATGGCAGAAGTAATTCTTTCTCATAGTGAGTGATGCACTGCTTTTCATTCGCGTCATCTAATTTTAACCTGGAAAGAAACATAGAGGGAGCTCAGTGATTGAGGAAAAGATAGACGAGTATCCTCAGCAAACCATTGTATTAAACTTTGGTGTGGATGTTTCTCCTCTCTGACTTCAGCTATGCTCTTTGAAGAGATTGATTTTACCCTGAATCTGGAGGGTTAAAAAAAAAAAAAAGGAATCTTGCTGCTTGAACCTTCATCACCAAATGGGTGAAACTGCGGCAGCACTGCTACTTTTTAGTCAGTACTCTGGCATTTTGATTGAGTTTGCAAAATCGGCTGATTAATGGCTATCATCTTCTTAGTGAACCTTTCCAAACTGCTCTCCTGAGAACCTGAAAAGAATGCTGAGTTAAGTGCATGTGGTGAATTTTTAATTAAGCTGCATCATGGAACTGTGCATAAAATAGGCCAAATGGCTTTTTCCTCTTCCAGAAACGTAGCTTTTTCCTCTTCCAGAATTGTGTCCATAGACAAACTGTTGTCTTGTGAGAAAGGGATTAACAAGCATCATGTAAAAGACTTCTGTGGAAAGTTTCTCTTTTGTTTTAGTTGACTGTAGATAAGACCATATATCTATTTAACTTATAAATGTCTTGCACCTTTGTTACTGCTAACGCAGGCAGATGGGGTCAAGGATGTTACGGACTTACATTCTTTATCCTCTGTCAGTTTTAGGTGGTAAGTAGTATTTCTAATTTGAAGAATCAGGCAATTCAAGTGAAGTTACATGCAGTGAGGTTCTGCAACATGAGCTATGAGGTTTCAGATGGAATGCTTGGTGCTTAGCCAAAGCTTCGTGGAAATTTCCACGTATTGAAGGTTATAATCAGAGCTTTTTGATTTACCTAGGTGGAAGTTGCCTACTGCTTGGATCTGGACATTAAGTAAAACATTATTCCTTACAATTCTCAAGGTGGTCATAGAATTTAGTTGTTTTTTTTTTCCTGTATATTTGCATTATGGAAGAGTATGAAGTTCTGTTTAAAGTGACCTTTGTCACTTGTTGTGACTTGAGTTCACAAATAAGATTGGAGTTGCCACTTCACCGAAGAATGTTAATCCCTCCAGCTCTACTGCAGTTTATTTTAATATTTTTACTTATCAAATGAGTGAAAGATTCCTGCTTTTTGACTGTTAAGAAAATGTCTTTTTACCTAAGAACTCCAAGAGAGGAATATGCCTGCTAACCAGTATAATGTAATTAGTGAATAACTAATTACAGTGAATTTATTCATGACAACTCAACGCAATCATTTTTGTCAGCTCATTAGGTGCAAGTAACTAGCCAAATCCTATAAAGCATACACACGGGGGAATTTTCTGAATAAGCTTTTTTGATGAGAACACTTCAGTTTGTCAAGAATTTTTCAGGATTATTTATACAAGGTTAGGAGGGGGGGCAGGATTTCTGCCATGGGCGAGACCACTGTAGAGCAACCAGTACCCTTCTACGGAAGCAGTGTTAGGGAAGAGGGAGACTAAAGTTGGTTCCAGTTACTGAATTGTACAGAAAAGACCATCATGAAGTTACAGACTGTCTTGAGGCAATACTTGAAATTTTTTCCTGAAAGATGCCTGAAGTTTTTGTTCTAGTATGAAATGTCAGGACTTCAGAGCAATTTTCATAGGCACGGTAGAAGTATTTCCTGTCTAGGTATATATCTTTGATACCAGATGTCAAAGATGATGCTGATGTGAGATGACAGAGGCATCTAGGCTAAGTATCAGTGCAGTATTTTAGGTAACAAGAATATACCTGGGATACAGGATTTACTTTGACAGCTGTCTCATGTTGATGCAATAGTCACAAATACCTAAAAGGCATATATTTAGCAAAACAGGAAAAAAGTTTTTGGCAATTTTTTGGAATTGTTAGGATCTTTTAAGAAGTAAATACATGAAAAACTAAAATACTTGTGTTGTATTTGTGGATACGTGTAAATTTGTGCTACACAAGAATCTGGATGTTAAACTCTGAACTCATTTGTACAACAGTATAATTCCAATGTCATCCACTTTTTAATACATTAGCCAGTCACACCAATGACACTTGGAGATTTGACATTCATTCTATCAAAGGGAATTCAACCTTATATTTTTCAAAGCCTTTTGCCTGTGGATACTAGCTGAAAAACACCAATGAATAACACAGATGCATATTTATATTACATTTTGGTTTTACTGCGCTTTGTTTTTCTTCTGAAAGACATGCCCAGCAATTACTTTGTGCCAGGTTTTAAATGACATAACTTTAGCTTCAGTTGCTAAACTTGTATCTTTCCTGGAGCTACCAATAATAGCTCATGGCTTCAGTTGTAGCTGGAAAAAGGAAGTGGGGTATAATTTACTCCTAGTAGCCACATAGTAGCTACAGAGAGTCACGTTAATAAAAAATTGTTTTCCTCTAGATAGAACTTTTTTTTTATATAAATTCTAGCAACATAAAATAATTTGGCATACATTACAGTTAACTAATTTGAGTTAGATAATCTAGGAGCTGCTCCACTGGTATATGCACACTTCTGTGTGTACACACATGTATAAATCGTAGAATCATAGAATCGTTAGGGTTGGAAAGGACCTTAAGATCATGCAGTTCCAAACCCCCTGCCATGGGCAAGGACACCTCACACTAAACCATATAACCCAAGGCTCTGTCCAACCTGGTCTTGAACACTGCCAGGGATGGAGCACTCACAGCCTCCCTGGGCAATCCATTCCAGTGCCTCACCACCCTTACAGGAAAGAATTTCTTCCTTATATCCAATCTAAACTTCCCCTGTTTAAGTTTGAACCCGCTACCCCTTGTCCTGTCAGTACAGTCCCTAAGAGTCCCTCCCCAGAATCCTTACAGGCCCCCTTCAGATACTGGAAGGCTGCTATGAGGTCTCCACACAGCCTTCTCTTCTCCAGGCTGAACAGCCCCAACTTTTAGCCTGTCTTCATACGGGAGGTGCTCCAGTCCCCTGATCATCCTCGTGGCCCTTCTCTGGACTTGTTCCAGCAGTTCCATGTACTTTTTATGTTGAGGACACCAGAACTGCCCACAGTACTCCAAGTGAGGTCTCATGAGAGCAGAGTAAAGGGGCAGGATCACCTCCTTTGACCTGCTGGTCATGCTCCTTTTGATGCAGCCCAGGATACGGTTGGCTTTCTGGGTTGTGAGCGCACACTGTTGGCTCATGTCAAATTTGTCATTGACCAACACCCCCAAGTCCTTCTCCACAGGGCTGCTCTGAATCTCTTCTCTGCTCAGCCTCTAGCTGTGCCTGGGATTGCTCTGACCCAGGTGTAGGACCTTGCACTTGGCATGGTTAAACTTCATGAGGTTGGCATCAACCCACCTCACAAGTGTGTCAAGGTCCCTCTGGATGGCATTCCTTCTGTCCAGCGTGTCAACCGAACCACACAGCTTGGTGTCATCGGCACACTTGCTGAGGGCACACTCAATCCCACTGTCCATGTCAGCAACGAAGATATTAAACAAGACCAGTCCCAACATGGATCCCTGAGGGACACCACTTGTTACTGGTCTCCAGGCGGACATTGAGCCATTGACCACAACTCTTTGTGTGCGGCCATCCAGCCAGTTCTTTATCCACCGAGTGGTCCATCCATCAAATTGATGTCTCTCCAATTTAGAGACAAGGATGTCGTGTGGGACAGTGTCGAACGCTTTGCACAAGTCCAGGTAGATGATGTCATCTGCTCTACCCCTGTCCATCACTTCCGTAGCCCCATCATAGACGGCCACCAAATTGGTCAGGCAGGATTTCCACTTAGTGAAGCCATGCTGGCTGTCACCAAGCACTTTGTTGTTTTTCATGTGCCTTAGCATGCCTTCCAGGAGAATCTGCTCCAAGATTTTGCCAGGCACAGAGGTGAGACTGATTGGTCTGTAATTCCCTGGGTCACCCCTTCTAGAAAATGGGGGTTATATTTCCCTTTTTCCAGTCGCGGGGCACTTCACCTGACTGCCATGATTTTTCAAATATGATGGACAGTGGCTTAGCAACTTCATTCGCCAGCTCCTTCAGGACCCGCGGATGGATCTCATCAGGACCCATGGACTTGTGCACGTTCAGATTTTTAAGATGGTCTCAAACCAGATCTTCTCCTACAGTGGGCGCACAAGGTCTTCATTCTCACAGTCCCTGCATCTGCCTTCCAAGACTTGGGTGGTTTGGTCAGAGCCTTTGCCAGTGAAGACTGAGGCAAAGAAGTCATTCAGAACCTCAGCCTTCTCCAAATCCAAAATAAAGAAACATTAATTGGTATATTTTTAAAATAATGCTTTATTTCCCTTGAAGGCCATCATATGCATAAATGGAGAGAACCTTATCTTTGAACGATCTCAGAATTGGCTGGCCATCTTTTCTAAAAGGAATCTGAATGTAAGCAATTTTGATCAAGGTTATTTGTTATTTGAAGGTTATATGAAGGTTAGTTGAAAAATCCTCTTTAGTAACCTCTGTTAAAATTATAGGAGGTGGTTACAACATACTTTTTTTTGAGTTTTGAGTTTGCTTTAGAAATCACTTGAATGATTTGAAAAGAATTTAGCAGGTTTTCATTGAAGTACTCAAGTTAAGGTGAAGGGAATTTACATCATTTGCAAGGAGAATTGCTTTATTTCAGTGATAACTCACATCTTCTATGAGGAGTAACTTTTTTCTTGCCACAACTGTGATAAATGCTCTTTTCTAATGCACGATGCAGGTGAAAAGGGACGGTCTAAGTTGTGAAAGCTCACAAAACCAGTAAATAATACACCACTGAATGGTCTGATCTTTTCTCAAATTATCCTTTGGATTTAGCAAAAGGATTAGAAGGAGAGTGGCAGTATTCAGACTGGTACATTACATGGTTTTCCATTTACTACGTCCCTTTCTGTTGTTAAAATTACTATCATTGGTGCTGCCAGGTTTTTTCATTTCGTTTTTTAATGTTCAGTCTCAAGCACTGTGAGCCAGATTTACAAAAGGGATTTCTTATTATAATTCAGATTAATCACAGAATCACAGACTGGTTTGGTTTGGAAAGGACCTTAAAGCTTGTCTAGTTCCACCCCCCTGCCATGGGCAGGAACACCTTCCACTTCCTCTGGGAAACCTGTGCCAGTGCCTCAGCACCCTCACAGGGAAGAACTTCTTCCTAATTAATGCCTTTAAAAGTCCGGTTTATCACATACATGGTTGGAATTAGATGATCTTAGGGTCCATTCCAACCCTAACTGTTCTACGATTCTGTGCCTGAGGCATTGAGATTTTTCAGGAGTTAAGCCATATTGGAAATCCATTTAGACCAGAAGAATGACTTGCAAATCTGATTGATAGTCTGCTTGTTAACTTAAAAATCTAATTTGCTCATTCTAAAACAAGTAAGTATAGAAGTAGCTTTCTGCAGGTGTAAGCAGCTTTCTGCAGACCCTACAATCAGAAATCAGAGAATCTGCCCTAATTGTTAGGCTGAAATATTTAATTTCAAATAAGATGTAAAAAATGAGTAATGACTAATATAACCAGTGCAAATTGGCATTCAGGTTTTGGATACAAGTTTCTGGTTTTAAGTTATTTGACAAATAAGCACTCACTAGCAAAAAAATCAAAATAATTAAATTATTCTTTTTTCAGTTCTGTTTTTTTATTTTGTGAATTAGGTTAATTATGAAGGATTTAGGCATAGTAACTAATCCTCCTTAGCATGAAATTAAATCCTTCCTGCATAGGAACTTGATCATGAATGATGTAGTTCATAATTTTCCTACAGCCTTATAGTCTTCATGTGTCCTGATTCTAATTATTACAAAGCTTATGTGTAAGAAACTCCCTTAATTACATGCCATGATATAACATAGTGAACTGAGAAATTAAGACCTGAATCAAAATTAACAATCCAACAAAGTATCAGCATGACTGCATGATAAAAACTTTCATCTTTTTATTACAGAAGACCTTGAAAGTGAATTTTGGTTAAGTGATGTTATGATAAACCAAAACAGACAGAATAACCTATGCAATACATACAATATTGACATGAAAGGAGGGGCTGAGAAATGACAGAAGATGTGACTCCAGAAAGCCAGGTTCAGTTTCTGCTTTGACAGAAATGTGATGTTTCCATTGTGACTTTTAGAATCATTTGTTCAGATGCTTGTGTTCCTTAGGCAATACCTGCAAAGGTAAGAGCTGTCACATCTATTCTATGTTGTGAGATGGCTGAAAAGCTGCATTAGGTCAGTTTTTCCTATACCTGGTCTGTGAGGGAATTGTCCATCTTCCATATTAGAGCTTCCTGCCTGGAGAGCTGGCAGCATGGTTGGAGAAGCTGTGCTCTATTATGAACATAGTGCTTGCCAAAACGTAGTAAGGATTAGTCTTTGGAGTTAATATTGACATTCAAAATATCAAAGTGCTTTAGGCATTTAATCTCCCTGTTGCGATTCTGTACACCCTCTTAACTCCTCCAAACAGCCATCCTACCTGACTCCCCTTTTTAAAAAATGAGAAATACTCTGTGTAATTGTTATCATTGTCTGAAAGGTCATGAGAAATTGTACATTAAGAAAACTCTGCGCTTGTCTGTTATAGTAGTTTTTTTGATATCTAAACACGCATACATAGGTAACTGAAAAACCTTTCATGTTATGTATATAATATAGTATTCCAGGTACATAGCAGAATAAAATAAGATGTAAATCCATCACAATGCCATTTATCCAGGTGTCCAGTGATATCCTTCTCCAGGTTATTTGTTGTTTCTAGAACTAAAATTAGGACAAAAGGGGGTGAATTTATTGACCAATAATCTCTTCTTACAAAAGCTTTTCAAGGCCCATCTGCAAATGTGTAAAGCCTTAAAGAAGTGAGTCAGGAGTCATCATATCACTGTTTGTGAAACAGAAACTATTTAGGAATAATCTTAATATTAATTTTCCCCAAGTATGACACATTGCAGTTGAGGAATACTTGCTTTTCTGTGCCAGTTATCCGAAACATATTGGTGGATTGCATGTTACGGGTGTTTTTTTTCCTCTAACTGTTATAAATAAAATGCACTCTTGGTCCTTTAGGCAAGTATGATGGAAAGAATGGTAGTCAAGCATTTAAGACTCAAAAATGGAAATGTGAAGTGTGGACCTTGTAATCAATATTTAAACAAAGTGCTTCTGCATAGGGAGGTAAAAGACTCCCAGAGCTGAAAGTTTCTACTACATTTTATCGTACAAGTGCCCTTAGGGCAAATCTTAATGTCATGTATCAAGCACAGCAAAATTGTATGTCACCAAGTGTAGATAGGTTTTGTGATGTATGAAGGCTGAAGTGACTCATCGTGTCTCTATATTACAAGATAGCAAAACAAAGCAACTACTGGGATGGAGAGATCTGTTATCTGATTGATTAATGCTTGAATCTTTTTCAAATTACTTTATACTTGAGTGTGGATCCAAGGTGAGGGTATGCATTACTTAGTTACATGTTCAGCTGTGCTCACAATGATATATATATGGGTGAATCTGTTTTAAGTATGTACCCAGTTAAAGAGAAGTCCTTGACTTACTGAATAGTGGATTTGCATTGTCTTCACTGAAATATGATTCAGTCTCTGCCTTTGGAATTAGAAGCTGTAGTCCTTTTCTCTGATTTGATATCCTCATCGTTATTTAAAATTCAGCCTTAATGATTTTTTTTAAATAAAAGTTTTTATGTGACAACACTTCAAAAAGCTCTCAACTACCACAAGTTTTAATTAACATAATAACTCAAATACATCAGCAAAATGGCAGTTAAAATGCAAAGCCAAATAATGGGGAATGTGGAGGAAATGATGGCAGAAAATAGTGTCACTTTGTAGACAAATATGTAAAAATGTTAACACAAGTTTAGAAACTGCAGTTACTGAAGAAAGACTTAAGGAGTTAAATCACTGTCTTGTGATAAGCTTTGGTGATGCTAGGAACAATCAGCTCAAGTTAATTTAGGTTCTGTAAGTTTAACAGTATGTAATTTTGGCTTGATGGGTGGGAAAATTAAGGAAGAGAGACTTTCTTTTTTGATAAAAGTGGTGGATACATTATTACAGGAAAAGCACCCCATTGTAGAAAAATACAAATCCATAGTCAATGCTGTTGGTGGCAAAGCTTCATTTCTGCTTTTTTGTAAACCCAACTTGTTTCATTCTCTGTTCTTTAATCAAAAGAAATTTCAAAAAAGCTCAGCTTAAGAAACAAAATGAGCCAACTAAAACACACACATTTTGCAGCTGTTCTTTCCAACCTCTTCTGGTATAGAGATATGTTGTAATCCACTGAATTTTTACCTTGAGCATATTTATTTATATTACAGATTTTTCTAAAATATATGCTGCAGAAGAGGTAAATGGCGCTAGTCTATTCAAAGTATCTACAAAGCACACTTTAGGTGTCCTGTTAACGTTAATGTCTCAAACTACAGGAATGTTAAGAAAAATGCACTTTTTGAAGGTAATCCTAAAATATGGATTAGGTGCTATGTCTCTCAGACAGGTATAACAAATATTTATTCAAGTGCTGTGTTTAAATGGTATGTTTTAATCTTCATTCCTTCTTTCCTCCCTTTTTTACTTTGTGGGACATTGCTTTAGGTGCATAGAATAAGTCATCAGCTCCTCATAGATATAGTAAGAAGTATTGTTCAATTTCATGTAAGAAACGCACCTCTTTAATTCTAAATGTATTTTTATGGGGTTCTTTGTTGCTAAAACCCTTTCCTGCTACATTTCAGACAGAGATAGCAGGTGGAAAGTAGCAATTTTTTATTTTTTTTAATGGAAAATATATGCTACACTTCAATGCTGTGTCCTTGAAAACATAATGAAATGCTTAGCAGGTAAAAGTATGTTGACTGCTAAGGGAAAGCTTGTTTCATGGCTTTAAAAAGTTGAAAAAACATTAGATATTTTTGCAAAGCTTGATCTTTACTAAAGCTGAGAGCTCATCACATCTGGCCATGAATAAAATCTTGCTTAACTATCCTGTTTTCTGCTTTGTATACCTCCTACTTGAAACCTACTTCACAGTCTTTTTTACTGCATTCATTGTTGTGGACCAGAGAATAACCTGTATACTAAGATTAAAACATTGCTTAAAATAAAACCCCTGAGTTTGGTGCACTAACGATTAAAACAGGCTATTTCATATATTAAGAAATCCCTCCACAGATGTACTGAGGTTAATATCAAAATCACAAATTAGCAGGGCCTCATTTTGTGTAATCATTATTCAAATAGCTCAATTTCAGAAAGAACAGCCCTTGGTAAATGTTCCGGTGTGATGTTCCATCTCAGAAATATTTAGGCTATGTGAGATAATTGTTGTTTGGGGTTTCTTTTCTGTAGTACTTACTCTAGAAAATTTAACTGAACAGCTTATTGAAAAATACTTTGTTGTTGCAGATGAGCTTTTATGAATATAAAATTTGGGAAGCTCAAGATTGTGGTTCCCACAGCAACTATGACTTTTTTCTTGGCATCTTATTTAGCATTTAGAATAATTGGGCTAAATGCTATTCCCAGTCCCCCTGACTTTTCCCATGTTGATGTGAAAGCTGAGATGGGAACTTAAGTCAGTATTTGTGGATAACTTTTTGTCTGAATATATATTTTCAACTTGTCCAAGATATAATTGTGTGGGATTAATTATTCCATTTTTTCATCTTTAAAATATTTTTTTCAAGACTAACCATTTTCCAACATTCATTATAACTTACATGGTCCAACATTGCACAGACATTACCCCTCATTTTACCTCTGCTGGGTAGGTATGATAAGTATTGTCATGATTTTTTGATGGAGAATGTGCAAGGAAATTACATGTCTGGAAAATGTCTGCCTTCTGAAAGAGGCTCTAGAGTGACCCAGAGACTTGAGTCCTTCTAACTTGCCTGCAGTGATGATTCAGGTGAAATTTAGTCTGTGAGAGCGGATCTTTGTAAGCTTTGAGGATGGTCCTCAGTCATCTGCAGCTCTCTTTGGATACGCAAGTTTTAATAGAAACTTTTGTTGAGCTATTAAAAATCCAATGTAAACACTTTCTTCATGGTGTTAACCGTCTTCTACCACTGATAGGGAAGCCTCTTAAAATGTGTTCTTGAGTGGTTACCTTAATATGCAAATTTTCAAATACTGTATCCAAGTATGAGCAGCATGAGTGTAGGCCCATCAGGCATTTTGGTTGCTTGTTTAAATTTAAAGCATGGGAGGTTACTCAGGTCTGCAAGATGCACTTCCTATTTGACAACATGTTCTGAGTCTGAACAAGTGTGAGTCAAGCACAAAAACATTTGAATATTTGCTTTATATTGCGTCGGGGTTGGGTTGTTTGGGTTTTTTTTTAGGTACTGTGAAGAATGTTGTGAGCTTTTTCAATTGGAATGGCAACAGAAATGTTTCTATAGGCCTTCTACTAAAAAGAGAAGTCACTTCTAGCTTAAGACAGAGATGATGGCATTTCAAGTAAAAACTTTTGCAAGAAGGGGTAGACTAAAAGTTATTAAAAATTGGATAACTAAAATGAATATTCAACTCTGGCTTTAACAATACTGTTAGTTTCTCTCTTCTGTAACCTAAAATGAGTCCACTGTTTTCTTCTGTTTTTCCTTCAGGCATAGGAAAGGAAAAAGACACATACGCAGATGATTCAGAACATGGAAATTATGATGCTCGTACAGATCAGTCATTGCTTCTTCAAAACAAGCTTACCAGGCAGAAAACAGAAACTCGGACCAAATCGTCTTTAAAGGTAACAGACACAAACTTTTATTAAATCGTATCAATTATCAGAATGTGCTTAAATATTTTTAAGATATAATTTTCAGGGATTAGGTAAATTGCATCTTAAATGGGCATCTCATGTAAAAGAAATAATATAGGAATATTATAGTTTGACCTGCAGAATCAGTGAATGGAATTCTCTGTACCAAAAGTGACCAAGATTATATAGAATCTAGGGTTCTAATGATTTCTGTCAACTAAACTAAAGCTAAAAGGCAGTGGACTTTTAAAAAAAATTAGTATTGCACAGAATTTAAGACGTAGGTTTCCCAGCATGGTGTGAAATTCATGTCAGCTGGGAGGCCGCAGGAAATTATGAGAGTTTAGAAGAACTATGTTCATGTAGTGAATAATCTAAAGGGTAGGATTCTCCATGTAACCAAAATCCAAATGATACTTTCACAGCGAGAGAAAGATAAAATTCACTTGTGTACAGGAGAATGTAAGAGTATTTTCGGGACCCTCAACTAAAGCACTAGAAAAGCCATCTTCCCTGGTGAAACTGACATGTTACCTTGCTTAGTAGTTACCTAATCACAGTATTCCTCACAGTGCATTTCCTACAGCAGTTTGTCCACTATAATGCCAAAGAATTAGGATGGATTTTCATTTCAAAACATGTAGTTTTTGTTACTGCTCTGCTCTGGGAGACCCTTAATTGTCCTTTCCATTAAGCATAATTGCTTGTAAATGTGTGGCGAACAGACTAACCTCAGGAAATCCTAAATATTTTAATTCTTCACGCACTGGAAATAGTGTTATTCAGCAGCCTAGTTTTTACCAGTGATTCTCTGATGTTTGTTATATAAAGACATGAATAATCGCACACTACAAACCCAGAAATTCTTAAATTGCTTTAAGATCCTGTGCTTTACATACAATGTATTCTTCAGTGGGCCATTATACAGCTCTGTCATCTGTTATGCCTCTTGCAGTTTGTGACTTGAACGTTGAATGCAGTTTTCATGAGAGTCATGTAACTGTTGTAAGGCTTATTCATTGTCACCATTCCTACAGGAACTCCTGTACACAGGTACATTGATGTGATCTCCCAGATTCCATTTCATGGGGTGGTTTTAGAAAACTTTTCTATAATATCTATCTAATAACTTTTAGATAGGTTTATAGGTAATTGTTTTTACAGATCAGAAATCTGGGACATGAAAATATAACTTCAGTAGTGACAGGAAGGGGTTATCATAGTTTCATAGAATGGTTTGGATTGGAAGAGACCTTAAAAGATCATCTAGTTCCAACTGCTTGCCATGGGCAGGGATACTTAACCTAAACCACTGCAATAAGAGTTTTTGTGGTCACAGAGCTATCTTTTTGTTTTTGTCTTTTTATGCAACGTTAGCTGAATAAAGACAGAAATAAGAATGGATGTTCTTATTTGATTTTGTTGATTAATTAAACAAAGCCTTTTATGTTATATGTGGCCTAAGCGACAGAAAAAACAATGCAGAATCTGAAGTGTTTAGACTGTTACAGAGCATTAAATATTTTTAATAGGAGGGAAGGCTGCTACAGAGAAAATCTAGTAACAGATAATTTCTGTATAGTGACAGGCATTTCCTTGTGCTAAAGCAAAGTATTTTTTATAGTTTTGTATAAAATATAAAATGACCATTAACTGTGTTTTCTCCAAGCCTTGCATTCAGGACTGATACAAAGTTTATAAGCAGCAACTAAGCTAACTTTCTTTCAAAGTTTAAAGAGGAGCATTGTATTTGCATAAAGTTTAAACAAAAATGTGCTTTTTATGGTTCAGTCTCCTTCCCTGACATACTGAACAAAGTACTTCAGAGTTTAAAACCAGTCTCCTGAAGCCATGTCTACCTTTTAGCATTGACAACTCCTTGTGCAACCCCAGCCTCTTCACTGGTGTGTTGGTGAGAGAGGTAGAGAAGGCCTTGGCTCCATGTAAGCACTGCTCAGCAGCAATGCTAACATCTCTGAATTATTAACTCTGTTTTCAGCAGAAATCCAAACCATAGCCCCGTACCAGCTGCTATGAAGAAAATTAACTCTACCCGAGCCAACACCAGCACTTAAGGCAATAAAGCAGATTTCTCCTCCTATTTACTGTTTTTCTGCCTTCACTGGGAAGAGGCAGAGGGGATTTAGATTAGTTTTGTGTCATAAAAGGTTACTATTTTGCCTTTGGATTATTGTACAAGTCTTTGTGGCAGTTAGTGTAAGATGTCTAAGGGAAACATCTTCCCAAAATGGATATAAAACTAGCAGAAGCAGGCATCTAATTCTTTTTGAGACTGTTGAAATCACAGAAGACTGCTCTACAGCTTTACAGCTGGTAAGTACTCTCATATATTTGAAAAAGAAACTGATCTACTGCAATAAAAGAAGTCTTCTCAGTCTGACCAGGAATTATTTAGTGTTTCAGATGGAACACATAAAGTATATCTTTCCATAAATCTGGTTTGTATTGCTGGAGTTTTAAAGCTTTAGAAATATCAGATAATTTTGAAATAGCATCTGGAGGCCAACATTCATCTTGACAGTTACCTGCTTTTCTGGCTTCCTTGATGGTTAGTGTAAGCTCGGATCATTTAAGAATCAACAGAGCTCATAATGAAAAGTTGAGAGTTCAGACCCATGAAAAAACTGTCTTCCTTATCCATTTCAGACATCTTTTCATCACCAACTGCTGTTGAGATTGTGTAAAAAGTATAATTTCATGTATGTATTTGTGCCAAGGGGATCTCACACAGGGGAATGATGCCAACAAGTGGCTACTCAGCAAAGTAACGAATGAGTAGTATCTGCTATTGTAAGGGAAATGTAGGAATGAGAAGGTTCCTGACTGGAAAGTTGATGTTTCTAGTTTCACTAAGAAAGGAAAGCAGGCTTAAATAGACTCTGTCACTTGAATGGAAGGCAACATTGGTACAGAGAAGCTGTGAAGTCAGTAGCAATGAATTCTTTTCTGTACCAATTATTGTCACATGTATAGCAGCAAGATATGAATATTTGAGAAATTACACTTCCATTTTCTTTCATCAACTTCATTATTGTTACTTTCACTGATGATTTCTTTTTATCAGTTTAATTTTTTATCTTAGTGGTGTGTTTTGCTGTGTGGTGAAGTAAAGAAGATATTTGAAACAAAGTTCATGTGTTATCACTAGGGGTTCAGGAACTATAAAGAAACTGCCTAAACAGCAGCCTAGTATACTGCCTTTTGTATCTGGACTAGCTCGGTGTGGGACAGGGTCTGAAATGATTTCTCTTTTCTCTTTCAGTCTCTGGAAATGTTCTTTAACTCCTAAGGAATTTTAAAGAACATCTTATAAAAGCAATTGGCCAAAGTATATGGAGAATTGTATCTCATGAGCTGGACATGATGCTAAAAAATCATTATATTTTAAGCAAAACTCAGAATGTTTGGAGTAGATTATTGTAGTGATTATTAAAGAATAAATATGCCTGTGAAAACGTGAAATACATTGTTTAGGCATTTTATTGGATTCTTTGTGATTTTGGACATATCCCTCTCTCTCCTGCAAAACAAATCTTTTGCTTACAGAACTGTTGTGGTTTAAACCCAGTCAGGTAACTTGTTCACTCACTCCCAGTGAGTGGTGCCGAGCTGACAACAATCGAGGGCCGTGCCCCCCCCCCCACCGGGGTTCTCCCCCACTCCCGGAGGAACGGGGAGGAGGATTGAAAAAAATGCAACTCCCACGGGTCGAGACAAGAACAGTCCAGCAACCAATGTACAACACAAATCACCACCACTACTACCAACTACAACAATGATAAGGGAAAATAACAAGGGAAGAGAATACGATACCACCGGCCAAGAAAACGAGTTCCACCCGGAAGCCCGTGTCCTTCCGGGTAACTCCCAGTCACCCCCCACCCCGGCCATGACGTGCTGTGGTATGGAATACCTCCCTGGCTAGCCCGGGTCAGGCGCCCCGTCTCTGCTTCCTCATGGCTTCCCCTCCTCCCTGGCAGAGCATGAGCCTCACAAAGTCCTTGGTCAGGGTAAACATCACTTAGCAGCAACTGAAAACATCGGCTTCACCAACGCTGTTCTCAGGCTGGAAGTCAAAACACAGCACTGCACCAGCTAACACAAAGGAAAAACATGACTGCTACTGCTGAACCCAGGACAAGAATGTTACGGTAGTTTTGAAAAATAGAGTAAATTAAATGTAATATCTGTAGAATAAAAGCATTCTTCAGTCTTAATATTTTATCTTATCTTCCACGCATTTACAGGAATTATTTTCTGGTTTTGTTTTTTCCTCTTTAAGTCCATAACTTTCAGAGTTGCACATATTTGTGCTGTGTATTCTAATCCTGTCAATTTATCAATAGTTTCATATATATTATTTCACTCGTGATCCTGCTCCTGCTTTCAGTGGAAGTCAGGCGTACATGCTGAAAGAGAGGGTTTGGCAATAGAAGTGTTTTAGTGTGTATATAAGAACAAGATGTTGTGAGCTGACAGCAGTGTACTGGAAAGGAGAATAGCAAAGGGAGCCTGATAGATAAGGAGTAGTCCACAAAAGCAGTCTAATATAACAGAAGTAAATAAAATTTGAAAGGAATGATGACAGATGAAATCGTTGTACCAGAATAGAATGACATGGTAAAGTGCAAAAAAAGTTAACTTCATGTTTATGCTTTTAGTGCATGGCTCTTATCAGCTGTGAGATTTTGTTAAAAAAAAAAAAAAAAAAAAAAAACCACCCCAACCCACCCCCCCAGAAAAAAAAAAAACCCTGATATTAAAACCTCAGGAGATGCAGGGAAAGTAGTGAGTAATTTTATCATAATGATGAGAGTTTTTAAAAATAAACATGTAAAGAAAAATGTTCAGTGGCCATGTCAGTATGCTTCTTATTAAGGCCTCCCTATTGGACTTACAGAGCAAATAGAAGTGGTTAAGTATTAGAAATGAGGAGCCTTCTCCTGTCTCCAAACATCCTCCATTGCTGCTTCCTCATACACTAACACAGAACAGACTTATGCTCAAAATTTTGCATAAGATCACCCAAAACTATTACTTTCCTGAAGCAAAATATACTTTCTGTATTATATAGAAATGGATTTTTCATGCTTACTCTGTAGGGCTGAACAGAACAAAAATGAACAAGATGCCCTCTGTGAAGAAGCTAAAATAAATGCTAATTATTTTGTTATTACAGTCAGATGTTTCTGGAAGTCTTCCTCTGTGCTCAGAAAACAGCTAGGTTCTGCACAGTACAGTGCAGTATACACTGAAATACATTAGCGTGGGTAACTATAGCAGCCTGTCATATTAACCAGTCTTTGTTGTCTTTGATGCCCAAGTTAGTTTGGATATCTTTGCATATGCAAATATGTCCCCGATTTTCTTTCTGAGGTTGTTATGCTCATGGGCAAAAAAAACAAAGCAAAACAACCCCAAGTCCAAACAATGGGAACTTAAAATCAATCAATCTATATTTTTGGAATTAGGAAATTGAAAGATGAATATAATAAATGTATTTCTGGCTTATCCATTCCAAACCCCTTCAAACACAAGATGATTGCCAACTTAGTTGGGTACTTAGGAAACTTCTCATCAAGTACATCTTAAGGTAGTCTTAATCAGAGCATGATTTTTAAAATGTAAAAAATACCTAGTGCTGTTTTAATATCTTTTAAAATATTTTCACAGCTAATTCCGTGTAACTTAAGAAGCCTGTAAACTTTCTAGTGTTGTAGGTTTGATTTTTAAACATTTTGAAACAAAGCAAGCGTTAATTAGATATCTGACTTTGTTCATAGAAATAAGCCTGTTAAAGTTAGTATTAGAGATGTATTTATTTCCAAAAATAACTTAAGGGAAGAGTTGAGTCATAAGCTCTGCCTGTAGACACTAGCCACTGAAATGGGGGCATCCTTCAGTGTGAATATTACTGAAGACGACAATGTAAAGTTCATGGTAACAGTATTAGGGAGAATTAGTAATGAAAATAAAGGAGGTGGTTTCCATGAATTAGTAGTTCCTCTACTTAATAGTGTCTTATGAGCTTCTAAGAACACTAAATTATACTGGAAGACAGTTGAGTTTTTTTGTGAGAAATAACCATTCTACTCAAAACAGGAAAGATATTCATGTAGGTATTGCAGTTTTAGGTAATTACTAGAAGAATTTCACACATCAAACTACCTCTGTCGAAATTGCTGCCCTAGGTCCTCAAATTTTTTCCATGGCTACTTCTGTCTTATACATGATTTAATAGCACTAAACCCTTCCATTATTACCTCTTAAAAACCAAGATATGAAGAGTTACAGAAAACTGCTTTTCCTTGCCCCACTCCTGACAACCATTGTATTTTACAGTGAAAGCTTCATTCTTCTCTTACTTCTCCATTCCAAGCTGATTTTCCTTGACCACAAAAAACCAAACCAAGACATGTGAGTGAGTCTCTATATAGCATGTTTCTTCATTATTATCAAAATTATTTTTCTCTAGTCCATCTAGCTGTCAGAAATTTCAGGCTGTCTTAGGGAGGACATTAATTTTGTTCTAAGCATCACTGCAATGAAATAAGAAGATGCTGGGGAGAGAAGAATTCCAATTCCCAGCTGTACACATCCATGTTTGGATCTCAGATACCAGCCTGTTGGTATATTTACTTTCCTTTATGCAATTTTACAATCTAAATCACACCATCACATGGAGGAAAGTTAAACTTCATCCTGTCTAGTGTAGAGGCAAACCAAACGCATCATGCTGCGGCGGCTTAATTATTGTGTACTGTATCAGTTGGCACTTACGTAAGTGAATACTTCCATTGTTGATTATGGCTGTGAGTTAATGTTTTCTATGTGCTTATATTAATGTAAAACTTCCTTACATCTTTTTATTAAGTGAACAATAGTCCTTGACTTCAAACTCCTGTCTCTAACTGCAATTGCTGTCACGCAGCAACTTTTTCCCCTTCTTAAATCTGTTATCCCAGAGGTGCTACCACCATCACTGATGGGCTCGGTCTTGACCAGATGCAGGTCCATCTTGGAGCCATCTGGCATTGGCTTCATCAAAGACAGGGGAAGCTTCTAGCATCTTCTAGCATCAGAAGCCATCTCTGTAGTCCCCGTGCTACCAAAACCTTGCCACACAAACCCAATACAAGTGTTTATGGAAATGCAGTTGCATATGGCAGATAAAGCTGCAAAACACAGTAGCTGAGCTTGGGAAAGGGATAGAGAGGAAGAATTTCCCATCCCTACATGAACCAGAGGATGGAGGAAAGGAGTTCTGGTATATTGTGTTACAGTGCATACTATGTCATTTACTCTTACATGAATCTAAAACTTGCTTATTACTTTGGGAATGGTTCCAACTCACTCTTCTAGAATATTTGTTTCTATGTATGGAGTGAAAAATTGGTAAAAGTTTAATTAGTAGACTGAAGTCAGTAGAGTTTAAATAGTTACAATTTCTGTGAATTGTGCTATTTAAATTAATTGGGGAGGGAAAGAGCCTGTAAAACAGCTGTTCCCACTTTGTAAATAGCTCATTGCTTATTAATTAGAATCTGAAATATAGTTTCTTGAAAAAAATCCCTTGATGTTGGCTCAATTCAAGGAAAATCTTCTTGTACCACATATGAATAGAAATGTAAACTCTTATTTTAAAACTTTGCTAAATATTTACATTATATTTTCATTTCACTTTTTCGCCTTGAGCAAAACCTTTTTCTAGGTTAAATTGATTAACTTGTTTTGTGTAAACTATTAAAATTCAGTTCATTAATTATGTCAGTATTTTGAATTTTACACCATATCAGACTTCAAAGCAGTGTGTCATGTTGTTATAATAATCACAAGCTATGAATCACCCCAAAATGTTGCCAAATAATAAAACTAAGGAACTGCAGCAGATCTGTAGTAATGAAGCCTCAAGTTGTCTTCTACTCTGATACAAACCAGTGTGTTACTATTCTGCTTTATGAATGAAATTACTGTTGAGTGAAGAATAGCTTCACAGCCTCAGTACACAATTAGATAATATTTAAAGACTTGGGAAGAACAAGGTGAAATTAAAATGTTGAGTTTGCAAGCTGAATTATACAGCAGTACTCTAAAAGGAATGTTTCAATTCAAACTTAAGTTCTCATATGTGTGTAAACGTAGATAAGCTGATCAGGTGGATGCTGTTCAGAAAATCTGGAAAACTAAGAAGATAGAGAGGATAAAGAAGATTAGAGAAAAAAAGCAGACGTTGATCAGGCCTTGTTTCAGGTGAAACAGGAAATCTTAAAAGAGAATAGGGGAGAGTAACGGCTTTGCACAAAGTATTTCTTCTGATGCTTTTCTCGTCCACTGTGTTGAGAAAAAAAATGAAAGAATGAATTGGAGATTTATTGATCCAAAAGAACACATAAATATTGAATGTGCTTTGCCTGGATGCCCTTTGTACTAAGAGACTGATTCCCTTTCGTAGGTGTAGATGATAGCCAATATACCTTGACTCACATTTAATTGAAATTACTGCTCCCTGTTCTCTGTACACATTATGGAGCTCCTTCACATCAATTGAAAAAAAACCCACCTAAATTACTAGATAAATTCTTTTCCTGATATTCCTGTTAATATAGGTGGACAGCACTGCTTGAGAACTGCACTAAAGTGAAACTAGTGGTGCCAATAGTGTTGAAGCAAATCAGTCCTGAAATCGATAAAGTTCAGGTTCCCTGCACAGTTGTGGTGATTGGCTTCACTATCACACTTCTTAGCTGGTGGCGGTAGTACTCTGAAAGTGCTCTGTGATGAACAGATGAAACTCTTCTCTCTACCATCAGTGCAGCTCATTATTTATTGAACATTGCTCTCAAAGAATTCTGTTTGGGGCAGATGAATCTGAGGGCGTATTTGCAGACTGTTGTTAATCTGAGAAAGAAAACATGTTTTTCCAAGACTGAAGAAAATCATTTAGAAATGATGAAAGAAAGGCCAGAAGTAATAATCCAGAGAAAGGCAGAAGTTTATTACAGAAAGGTAGATCTAATTTGCACAACGTCTGTGCAGAACTTGCATGAGCAGAAATTGTGTAACAGAAGTTTCACATCTCTCCTTTTGGGAGAAATTTGTCCAGGCTTTTCTGTCTCATTTTACCTGCCTCATGGAGCACAAAAGCAGCTCTGGTCTGCTTTTGTGAAGTATTTTTGCAGGAGTTCTTCATTGTTGAAGATTTGTTGCTTGTGTCTTAAACCTGAAAAATGTTTGGGTATTTAAAAATTTTCATATTCAAAACTTGAGTCCACTACCTCACCTTCAAATCTCTGCATCTTGTATCTTTAGATAATTACGTTTGTGGCATTTAAAAATAACAAAAATTTATGTTTTTATTACTGTCTACATCTAGAATTCTTAGAAGGGGTGACAAACCCTGTATTCAGTGCACTAATAATCTTGCTTAACCATCTTGACTACCTTAATTTGGACTTCAGATACCATTTATCTGAATATCTTGGGATAAATCAAAGCAGAAGAATGCATAAAAACATAATAGAGTATGCGATATTCTAGTCTTCAAAAATTGTTTTATCAGTATATTGATAAATTATTTTTTCCTTTTATACTTAATTTCTTATGGGAATAAAAATGGAAAATTTGATGTCAAAAGCCAAACTAAAGGGTATTTCCTGTTCTCAACAAACTTCCAAAATAATTTATGATTGGAAGATCATTCTTCCTATGTCTATCCATTTCTACTAATTGTTTTCCAGTTTCCATATTGTTTCTCTTGGTTACATTGGACATCTTGTGTTCCCTGCCCTGACAAAGTTGAGACTTCTAGCACCATTTTGTATTCACAGGCTTGTTAATAACATACACAAGCAGGAGTGTATCTTGGAGCACATAACAAAAGGCTTTTATGGTTAATTCTGAAAAGTGTTGTCTGGAAAAGTAGGCAATTGATTACATCACCAGCTGCTGAAGAGAAAGTAAGCTTAACTGTACTTAAATGGCTGTAAAACTGACCGGCGGAAAAGGACCTGGGAGCACTGGTCAACAGCTGGCTGAATGTGAGCCAGCAGCATGCATGGGTGGCCAAGAAGGCCAACAGCATCCTGGCCTGTATCAGCACTACTGTGGAAAGCAGTGATTGTCCGCACCCCTGTGCTGAGTACTGGAGAGGCCGTGATCTTGAATCCTGTGTTCAGTTTGGGGCCTCTCACTACAAGAGAGACATTGAGGTGCTGGAGCAGGTCCAGAGAAGGGCAGTGGAGCTGGTGAAGGGTCTGGAGCACAAGTGTGATGAAGAACGGCTAAGGGAACTGAGGGGGCTTAGTCTGGAGAAGGGAAGGCTTGGGAGGGGACCTTATCACTCTTTACAACTACATGAAAGGAGGTTGTAGTGAGGTGGGTGTTGGTCTCTTCTCCCAAGTAACAAGTGATAGGGCAAGAGGTAACGGCCTCAAGTTCAACCAGGAGAGGTTTAGATTGGATACTAGGAAAAATCACTGAAAGGGTTGTCAAGCACTGGGACAGGCTGCCCAGGGAAGTGGTGAAATCACTATCACTGGAGGCTTTTAAGACATGTAGATGTGGCACTTAGGGACATGGTTTCCTGTTGGGCTTGGCTGTGTTAGGTTAATGGTTGGATTCAATGAACCTAAAGGTCTTTTTCAATCTAAACAATTTTATGATTCTAAATTGAAGCTTAATCTGTTTAAATAATGTTCCCAACTGTGATGCAGCAGTAGCTGAGAATGACTTTTCCTTTGCTTTTGCTTTAGAAGTTAAGAAAGCAGAGAAAGAGGAAGAATCTTGTTAGAAAACTAGTTGTTGCAGATTAAGTTGTTCTCAGAAGCACTAAATATGTAGAAAGGTGGCAGTGAGGTATGTGGGAGTAAGAAAAACTTTTCACATAGAAACAAGTGAACCGGTATCCAGTATTTACACTGCTGATACCATGCGCTAACACTTCGTTCTATTTATCAATAGAGAGTGTAACTATAGGATATAACTCTGAGTATTATAAATTTCTTACCTAATAGAATCATAGAATCACAGGGTGTTTTGGGTTGGAAAGGACCTTAAAGTTCATTTAGTTCCAACCCCCTGCCGCGGGCAGGACCACCTTCCACTAGACCAGGTTGCTCAGAGTTCCATCCAGCCTATGAACACTGCCAGGGACAAAGCAATAATCCAAATAGCATGAATTTCGAAGGCTAGCATCATATTAGCTAAAAGATGCAGTACTCATAGATTTCTGGTCCCGTATATAGAGGTGTAATGTATCTTACTTCAAACTAATGTACTTGTTCTGGACAGTTTGTGTGAAAATGAGTGCTGCACTCTCCAGAAGATGATGACAGTTTCTCAGTTTACCTTTTCAGTTTTCAAATCCTCACAGTCTGACACCAGTTGATACAGTCACTGCCTGTTCTGAATCATGCAAAAGACAGAATACAAAAATAGCTTGCAGCAGCAGCATATAAAGCAGGGTTTTCCATATCAAGGTCAGAGAATCCGGTTTGTTTGCAAGAATGGTGGGAAGGAATGGGATAAAATCTAAATATTGCTAACATGGCATTGAAAAGTACTTCAGCTAGAATATGCAGGAAAACATTCCAATCAGTAGCGTATCTTTTTAAGTTTTTTAGATTTATTCCTCTTCTGGAGAAAATACAAGCATGGTTGTTCTGTAAAATTTGGCCAGGTACAAAGCAGGAAATTTGGTTTCATTTCCTTGCCTTTATTTTGTTTCCCAGCAATTGATGCTGGGAAGTAAGGATTAATGGAAGTTCATATCTATGTATATAGATATGTATTATATAATGATTTTAAGGCTTTAAGGATATGTATTATATAATAATTTTAAGGGTTTTGTTCAGCTGAAAGACATGGGTAGAATATGGGTCCTGTGGAGCTATTTTATTTCATTCTAAGTATTTTGAAATCCTGAGCAAAAGATGCATATTAACTGTCTGTGCTTGTTACTTCTTTACATATTCATCCTGCAGATACATGGACTTTTCTATGCTTTAGGAAATGCTGTGTTACGTGCAGTTTGTGGTGGGGCTTTTCATTTTCACAGGTGCCATATTTGGTGGGGTTTTTCTGTTCTCTTTTCTCCAGGCTGATGCCATGGCATCATCAGGGCTCTTCTTCAAAGATGGAAAAAAGCGCATTGATTACATCTTGGTGTACAAGAAGTCAAGTCCACAGGTAGAAAAAAGAAGCACATTTGAAAAGAATTTGAGAGCAGAAGGGTTGATGTTAGAACGAGAGGTAAGTCTTGTAGCTTATGTGGCATAAAACCCTTTTATAGTATTGTCATACTTAACTGAATTTATAAAAGATTCTTGAAAACCTTAAAAGCCTTTCCAATCAGGCTGTTCCTACCATTTGTTTGATACTACTAAATTACTACTAACTATTGTTTAACATGTTTTGGGGATGCATGCTTTTACACACACACATGTACTCTCCATACGTGTGTAGTGTAGTAGAGTGAAAATTTCCAGCTCCTTATGCTTGCAGAAGAAGCTTCAGTAATTCATGTTATTGTTTTAATATATAACCTCTATGTCTTCAAGCACAATGCATGAAGGACTAAATGTCTCTGGTTTTCAACGGGTTAAGACTGTCAGTGTCAAGTTAATCCATGCCTAATAATGACAGTATTAATATAAAAATGAAGGAAAACAGAGCCAGGAAAACAGCCTTGAATTTTTGCTGTTTCATCAATTACTTACCAAACAGGTACATGTTTAGTTTGTCCTGAAGTAAGCTCCTATAGTGCCTCTGTCTTTTATCCTGATTTATACATTTCAACTCAATGGAATCACCTTACATTTTCTGTGTTAAAGGTTTTAACCAGTTTGTAGTCCTTGCAAGCTGTAGCTGACAATGCAGCATGTTAAATAGTCATAAAAATCTAACCTGAGAGTGGATTCAAATTTGGTTTTGAGGCTTTTAAAGATTGTTACAGTCTAGTTGTAATAATACCTGGTTTTGTTCAAATTTCAATAAAAATCCCAATCTCAACTGGTGTCAATTGACACTTCAGAAAACAAGAAGTTTAAGATCATAATTCTAGATATCAGGTGGTTTAAATTGTCTTCCAGTAGTATCTATTTATCCACATCATTTAAGAAAAATAAAACCCTAGAAGCAGTATTATTGAACTGTGGTATGACTTTCTGGAACTGTGTAGTTAGAATTGTGAGCAATAAAGATTTTATTAATCCTTTAACTAAATTCTGCTTTACCTTTACTTACCAAACCTTGCATCCCTTAAGTTTTTGGGAGGATATAATCGAACTCAGCTGGACAAAAATATTTGCTTATAAAAACTCAGGCAAATATGTCTTGGGAGAAGGGTGTGGAACTGTTCGTAAGAAAAGATAATCTGAAATGCTGAAACTTGTTTTATGTACAGATAAATTAGCAATGAAAAACATTTGTGCAGAGTATTCCTTGAGATTTTACCAAAAACTAGTAATTCATGCAGAGATAACATTTATAATTTCATAGCAGATACTGTAATTATTTAACTGTTCCCTGGAGCTGCCATTTGGCAGAGCAGGATCTGCGGTCTTCTCCCAGCTGTTCGTACATCTCCAGCAGCTGAGCACTCTTCTCCTTACATGGGAGACACATAGAATAGTCTTCAAGCTGCTCGTCTAAGATGATTTTGAGGGGATTTAAAGTAAATTCATTTATTGCATGTCCAAAAATGCTTCATTCAGCCTTTCTCAACTTCTGCTGTGTCTGGGACCAAAGATACGCCTAGAGAGTTACTAGCTTACTCCTATTACGGGGTTTGGAAAGGAAACAAAGAAGTTAATAATTTTCCTTTGTCTAGCTGAGAGCTCTTACAGTGTTTTCAGACTTGCATAGTCACTTGAAGGCCTAAATGCAGAATTTGGCCCTGAGGAATGCTTTTAGAAAGGTGAGTGCCATAGAGATTTGAATTGCTAACATGTATTTGTTTGCTACCACTCTTTACAGCCAGCTGTTACAAACAGTGATATCATGTTTGTTAAAATTCACTGTCCGTGGGAGACATTGTGCAAATATGCAGAAAGAATGAATATCAGGATGCCTTTCAGGTACTGTGGAAACTCATTTCAGAAACTTGTAATTTAGTGCTTAATACTAAAAGTTCATTACTTACCTTAAGGCTGAAATGTAGTCTTTGTTGCGTCGTGGCAGGCACACTTACATGTAATTTAGTGTGGTGGTAGGGGAGAGGAGAAACAAATCATAAGCACTGTTCTTTTCACATTTACGTGTGGTACTTGTTTTCAGACTTACCTGCCAAATCATATTGACCATATGTCTTTAGAAAATACTGTTAGTAGTTCACATATTATTTTAAGGCTTTGGAGACGTCCAGATATCCTCCATCTGAGCTCAGGTATTCTCAGTGATTTTAGGGTATTTCTGAAGTCTTACCTAAAAGCAAGTGAAATGACAGAAATAGCTGGTGTCTCATGTGTCTCCAATATAACATATATTTGCATACTTTGAATAAAATTAGATTTATTTCTGGGTTCTGTAGCTTTCCTGTGGCAGAATAATGAAATGAATTGACTTCCTTCTATCATATATTTTTACAATAAATATTTCTTTATTGATTTGTAGACGGGCTGAGAGAGCTGTGCTTGTTCAGCCTGGAGAAGAGAAGGCTCTAGAGAGAGCTTATAGCAGCCTTCCAATACCTAAAGGGAGCCTACAAGAAATCTGGAGAGGGACTTTTTACAAGGATGTGTAGTGGCAGGATAAGGGGTAATGGCTTTAAACTGACAGAGGGGAAATTTATATTTGAAATTAGGGAGAAATTCTTCCCTGTGAGGGTGGTGAGGCCCTGGCACAGGTTGCCTAGAGAAGCTGTAGCTGCCCCATCCCTGGCAGTGTTCAAGGCCAGGTGAGACAGGGCTTGGAGCAACCTGGTCTAGTGGAAGGCATCCCTGCCCGTAGCAGGAGGTTGGAACTAGCTGGTCTTTAAGGTCCTTTCCAACCTAAACCTTTCATTTCCAGTGTTTCTATTTAGGACACAGTTAATATTTTTTGCAACAATACAGAAATTTTTAAAGGAGAAAACATGCCTTTTCAAATTTATTAATAATGTTCTTCCAGAGAGAGAAGAGCATGTAGTGTGCTGTAAATCTCCTCAGGAGTTAAAAGTGGTAACTAGATGCTGAAGCTGTGTGATTCAACAGAAAATACCCTTAGAGCACTCCTTTCTTATTTGAATTGCCAGGTGCTTTATCCTTCATGTCAGCTATCACAGTATGACTCTCTTATATTGCTCCTAAACTGGAGTCATCATGAAGCATCTTTCGCTCAAAACTTGCTTCAAATACCCAGTTCCATACTGAGTTTCCACTAATCCCATTAAGCCTTCAAAGTCCTTTCCATAAAAAAGGTGTTTTCTTAAGTCATCTTCCTTGTGCATTTGAGCTTTTCTAGTTTGAATACTTGTCAACATTTTAAATATACAAGTATTTGCCTCTGTGTACACATACATAAACAATCTAAACTCCAATTAAAAAATACTTCCTTCATCCTTCTGATACATGAAGTCACAAAATTAAGTTAGGATTTAGCAATGGTTTGGTTTGAATTCTTCATCTTCCTAGTAACTTCATAGTTCTACTGAACTATGAAGTTACTGTAGTGCTCTTCAGGAAAAGAAAGGCTAAGATTTGAAGTGCTGCTTCATTTGGAAGGTATTTGAAGTTATGTTTGTTTATTGTTATTAACTGAGATATAAATACATTCTCTGGGCTTTTTTTCCCCAAGTGTCTGATCCCTGTTTCTTTGTTTCTGGGCTGTTGCTTAAGCTTCTTTTAATCCCACTTAGTTCATTACACCAAAAGTAGATAAAATGATAAATTCTCCTGTTTCACCTTGTTGGCAGTTTTGCTGTAGAATGAAACACAGTAATTTGTTAAGAAAAAAAGCCCACTCTCCACATCTACCACCATAATAGAACTGTGAGAAATAGTAAACTGATCATCATTTATTTTGTCCTTTCAAAGATTTTAATAGGAATTTTAATGAAAATGCAATCTAAAACTGGTGTGAATATTTCAAACAGTCTATTCACTGAATTTCCATACTTTTTAAAAAATAAACGTAAATACATTTTTATTGTGACCACAGAGTAGATGTAGCAGAATAGCTAAGGTTGGTCTTGCTCTGCCAGCAGCCTGTCTGAAGTGTCCAATACAGAAGCCAAGCAAATATAGGGCACTGTATCACAGTATGCTAGAGATTGGAAGGGACCTCAAAAGATCATCTAGTCCAATCCCCCTGCTGGAGCAGGAACACCTAGATAATGTTACACAGGAATGTGTCCAGGCGAGTTTTGAATGTCTCCAGGGAAGGAGACTCCACAACCTCCCTGGGCAGCCTGTTCCAGTGCTCTGTCACCCTCACTGAGAAGAAGTTTTTTCTCAAGTTTAAGTGGAACCTCTTGTGTTCCAGTTTGTACCCATTACCCCTTGTCCTATCATTGTCTGCCACTGAGTAGAGCCTGGCTCCATCCTCGTGACACTCCCTCTTTATATATTTATATACACTAATAAGGTCACCCCTCAGTCTCCTCTTCTCTAAACTATAGAGACCCAGCTCCCTCAGTCTTTCCTCATAAGGGAGATGCTCCACTCCCTTAATCATCTTAGTTGCCCTGTGCTGGACTCTCTCCAGCAGCTCCCTGTCCTTCTTGAACTGAGGGGCCCAGAACTGGACACAATATTCCAGACGTGGTCTCACCAGGGCAGAGTAGAGGGGAAGGAGGACCTCTCTCGACCTACTAACCACCCCTCTTCTAATACACCCCGGGATGCCATTGGCCTTCTTGGCCACAAGGGCACAGTGTTGGCTCATGGTCATCCTGTCTTCCACTAGGACCCCCAGGTTCCTCTCCCCTACACTGCTCTCTAACAGGTCGTTTCCCAACCTATACTGGAACCTGGGGTTGTTCCTGCCCAGATGCAGGACTCTACACTTTCCCTTGTTATATTTCATCCAGTTATTCCCTGCCCAACTCTCCAGCCTGTCCAGGTCTCGCTGGATGGCAGCACAGCCTTCTGGCATGTCAGCCACTCCTCCCAGCTTAGCGTCATCAGCAAACTTGCTGATGGTACACTCAATTCCCTCATCTAAATCATTGATGAATATATTAAATAATGCTGGTCCCAGTACTGACCCTTGAGGCACTCCATTAGTTACAGGCCTCCAACTAGACTCAGCCCCATAGACTACAACTCTCTGGCTTCTCTCCTTCAGCCAGTTCACAGTCCACCTCACTACCTGATCATCCAGACCACACTTCCTCAATTTAGCTGTGAGGATGCTGTGGGAGACTGTGTCAAACGCTTTGCTGAAGTCAAGGTAGAACACATCCACTGCTCTGCCATCATCCATCCACCGTGTTATTTCCTCATAAAAGGCTATGAGATTGGTCAAACATGATTTCCCCTTGGTGAAGCCATGTTGACTGCCCCTCATAACCCTCTTATCCTTGATATGCCTTAAGATGGCACCAAGGATAAGGTGTTCCATCACTTTCCCAGGGATGGAGGTGAGGCTGACCGGTCTATAGTTACCCGGGTCCTCCTTCTTGCCCTTTTTGAAGACTGGAGTGACATTTGCTTTCCTCCAGTCCTCAGGCACCTCTCCCGTTTCCCAAGACTTGGTAAAGATGATGGAGAGTGGTCTAGCAATGACTTCCGCCAGTTCCCTCAGCACCCGCGGGTGCATCCCATCTGGACCCATGGATTTATGGATGTCCAGATTGCTCAACTGGTCTCTAACCCATTCCTCATCGACTAAGGCAAACCGCTCCGTTGACCTGACTTCATCTGAGGTCTCAGGGCTACAGGGCTCTTCAGGACTGCCTGCAGCAGAGTAGACAGAGACAAAGAAGGCATTCAGTAACTCTGCCATCTCCGTATCTTCTGTCACCAGGGCACCCACCCCGTTCATCAGTGGGCCTACATTGCCTCTGGTGTTAGTTTTATCTGCCATGTATTTGAAAAAGCTCTTTTTGCTGTCCTTGACCCTTCTCTCCAGGTTTAATTCTAAGCAGGCCTTAGTCATCCTAGCTGCCTTCCTACATCCTCTAGCAGCAGCCTTATATTCCTCCCAAGTGGCCAGCCCCTCCTTCCATGACCTGTAAACTCTCCTCTTCCACTTGAGCATACCCAGCAATTCCCTATTTACCCATGCAGGTCTCCTGGCCCTCTTCCTTGACTTCCTACGTGTCGGGATGCTCCGATCTTGAGCTCGGAAAAAGCAATCCTTGAATGCCAAGCAACTATCTTGGGCCCCTTTACCTTCAAACAGCCTTGCCCATGGGATTTCCCCTAGCAATTGCTTGAAAAGGCCAAAGTTTGCCCTGCTAAAGCCCAGGGTTGCAATTCTACTTGCTATTCTACTGGTCCTACCACACAAGATCCTGAATTCCACCATCTCGTGGTCGCTGCAACCAAGGCAGCCCTCAACCCTTACTGCTTCGACCAGACCCTCCTTGTTAGTGAGGATGAGATCCAGCAGCGCTCCTCTCCTGGTCGGCTCATCCACCATTTGCAGGAGGAAGTTATCATCCATACACTGGAGGAACCTCCTGGACTGTGGCTGGGTTGCTGAGTGGTCCTTCCAGCAAACATCAGGGAAGTTAAAATCCCCCACGACGACCACGGCCTGTGACTGTGAGGCCGCTCTCAGCTGCCTGTAGAAGGCCTCGTCAACTTCCTCACCCTGATCTGGTGGTCTGTAACAGACACCCACAACAGTATCGCCCCTGCCAGCCTGCCCCTTAATTCTCACCCACAGACTCTCAACTCGCTCGTCATCTGTCCCTGGAGAGAACTCAGTGCATTGTAGTTGCTCCCGCACATAAAGAGCAACCCCACCACCCCGCGTGGCTGGCCTGTCTTTCCTGAAAAGGACATAGCCCTCCATGACTATATTCCAGTCATGTGAGCTGTCCCACCACGTCTCTGTAATTGCCACCAGATCATAGTCTCCTGACTTAACACAGGTTTCCAACTCCTCCTGCTTATTTCCCATGCTGCGCGCATTGGTGTACAGACATTCCAGGGAGCGAGCTGAGCACACCGATTTCACCCTAGGATTATAGGAGGCCTCCCAGTCTTCATCAATTCTGGAGTGCTGCCCCACTGGGGCAAGCCCAGCTACAACCCCATCCCCCTTTCGAATCTAGTTTAAAGCTCTCCAAATGAGCCCTGCTAATTCGTGCCCCAGCATCCGTTTGCCTCTGTGAGATAAACCTTTCCCACATGCCATTGTCCAGACTGGTGCCCTGTAAAACCAGCCGTTATCAAAGAATCCAAAGCCCTGCCTGCAGCACCAGTCTCGAAGCCAATCGTTTACGAACTGAATCTTCCCATTCCTTCCCACATCATCAGTGGAAGATGGAAGGAGTGAGGAGAAGATCACTTGAGCCCCAGACTCTTTCACCATCCGCCGCAAGGCCCTGTAGTCTCTCTTCATCCCCCTCAGACTGCGGGAAGCAGCTTCCCCCTCACCTGTCTGGAAGACCAGCAGCGGGTAGTAGTCTGTCGGGTGCACCAGGTTGGGGAGCGCCCTAGTGATATCCCTGATCCGGGCTCCAGGCAGACTACACACTTCCTTATGATGAGGGTCAACTCTGCATATCGGGCCCTCTGCTCCTCTCGCCTACTACAATGACCCTTCTTTCTTTCTTATCAGAGGCAGTCTTGAGGTGCAAAGTCGACCGCCTTTTCCTATGTGGCCTTGTGGGCTGGCCTTGCCCCACATCCTCACCTACCTCTCCTTCAAGATCCAGGGCCTCAAACCTATTACGGAGGGACACCTGGGGAAGCAGGGCAGGAAGAGGGGAGGGTTTCCCACGACGCCGAACTGGAACTCGCTTCCAACCCTCGTCGTCTTTTTGGTCCCCTACCTCTGCGCAACAGCTACAGGGCAGGGGCTGTCTCAGGCCATCCCCCTCTGTGTGAGAAGGCAGGGGGTCCTTCCCCTTTCGGGGGTATCTCCCTGGAACCGTTCTGACTGGCACGCCAGGGAGTTACTCCACCAGTCGATCTCCCTTTCGCACTCCCTGATGGTCCTCAGCGTCTCAACCTCCTCCTTAAGTCTTGCCACCAGGCTAAGCAGGTCTTCTACCTGCTCACACCTCACGCAGGTCGAACGCTGTCCTCCCTCCCCCGGCAGCAGCAGGCTCTGGCACTCCCTGCATCCAGTGACCTGAACAGCCACGGTTTGGGACGGGGTCTCTGTCTGAGTTGCTGCAGTCACCTTACTGCAAGCTCTCTTTCTGGAGGCGACCATATTGGTCGGCAGTCTGGGACACCAGCAACAGGGTCAGCAACACGACCGGCTTGTTCCTCCCTGCCGCTGGCGGGCAGTGACACGGCGCTGCCCTCTCAGAGGCTCCTTCAAGGCAAGCGGCAGGGGGGTGGTCACCGTCACCGTGGGAACGCCCCCCGCCACGTCAGCCTCTCTCTCGCAAGGGCTGCTGTGGCTTCGGGGGTCGGGAGATGTGGGGAGCCGCGATGTCTCTGCGCTGTCGCCTCTGGTTTTCCTCATCTCCGCTGACCCTCGCTGTCACTGAAGCGTGCCGGCTGCGGCTCTAGCTGGGCTAGCTCCGATCAGCTGACTGAATTGTATCATGGTGCATTCTCTCTTTCCAGAAGGCTGTGGTTTACAGCCTTTCTGAGGCGGAATTCATGTCTTCATCTCTATTAAATTAGTCACTGGTGGCTTTTCATGAATGTAGAAATAGCGATTTAAGCTTCTGTAACGACATCCTGTGACCACACACTTTGTAATTCAATGACATGTTCTGTCAAAGCACTTTAGTTTTAAGTCTTGAGCCTGCTTATTTAAATCAAACCTTTCTTAACTGAGTGGCATATATTGTTTTCCTGAAGTAACTATTTTCTTCATTCAATGCATAGAGGAAGCTCAAATCATACAGTTCTCCCGCAATTACAGTGAACTAGAGTGGTTCCCTCCCTGTGAGGAGCAGGGAGTTCGACTCAATGGTCCTTATGAGTCCTTTCCAACTGGAGATATTCTGTGATTCTAAGAACAGATTATTTCTCTTAGCCTTCATCTGATCTAACAGTGGTTTCTGGCTGCCAAAGAGCAAACCTTCCCTGCGTTACTTCAATACAATATACCCTTGCTGTCCTGCAGAGTGTTGCAAAATTTTAGCTTTTGGGTATGGTCACTAAAAATATATTTTGGTACCATATATGACTAATGCCATAAGAATTAACCATGTACTTTTTAGGTTCATTTTGCTCAATTCAGGAATCTAAACAAAACTAATACAATTATTACACAGGGTAAGAAGTATTTCTCTTCATTGCTGAAAAATAAAAAATGCTTTTTGCTGACATAAGGGACCATCCAATATCCCAGAACTGTTTTAGTATGGCATCATACTGAAAATGTGTTGGCAGATGCAAAGTATACATCATGTATATAACACAGATGGAATCTTGGTGTTTCAGTTGCAAAAGGAAATCTGGCTCACATTGTAAAAGACTTGTCTGTGCTAATCACTGTATTGTTGTGTTGTATATGGTTTCAGACAGGTCTTATGTTAGCAACAAGGTTAGGTCATGACTGAATTGTACTTTTTTAAAAACAATTTATAGAATCATAGATTCATATAATAGTTAGGTCTGGAAAGGACCTTAAGATCATGAAGTTCCAACCCCCCTGCCATGGGCAGGGACACCTCACACTAAATCATATCAAGGCCTCATCCAACCTTCTCTTGAACACTGCCAGGGATGGAGCATTCACAACCTCCCTGGTCAACCTATTCCAGTGCCTCACCACCCTAACAGAAAAGAATTCCCTCCTTATATCCAATCTAAACTTCTCCTGTTTACTTTACTTAAAACTGAGACAGGGGAAGTTTAGATTGGGTATAATCTGTCAGTAGAAATAAAACATCTATTTCTGGAGCTCAAGAACTTAGACCTGTGTCTATAGTTATCTTGTGGCATATTATTGTTGTGTGTAAAGAATAAATAAGTCGTATCTGTAGCTTAACTGGACTTCCATCTGTGCAAAACAGCTGAGGCCAATTAAAGAGAATGAGGTTTTTTTGTTAAAAAATGTAGTGTCTGAGAATCCTGTCATGATTCTTCATTGCTTTGTTTTACCATTCTGCCTAGTAGTACCGAGTGCCAGGCTGCCAGCACTGTGCACATTGGTAGATACAGAGTTTTCCAATGGCCGCTTATTTTTCAAGCCACATTTCCATCTTACTCTTTTTAATGTATTCAGTTCATTGTTACCTTAATGTAAGTAATGTGAAATGATTCAAATTGAATGATTCAAATACTGCCCAGATGGGCAGTTGCAGATATTGTTAATTATGTGTAGTTCTAGGCTAAGAAGTGATGGGGAAGTATTCAGAGTGAAACTGCTGTTTTTATGTGTTAGAATGGAGGGAGGGATAAAGTATCAATTGAAATAATGTTAAACTTTTATAATCATGTAGCCAAATAAATTTGTTTTGATTCCTCCTAAAAAGCAAACCTTGCAGAAGTAGAAAGCATTGAGGCAAATTTTAAGTAGAAGATGAACTGAGTGAGGAGCACAGTCCCTGATGCTGAGCTTCACTGCCCCCAGATGAGAATCATGGGAAATATATGGATAACCCAAGGAATCTGCAAAATCAGTGCCTTTGTGTGGTTTAAATGTGCCATGAAGTGATAGGTGTAGGCCAAAAAGAAAAGCCGAAAGCCTTAAAATAGATATGCAAAATATTAACGTTGCAGAAAATACTTCTTTGTATGGTTTCAAAGTAGGTGTTCTCATAAGACTTTAGAGGGGATTTCTGTTGTCTTCCTCTAAGTGTCTATGAGCACTGAAGGGTGGAAAGAAAAGGATTGTTAACATGAAAGTTGTTTGTTGCAGTTAGTACTCTTACATTTTTAGGGCTGTGTGTTCTTCAGTTGGATGCAAAATATCAAGGGAAGGCGATGGTAGAGCACTTCAGAGAATGAAGAGAGCATCTCATGATGTTAAGTGCTTACAGGATTTAATGCATAAAGTGCATAAAGCATTTAGAAGTATGGGAGCCCTGGTGATTCTCCTAAAATGAGTTTTCTGAAGTAAAGGCTAAGAAAGACCACATGAAATGAATACATAGCATGACACCACTGAACCTTGTCTGATGAAGGAATTGTTGATTAGCTATTACTGCTATTAACTACAAGCTATTATTGTTATTAACTACAAATATAAATTTTAATTTTGACTCAAATTTCAAACTTGAAAATATGTGAAATTACAGCATTTTAATAACTTTTCTATTCCAGTTGCATTTTTTTAAGTGTTTTCTGTTTTTCTGCCTATGAAAATGCATGTTTTAAAATGTCCAGTGTTCTTTTATAATATATATGTCCTTTGCAGCTGCCTCCTACTTGATTATTCTCAGCTGATTTTTGCTGTTCTTTCAGGAAAAAATGTTATTACACTGACTGGAGGAGCAAAACGATGGGCAGGTTGGTGGGTGATGTGTAGCTTCTAATTTTACCAGATAGTCACCCTGCTAAAGAAAATCCATTCGCAGTTGTAAATTTATCAAGGAAACTTGGAAAATTAGATTATTTTCTTGAAAACTCAAAATATGTTAGCTCATAGTGTTACAATATTCATGTGTAACAAGATGCAGTACTTCAAAGCTTTGCCAGGTCTCATTTTAGAAATGCAAAAATGTTTATGCAAAAAAAAAAAATGGCCTTATCCTGGCAGGAAAGGTTTAATGCTGGAGCTCTCTCTGCAGTTCTTTCTGCTGCACCGAGAGATATTTCTTTGGCATGAAAGATCCATTTGAGTGTATGTCTCAGATTCTGGTATTCAGCTATTTCCTTAGACATGCAAACGTAACTTTGCATGTTAACACTTCATGTGTATCCTGGTGATATGGACTAAATCAACACCACACAAGAGGCTGTGTTGAGTTTAGATTTGATAGCTGTCAGAATAACTGCGGGGAAAGCTGTTTAACTCTGAGACACAGACATGCAGACCTCACCCATGACTGCTGCTGTTGCTGCTTTTGTCAGACAGGAATGGCTACAAGGGGCCACAGCAGCATGCAAAAAAGAGTCTAAGGGAGCTGGGGAGTAAAGACAGGGGGCACTGGGAACTGTAATCACTCCCTGTTGCTCTAGCCAGACATAATGATGTCTTGTAAATCCTAATTGCCTGTGGAAAAGATAGGAAAATTTTTACAGGAGGGAAATCTGAAAGTTTTTTGTCATGGGTTTTCTCAAATGGATTTTGAGCTGAGATTACAGTTGATTTTGTTCTCCTGTTGTTACTTGAGATGATGAAGATCTCTCATTATTTCTTAGGAAAAATTTAAGTAGTCTCATGATACCAGTTTGCAACATGATCAGCAAGATGATCATGTTTTTATATAACAAAAACATAAAGCACTGTTGAACGGTACGGTGACAGAACTTTAAATGCATAAGCAGATAAAATATATTGAAATAAAACAATCTGTAACTGAAATTTACAACTGCATTTTTTACTCTTCCCAGTCATTCACATGCTTGCTCCATTTTAGTGTTCATTATAAAAAATGTAAGTGATGTGCTTTGTAATGCAAGGGCAAAATCAACAAGCTTTGCTGCAAAATTGTCTCATTTTGTCTGTAATCCATCTGGTGAGTCCTAGATATTAAATAAATTTATTTTTCTTATTATGGAAGGACAGATGCCTGAAGCATGCAACTGAATTTGCACGGTACCTGTGAACTAAGTAATAAACAGTTTTCATGCCAGATTGACTTTTTTCATTTGAGACAAATACTTTTACTTGTGATTTACTTTGTTAGAATTTGGTGAATATTTTTCTGAATACTTTTTCTGTCAGTTTCTATAATACAGTGCACAAAGCAGTAGTGTGGAAAAAAATAAAGCAGCTATTTCTAAAAATGAAAGCTAATGCTAAAATTGCTGACGTGCATATCTTGAACTAGATGATCTTTAAGATCCATTCCATCCCAAACCATTCTACAATACTGTTGTTGTTTCTTTTCATCTTACAACTTTTCCAGCTTAACTCTTCTCTGTAACTCATTAAATCTCTTACTAATATTTCTGTAGAATTTGCAAGAGCCACAGCAAATAACTATTAAAATCTTTGTATATCAAAGGTAAAATTTTAAGGCTACAGATTTTCTATAATTTAATGTGAGGTAGCACTAGCGTATTAGACCCTTCTGCAACATGTACACTTCCCTGAATTTATTGATGTGGTTATATGATCTTAAATGCTCTTTAAAACTTCCACAGAAGATTTAGGGGCATGAAGGAAGAGAAGGTTAATGGAATGCTTACTGGTATAGCACTTTCCTTATATGTGATATCTCTCGATTTCTTCATTTATGTACCTTAAAAAAACCCTCAACATTGTATTTCACCCTGTAAAGCTTGAATTCTATTCAAAGGTCCGTGCTATAGAAATAATTTTATCATACTCATTAATAGCAGTATTTGGAAATCCTTCACAAATCTTTTCAAAGGAAGGTGTGAGTTGCTGGAAGTGGGGTATGCAAGTATCAAAAGTTGCCTGAACTCTCAGATTTAAGACTGAATGAACTGATCTTGTATTCACAATATCAGACACACCAATTTCATGTTGGTAAAGAATGACATTGAGGAAGACAACACGAAAAGATAGTTGTCTTAGTATGCAGCTTCACTCCACCCACTGAAATGTTGAAATAAATTAATACTTCTAAGGTTAGAGAACCAAAATTGATTTTTGTTGAGCAGCTGAGCTGCAGTAATTCTGCTTTGCACAAGGACTTTTTGAAACCTTTTGGAAACCTTTTGGATTTTAATCTGCACACTGAAGAGAAATTGTTAATATCATTCCGTTGAACAAATTGGTGATGTTTGTGTCCGTATGTTGAATCTGTCAACCATAACATGTTTCCTATTACAAAACAAGGAAACATGCCATGGCTGTGTCATTTGGTGGCATATGGTTGATGAGTCTGGAGAGGCACAAACACTGAGCAAACTACTGGGTGGGGATTGCTGTCAAAAATACCTAACATGACCAGTGGCAGTTGCTTAATTCCAGTATCTTATTCCATGAGTCTGATCAGATAATTCTGAACTCATCTGTACTGCGTTCCTTTGCATTGCAGTCTGCAGAGTAAATGTAGTCTGCAAGGATTTTTGGACTAACTAGTTCTGCAAAAAAGAACAGCCAACCATATAAAAGAGAGCTGTACAGTCAAGAATGGAAGTTAAGTAAAGCTGAAATTACACACATCTTCATAAAATGTTATATTTTATATCGAAGAATAATATGTATACATGTTTCAGAACAGCATCCCCTAGTCCAAGGTGCATAAAGCTGCAGTAGTGCCCGCTGGAGGCGTTTCAGTAAGAGCATACCTGAAGTAATAGCTCATCTTTACAGCACTGTGCCACTCAGACATTTTTGATCTCCTTGCATGTGCATGAAGTCCTGACTTTGTGACTTCAGCAGACCAGTTCTGGTTTTAACTCTTATTAAAAAGACTACATTGAATAGTTGAAGTCAATATTCTGTTTAATCTGCTACTTTTGATCTAGAAACCACTCTGAGTAAAAATGCTAATACTTAGTCCTATTATTTAGGCAAAAACTTGTCTTAAATTTGTTAACACTTTGATTGAAAGCTTTGTGAAACTTCAACTTTGAAATAATGTAAGCCAAGAAAAGAGGATTATTGTGGTATGTGGGGTGATGAACTTTGAAATATTTTATGCTATCTGAAGGCACGAAGTTTCAGAGTCCTCATCTACAAGTGATGTAATGAAAAAGCAATCACATCTTAGATAAAAGATCTTTTTGCTTCAGAAGAGAAGTAATGTAATGAGGACATAATTTTTAATTTAGTTCAGTACTGTTCTTTATTACTTTGGATGTCAAAAGGAGCAGACATGAATGTTAAACAAGAGCTAATTTCTTTAAGATAATAATTATCTACTAATTCTTTTTAGATCTTTGGAGGGAGGAAAATATCACGACACATAACCAATTTTAGAACAATTTCATAATAAAAATTTGAAATCAAATGCATTGGTTTACTGTTCTTCCTAATGTATGTGCATATTTTCCTCATTAAAGAAAAGCTTGGGGTTTGGTTCTGAAAAATATCAGCAAGCATACAACAGAAAAAAAAGAGGAAAAAATCAAATGCAAACTTTACTGATACACACCATATATAACTTTGTACTGAGAGAACTTCCACTGAAACCAATAATTAACTCACAGTATACCTTACTCAACACTTAAGGGATGCACCTGCCTGTATTCTGTGTTTTGACTTTATGAACATAGTTATGTTCTTTGGCTCATCATGCTTTGTGTCAAATAGAGTGGTGTCCCTCAAGTGCAGTATCAGTTACATACAGAGTGTGTGCCAATGCCTTGGCAATGTAGAGTGAGAAGAAAATGTTGAGAATTTAAAATGTAAAATTTGGTTTAGCTTTCTATCTGATACTGTGTCAAGCAGGAGTAGAATGTTTTTCTTTTGCTGATGTTGATAAGAAGTATGTTTTCATAGAGGTCGCTTTGCTGCCTGAGGGCAACTTACTTTGTCATTGCTTACTACTCTAATTAGGAAATGAGTAGCTGTGCTTATGCTTAGCACAGGCAGTTAAGAATTCACCTCAGATAAATCTGATCCTGAAATTTACAGGTTTTGTGGATAGGAGATAGACATGCTTTATGTATCATGCAAACTTATTATTGAGTAAGGCCCAAATCCTGCTAATAAAGTATTATTTAGGGCATGCTTTTCTAAATTTTAGAGTTTTTCTGGATCTGTAATATGTTTATAGCACTAATTTAATAGATCTACTCCTTAAATACCTGTATTTCATTGCAGTTGAATATGAAAAGAAATATAGGTAAGCAAGGAGTGCAAAATCAAAGTGATGAGGAGGTAACTTCTAGCATTTGCTGAAAATTAACTGCACTTCACTAGATTTACCCCTGTGTATCCTGAGACACTAATTTAGAAAGGTGCCAGTAGAAGAAAGCCCTTTATATCACCAGTATATAATCTAATCGGGGATGCAAGTATTATATTTTGTTTGTAGTTTATAATGTCATTTTTTTTAGAAAACTGCAGGAAGCTATACCGAGGAGTTTTGTATAGCCGTGTCTGTATAATGTATCCTTTATTTGATGTTCAGGTATCCTGTTTTGTAAGGCAATATCAGCCTGAGGAAAAATTTGCAGGGGGAAGACTTACTGAAATTAGAAAACCTTAAAAATGTGATCCTGAACTGTCTCGTATGTACTTTAAAATTTTATTAGTTTTAGTGTCCAAGTTGCTAGGCAAGGGAGGGAGGAGTTACATTTGCCTTGGCCAGTGGCTCTAAAGAAAGTAATTAAATATGTTCTTGAGTAAAGTGTAAGCATCCGCAGTTCTGAGGGACTACCATGGAAAATTATTTTGCCCAGACTCAACAGTGCAGTCCCATCTCACACCATAATCCCACTAATTTTAGGATGAGTTGTGCTTGAGTGGAGCATGCAAGTAGATCAAAACAAGCAAACAAACAAACAAACAAAACCAATAAAAAACACCAAACTGTTAAATTTGCTCCTTAGCTCCTTATTTTCTACTAGTGGCAATTTCCTGCTTTCATTTAATTTCTAGTCTTTTTGTCACTAAAATGAAATGTTGGAGATGGAAAATAACAAGCAAGTGAGAGTGTGTAAATCTGCTTTCTTTTTGTCTCAGTTTGCAGAGGAACATGAGAGAGCTGAAAAGTTGGTTGCCCAGAAATCCAATGAAGCTCGATAAGGAGGCCCTACCTGATCTGGAAGAAACAGATTGCTACACAGCCCCCTTTAGCCGTGCACGCATACACCAGTAAGTGCCAGAACTGGCAAGGCAGTGCCAGAGACTACAAGGCTTTTTTATTTTCTCACTTCATCTAAGCAAGTGCTGTAGAGGCAGCCATTAACAGATGGTCACTGGCAAACACCCACTATCATATTAGATATTTTCTGTGAGTTTTCTCTTAAAGCCAAAATCTACTCTCTTACTTGCTGTTTGATGTAACTTGATATTTGACGTTACTTGCTGTTTTAGTCACTCAGAGGTATAGACAGAAATTTGACTGACAAATGAACCCTACCTTCTTGGTTTAGTTTTTCTTTCCATTACATGACAAAATGCAAATATTTGCTCAAGTTTGCTTTGCTTAATTACATATTTTACTTAGGCAAAACCCGAGACAGCTGTTGAAATTGGGAACACCTCAAGGCAAGCTAAAACCAGGAATGATTCTTTTCTCTCAGATCTGCTTTTTAAAAATGCTTTTGTATCTGAAAGTATTAATATATATACAACAAATAAGAACTGTATGTGTTCAGATCAGCATGTGGATAGTGATGTAGTTATAAACTGTGCCATAATTTTTTTTTCAGGGCCCTTATATGTTAAAATTCTGGCTGTGTCTTCATTTTTAAAGAATTTTCTGATACTTCTTTTTTGAGAGTAAAGTTCATTTAAAGCAGAAGTGTAAATTAGACTAAAGGGGAATATTTTCTCCTCAGTAAAGAAGCTATGTGGTAGTGAACTGTCTTTTCCCTGCAAACAAAACCAGCTCAGCTGATGTTATCAACAGTAATAGTGTCGCGTTTGGCACAACGCAGGCAAAAGCTCCTGCATGTCAGATTTCTGGCATCCAGAATCCAGAGCCATCTGGGAAAGGATGCTTTATTTGGCTCCAACCTGGGACTCTTCAAGGGGAAGTGGTGTGGAGCTGCTACTCAGGTATCCAGTGCGTGGAGGTATTTTATTGGGTTTTTTTCCTAAATCATAGTTCCCGTAGTACCATGACACAGGCATCTGCCAATTCATAAGTAACTTGAATTTGAGAACAGCACTGCTTCTGGAGATCTTTGTTTAAATTAATTATATCCAGAACAGAAATTAACTAGATAGTAGAAAATTTTAGAATTTACTTTTAGTTGTTATGTTTTCCCAACCATAATCTGTGATGATGGTAAATTTAATGGACCTGAGAAGATGCTCTAAGGATGTAAAATCTTGTATCATGGCAGAGGCTTTGGAACTTTACGGTCCCTTCCAGCCTAAACCAGTCTGTGATTCTGTGGTCTTGTGCAGTAACGAAGGAGGGTAGAGATCAAATAAATCACTGTAAGAAGAAAACACTTGAGCAGCTATGTTTCAATACCTGTGCATTGTTTCGAATATTAAAAGCCATTCATTATTTAAACAGTTTTACAATAAACAACAAAGACAGCTTCTTCAGCAATTCCACAAGAAGTAGAATCGTGCATCACATGCTACAGAGAACTAAGTATGAAGATGGGAAGTCCAAAATGGGTGAGACTGCTGTATTTTCTTCCTAACCTGAAGCTATAAAAGATTCATCTTTACTTGCCTCAAAGAGTATAGAGTCAAATCAGTTGATTTTGCTACTCATTAAAATCTTTTTATTCACTCAGTAACAGAGTTGAAAGAACGTCACATCAGTTATTTTCTTGAACAATTCAGTGAAAATTGACAGTATTTTTTCACCTAATTACTCATACTTTATCATAAATTGGAGAGATGTTGATAACTTTACATAATCAAGAGCCTCAATAAAGACAAGATATACCTCAGAAACCTGTTCCATGTTTTCAAGGTCTGATCCTACTAGTTCTGATACTAACAAGCAGTTCCAGTCCAGCACAGTTAATGTAAGCTATACGTAACTTATTTGAGGTCTCCGTGTAGCTCAGAGACAGCTGATCTGAAGACTAAATTAATTTATATCAACCTTTAACAGTATTATTTTTTGGAAGCTCATTTTCATTTACAATGAACAGGGGATGTATATGTGATTTGCTGTTTTCTTTTCAGGACTTAATTTAAGAATTAAATAGAGACATACTAAAATCTTATATTTTTGAAGGTGATAGAAATTATAGAAATCTGTTGCTTGAGTTTCTGAAGAAAAGCAGTAGCAAGAAAACCATAGAAAACAAGGGTCAAATATAACGCCCTTCAAGCTGATGAACGCAAATTTCAGTATGAGATTAGCTTTGCATAATTTGTATGTTTGAATGGACAAATCTGAAATCTGTCATAAGTACTAATTTCTGGGGAACCTCTTGGCTACAGACATGCTTTGCAAGTTACCAGATCTTTTTATTACCATTATTCATTGTTGTGTATTCTTTGATAGTACAATAGATCTGGTTTTAGGAAGACTGTAGGAACTGATCCAGAATGCTGTAGCCACTATGATGCAGAGCTCTGCTCTGATACAAAGTTCTTCAGCTGTCTTCTACTTAAAAATAACAGGTTAGCTTTTAACCCTGCAGGGGGTGTGCTGCCTCAAGGGTTGTCTGTCCCATACCATTCTCTGTGTATGTCACCCATAAAATCCATATCATATGCTCTGATGAATGCAACCTGAATATAACTGCCTTCTCGGACATGATCCGGCACAAGCATGTGACCCCGAGAGAAAAGTTGGAGATACTGGCCATCAGAAAGCTCTTGTAATTTGGCAGAGCCAGAAATCTTGGAGGATTTGCGTAAACAGTTGATGGGATTATTGATTATTGACATGTTTGGCAGCATCCTAAGCATCTAATATTAAGTTACATTCTCAATATCTAACTTGGAAATTTATTTGCTTGAAATTGTTATAAAAAATTGACATAGAAACTAATGCTTTTTTTTCTTTTTAGGTATTAATAGGTTACTGAATAATGGAACATATGAAGCAGCATTTCCACCCCATGAGGTAACTTGGTTAATTTTGTATCTAGATTAAAACTTGCACTGGCAGTTTCAGATCTTTAATTTTGTCATGCAAACGTTTAATGTCACTGCATAATCTGTTGCAACTCTTTTTATTCATAGCTCTTATTTTAATATTTGCTTTTAAAGTTCCTCTTATACAATGTATTAGAATAACTTCCTGGAATATTTTCTTGCTGAAATAGAATGTTATACTTCTTTTTTATTTGTATGAATTGGACATTGCTTGTGGAGTTCTTAATGAAAATATCATTTGTTCCAAATTGCTACATTTAATTGTATTGAATTATTTTTGCCTGCCACCTACAAAATGTTCTGTTTTTCTAATGGGTTGTGCACTTCATCACAGCTAGGGAGACTGGTTAATTATTTCCCATTTAGTCTTTTCTGAATAGTTCCGGACAGCTTCTATTTGGCAGTATCTTTTTCAGTAGGTTAAAGTCTACTGAAGACTGTAAACCCGTGAAGTAAATGAAAAACCTGTGTTTGATTTCAGAGGGTTTTCACACAGTCTTCGTGTATTGAAAAGAAAGAAGCAAGCCACACATCTTCAGGCATTTTAAATGCTGATCAGTAACATGGTAACTGCGGGTTAGTCTGTGATCTCTGGGATTGCTCAGACTGAATGTTGTGGCTTGGTCTTGTGTTTCAAAGAACTGACCTGCGCTTTACAAATTGCTGAGAGAATTTTTTTTTATAGCATTAATAATTAAATACTGGGGATATAGAGGAGTATTTTAGATAAATAATTAAACATCCTTGTTAATGCTCCAGCTGTGCATTACTGACTTCAGGGAAAAGCTGGCTGTAATACCAGAAAAACCTGTGAAGCTTTCTCTGGCTGTCAAAACTGTGCTATCATATCCATTTTACATATATGTTCCTTTGTATGGCTACTGTTTCAAAGTTTCAGCTAAGGTTAATGAAGTCATATTTTTAAGCCGCTCTTACTTTAATTTCTGCTTGACTGGTACTAAGGGCTAGTAGTTGGAGCACTTTCAATTTTATTTTTATTTTTTCTTTTATCACACAAGGAAATAAGAATGAAAATTCAGTCCCAGTGGGAATGCTGAGACTTGAACTCTGTTAGGCGTAAACAGTGCTGAAAGGAGCAGGGGAAGGGGAAAGATTTTAAAATATTCCTTTATGCTTTGCAGTCATTCATACAGGTGTCTGTGAAAATCAGTTGGTGTTCTGTTTCTAGGTAGGTGACTATGAGCATAAGTTGATGATCTTTTTCTGGGTGTTCCTAGACGTTGTGGCAGTCACACTCTGTGTTGTTATATTTGGTGCATGTCTTTGCTAACTGTAGTGAGAAATGTGTAGAATTGGACTTCTGGCGATGTTTAGCTTTGGTTTTAACTCATTTTTAAACCAGAGGGTTAGCAGATTGCAACAGGTAAATAGTGTACTTTCAATGAAGAATGCTTGAAATTTCAAGCAAATTATAAAAATCTAAGCGGCTTCATTACATGGATCTCCTAGGGTCTGTCTGACTGCTTACTCTGAAGTACTGTGCTGGGTAGCAATGCTCCCTCCCAGTAAATGATTTGGCTCACTTGCAGTTATTGGAGGATAGCTTTTCTTTACCGTAACAGAGTGCTGAGGTCTTTTGGGGGTAAAAAGTTCAACTTCAAGGGGTTGTCCTGTTTCAGAATTGGAGGAAAATTACAAATCCAAGAGGTCCTGCTTAGGTTGTTCTGGCAAACCTGTGTTTACCTCTCAACTGCTGAGCATGAGTCTATTCTTTCAGGCTGTCGGTGAGTCTGTAAATGTTGGGCTTGGCCTGGAAGGACTCCTTTTGGGTCAGACCAATCCTGGGTTTTACTTTTGATGCTTCTGAGATTCCTACATAGCTCCAGAATAATGCCAGTTCAGGTTTTTCCATCGTCTTAGAAAATGTGTGCCACAGAAAGACATGTTTATCTGTGCTGCTAAACAGGAGTTAAATAAAGTAATAGAAAATGCCTAGGAGAGGAGAAGTGAGTTGACATAATAGAAATTTCTGAAATTCTGTAGGAGAGAAAAAAAAAACGTGCATATATCCCATGAAAAATTTAGACAAATTGAAATAGGTGAAAGCATACAAATAATCATGGATTAGCGAAACAGAAACACTGTGCTTGAAGCCGTATAAAGAGTTGAGTAGTTCTTTATAGCCTTCTATTACTATGGTTCTGCCATAAATTCTTTGAGAAACTGGCCATTTCAGAAGCATATGTAACCATGTCTCTTCTGTCAGGCCTGTTACTTCCAGGTGACATGTCTTGGAGATGTCCTTAATAAGAGACCTATTTATTAAAAACATTTAATATTATACTCAAAAAAAAGAAGAAATTTTAGGTGTATTCCATAGTGCCTAGTAATGTACTTCATTTCTGTGTGTTTTCCAGGGAAGCCACAAGAGCAGACATCCCATCAAAACACACGGAGCTCAGAATCACAGGCACCTCTTATATGAGCGTTGGGCACGGTGGGGAATGTGGTACAAATACCAACCTCTTGATTTAATCAGGTATTAGTACTTGGAAGAGTAGCTTGCTTCTATGATACAACCTAGTAACAATGTGGTAATGGTACTGCTAAACTCCTTGTGCTTTCCTGTAGCTTTTAATTTCAAATAAGGCTGTATAAAAGGCATGTAGGTCCAGCTGCTTGACAGTTCTGAGCATGAAACTTAAAATACAAGCCAGACAAAATATTGTCTGCTGACCAGAGACACTTAGCACCTTGGAGAGGAAAGATGCCTATCCACATGAACAGTCAGTTGCCAGATCAGGTGGTTTGAAAACACAACCTACTTATTATGTTTTCATGGTGTTTAAATAAACTTCTGTAGATTTGTCTTCTAATTAATGTCATGGATTACCACATGTACAGCAGAGAAATATATGTAACAGGTTAAATAATTGTGATGTTTGGATTTTGTACTTTCCTCATCTTTGACACTGAATACCAATAAGTCATTTTCCCTTGCTGTCAGATTTATTCCTGATCTGACAGTCCTAATCAGTCAGTGTTCTACTGAAGGCTGTGGAGCTAAGCCTGTGCCATGGGACAATTCTGTACTGATCCAATAGTATCCTTGACTGACTTTCTGGTCACTGCTACTTCATCTCTTAATGCAACAATATCCAAGTTTTGAAGAATTAAAACTCAGTCTTCAACTTCTGTTTTCAGTCCATTGTTTTCTCTAGTAATAGTGTGAAATATGTCATATTACATGATTCTCTGTCAGAAATACTTTTTATAATTGAATACTTACGTCATACATACTTACTTCATCCCTTCCCAAAAATTTTTGTGTATGTTTATCTGTCTCCGTGTGTGCAAGTGAAATGTCCTACATTTAATAATGTTGAAACTAGTACATCTACGTGGTCATTGCAAGGATGTGAAAATTACAGATGAGTTATATCTTTTATAAAACACATGTTTTGGTAAGTCTACAGTTAGTGTCACTAGAATGTAATACTGGCCTGAAATGATTTAGTGTGAGGTGTCCCTGCCCATGGCAGGGGGGGTTGGAACTTGATGATCTTAAGGTCCTTTCCAACCCTAACTATTCTATGATTCTAAAAAGAACATTCTGGTAAACTGACAATAATTTTACCATAAACTTGTGTTGCTTGTTCCTCGTTAGAATCATTCTGCTACTGTAGAGTAGACAGCAGTCATTGTAAGCTTTAACTTTAAGTAATCTGTGCGTTTCCTTTTCATGTAGGCGATATTTTGGTGAAAAAATTGGACTGTATTTTGCCTGGCTGGGATGGTATACTGGAATGCTTATTCCTGCTGCCCTGGTTGGGCTCTTTGTTTTCCTCTATGGACTATTTACAATGGATTCCAGCCAAGTAAGGTAAAATTCTATTTCATAACACATACTAGCCTGCTGAAAATTAAGAACATCAGGCACAACTTAGATCATTATACTTTTAAATGTTTTCCAGATATGGTAATCATGTACAAATAGCCAAATAGAGCTCTGGGTTCTTCAGGCAAGTGTATCCACTTGTATATCTGGTTTGCATACAAGTTTTGTATGTGTGCCATTTAAAAGTGTTCTTACCACTGCATCTGCAGTGGTTCCTATTCTGCCTGTAAGGAAAAATGGCAAGTACCAACTTTAATGTTGTAGTACTGAAGTGGTTGTCATTCTAGTCAGTGAATGAAATGGTTGAACATATGGATGATCAGACATACTCCCTCTTTACAGTATAAACTGCAGTCAGGAGACCCAGCTTCAGGGAGATTACAGCCTTATGAAATGAACCTAGTTTTCCAAGTTTTCCACTGTTGTGATTTTGCTCTAAGAGAGATTTATGTCCGTTTAGATACCGCGATGAGGATGCTTGAGTTAGTTCCCGGCTGTATTTTTAGGAACTATTTCAGAGGTTGCACCATCATTACAAAGTTTTCCAATAGATGTCATCAGACACAAGAGTTATCAGTGATTTACAGTTGCAGCTGTTGCTTCAAGCAGGTTGGGTGCTTAGGCTGTGAGTAAACTTGGAGTCAGATTTTATAGGAAGTATCATTTCTTCAGCTTTGAGCAGGACTAATTTAAGTTTTCTTGATGGAATTGTCTTTATCTTATATTTCACAGTGAGTTATTATATTCTACAGTGCTGTAAGGCTTTTGTAGGCTTTCTTTTGTACAGCTAACTCCCAAGAGACTTTACAACTTCAAAGTGCATTAAATGCAATTAAATTCAATAAGTGTATCATCCAGGAAACTATGCTGTCTTTAAGGTATTGTTCTCTGTATTAGGATTGTTTTGAAAAATAAATGTCCATAAAATGCAGCAGTCATCAGAGCATCAGCTTGTTCTTAGAGCACAGCAACTAGAGCTGTTGAATTGGGAATCTTGTGTTAACACGTGCAATGGCACAGTTTCAGCTCAGGGGGAACAAGGAGCAATAATCTGCTGTTCTCAGGGTATGGCTTAGTATTTTAGGCACTTCTCATGGAAGAGAAAGATGTGGCGTTGACACCCCCCAGGAGGAAGAACAAGATTTCTAAGAAATTTTTTTTTTTTGAGCTGTATAGCTATTTTGTGCTTATATCACATGCTTCTCCTGAGAAGACTCCTGCTTAGTTCTTTTAAACAGGAAAGATACAGTTATCTTGCTTGCTGAATGGTGCAGGGTATAAATGACAGGAGCTCAGTGGTAAGGTAGGTTTCATGTTTCCCTGTCCTGAGTTTTTGCTCTTGGCTGCTGCTGAGTAGCAGCAGATTTTAGTTGGCTCCCTGTGGAGGTTGGTTGTGTTGGGTCCCATCCTGAGGTTCTTCAGTATCATGCTGTGCTATACAGACCACCGAGGTGCCCATCAGGGACTCTGGACTCTGTTCCAGAAGCAAAAGCCTGTTTTTAGGTGATCCACCATGTAAATTCTAGATGCCTGCAAGGGGAGGGGAATATTTCTACATTTATTATAGCTAGCATTAGCCAGTGTTCATTTCAGAATACTGACAGAGAGTGGGTTAATGCAGAAGCCCTAGCTGTGTTTTCTGTGTAAGCCTCACATCTGTAATCTGGATGTGTTAATTCTGGGCAGAAGGTCCTCTCTGACTTTGATGGTGGGAATCTGTGCATGCCCTCTGGTTAGTCACAATACAGTATTGACACATCAGTGCAATGCTAAATCAAGATGGTAAGGCCTGCTGTGAGATGTGGGTTTGAGAACAGAGTTTTACAAACTGAAGCTGATTGTAACTTGCCTGATAAAATGCGTATAGATGTTTTTCTGTATCACTTTGTGTACGTAGGCAGTTCATTCTAAAGGCCAGTGATAACAGATGCTGCTCCTTGCCATCTTTGCCTACTTAGCCTGGAGGTTCAACAAGGAACCTCCTACTTAGAGCAGACAGGAGTCATCTATTAGCAGGCAGACACACTGTACAACCTAAATGTTCTTGTTCTTGCCATATTCTGAGACTGTGAGATTATTTATCTGGTGTTTCTGCAGTCATTTAAAGAAAACTGCTAGATAAACATCTCTAACAGTTTTAAAAACTATCATTTGATTTTGAGCACTGCAGCTCCTGCAGTATGCAAATGCAGTATGCAGCAGCCATCAGGAGGAGATGGAGTTGGATACGTTATGCTGACAAAATCTAGGTGCAGGAAACCCAGTGGCAATTCGGAATTTAAACTTAGTGCTAGGGCATTATGGCAGAGTCATAACTGCCACATTGCCCCAGATTTCAGTATTACTCAGTGTAACGCTATTTCATGTGAAACAGGTTTCATCCTGATAACACCTGTTATTAGAAATCAAGGGATGTTAGGAAGCATTGATGTACAATACAGTAATTTCTGTCTAAAAAGCCTATTTTTCATCTGTCTTGTGTACCACAAAACTTGAATTTGGTGACTGATAAAATCAGTTAAGCAGAAGCGTGCTTTCCTTAGCAATGTCCCTCCCTGTCTTAGACACAGGGAGCTGCCCTGACCCACCCCACCCCTGAATGGCTGCAGGTAGAAAACTATTGTTTTGTTCTTTCTCCACTGTGGTCCAGCAATTTCAGCAGAAAAGGAATAAGCAAATAGATAAGCACACATTGCTGTAGAAGCAGACGTTGCTTACAATGCGAGCTGGAGGTTTTGTGCAGCAATAATTCAAGGGATATGCAGAATGATGGCGCTAGTTTGTCTTGGTTTATGATTTGCTTGCCTCTGCTGTATGCTTGGGGTCTGTCATGATACCAGGTGGCTCTTTTTATGTACATTTGAATATATTTTTCTATATCTACCTATATATGTATGTATCTATATAGATATATATGTACACACACACATATATAATCAGCCTGTGCCAAGACTGCATCTCAGCCCCCCAGCACAGAGCTGTCAGTCCTTGCCCCCTGTGTAAAGGGAAGCTAGCTACTCTATATAGTTTATCTGTGTGTGCCACGGGCAAGTTGGAAATGGTGCATATTTACTCCCTTTTGGTGGTACCCTTCCTTCTTTCCCATGGCAGGTGCCCCTCTCACACTGCCTTTTCTTCCTTCTCATAGTTTCTCTCCTTTCCTGAGTTACAGTTTCAGGGAAACAATAAACTTTCAGATCTGATGACATCATTCAATGTTTCTCATGCCTTGTACAGGGAGAGGGAAGTTAAATAAGATGAGGAGACAAAAACCCTGCAGGCATACTGTGATACCAGGGACTAGACACTATTATAAGAAGAAAGACATGCATGTCCCATGTTTAGAAAACATAAGTCTCCCCATTCCACACAGCTAGGGACATTTTTCTTTCCTGTCACAGAACGAGATGGGCAGTGTTACTGAAAGTATGTTGAAATGGAAGATGTTCTTTTTGTCGCATGGGCTTGCAATGCAGTGTGGTAGTACTGTGGTTGCCAGGGGCTGGCACTCAGGTCCCCCAGGGTAATGAGGTTATAGCATTGGCAGCTTATTGCAGGATTCAGTTGTGAGATGAAGGTAACCTAGAGAAAATCCAGAGAATCTGTGTTGAAGAAACTCCGTAATAGATTCCAGAGTGTTTGGATTATATTCATAAGGCTCAGATATGCAGAAACAAAAATGAGTAACATGAATTCGTATTTCTTGTTCTATACACTTTTAAATATATTTTGATCCTTTTGCCCTCCCTGAGCTAAACCGTGGGAAATGTGAAGTGGTGGGCAAATGGAAGGACTTTAATAGCCCTAAAACCATCCCTTCATTAGGCTTCTTTACTTTCAACAAATTATGTGCCAGATATACGACCTATCTTTATTCTCAAGTTAGATATCAAGCTATTGCATAGAATCCTATAATGGTTTGGGTTGGAAAGGGCCTAAAGATGATCTAGTTCCAGGGGCAGGGACACCTTCCTCTAGACCAGGTTGCTCAAAGCCCCATCCAGCCTGGCCTTGAACGCTGCCAGGGATGGGGCATTGGTATATAGAAAATTAATCTGATGGTTTTTTAAGAGTTTGGTTTTGATGTGTTATGCATATCATTAATTATCACTGCTGCGAGTTGTCCTTTTGCAGTCAGTCAAACAGAAAGCCCAGGCATGAGCACAGCATAGCTTGAGGTATCTTTGCACCATGTGCTGTAGTCAGATTGCAGATAGTACAGTCAGAGTGCGGACAGTACAAAGCAGCTTATTTAGCTTTGTTACACTAAAGATTTGAGTTGCAGTAACTGTTAACATAGCACCTGCCGCAAGCACTTGCATAACAAATGTTTCTCCCTTTGCAGAGTAGAGCCAAAGCATGTGATTTACGCTGTCAGTATAATTCTGTGAAACTTAATATAATCTTAAAAACAAATCAAGATTTTAACTGAAGATATATAATACAGAAAATCTAACATTTACAGTGTTGAATTTAAATTCAAAGTGCAGTACTATTTGGCCTTATATTTGACAACAGTTTGCACTACTGCCAAACCATTATGACATATTGTTGAAATATGATTTTCTGTGCTTAATCATTTGAATGAAAATGCAAGCAAGAAAATTTTCTGATGTGACACACTGCAAGATTTTTGTTACTCTGTAGCACTGGAATGATTGGCTTTGCTCATTCTTGCTTGAGGGCTACTGAGGACAATTTCTTTGTCAGGTCCATGTTATGTTGTAGGATTTCAGTAAATTAGTGATTCTGATGGTATGTGAAGCATGGCTGAAGATTACAGAAGTGTTATCTATATTTACTGTTATGTCAGACAGGATTTAATGGATGCACTTATTTGGAAATAAGTATGATCTTCCATACAGTGTTAGAACTGTAAAATTGGGTTTCATGAGTAGGAAAGTGAACGCAGTATGCTTATTAAAACAAATTAATAGGGATTTCCTGGCATGTTTTTCATACTGCTATTTTCTTAGTGTGTCGTAGGATCATTTCAGGCATCATTTCATTGCAAAAGGATAGGGAAAGGCAATTGCTGAGGATCTTCGGGAAGCTCATTCACTGCAGTTAGAATTCACCTTAAAATTTATTTTTGCACTTCTGTTAATTCTGTTTTGCCTTGTCAAGACAATTATGTACTAACTTTTAAATGTGAACAGGTTTTTTTTGTCTCACAGAGGCAAAAGGATACTGGGGCACGAATTAGCAGGGCTCATTTGGAGAGCTTTAAACTAGATTCGAAGGGGGATGGGGTTGTTGCTGGGCTTGCCCCAGTGGGGCAGCGCTCCAGAATTAATGAAGACTGGGAGGCCTCCTATAATCCTAGGGTGAAATCGGTGTGCTCAGCTCGCTCCCTGAAATGTCTGTACACCAATGCGCGCAGCATGGGAAATAAACAGGAGGAGTTGGAAACCTGTGTTAAGTCAGGAGACTATGATCTGGTGGCAATTACAGAGACTTGGTGGGACAGCTCACATGACTGGAATATAGTCATGGAGGGCTATGTCCTTTTTAGGAAAGACAGGCCAGCCAGGAAGGGTGGTGGGGTTGCTCTTTATGTGCGGGAGGAACTACAATGCACCGAGTTCTGTCCAGGGACAGATGACGAGCGAGTTGAGAGTCTGTGGGTGAGAATTAAGGGGCAGGCTGGCAGGGGGGATACTGTTGTAGGTGTCTGTTACAGACCCCCAGATCAGGGTGAGGAAGTTGACGAGGCCTTCTACAGGCAGCTGAGAGAGGCCTCACAGTCACAGGCCGTGGTCGTCGTGGGGGATTTTAACTTCCCTGATGTTTGCTGGAAGGACCACTCGGCAACCCAGCCGCAGTCCAGGAGGTTCCTCCAGTGTGTGGATGATAACTTCCTCCTGCAAATGGTGGATGAGCCGACCAGGAGAGGAGCGCTGCTGGATCTCATCCTCACTAACAAGGAGGGTCTGGTTGAAGCAGTAAGGGTAGAGGGCTGCCTTGGTTGCAGCGACCACGAGATGGTGAAGTTCAGGATCTTGTGTGGTAGGACTAGTAGAATAGCAAGTAGAATTGCAACCCTGGACTTTAGCAGGGCAAACTTTGGCCTTTTCAAGCAATTGCTAGGGGAAATCCCATGGGCAAGGCTGCTTGAAGGAAAAGGGGCCCAAGATAGTTGGTTGACATTCAAGGACTGCTTTTTCCGTGCTCAAGATCGGAGCATCCCGACACGTAGGAAGTCAAGGAAGAGGGCCAAGAGACCTGTGTGGCTAAATAGGGAATTGCTGGGTATGCTCAAGTGGAAGAGGAGAGTTTACAGGTCATGGAAGGAGGGGCTGGCCACTTGGGAGGAATATAAGGCTGCTGCTAGGGGATGTCGGAAGGCAGCTAGGAGGACTAAGGCTTCCTTAGAATTAAACCTGGCAAGAAGGGTCAAGGACAGCAAAAAGAGCTTTTTCAAGTACATGGCAGACAAAACTAACACCAGAGGCAATGTAGGCCCACTGATGAACGGGATGGGTGCCCTGGTGACAGAAGATGCAGAGATGGCAGAGTTACTGAATGCCTTCTTTGTCTCTGTCTACTCTGCTGCAGGCAGTCCTGAAGAGCCCTATACCCCTGAGACCTTAGATGGAGTCAGGTCGACGGAGCGACTTGCCTTAGTCGATGAGGAATGGGTTAGAGATCAGTTGAGCAATCTGGACGTCCATAAATCCATGGGTCCAGATGGGATGCACCCGCGGGTGCTGAGGGAACTGGCGGAAGTCATTGCTAGACCACTCGCCATCATCTTTACCAAGTCCTGGGAAACGGGAGAGGTGCCTGAGGACTGGAGGAAGGCAAATGTCACTCCGGTCTTCAAAAAGGGCAAGAAGGAGGACCCGGGTAACTATAGACCGGTCAGCCTCACCTCCATCCCTGGGAAAGTGATGGAACACCTTGTCCTTGGTGCCATCTTAAAGCATATCAAGGATAAGAGGGTTATGAGGGGCAGTCAACATGGCTTCACCAGGGGGAAATCATGTTTGACCAATCTCTTAGCCTTTTATGAGGAAATAACACGGTGGATGGATGATGGCAGAGCGGTGGATGTGGTCTACCTTGACTTCAGCAAAGCCTTTGACACAGTCTCCCACAGCATCCTCACAGCTAAATTGAGGAAGTGTGGACTGGATGACCAGGTAGTGAGGTGGACTGCGAACTGGCTGAAGGAGAGAAGCCAGAGAGTTGTAGTCTATGGGGCTGAGTCTAGTTGGAGGCCTGTAACTAGTGGAGTGCCTCAAGGGTCAGTATTGGGACCAGTATTATTTAATATATTCATCAATGATTTAGATGAGGGAATTGAGTGTACTATCAGCAAGTTTGCTGATGACACTAAGCTGGGAGGAGTGGCTGACACGCCAGAAGGCTGTGCTGCCATCCAGCGAGACCTGGACAGGCTGGAGAGTTGGGCAGGGAATAACTTGATGAAATATAACAAGGGAAAGTGTAGAGTCCTGCATCTGGGCAGGAACAACCCCAGGTTCCAGTATAGGTTGGGGAACGACCTGCTAGAGAGCAGTGTAGGGGAGAGGGACCTGGGGGTCCTAGTGGACGACAGGATGACCATGAGCCAACACTGTGCCCTCGTGGCTAAGAAGGCCAATGGCATCCTGGGATGTATTAGAAGGGCGGTGGTTAGTAGGTCGAGAGAGGTCCTCCTTCCCCTCTACTCTGCCCTGCTGAGACCCCATCTGGAATATTGTGTCCAGTTCTGGGCCCCTCAGTTCAAGAAGGACAGGGAGCTGCTGGAGAGAGTCCAGCGCAGGGCAACCAAGATGATTAAGGGAGTGGAGCATCTCCCTTATGAGGAAAGACTGAGGGAGCTGGGTCTTTATAGTTTAGAGAAGAGGAGACTGAGGGGTGACCTTATAAGCGTCTATAAATATATAAAGGGGGAGTGTCACGAGGATGGAGCCAGGCTCTACTCAGTGGCAAACAATGATAGGACAAGGGGTAATGGGTGCAAACTGGAACACAAGAGGTTCCACTTAAACTTGAGAAGGAACTTCTTCTCAGTGAGGGTGACGGAACACTGGAACAGGCTGCCCAGGGAGGTTGTGGAGTCTCCTTCCCTGGAGACATTCAAAGCCCGCCTGGACACATTCCTGTGTAACGTTATCTAGGTGTTCCTGCTCTGGCAGGGGGATTGGACTAGATGATCTTTTGAGGTCCCTTCCAATCTCCAGCATACTGTGATACTGTGATACAGTCCCAGTGAAGACAGTGACTTCATAAATCTTAGGATCTTTAAACGTCAGTATGTGGCTTGAAGGTATTTTCACCTAAAATAGTGTATCAAAGTGCAGGGCTTTTTCATAAGCTCTGTACATTATGTAGGAAATAAGAATGCAAAGACTTCAAATATGACTGCCAGAAATTCCTTTGAGTTTGTTTTGACATTTAAGTGGTCATCTATGTGTGCATGTGATCATTCTGTGGAGCAGACCTTCAGCTGCTGTAAACTGGGATAAGTTGATGAAATCAGTGTAGTTAGACCAGTTAGTCCATCCTCTTAATGTTTGGTACCTTCTGCATTGCTTAGATGCCAAACATTTACTCTTAATTTATTTTATTGAGCCAGTTTTATAGGGTAGGCAAATCTGTGTTAACAAATGGAGACCACAAACAGCATAACCTCAGAAAATCTGAAGATGCTAAAAGCTTTTTTATAACCTTTATTTTCCTGTCTCATACTCAAGCAAAGAGATCTGCGAGGCAAATGAGACCATCATGTGCCCTATGTGTGAACGCAATTGCACACTACAAAAACTCAATGAAAGCTGCATATATGCCAAGGTAATTGTATCTGCCATCAAGATATTTCTTGTCTAAAGATCCTCTTTGTGTAATGCCTGCCCTTGCTCCCGCAAAAATTCCTGCAACACGTTTTTTCTCTACAGAGGGTTTTTTTCATCCATTGTCATTCACGTTTCTAATACGGGAATGCTCTGAAATGATCCAAGATTATACTAGAACTTGTTCTATTTTCTGTGACCATTTCCTTCTTAAATCCTTATTTTCATCAACTCATAAAGTCCCCTGAGTAATAACTTTTTTTGGAAGGTTTTTCCTACTTTCATAGAATCATAGAATCATAGAATCATAGAATCGTTAGGGTTGGAAAGGACCTTAAGATCATCTAGTTCCAACCCCCCTGCCGTGGGCAGGGACACCTTACGCTAAATCATATCACTCCACTCTAATTAAATTCTTAGTTTCCCTTGCTCACTTAGTAGTTGACTTTCTGCTCCTATAAGGAATGCTCTAGCATAATGTGCCTGTTATGTGCTTTACCCTGTCAAACTAATGCAAAGATTTACACAGCTACATATTTTGCTACAAGAATCTATCCTTCAAATTTAAGTAATCCTAAGTATATGTGCAGTGTTTTCAAGTGAGCAATATATTTTATGTGTGGTATGTTCATAATGCAGGAAGAGCAGCTTTGGCATTTTTCTTGGAATTCTTTAGCCCATAAGATAAATTTTGCTGAAAAGCCTGCGTTTGTAAAATGTATTTGTCTCTGGGCATGTCATTACAACACTGCAGCAGTATGAAAGAGAAAATCAATTTTGTGTTAGATTTCAAAATTTCATATTAGCTATGAATAGGACCAGTGTTGAATAAAAGTCAAATTTCACATCTGTCTGAAGAACATATGGCATTTATTAAAAATTATTTCTATTTAGATTTTACTAATTTAGTTTTTTATGACACGAAAATGAAGAAATTAAAATTTTATTTGCAACAGCAGCAGTAAATACCATTGAAAAATTTATATATTTGATGCAAAACTGTTTTTTAAGTTCTCTAATGCAGAAAATGGTTCCATAAATTTTTTTGTGACTATTTTTTACTAATTTTTATTTTAAGATGTGTACTGAAGGTAAGAGCTTTCTTAATTGAAATAACATTATGTATTCCCTACAACTCGTCACAGAAATGGTTTTTTTGGAAGTTAAGTGCCTTTAAGTCCACTGCAGTTCAATGGGAAATTAATACATGTGGCATCCCTCTAATTTCAGGTCCTGCTATTTTACCATCCCCAGTTAGAAGCATGGCATCATGTGCTTCAATCATGCAGATTTCACATTTAATGTCATATTGTGAATAATTCATTGCAGCAGAAAAAATTTAGCAGTCCATCCATACTTCAGTGTATTTTCAAACCAGTCCCCTTGAAAGAATCTCAGATGACTACCAGGGAAGACAAGTAATAACCACTCATATTCAATCTTTGCATGCACTCTTCTCTGAGGTCTGCAAAGATTATGGAAAACCATGTCAGCTCCATACTTTTCCTGCCTGTGTTTTTGCCCTGAAAAACCGGTCAACCTTAGATAGATTGGAACACATAAAACAACCACAAATTTTCTCTTTTTAGGATTTGACTGTTGAATAGGATTACCATCTGGCCACTCAAATGGCAAAGAGAAAGACAAAAATAAAAAGGTTCAGGAAGGCTTTTTATAGCTCTAAGATTGTAAGTGTAATGCCTTCACTCACTGTGTTTTCTTGAAAGAAGAGCTCACTGCAGCTTCACTTTTTACCTTCTTCCTAGGAAATGTCTGGTCTCCAGCAGGGATTGTGATCCTGATGGTTGCCACTGTGTTGCTTAAGTTGAAGAGCTAATACCCAAAACATGTGTCAGCACTTCCCCTGTGTTTGCACCCAAATTAGTGAATGCGAACAGTCTGTAATGTTAGAAAACTACAATCTGATTTCAAATCAAATGGTACTTTGTATGTTCTGAAACACTGTTAGTAATATAAGTAGAACTAATGTATTTAAAAATAAGGAATTGTTATCTGCTGTCTAGGAAAAGAAAGTGTCATTTCCTGCCTGTTTTCTTTTCCCGAGATGGAGTTTGTTGGCCTTTCCTTCTGTTTTGTTTTTTTTTTTTTTTTGTCGTGGGAACATATTTCTCTGTGTTCCTTCCATACAATCAAAGAGCTGGTGTGCCAGGGGAGCTATTCCTGGTTCATTCCATGCACCCACACCCTTATTCTGCAGTAAGTGTTTTAATCCTTATTCATTCGAGTAGCTTATTGTATGCAAATACATAAGCATTGAGTTAAATAGGAAAAGGGAGTTCCTGTAAGTGAAGTTCATCTCCCTAAACCTGCTTATGTTGTGGGGCCTGCCTCATTATATAAGGCTTTGTGCTCATGTTTCACATTATTAAAATTGCTGTCAGGGTTTCTTTCTTAAATTTCTTAACTATCTGCCAAGTTTCCCTTTACAGAAGAGGACTTCAGACAGAACAAGTGAAAGCTGGAGAAGTCATATACTTCAAATGTTTTTTCTGCCAAGTTTTTGTAATGCTGGAAACAAAATACAAAGGACGCCTTATTCCTTCATGTCACCACCCATTTCTTTCATCCTTTCCCTCTGTATGCCATTTCAATTAAAAATGCCACACTGAAATGAAGTTCATAATTGAAGGGAAAGGCAGGTAATGCCTGAGTTGCAATCTGAATTGCTGAATGCCCAGGCTGTCATTCTCATTCACATTCAATGGACTCTTTGATCCATGGGTGATTGGTGTGGTGTACTGGGGCTCTTGGGGCTGGTCCTGCACCCAGCAGACCTTGCCCTCAGCCACAGGGCAGGGTGTTGATTCAGTGTTGATTTGAAGTACCTGAAGTCTTGTATCACAATGACATCAGCCAGGTATGCTGATGGACTAGCATGAGTCCTGCAGTGTCTCACCTCTTCTTAGAGGCTTTTGGTCAACACAGCCTTACACTACACTTTTAGCCTGCAACAGTCAAGTCTCAGTTCTGAGTGTGGTGCCGAAAGATTTTCACCAAGTACTTTTTGTAAAAGCAATTCTAGATTAGGAGCCAGATACATATTTTCTACTTTTAGTAACATTAATTCTTCTGGGTTAGGTTTGTTTGGTTCATTTCCAATTTCTCTTGGAAGGATGCAGTCTTTACTGAGCAGAATATCCAAAATCAGTGTTCTTCAGCTTTACTGTACTGCTGTTGTTCACCTTTCATACCTTTTATTCACAGTCTCATACCCATTATGTTTGTGTTTTTCTTTATGGAAGCGAAATTAAAGCAAAAGATGTATTTATGTGTGCAGTTGATCCCACTGTATGATTCATGCAAGGAACATGCTGGCTTTATTGATATTCTATCCCAGATAGTCATTATCATTTCAGAACCTTAAAAAAAAAAGGAAAGAAATGACATAAAGACAAAATGTGTGGTTTTTAAGAAATCTCATAATATTATAATTACTTTACTCAGTAAGACAGAAAATAGAGGCAAGCAACACTGTTTCTATTGAGTTTTTCTGCTTTCCTGAGTTAGTTTTCTTAATTTGTGAGGCAGAAGTGATACTAGCTTTTTCTAGAAGAATGAAAACCTGTCAACAGGATGAATTCTCCTTGCAGCAGGCAGCTCTCACAGAAGCAGGTTAGGTAAACTGCTGAAGGCAGTCTATCAGCCCCAGCATCCTGGCACACCTCATGTACAGAACATTCCTGCTGGCCAGAATAACTTCAGATGTAAGAGAAGGTCACAGGAAGGCAAAACTGAATCTGGTTACTTGCACCCTTCCATTGGCAAAAGGACAAGTTTCTTTTCATGATAAAAGCTTAAAAATCGGTCCTTAAATGAGCAACAAAGTCAACATCAATGACAGTGAAGTCTTTTCAAGAATATTCTATTTTGAGACATTCTCTTATTTCAAAGAGTAGACATTTCCTGGATGGCTTAGGACAAGTCATATCAAAGCCATTTACAGCACTTTTTCATTTCTTTTTCCTCTCTCTTCAGATCCTCTAACATATGTTTGTTGATGATAAGTTGGTTTGCTCTATTATTTTACAATGATTTATGCTTTTTGTTCAAATAGGAATTTGAGCCCTCTGTTTTGCTTACTAATGCTCAGCAACATGTTAAGCCACCTTCTATTAGAGAAAATGTAGGCCCTTTATTCCTGGATAAATTACATTGCTTGAAATTGTCAACCTTAACTCTATTGAGAGTACATCAATTTTCATTTCAGTTTCCCACATACTGTTTCAGATTATGGCTTGAATATTAGAAATTGTGGATTTCTGTAAGATAAATCGTGATGTTTTCATAACAAGTGAGACATCAGATTCACCCACTCTTAGAATGATCTACAGGCATGCAGAAACTAATTATTACTTATTTTCTATCAGTCAGCCTTGGACTTTGCAGCAGAATACCTGTTCTGTCTGAAAAATGTTACAACAAAGAGTAAGATAAGAGATAAGTCCAAGAAAAGGGATAGCATTCATGAGAGAATCAAGAGAGACATTAAGTAATATATAGAGGAAGACAAGAGAAAAGATGGAAGTTATTTAAGCTTAGAAAAACCTTAAAATAGAATACATGGACATTAAATTTGACCCAGCATATGAGAAGAACTTTCTAGGAATTTTTAGCTTGTCTGGACATGAACAGAGAAGCTCTTAATGCCTGTGAAACACATAGACTGGAGAGGCATGAAGTGACAGTCTGGAAAACCAGAGTTCCAGTTATACTGAAAGAAAGAGTGAGACAAATCTTGGAAGAAGAAATATCCAAGTAGGACTTCTGGTTAGAATGCCTCACTTTTAGTTTCTGTGACTGGTGGTTATATGGTTTGTGATTCACTGGGGCAAAAGGTAAAATGGCAGTAATATTTATTCCTGATGTATTTATTTTCTATTCAGGTTACACATTTGTTTGATAATGGAGGAACTGTCTTCTTTGCTATTTTCATGGCAATTTGGGGTAAGTGCATTTTTATTTGTTTAGTATTTTTAGTTCACCTGACCCTTTTGTAGGATTACTGGGTAAAGGGAGATTATAGCTCGAGAGAAAATTTAAGGAAGGATTATGGTTTTGTCACACAACCTCTTTTGTTCCTGTTTCAGCTTCAACTTCTGTGCTAGCAGTGGGTGGAAATACCTTTTATCATTAATGTAATAACTGTGTTCAAAATCTAAATGTCTTCAGGCCTGAATTTTATATCATGTAGGTGGAAGTCTTTTAAGAGGCAATCATGGAGGTTAACTTACTTATCTGGAGTCAATATAAAAATGACATCTTGTAGAGAATTCTTGTAGAACAAATGAGAACAATTTTGTGGGAGCTAAAGTAGTATAGGAAAGATTTGATGGTAAGTACTTAATTTTAATACCTATATTCAAATTCTCATTCTGAATATCTCGTTATATTCACTCTGACATCACACACATCATGTTATGGGGCCCAAAGCCAAGCATGGTGATATCCACAGAGGCTACTGTTTAACAGGAGTTACCAAGGACAGTCTTGTCTCTTAGAAGGTCAGTGTCATAGTACCACACAAGACATGTAATAGTTCCAGCATGAAATTCTTGCTGGAATTACCTTTCACTGAAGCCAACAGTATTTTGCTACTAGAAAATAGAGGAAACTAGTATTATAACAAGACATAATGAATTTTACCAGTGTAAATGTTTGCCTGTGTAAACCCTGAGAAAGTAATACCAGTTCGCATTTGTACAACTCTCTGAATTCAAGCCAGGATTTTACAATTTTAAATAGAGTCAAATGGCACACAACAGCTGTATTTAAGAAATATGTATTAAAAAGTATTAATGATTCTAACTTCAAGTGAAGAATGAACGAATGTCACAGATTTTGGAGGCTGGCCTGGTAAAAGCAAAAAAAAATATTCAAACAGCAGCAAAACATCAGAGCTGTATAGACAACACAAGAAACGCATGCACATACATGCAAAAATCATAATTAGGTTGTTAAAAATTAACACAATATAACTGGCACACTTTATTGCTTGCCTCAGTGATATTTCTTCATTGGCTGCTGATCTTGCTTTTGTAGCCTTGCAATTACTAATAATTAGTTTCATAATTTCCTAAAAGACATTGCACTTGGTTATATAGTTACCAGACAATGCTGGTAGCTTCTTTGTCTTCATTTCTGTCTTTGAGCTCCCCTTAGAGAAAGCCCTTGCCATTTTCAGCTGAGGCTGAGGTTCCAGTGGAAATAGGAATTCATAGAATGTCCACATTCATGACCAAAAGTTACCCAAGGCAGAATTTTACCTGGATGCTATTTGTCTATATTATTTCTAATAAAGCAAGTGTAATATCCTTCCAGCAAAACCATAGGATGATCACTTAATTACAAAGTCAAAGAGTGATGGGGGCCCTGCCTGCTGCCTGTCTCTTTATCTTGTGATTTTTGCCTTTGCTTTCCAAAACATTGTTTGCACACTAATAGTTGTAAGAGGACAGCTGCCAGGTCCTTTTGGAAAAAGGAAAGCATGAGAATAACAGGTGAGAAGATAATCTGAAGCTGACATTATAGTGAAAAGTGGGATGATGTCATGTCAGCCATAGGAATGCCATCAGATGGGCAGCCTATGTTGTCTTCCACTGCCTTGTCTGCTGTGCTGCTTCTGTCATCTGGCACACATCCAAAACTTGTATCATATGGTCCAAGTGAGTTGTCTAAGTGGAGAACTAAAAGGATAATGGGATTATTTTTTTATATATTGCTTGAAAGATTTATATATTGCTTAAAAGATTTGTATCCCTGTATACTCCCAGCTTAGTTCAGCAGTCCCTTGCAGCTAAATCCAGTCAACCTCTTTCTTGTTTGAAGGAGCAAAAGATGAAGGCCCTGATCCACAGTTTTCTGAGGATAACACAGTCCTCCCAGTAAGGTCCATTCAGCACTACGCGGGTGGTCAACTTTCAAAGCTGTTTCCTAATCTGACATCCTGGCAGCTTTCAACTCTTGCATTTAAGCCAGAGAGGGTGTGTTGCCAGAGTTTTATTTTCATTTGATTTTATATGAGAAAAAAGTGTGTTTGCCCTCTCAATGTTTGTTTAAATGTTTAAAAATAAAGTCCATGAACGTGATACAAATGTTTGGAGACTATGTGATTATGCTTTAATGCGAGTTTACACATATTTATGGCAAACATAAAAGCAATCTTCCTTTTAAACCTCTTTAAAAATATTTTTACTCCTGAGAGCAGATACACTTCATCCCTCATTCTATAACTGAAGTTGGGTGAGTAAGGAGTCTAGCCTTATTCAGTTAATTAAAGTTTGGGAGAGCTTTTGAGCTGTAATTTTGAACTTACCCACAGTTCTTTCAGTAGGTTCACTGATACTAGATAACAGTATTTTCTGATATTTTAGAGGTTAAAAAAATAACTTGTAAAACAAAACCACAAAATTAAGGGGCGTATTTTTTAAGCTAAAATTTAAAAATAATAAAGTGCTATCAGTTGAAAACTAGTTTGAGTGGAGTTGATGATATGATTCCTAACAAATTCTTCTGGCAGTCATGGGGTAAAGGTTGGACTTGATGATCTTAAAAGTCTTTTCCAGCATGGTTGATTCTATGATTCTGTGATTAAGACCAGACTATTTAATCAGCTGTGTGCAGAAGCAACAAAATGTTCTTATGCAAAACATTTGTGCTATTTCTTACCTGGGTCATTCCTTGTATCATCATAAAGCCATCTGTGGGAAAAAGACTCTAACCTCTTCTTACCACATATAAAATATCCAATCAGACCAATTAATACAGACAACAAAATGGCTCCTACAATGACACCAACTATTACTCCTCCTTTGTTCATTTTGTCTAGGAGAGAAAAAAAGAATAGAAAGTTGAATAACAAGAATAAGTCTGTAAGTTCAGACACTTGACTCTTGCTTTATAGCAGTCAAGGGTTTTGTGAAGTTAGGCTTTTCAGTAAGGATCTGAAACACTTTGCAGACTGACTAAACCAGCCTCCATGCAGAAACCTTCTGCCCTTGGAAAAGAAAACAGACATTTCCATCCTTGACTTTCAGGGAAATAACGTGGGTTTAAAAAAAAAAAAAGGGAAGGCTAAATGAGCTTTTTTAGTCAAATAAAAGAGTTTCAGGTTTAATTGCAGAATTACCCACTGTCCTTTTCCTGAAAGAAGTAAGCAGTAATCACTCTTTGAATGCAATTATTTTTAAGTATTTAGGCCAGCAGTTAAAATTGCAGCCTCTGAATTTCATGTGATTAACTTTTAGAGTACCAACTTTTAAGTATGTAAGGTAAGAAATCCAGTAGTTCTTTCTGCACTTGTTCAGTTAGCAGAACAACTGCATTCCTCCAAGATATTTCTTAAATGTAATAAAAAATTTCTCCTAAGTATTCTGTTTTTCTTGGAACTGAACTTGATTTCCCACCCCAGTTCCTTTTCGGTCATGTTATCTAAAAATCAGGTACATTATAATTATTAGAACAGTGATGGTAGTTGATGCTCCTGCAGTTCCTGGTACAAAGTGTACTCTACTGGATATGATGGATAAGCTTGTGTTAAAAGCTTGAAAGCCAATTAATGACAAAAAATTACTGTGTGTTCTAATCCTTCCTTTTCTTTTTCTGATGACCCGATTTAGAACAGCAGAGTAGAAAAGTTCCATGACAGTTTTATACTCCTTTGTTTTCCCACGCATACTTGACTTCATAATTAAATGCACAATTTAATGTAATTCCTTTGGAAGTATTTATAAGAAGTCATCTTTGGTCACAAAAGTTTCTGAACTTAAATAAGTTGATGTGTTACACGCTTTAAATCCCAGAATGGTTTGGGTTGGAAGGGACCTGAAAACTCATCCATTTTCAACCCCCTGTCACTGGCAGGGACACCTTACACTAGACCAGGTTGCTCCAAGCCCTGGAGCACTGGCACTGCCAGGGATGGGGCAGCCACAGCTTCTCTGGGCAGTCTGTGCCAGGGCCTCATGACCTTCGCAGGGAAGAACTTCTTCCTTATATCTAATTAAAATCTACCCTTTTTCAGTTTAAAGCCATTCCCCCTTGTCCTGTCCCTACAAATCTTTGTCAAAAGACCACCTGTTCTCCAGGTTGAGCAAGCCCAACTCTCTCAGCCTGTCTCCATAGCAGAGGTGCTCCACCCCTTGCAGCATCTTTATCTTTGTGTCCCTTCTCTGGACTCACTCCATGTCTGTCTTAGGTAGGGGCCCCAGATGTTATTTCTGCACAGCTTCATCCACTCCAGTATGAATGGGCTGTATGTGTCATTAGCTTCCCCTATTTTTGGAAGTGTTAAACAAGTAAACAGCAAATAAGAAAAAAAAAAAAACCACACCTTTTTTATTTGGGCGAGTTTTATTTTTAGTCTGTACTAAATCACGTCTTAATTCACATATCTGATAAAGCCTCCTGTTCAAGGAAAAAAAGGTATTATAATTTTGTTAAATCAGCTGGTCTTCAGTTATAGACTTACCTGCACTAGCATCTTTTGAATCAGGCAATGCAGTAGGAGAGTTGCTGAAATTATGATTCAGCTCAGTTGCCTGCAGAATGGTGCTGGAGTTTGTTGTGGTACTGTCCTCCTTCACTGTGGGTGATGTCAGAGCAATGCTGGTGGGGAACAACGTGGTGGCATTGACTGAAGAGTTATCACTGGGGAGCACCACAGCCAAAGGCGTGCTGTAGGTGACTGTGGAGTTACTTGATTTCTCTGTGGACGTAGAAGTAGCTGCGGCGCTTTTGGTCAGTCGAGAATGTTCACCTGTTGTTGTAAGTGTCACTAAAGATACTGGGATTCTGTTGAAGGTTGTGGCAGAGTTGTTTATTCCATCTTTAGATACTGTAGTGGCAACTGAAAATAAAGTGGTGCTATCAGTGGACGTCGGGGGTGTGCTGTTTGGCTGACTGCTAATCTCTGTTGTTTCTGCTACATTTTCTTTGATGTTGGCCGTTGCTGGTGCAGCATGACTGATGATAGAAGGATTTATGGCAGTAGTCACAGTCAGAACCAATCTCTGTGAAGTTGATTGCACTGTAGACCAATTGTTGTCTGTGATTGAGCCATTTCTATCACCTGCTCCATTGCTTTTGTTCCATTGCAGCCTTACAAGCAGAAAAATGAAAATCTTTCCACGGGAGAATTGCATGGTGTTGACTTCAAAGTTTGTTATATGCAGAATCTGCAAGAAATTCACTTTTGTCCATGGTTTTATTTTGCAAAACAAAGCTATTTTTACCAAATAAGCTGGTAAAAAAAATGCTATAGTATAGAAATATCACTAGTTTACCACATGTTGATGCTGAAAACTTCGCATCCCTACGTGTTAATGACCAAGAGAATGACCTAAAGCAATACTGATAATCAACAAAAGCTTTTTACACAAGAACATTCATGGCTCTGTAAACAGGCCTTGTACTTAGAGGGGAATGATTCAAAACCACTTTGCTATAGAGAAAGGTAATGGTAACATATTTGGGTGGCACACCCAAGGCAATGCCTTCTGGGCAGGCAGCAGCCCTGGGAGCATGCTGAAAAGTTATGCTCCCTTGCAAAGAAATATAATTGTTACAATGAGCCCTCAGCTGATGGGTAATGTTTTGTGACCCTGAGCAGTGAGTGTCATCTGAATGCTACCAGGTGCGAGCTGACAACTAAATCAGTCCAGTGGTTATGGATGATGCTGAATTTGTGGGGGAACTTCTTTTCCTGTAGGAGACTGGAGGCTGTGTATTATGCATTATCTTTTTAAATGTTAGATTGAGAAGGATGAGGAAAAACTCATCTTGAAGTTACACAATTGCAGCAGGTGTGTTGTTCAGTGTATCCATGAGGTTTTGGCAGGGAGGGGTGTGTTTTCTCTACAGATGAGAAAGTATGTAGTAAACTTTATGTAGTAAACAGTGGCATGATGAGCATATTATTAATAGCACTTCTTTGTTTCTTGTGGTCTGAAGTAGCATGTTCATATTTGCAGAGCTCTCACTTATGCTTTTTAAGCCTCATAAAGCAGATTATTTTTACCTTTACATCAGTGATCCAACAATAGACTGAACAAATATAAAGCAAGATATAGAGAATTTATCTTCTAGAATCCAGAAAGAAATCATAGCAAATCATGGTCCCAGAAACATACTGGATTTTTTGCTCCACGGCTCTTTGCTCTAAAATTCAGATTGCTCTCCAAGGATGAGTTACTTCTCAATTCAGTGAGCAATGAATATTAAATTTTCAAGCTTAAATGTATTTTAATTTTTGTACTGAGAAAATAATTCATGACTTTTTAGTGAATTATGAAGAGGAATATAAATATGAATAATAATCTATGATTAATTTAATTTTTCTCCTCTTACTAGCTAGCAATGTGACAAGTGTAAGAGCCCTGGCTGACCTTCCTAAGTGTGTATTTTCTGTTCATTTCCGGCAGAAGCACTAACAATGCAGCAGTACCTTTTTTTTTACAGAAGTTTGGTATAAAGTAGCATATGCAGAATATATTCTTCACTTCGCCATACCAAGCATTTAAAATGGGATCTGAACTGATTCTGAGAGAACTCCCATACTTGCTGCATAAAGAGCATAAATACCCACTAAAGTATGAATTTGGGTGAAATACTGACATTATTTATGGTTTCTACTTCTCTACTTTAATGTTTGAATTTTAAAAATGGCGGGGGAGTGATTAAAAAATTATTTTTTCAGAAATTACTCTAAATAGAATTTGGCTACAGCAGCACTGACTGCCTTCCGGAACCCTATATGAAAGAATATATAAGATATTAAATTGATCACATACACTAATAAGCATTTAAAAAGAAAAACCCTCAGACTTACCTTTGAGCTCTACAAAACTCGCAAGAGGAACCTGTTGAAATCCTGCAATGGCCCAGAGTGCAATTAGTCTGGTGGGAAGAAGGGAGTGCAGGGACAACAAGCGTGGCAGCATGACGGGGGTGAGGAACGCGCTGTCCAGGAGAAGTGAGGTGAGGTGAGGTGAGGTGAGGTGAGGTGAGGTGAGGTGAGGTGAGGTGAGGTGAGGTGAGGTGAGGTGAGGTGAGGTGAGGTGAGGTGAGGTGGGGCAGCCCTTCCCTGTACCCGTCTGGGAACCAGCCACACTGACTGGGTCGCTGTCATCACCTAGCTCTGTCATTACAGAGTCCACAGCAATTGCAGTATTTAGGGTAAAGTGGGGAGGCAGTGTTTATTGCTTAATCCTTTGGAAGTGTTTGAGCTGGTATTTCAGATGGGTGACTATTTTCTGTAAACTGTAGAAACTATTGTTCCATGTGCCATGCAACTATTAATTTAACAGAAGAAAGTTTTTTGTTACTGCAGTTTCCTATGGTACAGTGTGACATGAAAGCTGGAAAAGGCCTGTCTTCTATAAGATAAAGTTCTGAGTTCTGTTAAGGAAACCATGCTGCTAGAAATGGTTCTAATATGTTTGCCGTTGCAATAATTTTAGATAATCTAAATGCAAATGTTCTGAATGTATCAGATGTCATTATTTTTTAATTTGCAGTACATAACTAACAACTTATTACAACTCTTACTTTAGGTTTAATATGAACAATACTGGATTAAAGTATAGTTATATAAAGTAATTAAGTATATAAAGTAAGAATGAGGAAGTCAGGCTTATGATATATAACTTAATATGCTGATCTAGTCAACCTGTGGGATGTTTTTGTTACTCTTTAGTGCTTTACGCATAGTTATTTTAGGCAGGTATGCAGTTGAAGAGTGACTCAGAAATGCTTCAGTATTGTGTGACTGAGTGGAATTCCATGATGTTGTTCTCTGTTTCCACTTTACATTTTTAAGGAATCAAGTGCAAATACTATTTCATAACTAATCCATGAGATAAGTGTTGAGGGTATGGCCTATACAGGAGGTGTTTATATAGGACCAACTAGTGGTGTTGAAAATACTGCAGTGGACAAGTGGAAGGTTTTCTGTGAAATGGATCAAGTTCTACCTTTTCTAATACCCCTTTTCAGAAAGCAAATTATTTCTGTGGTATGAGGTGGGGTGGTCTGTGAGAGGAGGGAGTACAGAGTCTGGTGCAGTGGGTTTGTCTTTCGTTGGAATCTAGCCTTCTCTGCAGTGTGTAACAAGCTTGCTACCTATATTTATTGCTGTGTCTGCTAGGATATGCGTCTAACAGACTGACCATGAGATGAGCATGAGATCTGAAACCCCCCACCACAAATTTGTGTCCAGATTTGGACCTTAAGCAGCATTAACCAAATGACAAGCGATATACTTGGGTCAACAGTGCGCTTCACACCAGCATGTACCCCCACTGGAGTACTGCATCCAGCTCTGGAGTCCTCAGTACAGAAAAGACATGGACCTGTTGAAGAGGGTCCAGAGAAGGGCTGCAAGTGATCAGAAGGCTGGAGCACCTCTCCTATGAGGAATGACTGAGAGAGTTGGGGTTGTTGTGAGAGAGAGAGCCTGAAGAAGACAAGGCTCTGGGGAGACCTTATTGTGGCCTTTCAGTTCTTAAAAGGGTCCTATAAGAAAGATGAGGAGAGACTTTTTAGCAGGGCCTGTTGTGATAGGATGAGGGGTGATGGTTTTAAACTAAAGGGGAGAATCAGACTGCATGTGAGGAAGAAATTCTTTACAACAAGGGTAGTAAAATACTGGCAAAGCTTGCCCAGAAAGGTGGTGGATGCACCATCCCTGGAGACATTCAAGGCTAGGGCTGGATGTAGTTCTGGGCAACCTGATCTAGTTGAATATGTCCCTGGTCATTGCAGGTGGATGGGACTATATGAGCTTTGAAGGTCCCCTCCAACCCAAACTATTCTACAATTCTATTCTATGATTCTATGCACACATGATGGTGCTGAGAAGCCTTTCTGATATTTTTTTTACAATGAAAGGTTATTTGAATACATACCTAATATCTATTATTTAATATAGTGCTTTGTATGTGACTCAGTTCTTGGCTCAGTGTCATACACCCACAGTGTGGTGCCAGCATGCTGGCACTGGGTGCTGACCTGCTGTTCCTGGAAGGCAAAATCTCCAGCAGTGAGCCTTGAATGTGAGCAGACTTGGAGCTATGGCCATATGGTTCAGAGTATTCCAGGAGTGGGAGATGAGATTAACCTGTCATTAAATTATATATTTATTAAGCAGAGGTTTCAATTCTGAAGAGTGTGTCTCAGTAGGTACCGAATCTGTAGGAGTTTTTTTATTGTTTTGCTTTCCTGCAAAGTAACTGAATAAACCTGAACAAGTAATTGAGCAGAGTATTCAGAAGGGGCTTGACTTGCCATGGCCAAACTCGGTGGAGAGTTTACCTACTGAAAACCCTCAAATTGCACCAGGGGAGGTTTAGATTGGATATTAGGAAAAATTTCTTCACTAAAAGGATTGCCAAGCATTGGAATAGGCTGCCCAGGGAAGTGATGGAGTCACCATTCCTGGAGGTAATTAAGACAAGTAATGTGGTGCCTAGGGACATGGTTTAATGGTGGACTTGTCAGTGTTGGGTTAACCTTTGGACTCGATGATCTTAAAGGTCTTTTCCAACTTAAATGATTCTGTGATTCTATGATTTCAGTTCTTCATCAGAGCAAGTAATGGCAGTGTAAGGGCAGTAAAAATAAAGTAACTTAAGGATTTAAAGATTTTTTTTGTAAGCGTACAATGAGCAGAACTGCACTGTAGAGCACTGAATGACAAATCCCTAAATGAGTGGTTCTATAGCAAAATGCTGGACCATAAAAGGAAGTACACCATATATTATGGGATTTAAAATTCATAACAGTAATTGACGCTGTGAGATTGGAAGCAGTGTTCCTGGGAAAAAGCAGGGGAGGCACCAGATGATGTTTTCTGTAGGAAACTGGAAGCCTGTGTGTGACCCTGTAAATTGTAAATCATCCAGAACTCCTGAGTGGCAGGATTAGGCGCAAACAAACTCTGCCAGGTCAAAGCGGTGTTAAAACATGCATCTTGAGGTTCAAATTATTGGATTAATCATCTGTTGTAGGTCTTGTTTTTCTACAGAAGTAATTGATAAAAGTCAAAGCTTACCATTTTCAGAGCTGGGAGATCAGAGTAAGAGATGAGTCAGCAGAAGTGCCTAGCAGCTGGCACTAGGGGGCTCGATTGCATGGAAAGCAGTCAGAGGAGGGTGGCGTTAGCTTTTATTTTACTCTGTCCCAGTAGGTAAAATCTGTCACTCTATTGTGATATAGTAAAATCAAGGCAAGCCAGGAACAATCCAGGCTTTCTGCAGAACTGGACAAATACTTGATTTTCGGAATTCTGATTTTTTTTTTTTGCTGTCATTTAGATTAGCAATTAACACCACAAGAGAAGTTTTGTGACTTACCTTTCCCCCCACCTCCAGCATGCTTTTTTCCTGGCTTTTGGCTCTATTTTCTCAGTAGCCTTGTAGCATAGCAAAATTACCATGAATTCAGTTCTACTTCATGAAAAAGAATATTGCAGCATTTTTAAGAGCTCTGGTGAGTCTGAAAGAGGTACTTTACTTCATGTCCATAAGTAGCATAAATTATCATTATTATTATTATTCGTATTATACTCAAGCCTATTATTCATGCTATACCAGAGCCTGAAAACTCTAACTTAGATTCAGATCTTGATTTAAAGAATAAGCAAGTTATCCCAGATCTTAAGGGACACACTGAAATAAATAGCACTGTACGATTGGTGTATATCTGACTGAAGACACCATTTGTCCAAGGTCTAGTATTCCTTCTAGACCACAACTACCTCATTTTGTTTCCAGATGTCGTGGTTTAAACCCAGTCAGGTAACTCGTTCGCTCACTTCCCCCCCTTTTCTTGCCCTCCCCCTGCTCTCGGAGGGACGGAGAGGAGAATCAAAAAGAATGCAACTCCCACGGGTTGAGATAAGAACAGTTTAGTAACTAAGGTATAACACAAATCACTACTGCTACCACCAATGATAATAATGATAAAGGAAATAACAAGGGAAGAGAATACATCATCTCACCACCAGCCAACCGATAACTCGCCCCCCCAGCCCGACCAAGCTCTGACCGATACCTCCTCCAACCCTGCAGACTCCCAGCCCTTCCGGCTAACTCCCAGTTACATCCTGGGCATGACGTGCTGTGGTATGGAATACCTCTTTGGTCAGTTTGGGTCAGGTGTCCTGTCTCTGCTTCCTCCCAGCTTCCCCTCCTCCCTGGCAGAGCATGAGGCTCACAAAGTCCTTGGCCAAACCAAAACATCGCTTGTTATCAGCTCCGTTCCCGAGCTGAAAGTCAAAACATTGCACTGCACCAGCTACCAAGAAGGGGAAAAATGACTGCTACTGCTGAACCCAGGACATTATCCACCCCTTATTCCATACCATTCACGTCATGCTCAGATCCCACATTTTCAATATACCATCACTCTTATCTCAGTGCACTCTTATCTTAGTGCATGGACCAGTCCCTATAAAGCTGCTGAGTCCATCTGGTCCATGATGTCAGCCTCCATCTCTTGTAACAGTCTTCCAGAGCAGGAGAGACTGTGTGCAGTGTTCACACTCGTGAATAACCTGGGCAATAGTGTCCATTGCTAAGTCCACCCCTCGATCATGAGTCCATCTCTGTGTTGCATCTCTGCTCTGATGGCCTGAAGTGCCATTGGGCCCACCAGGCTCAAAATAATTCACTGTCCCCTTCAGCAGTTTCTGCAGCTTGTTGCTGGGGACTCCATACAGCTGCCTTCCATCTCCGATGCTTCCAAAGCACTGGAGGGGCCCAGTGGACTAGATACTTGCCCATACTGTCACACACACCCTGCCACTCCTGGCTGTGCAGCCTTGGGGAAAACCTCTTGGTCCCCCTGTATCCTTGTCTAACCCCAGACAAGACCCAAACCTGACTCTGCTTAACTTCTGAGATCAGACAAAATGGTTGTGGGTAGAACACAGTCTGTGTGTGTGCCAACATGCTGATCCCCATCACAATCAGCAGGCAGGTCCCAAGGACACCCAAAGGCCATTCAAAACCTTCAGAACTCTCAGTTGATGCTGCTGTACTTGTCACTGGGGCTGGTGCAGCTGCTGTGCTTGCCGGCTCTCCCACCACCAGCTTCTCTTTTCCTGAGTCCAGCTCTTCCTCCTCTGCCTTGCTGGGAAATGCTGCGTGGTCTCCTGCATCCTCCTGGGGCTCGGCGGGCGGCTTCCGGGAAATGCTCTCGCTCTCGGCCGTCGCAGGGCTGGGCTCGGCCGCGGGGCTCGGCTCCTCCGCGGGGCTCGGCTCTTCCGCGGGGCTCGGCTCCTCCGCGGGGCTCGGCTCCTCCGCGGGGCTCGGCTCTTCCGCGGGGCTCGGCTCCTCCGCGGGGATCGGCTCCTCCGCCGCCTTCTCCCGCTGCTCGGTAGCCGCTTCCTTCTGCTCCTCGACCGCCCCGACCTCCTCCACCGGCAGCCGTCCCCTCGCGGCCTCCGGCCCCGCTCCCGCCGCCGCTTGGTCCCCGGGGCCGCTCTCCCGGGCCGCTTCAGCAGCCGCCGGCTCCCGGGGCCGCTCCCCCTCGGCTCCCCACAGCCTCACGAAGATGGAGAGTAGGGTGAGGGCCAGGGCGGTGAAGAGCAGCCGGACGGCCAGGTACAAGTCCACGGCCACGTCCGTCCCGCCCTGCTGCTGGAGCCCGCCCGTATTACAAGCCATTGCCATAAAGCACAGTGAGACAAGAACCTTAGCCCAAGCCCCATACTTGATAAACACTATCACAGCAAATACCGGCTCTACGTAAGTTACAACATTCTGAAGCTGTGAGATCAAGCAAAACAACTCTGAGACCCAATAAATCAGCATTGTGACGAGTGACTATTAATCCGGTCAGATCTGTCGTTATCTCAACCCTTCGTGCCCCACGTTGGGCGCCAAAAAGAACTGTCGTGGTTTAAACCCAGTCAGGTAACTCGTTCGCTCACTTCCCCCCCTTTTCTTGCCCTCCCCCTGCTCTCGGAGGGACGGAGAGGAGAATCAAAAAGAATGCAACTCCCACGGGTTGAGATAAGAACAGTTTAGTAACTAAGGTATAACACAAATCACTACTGCTACCACCAATGATAATAATGATAAAGGAAATAACAAGGGAAGAGAATACATCATCTCACCACCAGCCAACCGATAACTCGCCCCCCCAGCCCGACCAAGCTCTGACCGATACCTCCTCCAACCCTGCAGACTCCCAGCCCTTCCGGCTAACTCCCAGTTACATCCTGGGCATGACGTGCTGTGGTATGGAATACCTCTTTGGTCAGTTTGGGTCAGGTGTCCTGTCTCTGCTTCCTCCCAGCTTCCCCTCCTCCCTGGCAGAGCATGAGGCTCACAAAGTCCTTGGCCAAACCAAAACATCGCTTGTTATCAGCTCCGTTCCCGAGCTGAAAGTCAAAACATTGCACTGCACCAGCTACCAAGAAGGGGAAAAATGACTGCTACTGCTGAACCCAGGACACCAGAACTTCAACAGATATTTACACAAGCTAAAATACTTCCCAGACAAAAAAAAAAAAATGTGCATGTACTTCAGTAGTCCACCATTCCTCATTCTTTTCTTCATTACTGGCACTGGAGGGCAGGGGGAAAGCACCGCTAATTAATTTGCTTGGTTTTAAATCAGAAGGATTTAAAATTCATTATTCCTGATAACTGGGCCACTACCTTAATTTTTATTACCTTTGAGTATAGCTGAATTATTTCCTTTTTTGAAGGCTTACCACTTTTGTCACAGGGCTAGTGGATATCTTGGGTATGCTTCTTAGAGCAGCCTGACTCACAGCACAACAGCTAATACTGTGTTTTGCAGAGTGTGCTTTATTTCTCCTACCTATTTGCTCACAGAAGAAAAGCATTGGTTGCTTTGTGTGTAGCATGGGTTTAACATTCCTCCTGAGTCCTCACATCAGGAAGGGATTTCTCTTGCAAGGTGGTGTCTTCTGTAACATTCCTGAGTCTTGCACTGCACTGGTTGTGATAGCACTTCCTATGACAGTGAGAAAAGGTTGTTTCACCCTCAGATTACTCAAGTGCAAACCCCCACTGCTGCTGAAGTAGGAGAGCTGTGTGCTGTTCTTCTTGTTAGGAGCATCCAAAACTTGAATGAAATCTCTAGTGAAGACAAGATCCATGCCTGGAAGAATAAAAGAACATACTACTAGAGATTATATTCAGGGACAAGTTCCTTTTACTCAGCCATCTGTTATTTATGGGTAGTGGTATGGTGGACTTCCGCTAACTTCTCATTGTGCTTTAATGTAGTATATGGGTCATGAATCATAGAATCAGAGAATAGTTAGGGTTGGAAAGGACCTTAAGATCATCAAGTTCCAACCCCCCTGCCATGGGCAGGGGCTCCTCACACTAAACCATGTCACCCAAGGCTCTGTCCAACCTGGCCTTGAACATCGCCAGCGATGGAGCATTCACAACCTCCCTGGGCAACCCATTCCAGTGCCTCACGACCCTTACAGTAAAGAGCTTCCTCCTTATATCCAATCTAAACTTCCCCTGTTTAAGTTTGAACCTGTTACCCCTTGTCCTGTCACTGCAGTACTTAATAAAGAGTCCCTCCCCAGCATAAATAATATTTATAAAATTATGAATATATCATTTTATGTCATATCTATATAGAATATATATGTAAAACCAATAAGATATTAAACATAATACAGAAATACACAAAAAGTTAGGAATGTGAGACCATCCTGTTCAGTTTGAGTAAGAAATCCTCCTTCTGAGCAGTTGGCTTCCCAGAAGGAAGCAAATTTTCTCACTTCCTATTTGAAATCACTGTTTTCCAGGCAACAATTGAGCAGGCCCACATTTTGTGAGGAATCCCATCAAAACAAGGTGTTATCCTGTGTGTCAAACTACAGTGTTTGGGAAACTTGGGGTTAATTATTGGTTGTAATTATTTTCATAGGATCTCCCAAAACCACTAAGCACATAGAGAATCTGATATCTCACACAGAGATTAGCTGCTCCTGTATAAAGCTGGTGAAGCTGGGAAATGAATGAGGTTGTCTTGATTTCTTCATTGTCTTGAACTGAATAAAATGAGATCATAATGTAGCACTTTAATAATAGATGTCATTGTGTATGCATATCCTTGTTTCTTCAAGGAAAGATTTTAAACCATATATGTTTTGAATAAAATCAAAAGCAAAATGACAATCTAAAAAGTATGGCTCATATCTCTTTACAAATACAGCAGACAGGAAAAAAAAAAAAGATTCTTAGATAAACATTGTAAAATAGTGTTCCAGTTGTAACAGTTGTTATCCTTAAGTTACTTAATAGTTTTCAGATAGTATAGAGAAACAGCTGGACAGCGGCTAACAACAGTTGCCATGTTACATATTGTTGATTTTCTTGAGATCTGTGTGGCCTTTTTTTATTTCTTTCCCATAATTAAAATGCAGTTGATGATTTCCACAGCTACAGTCTTCCTAGAGTTTTGGAAGAGACGGAGAGCTGTATTAACCTATGACTGGGACCTCATAGACTGGGAAGATGAAGAGGTAAGACTGAACAGAAGTAAACCTGGAAATCGTGCTGTCAGCATGATTTAAGGGTAGATAGCAATACCTACTGTACACTACTGTCATTCAGATACTTGTATTTATAACACTATTTGCAGCATCAAAAAGTATACCTGAGTCTGTACAAGCATACTTTCCCTTCTGCAACTAGCATTATAATTCCAGATATAATTCTACATCTATTAAAAGTATCCTTTGAAAAACTGAGTGGAAATACTGCCTGTACAGAAGACAGGAGCTACTATGGATGCCAACACAAATGTCTTTCAGTACTGGAAATTCCTAATCCTGTGTATAAATGGGACCAAGACAGGCAAAGGGACAGATTTTATATCCTTCTTAGAGGCATAGCATGTCCTTTAACATTCTGCTATCAACATCAGCAATAATAAAATGATTTTATAACTTCATAAATCAGTAGAGGACATAGCTGTGATTTAACTATATTGGTGACTTAACTGCAGCCTAAGTCAACAGAGACTTAACCACTACTTTTCTTATACCTTTCCATAGATGCATAGATACAAGCTGTTGGCTTTTAATAAATGGCTTAATATCACAAAAGGCGCTGTCGTAACTGGCATTAGTTTATAGTTTTCTTATCAATTTTTGCAGAGAACCTAGTGCTTAGACCAGTATTATGACCTGTGATCCTTTTAATACCCTCACGTACTGGAGGAGGCTCTTACGTTTTTTGTTCTTTGTTGCTCTCTGGCACTTTCAAAAGGGTAAATTCTTTGGATGTTTGAGATGGAGGATTATAAAAAAGAATTTTTATCAATACAAATTTCCTACTTTATAGCACATGTATATCTGATTTTTGATACTTCAGTGAAATAAGTTGTTATAACAAATGGAATCTACCCTGTCATTCCAGGAAGAGCTGCGCCCCCAGTTTGAAGCTAAATATTCCCAAGTGGAAAGAGTAAATCCCATCACAGGAAAACCTGAACCTTTTCAACCTTTCCCTGATAAGCTGAGTCGACTAATGGTGTCTGTCTCAGGAATATTTTTCATGGTAATGTTTAATAATATTGGAATTATTGTAGCCTTTAATCTCATTTTGATGTAAATAGTAACACAACTCATTAAGATTAGTGGATTTACATAAGGTAGGCAAAACTGATTGTCTCAGTCTTACTGCTTATTTAAGGATCACTTTCTTTTAAAATACAGTTGTATTGAAAAAGAATAGTTAATAAATGTTTTAATTCAGTGGTTGAGTATTTTCTTCTCTCAGAGTCAGCTCACCAAAACAAATGGCAGTCATTAAAACACCTGTTACTTTGTTAATTCAGTGGGAATTATTTCAGATGTAGTTTATTTTGTTATAATACCTGTATTCATAAATACTTCCCTGTAGATTTCACTGGTCCTCACTGCAGTGTTTGCTGTTGTGGTGTATCGTCTGGTAGCCATGGAACAGTTTGCTTCTTTCAAGTGGTATTTCATCAAGAAGTATTGGCAGTTTGCAACATCTGGCACTGGAGTCTGTATCAATTTTATGATCATCATGTCACTCAATGTTGTAAGTCTTCTGCACTTTCAAAGGAGGGATTAGGGTAAAGTAATTTTTACAAGGTTCCTGAGTTTGCTGCATATCAGTTATGTTCTTGCTTATTCACATAGCAGTGCCTGAAGCTAGAATTTCAGGGCTTTTTCCTCTTCTAATACTATGTTTCTCAATGTTTTTTTCTAATAACTACTTAATTTGTCACTTCACATATTTGCTTACATTACCAAGTCACAGTGGTATGGACTACTGCTTTCTACATTTGCGTTTCTGTTTTTTACATTACCTTTGAAAATACATCTCTAAGTGGAGCTATGCTATTTTATTATTTTCTTGGCTGATACCTTCTTTTTGCTGGGCTTTTGGGGGGGGGGGGGTTGGTTTATTTATTTACTTATTTATAAAATAAATAAATGATAACTTTGAGTTCTTCTCTTTTTTATGTAAAATGCAATTGTGATATCAGTATTGCACAGTTCTAGAATCGCTCAGTTCTAGAATTGCTATGATATCTGATTTTGGTTTAAATGTTTCATTTATCATTTTTCTATTCCCATGCAGGCATAAACACATAGAAAGGAATAATAGCACAGCAAAGAATGGCTTTTATTTTTTTTAAGGAGATTGTGCAGTCACTGCAATAGAAAAGAACTCTTCAAAACACAGTCATGTATTTATTTCTGTTATTATATCTTACAATTCCAAGTCATAAAAAAGTACATTCAACTGAACAAGCACACTTAAGCTACTGAAAATAACTTGCAATTAATAGTAAATACTCAAGGAAATATTTCTCAGAGTGTGTAACTACCTTGGGATAAGTGTCTTTTCAAATTAGGACTGGAGATAGTCAATATGTAAACAGGTAAGGAAGTTTTCAATAATAGACTGATAATCCTCACCAGTATGAACACTCATGCAAAGAAATATACAAAAGTAGGCTTTTTGCTTACTTTTAGATCACGTAGTTTTGCTCCTGAAGTTAGAGGATAAGCACCTTACTGTTCAGTAAGAGAACCATTGATGTTTGAACACTTTTCTTGACCTATTGGCTCTTGATTTATCTTTGTTGTATATTTAATATATATGCTTACATATATACATTTACAGGAGAATGAGACTAAAGTAGTTCAGTGAAGTCTTTGTAGGAAACTACACCCAGTTGCAGGTACCTTCTCTGCCCGGTAGCTGCCTGGATACCTTAATGCTGTAGGCAATAGAACACCTATGCTTTTCATGCTTCTTTTCATTCTGGATTTGACAACAGACAGGATATACCATGCTTATACTATCTCTTATTTCTGTTTTAGGTATATGAAAAGGTTGCCTATCTCCTGACAGACTTAGGTATGTAGGTCTTTTATTAGTGGCATGGTTCTTTTCAAACAGGGGTTTGAAAACTTCATCAATGCCCACTATGATTCTGGCATTTCCTTAAAGAAGTGAGAAGTATCAGAAAAAGAAATTATATGATTATTTCACCAAGGAAATAACAGAAAAGAAAGGAGTTTATTCTTACACTTCTGTATTTTATGTTTTATAGTATAAATTGTCATAATAGAGCAAAAGTCAAAATATATTCTTTGTTATAACGCTAAAACAGATTTTTTTCCATTTTTCAGAAATTCCTATTTTTGGGGGGAGTTTCTTTTAAAGTTTTTTAATATTAATTTTCGTATGGACAAAAAGGTTAAGATAACATTACATTGCCTGAGATAAAATTGTTAAGTCATAAATTTTAAAGTAGAACTAATTCTGTCACATTAAAAAAATTATACTGAAGCCTCTCATCGTGATTCGGTCATGGAGCTTTCTATCTTACACAAGAAAGCAGAGGCAGCATTTAAAATCTCCTGCTGTGTGAATATGTTACCTTTTAGTGTTTCGTCTTAACCTTCTTTTTCAGCCCACGTCAAAATAAGCAATTGATATTGCCATAGTTTAAAACCAAGCTCACTGTTTAACAGCTCCCTCTGCTGGTTCAAGTATTGAAGAGCACGCACTAAAATAAATGCTCAGGACTTAGTGTTTCAGTTAACAAGGAGCTGGACTGGTTAAAAGATTCATTATGCACAGTCAATTTTCCAAATTATTAAAATATTTTGAAATATTTTTCTGCATCACACTGATGTGTATTCCTACTTAACTTTTTCAATATATTATATTGACATGCAGGCAGAAAGAAAATGATGATTTCATTTGAGTATACAAGCTGATTTTTCCTAAAATATCTAAAAGAATTTTTAAAAAAGAAAGAAAAGAAGGCTTCTTGAATTAAGCATTGCTTAGAACATCGGGCAGTTAAGCTGGGTAGCACACTCCACTTGCTAAGGTTTTGGTTTTTTTATATCAAAGAGAAGGAGGATATCTTAACTTCTGGGAACAAGTACCCATTTGTAAAGCTAGTATCCTGTACATTTGTATTCTAAGTTAGGTATCATTAGACCAAAGTAATTTATTAAGTAGTACAAAAACTTTTATCAGTGTGCTATATTTCAAGTTCGATACATCCATCAGAGAAATTTGAATTAATCATTATCCCTTGAGTTCTAAGTCGGACGAGGAGAATGAAGTAGTGTTCTTGCAGATGTATTTAGAAGGCAGGATGCCTGTGTGAGAAACCAACTGGCTGCTGGTAGCTCTTTCCTTTGTTTTCCTTGGCAGTCCCTGGCTATTGCTCTGCTGATGCCAAAGTGCTTCTGTGTTTTGTTTGTTTTGTGGGGTTTTTTTTGTTATGTTGGGGGTGGATGGGGGTGTGTGTTTTTTTCTGTTTGTTTTTTTTTTTTAAATCAAGATGCCTGTAGCCTTAAAATTAAAGGTTTATACTGAATTCAGAGCTTTTTCATGGAAATGGAACAGGTGTCTTCCCAAAGAGTTTTCTCCTGTTCTGTACCAGGGAGCTTGTATCTCCTGTTTATGCTTAGAACCAATGTAGGCTGAGCTGGGACAATGGTTTTGTGACCTGCAGACTGAGCACTTTAAGAAAAAAAAAAAAATTAACTGCAATCTGATGGAGCACCATGACTGGAAACTGTCACTTGTTCTGTTAGTGTTGCTGAATTGGTGAGCAAACTTGGGCATAACTCAGTGTCATTTTTGTTCAGATAATGTATATTGTTTCTTTCCACAGAGCACCCTCGAACAGAATCTGAATGGGAAAACAGCTTTGCCTTGAAAATGTTCCTCTTCCAGTTTGTCAACTTGAATAGCTCCATCTTCTACATTGCCTTTTTCCTTGGCAGGTAAGGTATCTTAGCTAATTACACTTAAAGGAAAACTTGCGCAGGACTCATAATCCTTGCTAATTTTCAGGTTTGAAGAAAATAAATCAGCAACTTGAACTGTGAGATTTAGATGCAAGTCATATTCTAAGTATAGTTAATAACACTAATATTTTTAATTGTGTGTGACAGTTAGACCCTTGAAATCTTTACTCATGAAACTAGACAGTAAAAAGTCTACTTTTTAAGTGGGGTCTATGTACTTTCCTACTAGGTAAGAATTCAGAACCTCTGAATGTACAAGCCACTTCCTAAACATGGGTCTGTATTTAGCCCCACATAATGGGCTTTATTCATTATTTCTTGTTTATTCCCCTTGGGTTCCATTTTCCAGAATCTGTTTCTATAAGTAATAAGTATTGTCTGGCAGGTCTTAAGAGTAGGAGACAGAAATTCTGGCTCTAGTTTTCATGTTTATCTTTAGCTCAAATAATGGGATACCAGACAGGTCTAACCTTGCTTCATCTTTACTTCCTTATGATCAGAATTATAATTCATGCAGACCCTAGAGTATTTCAGAGTGCCTTCTATAAAGTTTTGTAATATAATTTCAGTTCAAGATTGGTTGGGAAAAAACCCAGACAACTCTCTAAGAAAGACTGTTGGTAATACCTTCTTTGTATCTTGCTATCTCCTGTGCCTACTAGGACCAGGCACAAGTTTTTTTCACTCTCATCTAAAACTTTCACTGAGGTCAGCAAGGATTTTGCTTCAATTTGTTATACAAGAGTCTCTTAGATCTCTGAAAATCTTTTGGTTCTGATGGGTTTGGAAAAAAGATTCTGAGAGTGCACACTTCACATGGCCAGGCAGATCCCATTTCTGCAGTATGCAGATCCCATTTCTCCCTATGCATTGCAATGGCTTATCTTCTTAGAGAGGCTGAATATCTAACATCTAAAACCTCTGAAGCTAGGACTTTTGTCTTGGACATAATAAAAGCTTAGAGTCACTTGCAAAATGATGGTCCTTGTTTGTATTCTGAAACTTCCATATTCTACAGATACCAGATTTAAGCCTGTGTGATTTAATCTGTTTATATTTTCTGAGTTTGCTCAGTGAATGCTGTGAAATAACTACTGATATAGGGTGTTCTTGGAATATGCACTGAGAAACAGAAATCTTACTTTACAGATTTGCAGGCCGCCCAGGAAAGTACAACAAGCTTTTTAACAGATGGAGACTTGAAGAGGTAAGCAATGCTATTCTGTGTTCCTGTGAAATTCCCATGTGTAAAAAGGAAATGGCTGAAGGATATTAATTAAGTGCAGTGAAGAGTAAACTCTTATTTATAGTAAAGGATAGGAAACAGGACATGTGTTTTTCCTTTTGCATTCTCCACTGTGCTGAGTGACCCTGGCCAAGACACACAGTTCTTTCTGTCTCTATCTTTGGGAAAAGGGAAGTGATGTTCCCTTACCTCACTTCTAGATCCTACGTGATTGGAAACTCCTGGGTGTGTAGAATTTTTGGATGGAGGACATAAACATAATCAGCTTTTTTATCAGCCTCTTAAGCTTCTGCCAGCACAGGAAAGATGTGGAGCTGTTGGAGGTCCAGAGGAGGCCACAAAAATGCTCCAAGGCCTGCAGCAGGTCTGCTGTGGGGGAAAACTGAGAGTTGGGGTTTTTCAGCCTGGAGAAGAGAAGACTCTGGCGAGACCTTAGAGCACCCTTTCAATACTTAAAGGAGGCTTATAAGAATGATGAGGACAAACTTTTCAGTAGGGCTTGCTGCAACAGGACAAGAGGGAATGGCTTTAAACTCAGAGATAGGAGATGTAGTTTAGACATTAGGCAGAAGTTCTTCCCTGTGAGGGTCATGAGGCCCTAGCACAGGTTGCCCAGAGAATCTGTGGCTGCCCCATCCCTGGCAGTGTTCAAGGCCAGGTTGGACAGCAGTTGGAGCAACTTGGTCTAGTGGAAAGTGTCCTTGCCCATTTCAGGGGGTTGCTACTGGATGAATTTTAGAGATCCCTTCCAACCTTCGTTGATTCTAAGGTTGGAAAAAAAAAAAAACAATGATATTTTCAAAGTCTACTTGAAAATGTGTTCGAGTTGCACCTCCCTGGATATGTCTACCATGCTGAAGTTATCTCTGAAAAACAGGTTTCTTTTATTGAACCTTGGTAGCCACAGAGTAAAATAGCATAAATTTCCCATCTATGTTCTAACAAGAATTTCAGTAACTAATAAACATTTTAATAGAGCAATTTATATAGTTAAGATACTGGTACCAGAGATTCAGCTAGTAAGTCTCTGTTCACTTAGGATGTTACTAATGAAACATTGCTCCGTTCTTCTGAAATGAATTTGTATGTGTTGGTCTAAGTGGAATGGACTGTATCATTTATCATATACCGAGCACTCATACCCTTATGTAATATGATCTAGTTCTCCAAGAAATAATATGTCTAAAGTTTGTTTAGCTAAAGTCTGTGTCAATATTTGTTATTAATATTTTTTTTAATATTTCTGTAGTTCGAGGTTAATGTTTTTCACCAAACACATGAGTATTTTTCATCCACCCTCTAACAAATAAAAATGAAAGGAATTCTGTGATTTTAGCTATTGATCTTTTCCCATTTCATTTCAGTGTCATCCTAGTGGCTGCTTGATAGATCTGTGCTTGCAAATGGGAGTTATTATGGTTTTAAAACAAATGTGGAACAACTTCATGGAACTAGGCTATCCGTAAGTTCAGGTGTTAAAATTTGGTTTACAAATAGTGATTACATTACTGCAATTCAGTGATAGGGAAAAATATGTTTGCATAGTATTTTTGCTTTTTGCGTCTCATACACTGTAACTGCATTCCCAAGGGAAGCATTAACTGCTCCTCTAAGACAAAGCTTGTTTGGATATATGAACCATCTATACTCTTTACTGTGATTTCATTTTCCATGGTACAAACAGCTGCTGAAGAGAGTGGTGGGCTAAGAGTCTTACAGTTCTCCGAAAACTTAAAGAATATGTTTTCAGGAGAAGGTTGCTAATCAAATATTAATCTAATGAGTCTCAACCTTGAAAATCTTGCAGAAAGGGTTATGCTCACAATGTGCAATAATTGTTCAAATGAGCTGTGTACTGTGTTGTAAGGCTTGGATTTCTGAAAAGAAGAAACCTACCTGAAGTATCAGTCTTCCTGTCTTCTCAGCCCAGAATTTGAGAACATGCTTAAATCCTTTCTGGCAAATAGTGTTTTGTTTTGACAAGCAATTGTTTGCGACTGAGGCAGCAGTTGCTCTTTCAGTAGCAAGAGAGATTAAGAGCTAAACCCTAAATTAGCTTGAGAAAAAAATAAGAACCTGTTAATAAAAATACAAGAAAATTATTTCCCATCTTCAGTCTCTTTTCAGTAATATCTGGAAACAAACAATAGTCTTTAATTGCCACCTCTGGCAGTACTAGGTAATAGTTTTCATTTGTATAACATTTTAATGTGTGAGACTAGTACCTACTCCATATTATAGATACTTCGTGAAAAGACTTCTGCACAGTTTTATAAAAACTACTGTTAAATCTTCGCAGCTTCAGCAACACCTTTTTAGACACACTTTATTACTTCAAGAAAAAAATAATCCGTAGAGCATTTAGATCTTCAGGTTTGTTCCAAAGTAGTAGATGTGTTCGACTGTTCAATGTATTCCAGTAGCACAGATTTCTTACTGAGCTTCACTTACTTGGTTTGTCTTTCCCAGGATTAAAATCAAAGCGTTACTTACTGGTTTAATGCTCTTGCTAAGCATGATTGGTTTTTTATTTAGGTAAATCCTACAGAAAAAGTCTATGCAAGCAAATACTGTATTCTGAAAAGCTTATTTGTTGAATGACTAGCATGCTACATGAAAGACATAATTAAAATCATAATGCAGAATTTTGAGGACTTCTTTGAATTGTATCTTATATGATAAGTGTTTGCAGAAAATACCTGAGTAAGCATTCAGGTGCTGCTCAAAATAAGCCCTCTTACTTCAAAACAATACCAGCAAGTTTTGTAAATTATTGAGCAAATATGGTCAGTAATAATACTCTGTTTACCTAATAAAGTTTATTACAGAATTGGTGGTCACGACGCAAAATGAAGAGAGGAGGGCAGTTAATGGAGCATAAAGTGTCTCTGCCTCAGTGGGAAAAGGACTGGAATCTACAGCCTATGAATCTTCATGGTTTAATGGATGAATATTTAGAGATGGGTGAGCAAATTTAGGGAGGTGTCAGTTTTCTTAAGAAAATAAAAGTATATTCCATGTTAAAAGATCGTTTGCACTTCCAGTTTCTGACCAGAGAAATACCTGTCTAGTTTTACAGTTTGGCTTCACCACCATCTTTGTTGCTGCCTTCCCACTGGCACCTCTCCTGGCATTGCTTAACAATATCATAGAAATAAGATTAGATGCATACAAGTTTGTCACTCAGTGGCGAAGACCTATGCCTGCAAGAGCAACAGATATAGGTGAGAGAACATAATGACTTTTTCCTTCTTTTATGCAGCTTAACCCTTAAAATAGTTCATGCATCAAAAGTAAAACTGATAATGTAACCCACAGATCTCAGTGACAACTCTCCTATTAAGCAACAAAAGAATACTCAGTTGCTTAGCTAAGAGGACTCCTCAATTTTTTTTTTTTGTTTCTAAAAAGGGATCATAATAGTTCAAATTTTGGAAACAGGCTAAATGGTATTTTAGACTTCTGATTTGTGAAACTTTAGGTCCAAAATGCTATTTGAAATACAAGGACTAAATTCACTTTTGGTTTAAAACTGAATTAAAAAAAAATAAGGAATCTCTTTCCAACATCTTGTGTTTGGCTTCTGTAACCAACAATTGTGGTTATACCTTTGTTGCTTTAGCCATTTCTTCTCAGCAGTGTGTGTCTCATTCAGGTGGAGTCAGTGGTGGCAGGGGTGTGAGGACATGACTTAATCTTGATTACCTTTTCTGACCAAATAGGTCTTTCTCAATAAGAAAGGATAACTATATGACTAACAGTGGCTTAAGTGTCATTAGTATGACTTAATATGATTATAAAAACTTAATTATTTCCTTGTTTTTTCTCTTGTTTCTAGGTATCTGGTATGGGATTCTGGAAGGAATTGGAGTCCTGGCTGTCATCACCAATGCCTTTGTTATTGCCATTACTTCTGATTACATTCCACGTTTTGTCTATGCATACAAATATGGTCCCTGTACAGATCAAGGGTACAGACAAGAAAAGTAAATAGCATATTCTTTATATAGACTTGTATAATTCAGTGGAAGCTCACTTTTTCAGCTTTCTGTGTTAACATACATAACATATAGCAGCAGTATTTTACCTTTTACATCTGTGCAAATCTTCACGGATGCTAAGTGCAAGTGTAATTCAGCCATTCCAGAGAGTTTGCAAACAAACTGCATGGACATGTAAGTGGAAAATCATGTCTTCACCTCTGAATGCAAACAACAAAGTTCAGTACGCATCGTAGCAGTTTACAGGCTTTCTCTAGATAAGGGTTTCTTCCTTTCTGTAATAGTTCTGACTGTCTGCTAACAGTATGCTCCCACACACATATATGCTAAACCCTTTTACCCTAAGCCTTGTTCACCTTCAAACTTCCCTGCCTGTTTCTCTTCAGAAATGCTTGCAGCCAAGCACCAGCAAGATTGGCTTCGACAGTATTCAGCTTGACTTCTTATATGGTTTTAATTAGGTTCAAGCAAGGTAGCTTGCCTGTCTTTGCCCCATCAGGCCAGTTTCCTGCATTTCTTTTCATCAACTTACCAGTGTCTCTGAACTGTGTCCACTGTGTTCAGTCTGCATTTCCCACTGTCTGTCATGACCTTTTAATGATCTAAACAGCTCACAGTACTTATGGGCACCCTCTCCTTTATCTGGGGACCAGTGCCCTATAGGTGGTTTTAGGGGATGGTTTTGGAGGGTTCTGTTGTCTTTTTAATACAGGGTCAAGGTTACCTAAAGAAAAGGAAGCATCACTTTACTAGTGCTATAGCACATCTCACAAGCAGAACTTATCTTTACTGCACAGGAGGAATGGTAAGAGTGAAAGCATCAAGGCTTGTCCAGCAAGCCAGTACTGCTGCATTCACAGACTGTGCCCCAGTTCAAACCACAAGGGTCTGTCCATCCTTTCCTTATTGCTCCATCTGTAATGATTCGAAAGAGAGAGTTACTCTTCTTGTGCTGTCACAGGAGGAGAGAATTTAGGGGCAGAAAGGATGAGGAAGAATAGGATGAGAAAAGACCATGGCAGAAAAAACTTAGTGCTTAATGTACACTACCCATTTAATAGAGAACTATGTAATTCTATTTCTTCTTTTGCCAGTAGTTATTTGAGGTGTCACAGCAAACCTGAAGGTTCAGGAAGTATAACAGGATCCCTGATACATGTATTTTTAAATGTCCTTTGCCTTTCAAAAGGCCCTTTGTTAAACTACAGGTCAGCTTTCCAAGAAGATGGGATGTCTTATGTGTCCATGGTTTTCCAGAAACAGACAAAATTTTTTCTTCTTCACTAATTCAATGCATTTGTGTGATTTCTGCCATCAATCCTAATAATTTGTTGCCTTTAAGATGGCTGTTTGGTATATATGCACTGTTGATTTTACTGTTGGTGAAAATTCTTCTTTGATTCATCTCAGTACCTGACATTTTTTGGTATATGCTGCATGACTTGGGGCAGATTCTGCCAGGGTGGTGAATAGCTCTTCTTTCTGCCTCTCACCATCTTTCTAAGTACAGTCGGTCTAATTTTGAGACATCAGAGAACACTGTAGCAACCATTTTCAGTTTATGTCTGCTGATGGATAAGAAGCAAAACCATGAAAAGTGCTGAAAGTGGATTTTTAGACAGTGTTTCCCCGAAACACGTTTCTTGTTTCTTTCCAATAAAACCTTGCTTATCTGTTTGAAATTTTAAGAATTGGTTTTGTCCTGATAAGCAAAGAAATCTGTACGCTCACAACATGTGATAGCAGGCTGTTCACAAAAAGGATCTGTGCTGCATAACCTCTTCATGAAGAATGTCTTCTCCCTATGTCTTTTCCTTTCAGATGCTTAAAAGGATATGTCAACAGCAGTTTATCAGTGTTTGATTTGAGTGAACTTGGAATGGGATACTCAGGATACTGCCGGTATGTTTTGGTGCTCTCCCTTCTTGTAATACATAGATGTTAATGCAGACATAAAAAAGGAAGTCAGTGCTTAAATTACTGGCGTAACAGTTTTACTTGTAAAAGCATTGGAGTTTAAGTTGGTTCAGCATGGAACCATGTCTCAAGTGTAAACACTGTGTGGTAAACACTGTGTGGTAGGATACAGACTGGAAACCTGTGTTCTGAGTTTTTCCAGGCCTCTTGCAGCCCTGTCTTTTGTGCTTCTATGAATTATTTCACTTCAAATTTCCCCAGTTGCCAAGAGGGTAAAAATTCTCATTTTGGTTTTCTTAAGCATTCTGAGGTCCTTTAATTAAAATACACAATTAAAATTTTTTTGTGGCTCTAACCCCTTTAGAGATCCCAATTATGCAAGATATATACGAAAAATTAGGCATAAAAGATAAATACAGCATTGCATGAGTGCATTCCTGGTTTCAAATTTAGTTTTGCAGTGAGGGTTAGCTTAAATTGACTAATTTTTAGAATCATGTTACATTTATGCAAACTTTGTCTGGAGAATCTCAAGCACTTAGAAGCACAGACAAGAACCAATTTAGAATCAACACACTTGAACTTAACACTCCAGAGTGTCAGCTTTATAACAACAAAAGAAATTGTTTGCTCTGGAATTTTGGAAGAAAAAAGTGCTATCTTCATTTATTTTTTATTATTTGTTTGTATTGTGGACTGTTCTCCTTTTCTATTTAATTCCTCTTGAAGTACACTTCCACTTCAGTTTCTCTCCTTGTCCGGGTTTTCAAGCACAGACTAACTTACTGGTTTTGATTTGCTTTCCAGGTATAGAGATTACAGAGCCCCACCATGGAGTTCAACTCCATATGAATTCACTTTACAGTTCTGGCATGTCCTGGCAGCACGTCTGGCCTTCATCATAGTATTTGAGGTTAGTCATGAAAAGGAACAATTCCTTTCTACCTCCTTAAACTCTTGATTTTTTTTTTTTACTTTTTTTTTTTTTTACTTGTTTTTACAGTACTCCCATAAAAAAATTTGTTAGCGTCATCAGCTTCTTGTTCATTACAGTCAGGAGAAAGAGGGGAAAAAAATCACCTTCCCCAAGCTGTTGTCAGACTGAACTGACAGAGCACACAGAGGCTTTTAGATTCCCTCCAAAATTATGTTTCCTTAAGTCATACATCAGCTCAGTTCTGAATCAAATCTTTAAAGTTTTATAGAAAAAGAAGTGCAACTCAGGTTTACATTAAGCACAGTTATTACCAGTTAAAATCTGTCAGGAAAATGTACATGATTCTAGCTTAATATAAAAACAGAAGTGTGTGTGCTAACTTTGGAGAATGTATTACAGGCTGTCCAGGAGTCTGGTTACTTTGATTACAGGCTTTTAACAAAGACTGCTTGTAGGCAGTGTTAGCTATTGTTATTCAGACTAGCATATCCTGCAGTCACGTCTTCATTTAGGTCACTAAAGTTTTTCTTTTCAGAAGACTTCAGCATTTTCACATTTCTGTAAAACTATAAAAATATAATATATTAAAAAACAAAGGAGTTGATTTTTGGTCATGAATTAAACCTCAATTCCAGTTTTGCCACAACCTTTTAGGCTCCAAAATGCGGTATTAGAAGTGAACATTTTTGCACCTTTGAAGCAATTCTTTTCATTCTTCTTTTCAGCACCTTGTTTTCGGAATAAAGTCTTTCATTGCCTACCTGATTCCAGACATGCCTAAAGACTTGTGTGACAGAATGAGGAGAGAGAAATACTTAGTCCAGGAAATGATGTATGAGGCTGAACTGGAGCATTTGCAGAGAGAAAGGAAAAAGAATGGGAAACAATATCACCATGAATGGCCTTAGTCACTACCATGCTGCAACAAAAACACCGTTTGGAAATTGAAGAGTGCAGTTACAAAATGAAGTCAGAGTCTGGCATCAGTGTATGAGATACACAGTGTATATATGTTCTTCCTGAGCAGGACAGTTGCAGGCTTTGGTGGCAACTGGAAAATAGATGCTTCTGATGAACGAAATGAAAAGCCTTACCTATAACAGGTCTGCGGTGAGTCACCAACTCTGGTCAGAATTGGCACTCAGGAACGCGCAGACAGATAAAAAATTTGGACACCATGATTTAAAAAAGGCAATGAATTTTCATGCTGTTTATGAAGATACTAACAGCAAAGTGGAAATAAAAATTACCTGTCAATTTACACAGTAAGGGCATGACTAAAACAAACTTACATGATATCCACTACTTCTGATTGCTCAGCTCCATCTAGCTTCTGATTGCTCAGCTCCGTCTGTAATGCCTCTGAAGAAAAGAGCAAGTGTTGCCTTTGTGGCCATAACTTGATATAAATGATCTTTCAAGCTTACTGTTCTGTCAGGTTTGTCCTAGTCTCTTGTTGAGATTGTGGATGTGGTCCTACCCTAAAAAAAGGGGTCTGTGGCTGCTTAATGTATACTATGCAGTTTAAGAATTGCACATATCGGTGTCATTAATTTATCCTTCTAGTTGAAAACCAAAAATTCTAAATTCAAAGAGAAAACAGCAGCACTGAGAGAACACATTGCATTGCCCACATTGCAGCTCTGTTTGAAAATGATGTGGCTGTTCAATTGCCTTGCACTTTTGTGTGCAGAAAGGCCACCTCCACATGCTTCCAGGATGAAAGATTTGTCATTTTCATGCTCTGGTGTAGCATGCAGATGTCTACCTGTGTTACTGTTCGTTTTGACCTGTCTGGGCAATGATTCCATGACTTCACAGAATGCTAACTTGAGATGTTCTCATAACCGTGCAAATGACTTTGTCCTCAATATACGAATAACTTTATAGTATGCAAGCTTATGCAGATATATATCAGGCATACAGTATAACATTGATTTGCTTGTTCAGGGAAGGAGAAGCAGAGCATTTTATAACAATGCTCCTCTTCTTACTGTAAATGTAAATACTCCAGTAATGTGCACTACTTCTATTGGCATAAATATGTCAAAGCATGGGAGTTGGATACAGGCAGACACGTATACAGGTTGTCTATAAATGCACACGTACACACAGTGGTTACTTTTAGATTTTTTAATTATTATTTGTATGTCTTCTTACAGTTTGGGGAGGGGGGCTTTTTGGATAAAATCACTCTAGAAGGTAGATGTTCATATAAAGAATCAAATTTCAAGTTTTATGTGCATACAGCAATGTTGCTTATGGTTATAGTCACATTTTGGTAATGAAATTGCCTGTTGCCAATGTTTCATAATATGGGAAGAGGGCAGCACATTATTTAAACAATCAGAGCAAGTGTTTAGGGTTACCTTGCAGAGAAGGGTGTGGAGAAAGAGAGTTCCAGTCATTCTGTTTCTCTTGTATAATTCTAAATAATGCTTCTCTATATTGGATGAAGAATAATTACACAAAGAGTCAACAAAGCACAGTAACTATAAAGGCTGCAAATTTTAACTTTATTTTTAGGGATGAGGCTGCAGCAAAATCACTGCTGATAGATATGAAAAGACCTGAATTTTTACTACTTATAGTACTCCACTGAATCAAAAAGTGTGATTCCAATATTCACTTGACTGTATTAGCACAATCATTTTATTATGCATATAAAATTAATTCTTAGAGTCAAGAGCGCATCAAAGCAGATAAGTAGGATATGTTGTATCCAGAGGGCATAGCATCAGACCTTAAATTCTTAAGCCATTTCACTATATTCACGAGATTTCTGGGTTAATTCCAGCTCTCTGTGACCAGACCAGGCAACTGTAGGAGTATCTACAGTACTGCACAAAGGAGGAAAGAAATTGGAAGGTCTGATCTATCCAGATATATTAGCTTTTAGTTCTGTGATAAAGGGCTGGTAAAACTCACTTCCCATATTTTGCAAAGGCTGCTTTGCTCCTTCATATTCTGGATTGTGTGTTAAGTTCCTCAGTAGTCCTTATCAGAAATAATTAATGCACTCCCCTCAGTGCTTATAGAATCACACAGGTTCTCTTGTCTCTCTTTTCATTCTGTAGATTATCAAGCACCGTTTGACAGCATTAACCGTGTGTCACAGCTTCTGTTTCTGTGCCACGTAGTGATAGTACTTCAGTTCTTTAGCAGGTCACAGATGAGCTCTCTTTTTTTAATGTTTTCTCTAAAAACAAAATGCTTTGGCTGGCCCAAGGTATAAAGATACAGGATAAAATCAGGCAAAAATCAGAAATACTATTTTACACTTCCCTGGTTTTGCTGTGGATATTAGCACATGTCAATACATACTTAGGCAAATTCCAATTGGACTTAAAAAACACATAGGAGAGAAATCCTTTTTGTAATTGGGTTTTAAATATATATGTTATTAATGATTTTCAACACTGGTGTATAGGAGTATTTCAAAGGGAAGTATGCAGGTCTGACATTGTACATTTTATGCACTGGAAAAGCACAGGAAGTTTTGGAGAAACACTGTGTGTGTTCCTTTATTTTTTGAGGACATCAGCAATGTCTGAAGGTTTTGCCACTATCTAGCTATTTGCTTAAGCTGAGAAATCTTTTTGCTAGACTTTGTTTAGTATGCTGTTTGCATTGATTGCACGTTATTTTACTGAAGTATAAAGCACACTCTGTCCTCAGGAATAATATATTTTATGAATGGTGAATGATCTTTTCAGATGCTAAATATTGTCTTTCCAAACAAATGACCAGTATGAATAGACTGTGCATGCAAGCTGCGTTTATGACAAGCTTTAGAACTTCAGTTTGTGCAAAAAATGCTTTAGGTCATTGCAGATCTAATCTGTGACAACTTTGCTCTATGCATGCGCCCTTAGAGAGACTGCACGAGCAACTCGGTATTTTGAAATACAGAAGGTTAGTCCAAAATGTCTTAATTATTCCTAACCAAGTTTTGTGTTGATTCAGACAGAAGAAATCTCCATCTCAGAAATAACAAAAAGTCTGCTGAACCCAGGACATTATACACATCTCATTGCTTATGACTTATTATTCTAAATTTGTGCCTAATGTGTGAGATCTGAGTTCTGGTGACTAAAAAAGTAAAAAAAGAGAATTCTGCTGCATTAACCATCCTAATGAGAGGTTCCTTCTTAGAGCTCAATGTGTGTCTCCATATAGGTGGAAGCATGAAGAACTCAGTATTCACAACTGAGTACTAACAGAATTGTCTGAAGATTGAGCACAGGCTCTCAACTTGTTATACTGTAATCCACTTTCCTTAGCAGAAACAGAGTACAGTGTTTGAGCATCGTGACAGAGTACCAATATTTGGAAACGAGGCAAATGACGTGATGTTTACTTTTAGATTTTTCTTTCCTAACCCTTTTTGTTAAAGAATTTATAGAGAAAATGTAGGTGAACATGGAAGTTAATATTGATGATGACAAGGCTAAAATTTCCATGGTGATGATGGATGATAAGTGATTGTTTCGTTAATATTTCTTTGGAAGTACTTACCTTAATTTGTACAAAACACCCATCAGCTGTTTTAATGCCCTTTTCCAACACCAGCTTGACTTAAATTGTTTTCTGAGGATCAGTTTGACTCATTGTGTCCTGTGAAAAGCTCAAAAGAAAAATGTCTGGGGGGCATAGTGAAAAGAGGTTAATGGCTACCTTAATGTGTAAATTCCTGAATCTCTGAAGTTTCTTTCATAAAAAGTTCTTCAGCAGGAAAAATACCTTGGAAAACACAGCTTTAGTATGAGTGCTAGTGTGGGGAAAGGCAAGAATTTTGGTGATATTTTATTCCTAATGTACTTAATGATCAGCCTAATGTAAGTGAGTAGTGCTGTTTGCTTGCTGTGGCTTCTTCCAGTTCACACTCCAAATGGGATGGCTGCCAGAGAGAATTTCTGGAGCCATGAGATCCAGGCATTTAGTAGGACTGCGAAGTTCTAATGCACTGATGCCATGTAGGACTGTAAACTCCTACATGGCATAATGGGCCTTATTAATTTCTTGTATTGTGTCTCAGTTCATTCATGGGCAAATTAATACATGCATATTTAGAAGCATCATATACTTTTGATTAACTGAAGATCATCCATGTCCATAAATTGAAAAGAAACTGAAAAGGTTAGTATGTAGTTAACTTGAAAGTGTCACAAATTTTCATTAAAACTGGTAAAAACTAGCGGCTTTTATAACACTGGCAATGGCCATGTCAATAAAACTTATTTTATACAGTGTTGTGTTTTAAGCTGAACCCAGGACAAACAGCTAAATATAAAGTCAGTAAGGTTAATGGAAAATCAGTTGCATTTTCTATTAAGTGTTGCACAGGAGAAAGGGAACAGTGATATCAACAATCACTTACAATACAGTAATATTTCCAGAAGCATTTTATTTTTCATAATCCTCATAAACTACTGATGTTGCTTATTTGGGGTAAAGGTTGAAACAAATACATAGCCAGCCTTTCATAATCATGTTTATTTGGTGTTAATGCTGACACTAGAATTCAAACAGAATTCCACGTTTACACACTTTTGTTGGTTTTTTCTTAGTTCAAATGCATACTTTGTCTAAAATGCATGCAATGACACTTTTGGAAAGTGTTTAAGTGAATTACAAACCTAAATTCTTGTGGTGGAAAATTTAGCAGTTTTTAAAGATCCCTCAGTCTTTTCATAGTCGACCTCCTGCTCGCAAAGCCCATGTTCTGCTGGGATAAAATGCAACAAGCCAACGTGTGGAGGCTGAGGAGGAGCAGAGGAAGCAAAGGACTCCTCTGCACTTCAGCAGGTTTTTCTCCAGAACTCTGGCAGGTTCTGCAAAACAAGGGTTTGAAGATGGAGCATGACGACAGTCCTCCTAAATTCTTCTCTCTTTCTCACTCTTTACTTATACTCAGTATTTTAATAACTGATGCATTCTTGCTGACAGTCCAATTTCCAGGGCAATTGTGTAACTGCAGAAGTTTTTACAGACTCTTTTTGGATGTCCCTAACTGAGAAGCCAAAGCAGAAAGTGCACAAACACTAGTTTGTCTGGTGCTCGTTACAAATTGGTATGCACTGGATGGAGTGGTGGGAGGAAGCACAGGGTCTACCGAAGTGTGCCAGTAGGCTACCCGTTTCTGGATCTGTCCTTTCAGCCCCTCTCCCAAGCGCTATATGTTGCACTTCTTATATCCCACCCACACACATCCTAAATGCGCTACATAATCCTAACATTTTTAAATCTACATAGTTGACATTTTTTTCTCTAATACTGACATTGTCAACCACATTTACCAGAAATTTGTATAGGCATGGTTTTGGTGTAATCGTGATAGCACAATGTTACCGTGACAGCACAAAGTTACAACAGCACAACAAGGAACTGTAGAGATACCACTTTGCTGTTCCATGTTACACAGGAACTTTTAAATCTGGGAATAGGATTTAGTTTTAGAATGTTAATGGCGTGTTTCCTCCTCACTGCACTGGAAATTACTTTGTGTAAGTTCTGTTCTAACTTGTTGCCATAACCTCTATACTGTTATTTGTTCTCTGTAGTTTGCATTCTTATTGGTGTGAGCTAGTTTAGGATGCTACTTGGAGGAGAAATTATGATTAAACCAAATGTAGTCTAAAGCTAACAAGATTCTAACCACTGAGAATACGATGTTTTTTTCTGTTAATAATGAAAAAAAAATTTTGGATCACCTTGTAATTTTGTGTTCTATTTAGATGACTCAGTGTTTTGTACTGAAAAATCTTCCAAACTGTTGGCTCTGATTTTTACCTGTAGTAGTATCACTGAAATTTCAGTTATTTTAAATAGTGTCATGTAAAATCTAACTGAATAAGATAGCTCAGTCATTTTTTACTTGGATAGTCCTGGTTAACTTGCAATATCGTGATCGTAAGAGATTTCTTAAAATGTGTATATACTTGAAATTTATTTAATATTTAAATACAACTTGGTTTCTAAGTAAGGAATAAGAATAAAATCTCAACTATTTTTTCTATTCATAGATCCGCACTTTGTAAGTAATACTTAAAATAAGATTACAGTGCCACAGAGCGTTTCAGAGAAGTTGACTTTTATGCACTGCAAGCTAGAAGTTCCTCTGACCTGTCAGCTTTTGGTTTCTTTTGTGTTTTAAGATTACTTTCACAAGCTCTTGTGTGCCCCAGAACTAAAAGAATTCACCAAGGAAAAAGTTGTTGATCTGATTAACTATTGTAAGACACTTTTGGCATAAATTTGTCTTTGAGATGCTGTTTACTTTACCAAGGTTTACATGTACAAATGCAACTACTTACTATATCATACACATTTGAATATTGCATTTTTTTCAGTAATAAACTTGGATATCTTTGAAAGAGGTTTTTAAGCTTCATTATTCCAAATATTCAAAGTTAATTAAAAAAAAAAAAAAGGTATGCACTTGAAAAGGGAGTGCTCATGAGTCTTCAAACCATAGTAGTGTAAGGAATTTAAGGGCTAAACTTGGCTTGGACACCTTTAACTTCTAGCAATTACATACTATATTTAGACTCACTTTTCAAATTTTCAGTGATTTCTGGTCTATGGCTTTCACTAGTGACTAGCAATTTTTTAAATATAAGCTCTTCTTTTAGAATTTACACGTTCCTCATCTCTTAACCTCATTTTTTCAGCTCAACAGCTAGCTCTTCTCTGGAAGGATCAATGACTCAGGATGTAAGTGAAATTAGAAGATAAGAAGATAACTGTAAACAACACTGGTGTGAATATTTAAGCAGGATGGTAATTTTTCTGTGTTCCAGTTTTGCTAGGCCGCATCTTTGTATCTTGGTAGAAGACTGAACTAGCAATTACTGATTTTAGTTGTCATACTAATTATACATGTAGGATTTAGTAAAGCCCTTCAGAATGACTGGCTCCTTTACAAACATAGGAATCACTTGGGCTTGATGAGCAGCTTTGGTTGAAACAAAACTAGCCCAGAAACAAGAAGTTAAAGAGAAATTCTCAAGGATGTTTCTTCAAAAATCTTTTGAGAGAACGCAATTCTAGCTGATTCGGAGAATACCTTTTCTGGGAAAGGACAAAAAATCTGCAGTGAATCCAATGTTAAAATTTGTGAAAATGGTAAACTTGTGAAAAAATACAGCATGCAGAGCATAATAATACTGCAGTGAGTAAAAGTGCCTTGAGAAATATTTAGATTAGACTTGGTTGTTTTCACAGTTAGAGGTCTCTGCATCAGATACCCCCCAACTCTACCAGTACAGAGGGCTTTTTCATCCACTGGCCAGCTATGTAGCTTCACAATGGTTGTTTTGAACCACTTTCACTCCGGAATTATTTTACATCTTTAAACATGCTAGTTATCGTCTCCTAATCTAATGTAAGCAATAATGTGTGTAGCCATGAGATATAAATGATACAATAGCATTATTTACTCAATTTTTGTATTTACCTCCTAACCATACTGAGTCTGGAAGCATGAAAGTATGCCATGTGAGGCAACAGGCTGCCAGCCAGACTCAGCTGTAAGTTTTTATGATACTATAAATGTGGGGTGAAAAGGGTGAACACAAATATTGACCTAATTCTCAGTTTGCTGACAAACTGCCCCACACAAGGATGGCAGTGTCATTTACAGACTGCACTTTCTGTTCTCTGATTGAACATCCTGGGACCATACCCAGAGGTAGGGCATGAAAACAGATGGCGGAAATAACTTCAAGGACCAGGTTGTATCATAAAGATGGTCACTGATAAAGCAAAAGCAACAGCTGGGTTCTTCAAAGCAACAGGAGCTCAATATATCCAGGAGCTCAATATATCAGCTGGGTCCATAACTAAGTAGTCTTTGGTATTCAGTCTGTTACATTGAATTACAAGCTTTGTATAAACACAAATACATTCATCCAGAAAACTACATTCAAACATATATCAAGGTGAGAGGGTGGTCTGTTGAGTTTGACTTAGAGAGGCAAATTCTAGAGAAAATCTCTCACTGGAACAGAACCTTAGTGGGCTAGGTACCTCCTTCCAAGATGTTTTATCAGACCGCTGATTTTGCCTAATTGTGTGTATTTTTTTCAAAATTCAGTACTTTCAATGAGGAGGCATCATCATCAACTGTCATTTTCTTTCTTGCATAAAGGTAGTGTAGGGAACTTTCTGAGCTGAAAGGATGTTTTTCCAAGACTAACATGAATAAAGAACTATCCTGCATTTGAAGTCAAATTTGTTACTCCCTCCTATAGCTTTTACAGTAAGACGTTTCAAAGAAATCTGAGTTCTACAGGGGAAGTAAACGCAGCTCAGTCACTGAAAGACCAGTCTGGTCTATACAACATCCCTGTGAGGAGGCCTTTTGTGACACCTAGAAATAGGCAGATACTGTCTCAGCCTGACCTCCCTTCTTTCCCCTCCATCAGAGGGCAGTTCACAGTCTCACCTTAGTGAGAGACCTCAGAAGCTACTTTAAAGTCTTAATTTATCTCAAGTTCCCCTTTGCAAGTTTCCCTTCGATGACTGGTTACTGAACAGAGCATGGGATACAGATGTATTGCAGCTACTTCCAAGGAGGAGCTTCCACAACAAGATTCACGAAGCATTTCTTCTGAAGTAGCAGTGCCTCCAAAACCCCACTGTCCGATGATTTCCCAGGTCTGTCATGAAATTCATAAATAAAAATCTAGCCTTAATTGCTATAGAGAGCAATTCATCCCTCTTGGTCATCTGCAAGCTGGTAAATGTAATAAGAAAACCTCAAACCCCTTCATTTCTGAAGCTGAAGACATAGAGTTTGATTAAATGTCCCTTGTCTCTCAGCTTCTAGAGGCGAGATTCTCTGCTCATATTAGTATAGGATTTTTCCTTGGGACTGTAACCAGGGAACTGGCATTTGTTTTCTTTGTTGGTGCTATTCTTGAAGGTGTCATCGGTTCCAGTTTGATTTGCAGTATCTTTAGGCAGATTTTTTTCCAAGCCCCCCTGAAAAAAACAAAACAAAGCAAAAACAATACCTCAGTAGTTTGAAGCCTGGATTCATGGCTTTTTTCCTTTGGCTAAAGGCTATCTTGTTGCAGTTTGAAATTCTGACATCCTTTCTTATAAATCTGAGGAGTTACTTCACTACATAAAATGAGTCTCATGCCCACAAATAGGCACTTTTCAGTGTGTGTGTCCTCCATATGTAACCATTGATTTTCTCATTTCCCCATGGAAAGTCTTTGGCAAAAGCCACAAAACCAATTCTCGTAACAACTCTGTTCATATGAAAGTCTTTAAATGTGCCCTCAGTGCATTCCTGAGTACTTAAATTTAGATTGTCATTTGCATTTTTATGTGCATTTTAGTGGATTGGCCTACACTTGCCTCAGTGGTTTCACACTGTAAATACTTGGTTAATGTTATTCTACATTTTAAGCAAATACAAGCCAATAAATGCATATGTGATTTTGCTTTTACTGAGACGCTTTTGCTTCAGGAAAGTTCTAGATGAAGTTATGTTGAGCACCTAAAAGCCAAGTGAAACAGCTGAGGCAAATCTAGAGGCATCACAGCTGCTGTCCAAATGAAGCCATCAGCTTTAATGCCAAACTTAAGCTGCCTGGAAGGATCGTTTCTATGTGAGCCTTGCAGCTGAAAAGTTACTTTCAGGATTTAAAGGGTATTCTGAAGGAGTTGAAAACATTCATATTGCTTTCTGTAGCGATAGGACAAGGCTTTAAACTGACAGAGGGAAGGTTGAGATGAGCTCTTAGGCAAAAGTTCTTCCCTGTGAGGGTGGTGAGGCGCTGGCACAGGGTACCCAGAGAAGCTGTGGCTGCCCCATACCTGGCAGTGTTCAAGGCCAGGTTGGATGGGTCTTGGAGCAACCTGGACTAGTGGAAGGTGTACCTGCCCATGACAGGGGGTTGGAAGTGGATGAGCTTTAAGGTCCCTTCAGCCCAAACCATTCTGGGACTCTGCCCCTTCTGTACACCTAGCAGATTCTGCAAACTGTTACAGCAGCACTTGAGGAGGAGGTGCTCATGCTGCATGGCTCGTGAAGCCCAGAGACACCTGTGGAAGAGTTGGCCCTGTGTCCGTGGAGGTAGTGAGCCACAGCTCCTCAGGTGCTGGTGGTTGCAGCTGATGGGCCAGCAGTGCTGCCCTGAAGGGAAGAAGCCCTGCCGGGTCTGAAGGTGGCAATGGCAGTATCAGCAGGAGAGCTCTATGGACATGTGACTACTCAAGTTTTATTCTCTGGCTCGGTGGGAGGGGGCAAGAGCTCAGTGAACTGATCTCAGGGTGCGAAGTGCAGTGTTGTCCCTGCTTGGCTGGTAGAGCAAGGCAGGCAGGGAGCAGGAGTTCAGCCACCGTTTCATGGGCTGCTGGCTGTCCCAAGGGCTGTTTGTCTCCACAGCTCATGCACTGTGTAGACAGGGGAGATAGGTAACTTATTGCTGCCCAGCACTGTTCAGGGGTTGGCTGATCTCATTTCCAGTCTGTGGTCCTATGCAGCATCCCTTGCATAACTTTACAGGGGGGTTGATGGAGGCTGGCATGCTCTTCGTGTGGTGCATACCTCATGTACACCTGTGGCACCAGTGCCATGGCAGGGCTGAGCTGTGGGCTCAGGTACTCACCTCCTGGCTGTGGTGCCGCACACCACACCAGAGCAGAGCTTTGAGTCTGTCGGACCAAAAGCAAAACAGGTTGCAAACTGGTTGGATTAACACTGGTGGGATATCTTCTCCTTTGTTGGGTCCTGAAAAGAGAAAAGAACTATACATAAATGTATGGATAGCTGGGTGTCCCAGAGCATGAGGTGGGGTAGAGCAGGACTGGAGCCCACTGCCCTCTCCTGAGTCTCTCCCAGGCTGCTTGCTGGGCTTTTTTAAAACTCTCGTAACAGCTGAGTCAGATTATTGTGTAAAAGCATTTATATATGCATATATATGTATATATATAAAATACCAACCTGTTATAAAGCTTATCAGCAGCCCTGTGATGGCACAGCCTAGGCAGCCTACGGCACTGAAGTACAGGTAGGAGAGGGAGTACCAGGTGTCTGCCAGGAAAGGTCTGTGAAGAGGTGACAAAAGCAACTAGTGATGACCAGTGAGTACATTTAAGCTGTCTCAAATATGGCAGAAAAATACAGCTAACACTGCAGCTGGTATATGATCTGGCAGTGTTCTCCCATCCCATTTGGTGTTTACTGGCTGTGCACTGCAGGCTCAGGCTGCGTGCTGTGCTAAAACACAGGTTTAGGTTGTAATTATAGGGAAAATACCTGTCTAGAGCTGCTGTGGGAGCTGCCGTTGTCATCGGTGCCTCGGTGCTGTTAGCTAATGTGCAGTTGAGAGTCAACAGTTGCAGAGGAATGGACTTTGTCGGCGGAGCAGGGTAAATGAAAGCGCCAGTACCAGTCCAAAAAGCTACAGTAATCCCAGCTAAGAGGCCTCCCATAGCACCCTCGGAAGGTATAGAAAGATAGTGTTAAAAGTGACGCATGGGAAAGGCTTCTCTGTGAACATGTATTAAGGAGGAGTAGGTGATCACTGATCTCTGTCAGTGTAAATCAGTTCCATTCTCTCAACCAAGGTATAAACCAGAGTGATTTATTGCGCTCTAGTAATAGGAGTTCAAGCAAAACTTATGATCAAAACTGCAACTCAGAGTTTAGTTTTGCTGCTGGGTAAATGTGATTGGGCTGCTCAAGGGGCAATATGAAGTGAGCTCATAATTGTGTATTGCTTCAGTTAGCAAAGGCAGAGCAATTGAAATTGTTCGGTGCATCCCAAGGTGAATATAGGCTGGGGCAAGTATTGACTATCTTTGTCTTCTTAATGAAAGAGAAGAAACTCAGAAATAGAAAAATAATTAGAAAACAAACAAAAAAACCCAACCCTCATGTGGATCTAATCACCAATTACTCCACAGTTGGGTATAGTTAAATTCAACTGGGATAAGTTCAGCAGTGAAAAGGGACCTTTAAACACATCTTGAACTCCTTAGGCTCTAAATCTGAAAAGCAGCCCAAAGACTAAATCTAAATAACCCAAACAATATTCAAGATGGAGCTTTAAGCAAACAACACCAAGAGGTTTTCTTTAGAGAAGAACTTTTTTTCCTTACCTTCCAGTTAGCATAAGGAAACACAATTCCCAGGGTAAATAATCCCAGCATGGGCCCACCGCACATCCCGTGGATGGAGAGGGAAGCCTGGTGATGCAGAGAAGAGAGAGGAGCTTAGTGCAACATCTGGAGGGAGCATGAGCAGTTCTGCTTTTGGTCTGGGAAATGGTGGGGCTGAAGACACCAGCAGTGATTTCAGTGCATAGTTAAGGATGGCATCACAGTATCATTTCCCAGGAGTGGGTAAACAGTGAAGGAATCGGGGGATTTATGTTAGTTTTTTTCCCCTAGTTATTCCTCTCAGCAGAGTGTACACAGAAATTGTTCAGATAATCCAGGAGTCCCCAGGGCTGTCAGCATTATTTGGTCAGTTTGTTGCCTTTCTGTTCATTCATGTTCATCTCATGGTGTTTCTGAGGCAAGAGATACCTGCACAACTCCTCCTAGCAGAGATGCTGCTGCAGCCATCGAAGTGCACAGGACACCGTATAATACACCTGAAAAAGACAAAGCAGTGAGGTTGTCAGTGCTGGTTAATAGTGGATGATTTATAATTCATCTAGTGTCTGAAGTGACCTGGCAGTGTGTGGAAACTTGCACTTTGGGCTTTGACACTTGAAGTGGACAATTAAGAACACAGTGGTGTTTTGCATGAAGTTTTGTTGTGTTTTTCATTAGTTGTTTTTTTTCTGATGAAGCAGCAATTAGTGATGAAATTAAGTTAGAAGTTATGCCTCATGTAGAAATGTTTCTGTTGCTTTTAAATAACACTTTTAGAATAACCTAATGAATGAATTGAGCAATGATAAATAACACAGCTTTATTTCCTTGACACCAGTTTTAATTTCGTGGGAGATAAAACTCTGTATGTAGCAATCTTGAGTAAAGCCAACCAAAACTTGTCTAATGTGCTAGCACACTTTGGCTTCAGATATAAACATTGTCTTTCTAGGTCCTGAGAGCAAAAGCTAAGTAATAAGAGGAAAAGCAAGAATAGTGAAATTTAGAGACATTTACAGAAACAGAAATTGTATTGGTTTGGCTCCTATCTGATCTTTACTAACATCAATAAATGGTTATAATATTCTTACAGTGCTTATGAAAGGGTTGTAATATTACTGCAATAATTCTTACAAGTATCTTAAAATTCAAACCACTTTGATGTTAATGATCTGTTTTTCATTTTCTTATAAATTTTAATTGAACAACCTGCTTATGCAACACTGAATAGAAATGTCTTATTTGCCTACTAAAAATAATATTTCATAACGCTACTATAGATTAATGTGATAAAAAACTACACTGATATTGTTCTTGTGTTGTAAAGAAGATCCCAGAGTGTTCCCCAATATTTTCAGTAGAAACAAGCTTTGCAGCGGTTTTCAGGAACAGTTGTTGATGCTAGTCTATGTTTCTGTACCATATAGTGCCAATGCATAATTGTATTGAAGCACCAGGCTGATGTTCATCCTGAGAGTTTATAAAGGGTTACATTGTGGAGGTTTCTAAATCAGAAGTGTGTTTCTGAAGAGGAGTCTCTAGACAGTGCCCTTCATTACACTGAGAGTCAGGGACTCTCAAGGCTCAAAGTATATAAAATCCTGCCCTATTTTCTCCTGCAATAGTAGCAGCTGTGGGTATGGGTGCTTTTGGTATTAAAGAAATGTATCCCATCTAGAGTACCTACATAAGCCTTTGCTGATCCACGTGCTCATCTTCTCGGAGAGATTTGGGAAACCTTTCTTGACCAAGTCTTCAAAGGTAACAGTTGCTAAAGCATTGATGCTGGCAGCTACCGTGCTGTAGAAAATGAGAAGAATGCTAAGTAAATAAGAAACACTATATATTTATAAATTGCTTCCTCTTGTTCAGCACTAATACTCTTCAAGAACTGTACATCTTACGTATTTTTCACAAATGCTACTGATGTTGGTGAAGTTTCTGTCCCTTCTGGGATTGCAAGGGACTCTGATTCATGCTGGCACAGAAGATGAAAACTCATCCTGACTGACCCTACCAATCTGCAAGTCCTTCAAAATACAAGCATGCTCCAGAATAAAAGTTCTACTCCCTTACAAATCAAAGGATGTGCAGTGACAACTAGTAATAACAGGCATTTTGTGGAGGAACAGGGTGTTTTCTCTCAGAACTGAAAAGTATAGGCTGGTTCTTTTAGGTAGGTGAATGAACACATATTTGGTGAATACAGTCTCTGTGAATTTGTTGTGATAACATGGCAAGGTCCATACCTACAGCATGGTATCTGGTACTTTGTGCCCTTGACTCTGTTCTTAGTCTCCTGCCAGGAGAAGCCAGTGCCTTTTACACAGGGATTTTTGGTGGCATTTTTTCCCTTCCCCTGTTTTGATAGCTCTGTCTTGCTTTTTCTACACATAAGAGTTTTTAGAAAAAGTCTGTTGGAGATTGACATTATTTACATGCCACAGTCACTGTGAGCTTGACTCCTCTCTCTCAAATGCCCTATGAAGTACTGGTGTTTGGCCTGTAGAGGGTAAAAACTACAATAAGATGCAGCACTCCTGTATATTCTGAAGTTCTAAAGAAGTTTTAAAAGTTCTCCATGCAGACATCCCTTTTTCCTAGTCTAACTCTGCTTTATGTACAGATAGACTTACTAAAAAGCATTCTATACCTATCTGGGATATGATGGCAGTCAGGTTCAGTAAAGGCAATTTCACCAGGAGCAGCTCCAAAGGTATCTCAGGAAGCAAGCTTAGGTTTTCTATTCTTTTGTCTGTATTGGAAAGGTTATTCTAAAATATACTTGGGATAAAAAGATGATGGCAAAGTCGAGGTAGACTTTGGCATAAATATAATGCAAATCAGCAAATCACTACTGCTGCTTCTTAGAATGTTCTGGGTAAAACATCTGGGCTTTTCTTTGGGTTTCACATCTTGACCTCATTCTGTGTCCTCAAGAAATCAATTGTACGAGCTAAACTGTCACTTCAGGATCACAGACCTTAGTGTTCCACTGAATGCACAGGCAACAAACAGTCCTGGGACTCCTGGCATCGAGGAAAAAATGTCCATAACAAAATACGGCATGAGCTGAGGTAGAAGCACAAGAGGAACACAAGCAGTTAGTTAACATTTTCCTGGGTAATGGAAAAGAAGTAGTTGCTGTAGAGTATGTTGCTAAATTCTGTGTTTATTCCAACTAATGAGGTGTCAGAATTTAAGAGGATGTCATTTGGGGAAGTGCTCAGTCAGAGTAGCACAGGAGAACCAGAAAAGAGAATGAGGAGAACCAGAAAAGATCTATTCTAGCCCTGATTCACCAGCCACCTTACTGCCTGAGTGCTGACAGGACATAAAGCATCCCAGGAAATCTTAACTGTCTTCATGTGTGCTACATCTGGGTCCTAAGCAACTCTGTTATAATAATGGGTATCTGTACCTGATCAGGTGCTGAAATGAACTCAGCAGTCCAAGGGTCACAGCTCTTGTAATGAGAGTACATCACCAAGCCACAAAACACTGCACACACCAGGACTGTCCACAGTCCCAGTAAGTTGAGGTAAAGTGCCCTAGAACAAAGCAGAGAAATTCTGTTTCATACAAAATGCATACAGAAATGTTGTTATAAGCTAGGTTTTTTCTAACTTTTTAGGGAGACGCCTTAATCACAGCTAGCTGTATAATTCAAAGCTAGCTAATTTTTTTCTTAAAGGCATCAGCAGGATAAGAAATTGTATGGAATACTGATTTAAAAATGTGGAAACATACAGCCTTGCTATAGGGCAAGGATGAAGGTTCGCAATATACAGCTGGAAGAGACCAGTAACTTGGACACAGTGGGCAGCATCATGCACTGGATCTGCCCTTCCTGTCCCCTGTAAGAACAGATTTTTGTCTGTTGGGAGTTGTTGGCTTTCTCCTATCTTGGTGCTTGGGGTCGGGCTGGGTCTCAGTCAGCTGGTGATGAGCTGTTGTATTGTGCATCATTTGGATTGGTTGGTTTGTTTCATTCCTCTCCATTTCCTTATAATAAAATCTTACCTTATTTTAATTATTAAACTGCTTTTATGTCAACCCAAAAGGTTTTACCTTTCTTTCCCTTTCACTTCTCCTCCACATCCCACTGGGGAGAAGGAGAAGTGAGTAGTGAGCAAGTGACTGAGTGATGTTTAGTTGCCAGCTGGACTCAAAACCCTGAACATCTCCTTTTAAGACATTGTATGCATTCTGTCATGATTGCAAAGTTGCCATGCAAAGTAACACATTTGGTTGGTTTTCACTAGTCCATGGAATGGGTGTGAGTGACAGCATCCACTGGGGAGGCTGTGTGGCTGTGGTTCAGTAATCCTGTAGCTCCCAAGAGCTGACAGGTTTTATATAACCTGCATCGTATTTGGGCATGACCTTATGCAAGGTCTCTTGTTAGGGCCAATTCACAGCTGTGCTACTGAGACCTGAAGGTCTTTCAGAACTTGTTGCTAGTGATGCTCTCACTGCTGTGATTTCCAAATATTTTTCAAAGACTAAATTTTCTACAGGATAAATTCATATAATCCAGCATGACCTTAAGAAAAATGAGTATGATTGCAGCTAGCACAAAAGCCAACCTCCCAGTCTTTATGCTTTAGCCAACTGGGTGAGCAACTAGCGCTAGGCATGTGGAAAAAAAAGTCTGGTGGTTTGATATCTAGCTATGCATATACTAATGCTGATTTTGAGGAAAACCTGTGTGTCTATAATTTGATGTTTCACTTGGCTCTTTACCATTGATTCTAATTATTCTTATGCTCTAGAATATTAATAACTTACTGGTTTATTTAGATAATGCCTTGTACTGTAGTGCTCTATTAAATCATTAACCACTTTTAATACAATACAACAAAGCCACAATGCCAATAAATACATTTTACCAATGAAGTTGCAGACAGCACAGCTTCTGTTGGCATTTTTCCATACTCTGCTTCCAAGGATTAATTTGGCAGCCTGACCCCAAAGTAGTAAACTGCAAGCGGTTAATGGCTACCTGGTTTTATTTCTGCATTTACTTATGTCATTCAGGGCCAGAGGGAGTGAGACTGTCAGAGCAAAATTAGCTATTTTTTGACAAACCTGACAAGCTTAGAATTCCACATCAGTATGTTTGATTGCTAGAACAGGTTAATGGCAGGTAACTTACAGTTTAGCATGCTTTTCTGATTTGCAGGAAATGCATCTCTGGATTGTGGACTGATTAACTCCATAGAGCCCTAGCCACGTAAATGTTCCCCCAATAACAATTGTCCAGAAGGTATGTCGTCTCAAGGGATCGACATCAAAGCTAAAAGAGAGAAAAAAGCAACTCAGTTCACTTACATAAACACACATTTCTTTAGCAAGAGGCAGGTGATTTTTCAGAACTATCCACTATGTCCTACCCTCTGAATTGGGAGTACTGCATCGGTAGTATGTATCCAACTCAGAAAATGTCTACTGTGGTTAGGTTCGGAAGCTTTTTTACTCTTATATAGGAACATATTGCTGTCAAGTCAAGATAAACATATATTGTGCAGAGGATAAATTGATTGACATAAATCACATTTATAAGGCTGCTTATGCTCAGATTTCAGATCTGTGTCACATTGGAGCAACACACCTGCAAGCCATCCTGCCTGCGACCCTGTCCTCTGCAAGGAACAAAGCCACTTGCTAAACTGTATTAAGTCCTCCAAATTCCTAGTTAAATCACCATGGTGTGTCATTTCCTTTACGAGAAATTGCTGCAGCTGCAGTGTTATCTATTTTTTATCAACAGTGAAATTTCATTACTCAGTAATTCTAAGCAGTAGAAGTACATCTTGCATCTGTCATCTTTGCAGTTCTGCTAATCTCAATAGATATAGCAGATAACATTTGACCTTGCTGCTATGTTCTGTCAGTGACTTGCCTTGAGCAATGAACTTTTCAGTCAATGCCACAAATAGCTAAAGGAAGGTCAATTTTCTATCCCAGTGCAGTGGTGCACCATTGCCAGCTGCTGTGGTGAGCATACTTAACACAAAGTGCCAGATTCATGAATAGAAATTGAAAGACATATATAATTGGAAGGAATAATTGGGCTGCATTTGTAGCTACACACAGAAAAATGACAAAGCTCCTTTTCAGTTCAGGAGGGCTTTGATTTCTTCAAAGAGGGTAACAGAAAGAGGAGTTAAGTTCTCCTGATGGTCAACTGCATTTCCAAGAATCAAAGAAGTAGGGAATGGACTTTTCTCAATTACTGAGGTTGTTCACTGATAATACAGTAACAAGTCTGACTCTTTCTGACTTCGTGAGGGTATAGTTTCTAAACGTTAAATATACAAAAAAAGAAAAGGTTTGCAGTGTGTTTTTCTTACTCAAATATGTTTAATCGTGATCCTTCATAGGCAACCTCCCAGACCTTGGTTGATCCACCATTCAGAGTCGTTCCTCGAATCAAAACTGTCGTGAAGCCAACCACCATGACAATCATTTGAAATGCATCTGTCCAGACAACAGCTTTTAATCCACCCTAAAACAAACAGTGTTTTTAAGTATGCTTTTATCTTCTTTCCTGTTGTTCAAATACAGCAGAAGATAGAAAGACCCCTTATTTCAGGAGTTCAGAAACTGTATGTAGAGCATCTAGCAAATCAGGGCTCTTAAACTTCATATTCTCCCATGAAGGCTGTATTTTTGCAGGCTAGAAAATGACACAGCTTTGAAAGTTTTGTCTACAGTCATATGCAAATGTTTGACTTCCAGTTAAATGCTTTTTTTTTCCCCTAAGTTAAAAGCTTAGGTGATACAAGCTGGTCTGTTTGTACTTCCTATGGCAGGCTCTACAATTCTCTGAGCCCAGTCGTACACAATTAGCCTGACATGGAAAAAGAGCTCCAGAAAGTTTTTGATTCAGTTTTTTCCACAGCTGCTTTCATAGTTGATCAGATCTGTACTAGAGCAGCATAATAAGTGTTTTCAGCAAGGGTGGACTGGAATAGTGAACAAATTCCTTAGTGGTAATAAGAACAGAAATAAGGTTGTGTCTTGAGCCCTCTGCTGCTTACACTGCAGTGTTTATCTTTTTTGTAATGCTGAGTCTCCTGTTGCTTCCACTCAGAAGAAAAGCTCTCTGTGACCTGTTGATTGGCCTTCCTAGGTTTTATCACTCTGTTCTTGATCTGGGGTGGCACCAGAGGCACATATTTCATTGCAATGTTTTTCAGTCTATAACTTGCAAAAGATAAGAAGAATCACCTACTCTCAAAAGATTTAGTGTGGCAGAGGAAGGTTATCACCTCCTTATCTGGACTCTGCTTCAAACTGGTTTAAACCTTGAGATATACAGCACAGGATTTGAGAGGAAATAATTTTTTCTCCAAATAGACTTAGCTGTCCCACAGAGTCTAAAAGAAATTTATCTCTATGTTCTCCTACTTTAAACCTCAGTCAATTGGAATGTATGTAGAAGCCACCCTTCTGCAATAGCCTGTCAAGTAAAAAGCATGGTTGAATTAACAGTGTATGTTCCAGCTGTTCAGTTATGCCTGTCACGTACCAGAGTGCAATAGAAAGTGCAGACAATTCCTGTTGCAATCACAGAGCCCCAGAGATCAAATCCAGTGACTGTGAAACCAAAGAAAACCAAATGGTTACTGAAATGGAGGTAGGCCATCTGGATGGTAACAGAAAAGCTACGATCCTTTAGCTTTAGAAGGACAGGAGTAAGTATTAATTTTAGTCTTTTGTGTCTATTAGGAGCTTTGCTGGATTGTTCAGGTTTCTTAATACTTCTGGATACTGGTTTGCATTGTTGTTTTCTTGCAAATTGGATTTAACTAACTTTCAGGTGTGCAAAAGTAACATGTAAGAGGAATCACACACAGCAAGGACATCATTCCTATGGGACACAGCTTTGTAAGCAATGCTTTCTGTTCTTAGTCCAGAATTTTCTCTTAAGTAATCAGGTTCTTCAGGTATTTCCAAGTAACCCTAACAATAAATCCCAACCCAAACTAAATTCCATTCCCTGCAAGCCGAAACAGTTTAATGCTAGAATATACTGCATTAAAATCAGTTTTCCTGTTCATTTTAGTTCATAAAGTTACTTTACAAAAGATGCTGAAATTTTGGTTTGGCTTATACTGAAGTCTCCCACTGGGAATAGTTTATGAGGGCAAATCTATTTGTAAAGGTTCTCTTATTAGCAGAGTTAGTGTGGCCTAACAACAAACGCAAATTGTCACATAAAATTCATTTGAGCTCCAGAGGAAGGAAGCTCTGTGCTGTGTGAAGGTGGGGTCAGACAAACTGATCACAACTCAGACGACAAACAATGAGAAGAGCCTCGATTTTGGTGGTATCAGGAGTTAGGCCATCACGATTCTTTTTGCCCTATGGCGGTAAAATCACTACTCCCATCTGTTATGATGGATGCTGTATGTCCAGTTTGCAAGGGTTAATTGAAGTGTGCAGACAGACAGCAGCATGGTATTTGGCTCCAGCTAGAGGGAATGGAGTAATGCCCTAATGCCCATGGGAACCTGAATACGGGAGACAGGGAAGAGGGGAATCAAAGTACAGAGTACGGTCTTGGATCATCAGCTTGTACTGTGAACTTTGTAAGGATGTTGAGAAATTGTTCATTGCTAACTTCTTCAGATGGTTACTGAGTGCAAAGCAGAGCAGAGCAGCAAATGTGAGGCCCTGCTAATGCACTGATGTGAGGAAGATGTGAGGCAAGGGAAATGCAGAGCTCTGAGGAGCAGGCAAAAACCTTCTTACAGAAGTCTTGTGGATTTTTGTTTGTTTGTTTTCCTCACTTCATTTATTCTGTTTGCCTTGTTGTGTGATTGGTTGGGGTAGCTGTGTAGTGCAGCATGGGAACTCACCTTGGTTGAGTGCCAGTGATGGAGCATAAACCACTATTCCTGTGTAAAGGATCTGGAGGAGAAAGATGAAAAAAAAAACAACAACCTTAATGAAAAAAATGTGTGTGTGAATGCTCAGAGATAATTTTCTATTTAGAAGAGCAAAATACGAGATCTGGGGGTTTCTTTATATCTGTTCTTTTAACTGTATCTGGATTTCTGTTTCAACCTTTACAAAACAAAATCATTGGTTTAATTCCTTTCTGATCAAAGGACCATTATTTGCTTTGGTATTATTTATTTCACCAGTTGCAAAGATGACTAGATGACAAAACTACCTTAGTCAAGCAGAAAGAGGAGCTCTTGGGAAAACACAAACAGTTATACTGAAATAAGGTGCACTGATCTTGGAATAAGGTGCATTGATCTTGGAATTTAAACATCCATTTTTCTATTCAAACTCTTTCAAAGTAGCTGACTCAATGCTCTCACGTGTATGTTCTGACAGAACTGAGGGAGAAACAGAGCCTGAATATAAGTAAGCATTCAAATCTGTTGCTAAGGATTTTGGAATGCTGAAATGGAATTAATGTAGAAAGAAACGTTTTCAAACATCCCATAAAATTCATCTTTCCATCAAATACATAACTATGTGACTTTTTTGAGATGGTACCTCCTGGGTCTGGGTTGGTCCTACCTGGGCATCCCCCCAGGAGATGCCACATGCAACAGCTTTCAAATGGGATACCTTCACCCCGCTATCGGAAATGGTCATTGGTTAACTAAATCTACCCAGTACAGCTCGTTTAGCTTTACAAGAAAGACAGAATCCACTCACTTGGAAAGAGAGACAAGGGAACATAATGAGATCAAGAATTTGACAAGATGTGAGAGTTCAGCAAAACATGCAAGTTTCAAAGACAACAAAAATGGCATTTTTAATCCTAAGCAAGGAAAAGTTAAGAAAGCTAGAAAGTTAGGAAAGCAGCCATTCATTCTTTTTAACATTCACAGTCCAAGTAAAAAAATACAGGGCAAAAGAGTACTCATTAAAACATCTCATTATAGAAAATGTGCAGTCTGAGATTAGCCTGTCAAAAGAAATGTTGGGTGAAATTGGCATAAACAGAGTCAACGGCTTCTCACCGTCTGCAGGATGTAGATCAGTGTTGCAGCAAGACGGACGATCTTGTTAAATCTTAACTCCAAATACTAGGGAAAAAGAGGAATTTCAGTAAATTGCACATGCAGCACCTGTGACACAGCTATTAACCTTTTTGCTATGCAAGTAAAATTACTGGCAGCTGGCACTGCTGCTGTGAGTAATGAGCAGGAGAGCATGATTATTATTACACATAGTGATAATTATATGTGAAAACTCTTCTCATGAGTAACATGTACTTGAAGTTATATGTTGGGTTGCAATATTCAGTATTCTTTGTATTGGGAATAACTGAAAGGAAGAGAAATTTGAACTTCAAATGAAAGTACATTCCAGCTGTATGAAGAGGAAACTTGAGGTCATCTCTAGGAGAAATAGTGTGGTTTGACTTCTGTAATGACCAAGTGGTGGTGGAACAGATGGAGAAGAGGCAACATAGAAGAGCGTTCCACAGTGATTGAGCTAAACTAGTTTTCTTGCTTGCCCTGTCTCGGTCTAAACCCAAATCTGCACATCATCAACACAGAGCAGCAAGTGGAGTTCTTAAGGACATACAGCTACATGTAGGGAAGTGTCTCTAGTTACCACATAACTATAGAGATGAGTAGCTCTCTAGCCCCAAAAGCCCAGCTTTTAAACCTGAGTAACCACTTGGAGCCTCTCGGTAGAGCTGACCAAAAAAAATTACATCTGTGGCAGCATCCCTTCTAACCATGGGTGGTGGGCTGGGTCTCTCCTTGAGCCGTAGTCCCATGGGCTCCCAGAATACTCCAGGCACAGGCTGTACAAGCCTTCTCTCTTTTACAAGCCTCTAGGTATAGTTCTCCAAAGCAGCTTTTTTTTCTATTAATTTTGCTCATTTTCATCTTTCTCATGTTTCTTGCATAATAAGCCCCACAGTCTGCCATACAGATAAATAGCTAATTTATGTAACTTGTTTCTAAAAATAATTCCTCAAGCCAGCAGAGTCATTTTGAGAGCACTCTCTGGGTGCAATGACAGCTTTGGTGGCTCAAATGAGAAGAGTAATTCATTCCCTGATCTTGCACCAAAACCGGCCAAAAAATTTGGTTACTTGTGGCAGTGGCAGCAGATGGTCAATTTTACTTTTTTCCAACCTGGAACTGACTTACATCCAAATACCTAGGCAGAGCTGTTTGACCAAAGCTGCTCCTAGGGTTTGGGCTTAGAGAACATAAGAAGTCTTCCTCTTACTCCTCATGAACTCACTCAACTTTCTTCATCCAATTCTTGCTTGGTTCAAACTGCTCAAGAACAGGAGAGGTCAAATTTGAGCCTGTTGATTAAAGCGACTAAAAGGCTACTCCCAAATGCTCAGTAGCTGCCCTGTGGGTGTGCAGGTGGTTAGGGCTGCACACTGTGCTCTTAGCAGTAACATCACAAGGTTGGCTGTGTATTTTGATTTTTCTCAACTACTGAACTGTCATATGAAGAGAATAAGGTGTTCCAGGAGGAATGCCAAGCAAAACCTCTGGAAAATTCAGAGGTTGTTCGTTTAATTTCATTTCCTAGAGAATACCTGAATTCATTCCCCAGCCCTGAGCTGGTTTGGTTTGGTTTTGCTTGGTTTTGAGAGACCTGCAGCCATCTTCCTCTTTATTCCTTCCTTGCATCACAATGGTTATCAAATATCTACTTGACTATTTTTTTTAGATCTCAAATAGTACACTTTGCTAATAAATTGGACCAAATTGCCAGCTCTAGACCAAGTTTGAGTTGGATCCTATTGAATTTTGTTCTTAATGTCTGTCTTTAATACCTACTCTGCAAAAGCAGGTGTGTGTGTGTATATATATATATATATATATATAGCAGAATAGTTGCTTATAAGACCAGAAGCAGTTGGATACACTTAAAATATTTTTCAGCTACAACTTCCTTTGCTGCTGGTGTGTAATCCTGTCTCCTGTCTTTGTTGTATATGCATGACAGGAGCTCTGACCCTTAATTTGTGCTTTCAACTTATTGCAATATGAATAACCAGTTTGAGTAATGCCACCTGGTTTGAAAAAGAATTAGTGCACTGATATACTTGTTCTGTAAAACACTGCAAAAAATCTTCTGTCAGAGCTTTTTCTCTATGAATATTTATATGCATGACACTGACTTTTATATTAGAATAGTGCCTTTTTAAATTATTTTTACTTACCTCATAAGTGCTTGTAATGCCAGATCTGTAAAATACAGGTAGAAAGAGTTCTGCAGTAAAAATGATGACAAGTGCATATGAAAGAAAGAACAGCACAAAGGATGCCCCATAGCGATAGACTTCAGAGGGTGTCCCCAAAACAGTCACTGCTGACATGAAGCTTGATGTGAGAGAGAAGGCTATTGGTCCACATGTCATCTGCCTACCACCTACCAAAAATTCCTTTGAAGTTTTCTTTTTTCTCTCTTTAACTGCAAAAAAGACTCCAATGCTAGCACAGACTAAAAACAGCCCTGCAAAAACAACATAGTCCCAAGCCACAAATTTTTTGACTTCTGGAGCTACAAAGTTTGACATAGCAGCAGTTGAACAATTCTCTGATGTTGAGGAGTCTGGTTTTCTGCAGCTGTTGTTCTGATCAGATGAACTCACTTGGCAGCAAAGTTGAAGCTTATCTGTAGCTCATCAATGACAAATCATAAGCAGCAAGACTATTCAGCTAGGAGACTTATTTTTTTTTCCCAGTTCACTCCTAAGGAGGAAGAAAAAAGTAGCTAAGAATGAGTTAGGAAGGTGCTGAATGCACTTAGACCCTAGTGCTACTGATGCTTCTGTCAGGCTGGGGCAGCAGATTCAGCTGTGAAATCTGTAGTATGCTCCCTTTTTATCTGTGAGGTGTTAATTTATGGTTAAACATTAGCCTGACACATTGGCTTGATCTGACTCTTTTCTAACCTCTCAGCATTTTTAAATAAGAAAATCAGAGCAGTAAAGAAATAAATAAAGGAGAGCAAATTGAAGGAAAGGTCCATGCACAGAACTGCAACCTCACTGGTAAGTTTGCTTTTAGAGGAGCAATTCCCTCATGTGGTTAAACTAAACTTGAACATCAGCGATAGGGTTCAGAATTGTCCTTCTGCATTTGAAGTGTGCTCTTTGGTGTAGACCCTCTGGAAATCAAGGCTGCCTTAAAGAACCGGAGCCTTTAATTCTCAGAAGTGACCATGGTGCTTTCCCCTCATGCTCTGTAGCCAAGCCTTGGGGTCTTTGTGAGCCCAGGGCAGTTCCACATAAGCAGAAATGCAGTTTGAGCTCCACTGTTTGAGGATAACTTTCAGTTAGAAACTGATTTTTCACTGACCACCACCACCACCAATTTTACCTGCAACTTATATGGGTTCGTGTGGGAGGTGGCTTGTTTTATTTATCCATTTACAACTTGGTCAGACCTGCAGGAGGAGAGGGACAAAGAGAAGATTGAACAATAGCAGTGTTTTTATTTAACTATGTCTTCAGTGTAATTTGTTCAATTCAATTAACTGCATGTCCCTTGTGTGGTTTTGGTTGTGTTGTGCTTGGTTTTGTTTTTTAGTAAGTGGATATTTATTTTATCCCTATCTATGCCATGACTAAATTTTCCAAAGCAGCAGGCAATGACTTGTCATCCTGAAGGATTAACTTGTTCAAAGATGTAATGTGTGTAGTTGCAGCCCTAAGGTGAGAGTTGGGGTTCATTTTGGAGACAATTCAGAAAAAGATACAGTATCTTGGTGTAGCTTTTAATAGCAAAAGGCCTCTTCAGCCTTGTCTCGGCTGGGTATGGATCCTCACTTCTCCTTAAATCATCAGTAAACAGAGATGATTTTACTGAATCAAATGTACCTTGCAAATTAATGGCTGTAAGGACCTGAGGCCTTGCCTGTTCCCATCCATCTGCTTAGGAAAAAGAGGAGTACATGTACAGCAACCTTCCATGCTTAGCACAGTCAGAGAAAATCCAGGACAGCCTGTGGCCAGAAGTGACTTCTGCCTGCATGTGCAGGGAGACTGTGCAATTTCTGTGGTTGATTTCAGTGAGACAGAGTGTAAAAAGGGGAGCTGAAACGCCTATTTCTGATGCAGAATGTGAATTAAAATAAACTAACAAAAATGCAAAGTTACTTCTTAAAAGGCACTGCTTAATTTACAGCTGAAATACTTTTAGTCCCCAGGAGTTAAAATTGTGTGAAGTGCGCGCTTGTGAGGTATGATCAGCATTTTTTGAGAGCTGGACTAGCAGTTAAAGCTGCCATAGCATTGTTTGTGCTGTAGTTTTCTCCGAATCACTTATGGGCAGTGTGATGAAGGTGTGATGCAGGTGAGAGAGCAGTAAACCATTTTGCCTCACTGCAGATAAGTCAAAGTGAGACAGCATAGGTAATGCTCTGTGAATTCTCATATAACCACTGCACAGTATTTTGTTCGCCTAAGTATATCCTCATCTCTAGTTAATATTTCTCTTTTGTACAGAACAAAAATCTGAAGGGGTGTCCACTCTTAAGAAAAACAGCAACTTTCACTTGCCGGGCATTCTTCTGCTTTTGGGATTTCTTGTTTTCTTCTCTCTCCTTACAACTGTAAGGACATGAATATTTTCTGCAGATTTTAATTCATACCTCCAAAGTCAGATTAAGAAATGTGGTGCCATTACAACAGCCAGGGTCAACCATCAACCCAGGCTAATTTAACCCGATATGAATGCAGCACATGTTTTAAGCATAAAGTAGAAAAAAAGCTAGCAGAATAATGAACTGGAAGTAGAGTTAAAAATGTAAATGTTTACTTATGGTGCTGTAGCCCTCTGATACATTTTCAGCATAGCTTCATGGTGGTGTTCAGAATAACCATTTTGGCTAAATCTCATATAGGAAAAAGAAAATATACCTCAGAAGTACAATTCTGAAGAATAAATAGTTTCATAAAATAGTATGAAAACACTTGTTATTCTGTCATGATCATATTCCTTAGCTGGGAATAACTGAAATTTTTATGTCCCTGAAATAATAAAGAGTTTTATATTTATTTTATTTGTGAAAACTCCTATGAAATAAAGTTTTAGCTGGGCTAACCCAAGGGAGAATCTTGTTTTCTTGAAGCTTCACTACCTCTTTCACTATCTGAGTGTGAACCAAGAATCTGAAAAGAAATCTAACCAGAGTGTTTGGATTTTGAACTTGAGACTGTTTGCATCTGAGGGCCTGTTTCAGGCTCGTTTTGGCATCTGAAGCAAGTGCTTGAGATAGCAAAGATAACAAGGGTGTTTCCAGTTAGCCACAGTGTGGCTTCCCAAAGTCGGGCAAGAAATCCTGCCACAGATGATTTTGCCCATGACCGGCTGTACATTTGCCCCTGATTTTGGGGAACCTAACAGCCCTTTAACGGGGAGAGGGCATCTCAGTATCTTTCAAATGAATGGGTATAGGCCACTTGCATCTTTTCAGTCTTACACTCCCAAAAAGTGATGGTTTATGTACCATGCTTTGCATATTTGTAAGCAGTGCCTTAGGAGAGAGGTAGCAATGCTGAAGCCACCACTGCCTCCCCTAACACAGCCACCTTTTCTACCCAGAGGCTGCATTTCACACATCTGCGGGGGCCTGAAGTAGTATATAGGGAAAATCTCTCTCTGATTTAAAAAATGCACAAAGATTTTTCTGACAAAATAACTCTTCATGTCCTGTGAAAACACACTGGTACAAAGGGCTTACTTAAACAGTCTTCACAAGTTCTTCTGGCCTGTTTTATCCCAGTCTTCCACATAAAAAAAACACAAACAAACAAACAAAAAAAAAGAAACAAAAAACACCAAACCCTGGAAATCCCAAATGGAAATCAATATTCTTTTAGGTAGTGTCTATTGTGACTTAATAATGGGCAGCAACATCATTATGTGTGACGAGAGAGGGTGAAGAATGGTGAAACTGATCTCACACAGGCTGGTTGAGAAGTGAAAGGATTGGAATAACCCTCAGAAAAATGGTGTGTGCATCTGCATTAAGCTAACACAGGATAAACAGCAAAATGAGAATACCTGTGTGGTCAGTGTTCCAAGGCACCTGACAGGACCTGGGTTAATGGGACCAGAATCAGGTAGAGGAACTGCGGTTGTGTTGTAAAGTGTGGCAGGATGGTCCATCCTTTGAGCAGCCTCCCCCACTTAATAGCATTAGGGAGAGCCATAATGAAACTTTTCTACCGATATCTAGAACCAAACACAAACAGCAAAATGTGAATTCCTCCCTGAAACATTGGTGTACTGAACTGACTTTGTCATAGAGAATGCACCCACAAAAAAAGAATAAAACTATTCCTTACATCTCTAAAGGTAAAGCAGAAAACTGTATCCCAAGTTTCTGGTATCTTGTTCTCCCTTATGATAGAAATTCTGGATCATGAGGGTACATTCATTTGCTTGTATGAAAATCCTGCATGTAGCATTGAAGAGTTTCAATCTTGAGATAAACCAGCTGCTTTTTGAACAGGAAAAGTCATGGCACACTGATGCATAGCAATGGTAAAAACCTTCTTCACAAGGACACTGCCCTCTCTTAGGGCTGCAGGCATGCACTGCCAAAAGCAAACACCACCTTTTGCCCTATCCAGCAGATGATTCAATAGGGAATTGATCAATATTTATGAATTCCTTTCTGTAAGGTACAGTCAACTTGTGTCTATTTATTAGTGATAATGAAAAAACTGAAAAAGATTTTGTGTGAAGTAATGAGGGGGAAAGATGCTTCACTTATAGCCCAGAAATCAAAAGCATTAATGAGTTTCATTGAGAAAATGAAATGCAAGCTTACAAAAGCAACCAGGTATCTGAAGAGAACACATAGGGAGATTAACATCCTCTTTTTAAATGTGAATATGAAACACTTATTTAACAAATTTATTTTACACATTTTGTGCCTTTTTATCCTAAATGATGTGTACAGCTCACTTGATGATCAAGTCAGACAGTGTCTTCCAGTATGTACACATACGTAATCTGCTATATCAGTATTTGGAGTATATTTCTCAGTGGTGTTATTAGTCTTTAGTATGATTGTTATTTCTGTTGCAGCTCCTAAATTTCTGCTTTTCACGTTTAAATATTTGTAGCTGTACTTGCATGCTGCACTGTTCTGGAAGAAATAATGTTAGCATATAACTGTACATTTTTTCTTTATATGAGAGTTTTCCCTTTTGGAGTAAATTTGAGTTTCAGATGACAGAAGTCATCCCTTTGTGAGGGCAGACTAGCGCCATGTAGTCTGATGCTCGATGATTAGACCACGAATATTTTCCATGGCTTCAGTTGAGTTAGTCTGTTGAATATTTTTTTCCATGAGTAACAGATCCAGGAGCTGACCCTTGATCACAGACTGACTGATCATTAGTACTGACAAGAGGTAAAAATGAGTTTTGAGTTCCTAAATGGCTTAGAAATTTTGTAGCTTCTGCACATACTTTGTGCTGCTTAAGTTGGATATTTGTGTCTGAGATTTGTCCATTATTATAAACGCAAGAGTTATTTTGGAAGATTATAACAAATCACATGTAAAATTGGATATCAATTTGTTGGTGCTGTTCCAGTTGTTTAGATCTATACATATAAAATACAAAACTAGCATCTCTGTATATTGCATTTATTTCTCTAAGCAATTTTTTTCTAACACCTAAATCAGAAAGTTCCTCTATTTAGTGTATGCTGGTTTTCACTAAAAAGCATTTAAACTGCAGCTGTCAGGTAAATAAATACCCGTGCAGTACTGAAGTGTTAGAAAGATATTTTCTCTCTTAAGAAAGAAGATAACAGAATCAAGTCTGCAAAGAGTTTGTTATACAGTAGACAAGTCGTTTGCTGTACCCTGACACATGATTGAATTGTTTTTCGGCTTCCGTCTTAAATTTTTTAATATAGAGTTGTGAAAAATTCATAGAAATAGGCACCAGAGGACTTAAATCACATTTAGGTGGCTGCAAAAGAAATAGTAACTAATTTATTGAGGGAAATTAAATTTCTGGAGCACAAAATGCACTAAAAATCAAAGGTGTATCATTCAGAAGTGCCTGTTAAACTTAAGGGTTATTATCTTTCTTTGATGGTGGACTTTGTCTTTTCTGAAGAGGCTTCTCTTTAATGATTACTCTTTCTTCAGAAAGACATGCTCATTTATCTATACAAAGATCATTATAACCCAGTAGTGTGGGGAGCTGGTGGTATTGCTTATACTTTCCAAATAGATTATTACCTGGGGACGCAGGGTCCTTCCTGCGAGATCGCTCTTCCCTGGCAGCACTGGGTCACATCAGGGCACCCAGCAGGGCTTGGGGCTGGTGGTGAATCCTCATCCTATCCATCAGCTCCCATCTACTTTATTTTGCATCTTGGAGCACAAAGTTTGCAGAGTCACTTGCAGACCTGGTCGCACATGTTGTAAGCATGGTCATTTGGACTGTACAGAGGTGGATTTTTATTGCATACTTTCCTCTAAGGAGACAAGTGCATAGGGTTGGCACTGAGAATTGGATTCTCTTCTGCAAGGACAGTCAGCTGGGGAGCTGCATGGAGAAAAAAGTGCTATTCTGAAACACTGGACTTCAAAAAAAAAAAAGGTTAAAATCATGTTAGTTATTATTAACCTCTTCTAACTTGTAGTGCTGTGGATGAGAGTCCCTCTCTACTGTATGGTCACAGTTTCTCAAGGACCTGAGCCATCTTTGCAGCTCCTTCCACCTTCACAGCCACAGGAGGCACCTGCCACATGGGGCAACAGGCTTGCTTTGCACCCTCAGTTCTCTTTTTCTTTAATAGAAGGAAAAGAGCATGTAGCAAAGTAGTTTGCTACTTATCCACCCAGGGTAATGATTAATTTTCCAGGAATGATACAGACATAATCAGAAAGATGTTTTTATCCAAATATCAATCAAAATAAATGATCAGGTATTACAGTCAAGACTGTAAGCTGCATAGCCCATGCAATGGCTCCTGTAACAGGCAAGAGCTGGCTGGAGGTGTCAATGTGGCTGGTGCTGACCTGGTTGCAACACAGAACAAGTCAGAAAGGCTGCTGTACTTTGAGTGTAGACACCAAGGAGATAAGACTGTCCTTTGGAGCATCTCTATTTTCTTCTTAGACACTGTGTAAATACCCCTTAAAAGGTGGGACTGGGGAAGGTCCCATTCTATTTTGAAGCAATCCTCACTTATCACTTCAGGATGCTTTTACGTGTGACATGTCTCATACTTGTCCATTCTGATGTCCAGCCACTGCTGCAAGTCCCTGCGTTATCAGGGAAATCTTCCACAATAATTTTCTTTTATTTACCCTGATTTTGTCAATGGAAGTGTTTATGTGCAACAGAGGGAGCCCACAGGAGAGCGAGCATGGCAGAGAGAAGGAAAGGAGATAGACCAAGGGAATGCAGGGCAATTGGCTATTTCAGATTCTTGCAGGGAAGAGTGTGGTTTTAATAGTACGAAAAAGCATAACTTCATTTTGTTAATGTTAAACTAGCTTTGCAAGCTAAGGCAGTTAATTGGGGGTTTTGATTCATTAGCTGAACAAGTTAACAGGCAGTAAAACTTGCAGCCTGAGAAGGATCCCTGCATATCTCAGCCACAGGCAACAGTCAAGGACTGAAGAAAATAGCAGTGTTACATTGCAGTTTGATTCAAAATAAGAATAAGGTACAACAAAAGCAACACATCTGCAATACTGATCAAAAAGTACTTCAAGAAGTATGTAGCAGTTAGGAAGGAAATAGGGAGATAAGGTTTCATTGCAGGTGATTTAAGGATAAAGAAGCACAGAGTGCACTTTAAAAGGACGGAAATGTCATGTGTGCTTCATTGTTTCTGTACTGTTAAAAGCTCCAGAAATCAAAGTCATCTCTGTTGGCCTTCAGCTGTTAATAGCAGTAGAAATACCACCTCAACACTGCAACAAGCATTTGGAAGGAGTTTCACAGCAGGATTTTTGTAAATGGTCTGTGCCATTGCCGTTGCTCTTCATGGGCAGCTTTTATGAACACCTTATGAACACACCTACTTAGGATAAAGCTGAGGATCACAACCGTTGACACACGCTACCCTACTAAAAAACCCTACTACTAAAACCCTACCCTGCTACTTTTCCTACTAAAAAAGGAAAGGGGAAATTCAGGCACTCTCTGAAGAATGAAGCTCTTTAACACCAAATTGGCCTGGTGTCTTCACCCAGGTTTCATGCACTCCAATGAACTTGTATTACAAAAGGAACCTTTTTCCATACTATTGAAAACACAAATCAAAGAAAAACCTCTTTTAGTAGGACTTGGAGATCATCTTTAATAATTCTTTTTCATTGAATGATTTATTTATTGTATCACTTTCACTTTTCATAATATACTTCAAAGGGATCTCTCCATCCTGTTTTGCCTGTGTAATTTCACTCTCCTTATGCACTCATATTCTCATCTTGGTATAGATTACAGCGCAATGTTACTACACTGTTAAAAGGTTTTTTGCCTTTTTCTGCAAAGAGGATAGCTTCTCTTGAACTGTTTAACTACTTGGATATGAATTTTTATTTGCTCCCTCCAAATTATTATCTGTTCTTCTTTTTCTAGATTAAAATAATAGAATCATAGAATCACAGTATGAAGAGATTCAGAGCAGCCCTGCGGAGAAGGACTTGGGGGTGTTGGTTGATGAGAAAATGAACATGAGCCGGCTTCAGTGTGTGCTCGCAGCCCAGAAAGCCAACTGTATCCTGGGCTGCATCAAAAGGAGTGTGACCAGCAGGTCGAAGGAGGTGATCCTGCCCCTCTACTCTGCTCTCATGAGACCTCACCTGGAGTATTGTGTGCAGTTCTGGTGTCCTCAACATAAAAAGGACATGGAACTGTTGGAACGAGTCCAGAGGAGGGCCATGAGGATGATCAGGGGACTGGAGCAGCTCTCGTGTGAAGACAGGCTGAGAAAGTTGGGGCTGTTCAGCCTGGAGAGGAGACCTCATAGCAGCCTTCCAGTATCTGAAGGGGGCCTATAGCGATGCTGGAGAGGGACTCTTCATTAGAGACTGTAGTGATAGGACAAGGGGTAATGGGTTAAAACTTAAACAAGGGAAATTTAGATTGGATATGAGGAGGAAATTCTTTCCTGTTAGGGTGGTGAGGCACTGGAATGGGTTGCCCAGGGAGGTTGTGCATGCTCCATCCCTGGCAGTGTTCAAGACCAGGTCGGAGGAGGCCTTGGGTGATATGATTTAGCGTGAGGTGTCCCTGCCCATGGCAGGGGGGGTTGGAACTTGATGATCTAAAGGTCCTTTACAACCATTCTATGATTGTATGATTCTATGATTGTATGATTCTATGATTTGGACTGGAAAGGACCTTAAGCTCATCCAGTTTTAACTGCCTGCCACAGGCAGGGATGCCTCACACTAGACCATGTCACCCAAGACTCTGTTCAGCCTGGCCTTGAACACTGCCAGGAATGGAGCATTTACCTCTTCTTTGGGCAACCTGTTCCAGTGCCTCACTACCCTCACTGTAAGGAACTTCTTCCTTCTATCCAACCTGAACTTCACATGCTCAAGTTTAAACCCATTACCCCTTGTCCTATCACTACAGTCCCTGATGAAAAGTCCCTCTCCAGCATCCCTATAGGCCCACTTCAGATACTGGAAGGCTGCTCTGAGGTCTCCATACAGCTTTTCTCCTCCAGGCTGAACAGCCCCAACTTTCTCAGCCTGTCCTCATATGGGAGGTGCTCCAGTCCCTTTCTAATAATCAAAATAATTAAAATAATCAAAGATAAAGGGTTTGTCATAGTTAAACTAGTCCAGCAATAAAATAAATAACTAGAAACTTTCCTGTGAATATATAATGCATTTCCCTTTGAAGAGTTGAGTGGAAGAACTGGCTTGTTCTTGTCTCTGACATGCATGCAATAGGGTATGAGATGAGGAGGAAAAGAGCTGGGCTGTGGCTTCTCTGTGGGTCTTTGCCCTGGCAGATATTCTCCGCTGCCTTGCATCCGAGAGCCCAATGCTCTTACTGCTTTACTAAAATCTCAGGATTATTTTAGATTCAGTTATATGAGCTTTTGTGCAGACTGGGGCCATCTTAGGGGCTGCAGAAAGCATCTCTTCTTATCCTTCCCTGAAGAGCAGAAAGCAGAGAGAGAGAGAAAGAGAGGGGAAAACTTCTGAAGGGTACCAAAAAATAATGTGACATAAAGCGAGCATTAGGAGTTGGAGAAAACGTATTTGGCTTGATGGAAAACAGACTTTGCCTCCAGCCAGGAGATATTAGGGGAGCTCACAGGCACTGCCACGTTAGCCTGTTTTCGTAAGAGCTAAGCGTATGCTCTGCACCTCATGTGAAGCCAGACTTGTGATATGCTGCCACAGTAATTGCTTTGGAATCAGGCAAAGAGACGTCATAACAGCATGAATAGCTGTAAAAAAAAGTCTTTGGAATTTGCTCATGCAAACAATTACTCATACAGATGTTGGGTTTTTTTGATACTTTGCTCAGCTTTTATGTACTGTTGACTCCAATATCGAAGGGACACTTTTGTTTCACTCGTTTTGGGAAACCAGAGATCTAATTTGGTGATAACTTAAGGAAACTTGGGCCCTGCTTATCTGGGAGCAGAGGATGCAGAAAGGGGAAGCAGATTGCACCTTCAGAGAGCAGATTGTAGACTTCAGAGAGCATATCTGAATGGGTATCACAAGGACTCCAGCTCACAGCAGTACCTGGTGATCTTGGCAGGATAAGCTTAAGAAATATCCCTGGGTCACCCCAACTATCATGAGCCATGGTGAAGGAAATGAAACCTCATCTGGAGGCATATATCAACAGCCCTTTTTACAAGATGAGCTTTAAGATTCCTTCCAACACAAATCATTCTATGATTCTATCTAAGTAACAGCTCCCTGCTCTAAACTGAGCATCTTGCTGATGCCCAGGATAAGCTTTTACAGGGTAGCAGTGCTGTGCCTATAGCCCATTGGCATTCACCCAACTTATGGGTATGGTGTCAGCAGGGGTTTGGTTTAGGATCAACAAATCCTACTGCTGAGGGCTTGGGCTAGGATCACACTTTATGTGTGAAAAAAAATCCTAATTTAAATTAAAGCCAGTTATAGCAAAAATTAGGGCTCTATCCTGCTACTAACTTCCTTGCTTGCTGCCTGCTGAAGCTTTTCTCTTCTCAGACAAATAGTGTTCATGCCCAGGTAGCAGCTTAAATCATGCAAGTTTTGTTTCATCATTTATTGGCAATAAATATGTTTTATGCTGGCAAATGTCCCAAATATCGTATTGTGTTTGACTGTGCCCGTGTCTTATATAAAATGTGATTGTCCTATAGCTACCTAGTTCCCCTCCTTTCATTTGATGCCATTGTGTGTGCACATGTTTGCACATATATATATATAAAGCATCTATATATGTTTGTGAATCAGAGAGGCCTCAGAGATTTTGTGTGTGTTTCTCCCATTCATCATGTTAGCTTCCTTTTGGGTGATTTTTTGGCTTTGGATTGTTTTCTTTAATTCTTTCTTGCACATCAAAATACTTTTGAGTGATTGAGTGGTTCTCAGTGTAAGCTGCAGGGAGCTGAATGTTATTTTTATTCAGTCTAAGTCATTTACCCGTTCAAAAATTCGATTCTGAGCACACATGTTGAACAGTTTTGGAAAGTGAACCCCTGAAGTTAAGCAGGGAAATGAAAAATATGATAGTAGAATGTGGTCTATGAATGATAGTAATTTAGACATTGAAGCTGAGGACATTGGAAATAAACTTAGGTTTGGCAATAAATTCTGGATCTACTTGTTTGCTATATATGAAGGCCTATGATGGAAAAGCTGCAGTTTTAAATGCAGGCCCATTGTTTAGGAGAGATGATGGTTTTTTCCTCACATGACACATAGAATCATAGAATAGTCAGGGTTGGAAAGGATGTATCCTTTAAAAATAAATAAAAAATCCTTTATCTACTTTTATGTAAATGAAAACAGGGCTTCTCTTTATTGCATCTGAAAAATTCAAATTAATCTTGCCTGTCTACTGCATGTTTGAGAATAGATCCGTTACTTTGCTTCTATTTTATGTTCCTCTTGAATCTGTGATAGATAACTGAAAAATTCAGGGAGACTCTCTTGGGAAACTGATCACTTCACTGCCAAAGAATTTTTGAATGTGGGGGTGACAAGAATTGGTTTCCAGCTTCTGCTTTTTGCAACTCACCTTGATGCTTCTGCACACAGAACTGAGTAGCAGTTTGCAGACTTTTTGGATTGTTTCCTACTGACATTTGGGTTTTTCCCTGCTTATTTCAAAGTTTGATTGTTCTGGTTTGGGGATCTTTTGCTTTGTTTTTTTTTTATTAACGTTGCTCTTTAATTTTCAGTGTTGTTTTGCCCTGTAACATCTGTGGAACAGTAACTCTCTAATGCTTTCTATTTGGAGGAGTGAAAGGAAAAACAAAAGAGAGGCAGCTGTCTTTTTGGGGTTTATTATTTAAGTAGGGTTTGTCTGTGGGTGAAGACTTGGAACCAGGACTTCCGATCCAGTGCCTCACTCCTGCCAACTGGCTGTGTGGCTCTGGATTAGTAGTTCAGTCTTATCCTTTTCCACAGGAAAGGAAAATGAGAAAGACCAGATGCCTAACTTGTGATGCAGGAAAAGGCATGACTAACCAGCCTTTTAACAGGTACCCAAAGGTTATTGCATTTAGTGATGCCGCATGGGGAAACACTTTCAGATGGGTCCAGGGCCCACTCGCAATGCAAAGATATCTGTGTCACTGTATCCATACTCCTTTTCTCAGATCCGCCAGTAGATTTCAAGAGACATGTGGAGTTAACAATCTGAATACTCTTGACAGGCTGCAAGTCTTTGATTTATAACTGGAGGACAAGCTGTAGAACACTGTTCTCAAAATGTTGTCTAACAGGATAATTTAATTATGCTAATACAAATGAGCATTCACAGAAGTACTCTTCCTCTTGACTACTGCAACATGTGTTAGACGCTTGTGAATTCATTTTGCAATGTGCATAGTTACTTACTGTATTCCTCCAGAAGGCTTAGTATCTAGGCACAGCTCCATAACACTGAAACAGCTGGTGAGTGGTGTCTATGGAGGAGAAACAAGATAGGAATAATTTGAAAATGATAATACTGAAATTGGAACATAGTTGTATTCAAGGCTTGGACTTCTACTGGTTTAAAACAGGTGTTTGGGAATAAGTCATTGTTTCCCCCTTGGGACTGTGCATGAAATTTGTAAGACTGGGTTTGATCTGCTTCCGTGTTGATCTGCTGAAGACTTAATGTGTGTGACAAAGCATCTGGCTTACAACTGAGTAGCAGTAAGAGCTGTGGTAAGACTATCACTCTTGCACTTTGCTTTCATATTTACATCCCAACTTTCTTAGGATTTGGCTAATTTAAAGGAAAGGGACATAAGAATTGTATATGATTTATTGAGTAAAGACCTTCATAACTGGGGCAAAACATCTATATCAATGCCATTTTGTTTTTTGTGTTCCAGTTCCTGGGCTTTGTGTGGGTACTGCTTGAAAGCAACGCAAAGTATTGGGAGACATTGAGCTGTTAGCAACATCTTTGAAAGGCAAGCCATGGTTCTATGTGTCAAGCCTTATTTTCGGTGTAAGAGCATGGTTTGATTCTGAAGGTGAGCATCCTGCATAAGCAATGATTTTGTGGCATGAATTAGCAGTTCTAATTGCTCATGGAAATGAGAAGCCTATTTTAAGTCTTGACGTAATGAATGAGTTTGTACATGATCAAGAGCATGTGTATGTTCTGCTCCTCATTTGTGCTTAATATACATAAATATTGCCAGCATTGAGATGTGTAGCCATTGTAAAACGTATTACAAGTACTTAAAATTTGTAACTTGGCACTGTTGGTTTGTTGTTTTGCTTTTGGCTTGTTTTGGCGTTTTTTTCCCTGTCATATTTTTCCTGAACACTGTTTGATTTGTGTTTTGCTTTATCCCAAACCTTTTACTGAATGTCAGCAACAATTAAACCTGACATCTTTAACATCTGTGGGCTATGACAGTAGTTTTCCAGGAACGAATTGTGTGGGGAATATCAGAAAGGGCTACTCTGTGTGTGTGTGTGTATATGCATGCTTCGTAAACAGCCTGTATAAATTTGTCTGGTATGCACTAGTATAATTTGCTATGTTTGTATACCACATCCAGTAGTTTCTGTATGTAGCTGCCAGGCTATGCACACCTCTACTCACAGTGCTGCCATTGTGCACAAGAGATTGCTTCTGTATTGTTTAGGGTTTTTTTCTTCTTCGTGTTTTGCTACAAAGCTGTGATATCCTGAAGGATTACACTGCAGACAGAGTAGTTGCTCCAAGATGAAGCTTGGGAGGAACCAACCGAAGGTCTTGGCAAGAAAGAAAATTGGGGCAGGGAGAGGGTTTACTCTTGGCTCTTACAGCATCATGATCAGGTAGATGGACTAGACTAGAAACCAGAAGCCTTGGTGCACCTAAACCTGCTTATACAAGTTTAGAGGAATTCCCATGATGTTTCCAGGTTTTAATGGATGAAAGAACCACTCCAGCTCATGTTTTAATGTCTAGTATCTACTCACTGTTTATTTCTCTTGCAAAGCAATACAGTCAGGCTCTCTTCCTCCCCCTAAATCAGAGCCCACACACTGTCTGAAGGCAGAGAAAACGTCCTCTTCTTACACTGAAGAAGCCTGTTATTTAAATAGCAAAATTTAAGATAGGAAAAAGTATAATTTTTAATTTCATAGATTAAAGTAACTCCTTTGGACAACCCAAGTATATTTCTGTACAAATAATTGAAGTGCAGCTGGTCATCCTGTGGGGTGCTTTTTAGAGGGATAGGGGGAAGAAAGAGTTGTGTTTAAGAATTAATACTCTGTTGCATCAGAAGCATGCGGAGGAGAAGGAGGCTGTCACTTGCTCCTCAAACTGAGTGTGACCAGTCTTCAATGCTTTCAAATACTTCAGGCTTTAGACAGCCTTGAAAAAGGTGAACTGGCTGCAAAAAGTGTTATTGTGATAGGGCTTTCTAAAAATTCAGTCTCAGGGTGAATGTTGTACATGAGGAAGTGGAGACAAAGGATCATTTTATCTGAACAAAATATAAACCTTTATGGAAGATGACAAGAAGACTGTAAAATCATGGCCTTAAAATAACAGGGCTTCGCTCCTGTTTCTTCTGTTGATGGAACTCAAAACTCATTCCTGTAGTTGTTTGGCACAGCCAATCTCTCTCTCTATTTTCAGTACCTTCAAGGTACAATATTTTATAAGAGATGCTTTGGCAGGGACTCTGCCTCCAAAAGCCTTAATTTCTTGTCTAATGTGATTCCCACATAGGTGGAAATAGAGGAAAATGACTGCAGGTAAGGAAAGAGTTGCACTTGTATTAGAGCAAATGTGTTCAGCTCAGCTGCAGAGGGGGGTTCAGCTGGACAGAGGGTCCCTTCTCTCACAAAAGCCTTAAATCAAGGTCAGCCCTCTGCACATGCAAGAATAATGATCTACCTGGTTTTGTAATTCTCTGGTGCTGTGTTCACCAAGGTCTGGAATTTTATTTAGTTTTTTTAAACAGAAGCAGAAGGTAGGAGACGTGTAATAGGTTTTTCAGTCATACCTTGGAGCATCAAAATTCAGCATGTATTTGATTGTGATTGAAAGTTAATCAGCGGATTTCTAAATACTTCTTACTTAGTTTAATGAATAAATAAAGAAATTCAAGTTTAGAACAATATTAAATATTAAAATATATTTATTACCACACATTTTACATAGAGGTATTAACAATTATTTCATAAATTAAAGGGTCAGCTGAGTTTTCCTTCCATTTTTTTATGCAACTGATAGACACCTAGGAGTCTGCAGTGGAACTCTGCAAGCAGAGTATATTATATGCAACAGTAATCACAATAAAATACCTGTGGGGTAGTAAATTTGCAGCCTATGAGGTAGTAAATGACATTGAGTGTGTTTATCAGTACTTGTGACATTAGGAGTGTTGCATCCTAAGCACTGATATATCAGACACATCTCTGGCTCACAGAGGTGAAAGGTAGATAAGAGTACCAAGCTTCTGATAACATAAGAAGGACAAAGGTGAGTGGAGCTGTACAGACATATACCAGTCTGGTATCTGGCTCTGTAACAGCATTAGATTAGTTCCTCAATATCTCAGGAGGCAAGCATGACCACATTTTGCTCAGATGATCTCCAAAATAATATTAAATAGAAAATACTAAACTCAAAACCTTATCAAGTTTTGATATCTGCTCTTCTGTTGTCTGGAATAATTCAAGGTAGGGATATGTTGCATAGCAAATCCAGCAGCTTCACACAGTATTAAGCAGAATCAATCAGTATTAAAGAAATACCCCTTTCTTTTGTAAAGACTCACCATCTTCTTGACGGTTAGTATAATTTTAGTGATGTCTGTCATGCTAGCAACCCAATATCATTTTTGCTGTCCAGCACCTCAAGTCCCTAAGCTAGCTTTTACGGGGCTTGCATCTGTCTCAGTCTCGTGCAAAGAAAGCCATCAAAGACTTGTCAAGACTTAGACTGGAATTATTTGAATTTAACATACAGATGCCAAAATTAGTTAGTTCTTGTTAAGCAATAATCAGAATTTTGTGCAAGAATGGATTGTAGGATGTTATCCTAGTATTAAAGTCATTCCTAAGATAACTCTAAGGTAAAAAATGCTTTTGATGCTCAGTGAAAGATTTTATGTGGTTATTGCTCTTCTGTATAGTTTCCAGGAAGAGGGCAGGCAATGCCCCATATCCCAGCTCTTCTCCCCTTTGTTGGACTGAAATCAGAATCTATTAGGAGATTGCTTTCCTGGCAGGGAATGAGCTGCCTGGATTTACCACATGATGATGCAAAATGAAAGAAAAATTATTTCCTAAGACAAACATTGATAATATTTGGAGGGGAAAAAAATATTTATTTATTTATTTATATGCCTTCTCACTCTGGAAAATCTTGAAACATGTTATCCTCAAGGTACCTCAAAATAAGATACTGCTACCCAGTCTCATAAGCTCAGAATTCTTCGCAGTTTTAGTTCAAACTTTGTTTTCATTTAAGTCCTTTGTAAATCAGTAGGAAATATTTTAAAAACTATGCAATTGCTTTTTTAATTCCATAGACTGGTGCACAGACTATAGTACTCAACAAGAAATGTGATGGCACATTATTTTGATTCACAGACAGTGGTATTTCAATTAACTGCACAGTCCTCTGTACATAATAAACTATAAGCGGAATATTTCTCTCAATTTTTACCAAACGAATTGCCAAAAAGCCAGTGGCACTCACTACAGCAGCAAGTTGACAGTGGTGCCTACCATGCTTTGAGGATGATTTTGCAGCTGAAATACGAATGCTTGCTTTTCTCGTGCTCAACTTAAACATATCACATATGCTCTTTATTAATTCTTGGTATTTTTCATAAGCTGCAATATGTTTTAATCCTTCAGTGGAAGGAACTTTTAATTCCAGTATTAAATCTCATGCTGATGAGGAAAATCCATGGATCAAACCATAATAGAAGGCTTTGGGGCATATGAGGAATATCCTACACCTTATGATGTTGTTTTTATTCTTCACTGCTTCATCATGTCTCCTGTTTCTCCTACTTGTCTACAGTTATTTATTTTTGCCTTTGTGAAAGTCATAAATTCTCTGGGGAAAAGGAGTCATTTCTCACAGAGGCAGGGCTTCATTGCTGACTATAATTGTATAGTTATATTCAAGTCCAGACTTAGTTTTAAGTATTTGGGTTTAAAAACCAACATCAGCAGCATCAAAAAATACCCCCAAACTGCAAGCAACCAACTGACCAAAGCCACACACACACAACACTCTTAGAAATCAGTTTGATGCTTTCAGTGGAAGTATTTAATCACTAGTGAAAAATCTCAGAAAACTGACAATTCTCCCTTGTGATGGTGAGAGTGCACATGCCATTTTTGTAGATATGTATCACTTGCATGAAGCCATTTGTAAGGTAAAACAGAAGGTGACTCAAGGCAAGAGCAGATCCCTGAAGGGCTGTGATTAAAATCCCATACAGGGTAGAGTGTGGAAAAAAGACTGTAGAGGTTCTTACCAAATTTATAGGGTCTTGGTCTAGGTGGTTTTTCTTTTGTGAGGTTAAAAAGTTTTAAGGCAATGGCACTATAAAAGGAACTGTTGTGATCTGTGCTTTATGAAGCTACTTGCTGTACCTTTCTCTGGGATTATTTTATATCATTGCTGTTTCTTTAAATCTCCGAGTGTTACAGGTGGTGTTGTCAGGGTTTTCATAAATGATGCTGGAAAGTGTGCTCTGTGTGTGTAAAATGCTTTGTCAGGGAGGCTGGAAAATGTTGCTTGGTGAGCACTTCGTGGTTTATGACTGAAAAGAGGAAAAAAAAAAGGGGGGGGGGCAGAGGGGCAAAATTGAAATACTTTGTTAAACACTACTGCAAGCAGTACCTGCTATTAATGTGCTTGCAAAGCTCTTACATTAGTCTCCTGAGAAATCTTCAGCGAGCTTTCAAAAAATGTTTATCTGTGACTAGGGCAAGCCTCAGGACCTGTGTTAATGCGTATCTCTCCAAACCATTTCCAGATACAAAGCCATTGCCCAGGGAAAGCAAACTGGATGAGCTGATTGTGTTAGTCACATTTCAAGTGAAGGGACTGGGTCCAAATGACAGGTTTGTCTGTTGTTAACAACTGGCAGGAACATGGAAAATAAAGAGCATTTAATCACAGGCATGTCCCATGTTGTTGTTGGAGGTCATTGATATGATCTGTGATCCTATCGCTCTACAAAAATACAAGATGTAGAAAATACTTGAAGAGAAATTGCGTTGGGCAGATGCCTTTCCTGAGTAATCAGGCAGCTGTTGGTTTGTCAGCTGGATGCAGATACGTAAAACTTCATACTTTCATCAGAGTGTCCTTTATTCTGTAGGCCATAGACGTTTGTGGCTGTCGGATTCGTACACTAAAGGTTGTAGGAACTCTGACGGAGTGCATATGAATGTAACATCTGCTATTTTTCAATGCCTTTGGTGAATGTACCTAAACATCATGGTTAGAAGTTGAGTTTTTAGATATCAGGGTTGGATTCTTCACTTGCAGGCCACTTACTGAAATGGGTTCATTATTTTAATTATTAATATTAACATTGGGCTAAAATTATTGGAAGCTGAGAATTTTTAGTAGTACCATGTAGACACACATCATATAAAAATACAAATCCCTATGTTAGTCTAAGCAGTTCATAATTCTTGACTTTACTAAATGCAGTCCAATCTCTAACACTTCTTGCATGTAAATTGCTTGACTGAAAAAAGTCCAAACTTAATCTTTGTGGTTTGGTTTGGTTTTGTGCTTCAGTGTGCAAGGTAACATACTGCAAATGTTAGCTTCAGAATTAGAAGAAACAATGTGTCCTTCAACATCTAAGGTGCTCATAATTTTTTGTCAAAAGTGGTTATCATCTTATGATCTATCCCAATTCTAACAAGATGCATTCACACACAGGAGATCTGACTGGGTGGCCATAGCTGTTGATGGTGGTCTTGTTTTGTCAATATTTATCTTCGTCATTACAATATTTAAATTATTTCTGCTATGGCTGTAGTAAAGAATTTGCAGATCTTAACAAACATTGCATGCAGCTACTCCCCGATGCTTCCACTTTTTGCACCAGAAACTAGGGAGTCTCAGAAATACAGTGAAGATCTTAGGGAACTTGGCAACAGGCTGAAACCAGCTTTTGACACACACACAGAAATTGTGCCACAGAAGGTGGGAGCTTTCTCTCATGATGTGAAGAAAATGCTCAGGCCCTTGCAGCACTGTGCCTTAAAGTGCAGAAATCATTTGTCATGCTCCAGATGGCCCTGGCTGCATATGTCTTCTTTAGGTAAATCAAATAATATTTATTACCAGCCAGAGTTAGCAATTTGCTTTTTCTTGTGGAGTTTTCACTTGGTTTGGTTATTTTGGCCTGTTGGAATCATAAAATCATAGAATCATAGAATCAGCTGGTTGGAAAAGACCTTTCAAGATCATGAAGTCCAACTATTCCCCCAGGACTGCCAACACCACCACTAAACCATGTCACTGAGGGCCTCATCTACACAGTTTGTTAACACTTCCAGGGATGGTGATTCCACCACTTCCCTGGGCAGCCTGTTCCAATGCTTGATTACCTTCTCGATGAAGAAAATTTTCCTAGTATGCAACCTAAACCTCCCCTGGTGCAGCTTGAGGCCATTTCCTTGTGTCTTATCACATGTTATTCGGGAGAAGAGACCAGCCACCTCCTTTCTACATTCTCCTTTCAGGTAGCTGTAAAGAGTGATAAGGTCCTCCTGATCCTTCTCTTCTCCAGACTAAACACCCCCCGTTCCCTCAGCTGTTCCCCATCACACTTGTGCTCCAGGCCCTGCACCAGCTTTGCTCAATGTCTTTCTTGCAATGAGGGGTCCAGAAGTGAACACAGGATTCGAGGTGCGGCCTCACAAGTACCCAGTGCAGGGGGATGATCATTGCCCAGGTCCCACTGGCCACGCTATTGCTGATAGAGTCCAGAATGCCATTGCCCTTCTTTGGCTGCCTGGACACAAGCTGGCTCATGTTCAGCAGCCATCAATCAGCACCACCAGGTCCTTTTCCATTGACCAGCTTTCCAGCCACTCTTCCCCAAGCCTGGAGCATTGCATGCTGTTGTTGCGGGACAAATGCAGGAGCCAGCGCTTTGCCTTGTTGAACCTCATACTGTTGGCCACAGCCCATTGATCAAGCCTCTTTTCTGTCCTCTGTTCTAACAGCTCCTTAGGCAGACAAAATAACCCAGCAGGAAATAAGAAACCATGCTGAAAAGTTGTCTGCATTTTACAGTCTTCCATCTGGAAAATAAATCAGGTAGAAAGAAAAACAGTAAATCAGGAACAGTGGGGACTTTAAAAAAAAAAGTTAATTTAGTTAGGAGAAGAGACACAAAAATGATCTTTCCTTCTCCATTAATTTTTTCTGTGGTCTATTAAATGGCTTTTTAATTTTTTTCAACTCCCATTCTTCCACTTCTCATCTGGAAAGCAGAAAATAAAAAGAAACAGGAAAAAATATTACCACAGAACTTGGAGATCTTAGCATAGGGATAGTGTAATCTATTTTTCCAATTACATGAAACCCTTGTGTATGCGTACTGATGCAGATATGTGCGTGTCTTAGGTTCAAAAGCAGAATAATTTTTTCAATACTCATGCTATTTGTGTTACTGTTCTCAGTCTGTCCAAGTCCTGCAAATGAGAGTTGGGAATATAATTTTTTCCTGCACACCAGGGTTTTGATTCTCCTGCTGCAATAGACAAGTAAATCCTCTTAAGGTTGATGGAGATTTATTGATATCTTCTTGGGGTGGAAATTTGGGGCCCTGCTTGCTTACATGAGTCTTAAAAAAGGGTTGAAGACTGGACTTCACATGCAAGGATGACTACAGGGATTATTTTAGTTTCCTTATGTAGAAAAGGTAAACTTCATTAAACTTCAGTCCAAATTCTTGGACTTTGTTCAAAAGCTTGTTGAACAACCTCTCTTGACTGCTGTCACATTAAAGCAGCCTGAGTAAAGCCTTTGTTTTCTTTTAAAAGAGAATATGGAGCAAAACTCTGTTGTCTCAAGAGGGTTTGGAAATGTCAGATGATACGTTGCAACATAGATTTATTTATTCTAAATTATTGCAGGTTAGAAGGAATGCTGGGTTAAAAGCAATATAGTGTCTATAAAGAAGGTTCATAACATATTTATAGAACTGGTTCTGTCAAAATAGATCAACCAGGAGATAATTTTATCCTGTGAATGCTAGTTACAGCCATACCACTCAACTCATTTATCTTCCCCGTCCAAGTTTTATTAAAACTGAAAGAATAAATTCGAATCTTTTTTCCCTCTCCTCAAAAGAAATAACTGAGCCTATAAGATGTAACAAGAGTTTATGTTTTTAATGTCTTGCAAGCTCCTGATCTCATTCCAGGAGTAATTTTGCTGGCCTTCCCCTGGGCACCCACAGGTATGTGCTTCTTAGAAGCACAAAGCACTGCCCCAGCTCACAGGGGACAGCAGAATCACCAATTAATAATTTCTACTGGTTAAATTGGTTTGAAGTTTTCTAAACAGCAACGCACTAAAATCAAAGCATTTTAAATAAGCAAAGGAAGTTGAGCAGTGGTGGTTTAATTAAAACCTGGGACATTGTGTACACTGCAAAAATGTTTTATGGCACTGTGGAAATGCTCCTGGTTAGCAGCAGCTCCTGTCTGGACAGGACAACCTCAAAAAAAAATCAGGGGAGGGGCAAATCTTGGTTAATCAGCAAGTTTACAAGCATGTTCTTCATGGGATTTTGAAAGGAGATGGAGAGGGAAAAATTTGGAGCTAATGAAAACCAACTAACTTTCCCCATTCATATGAAGTTTCAGGACATTCTGATAGGGTACCAGATGTGGTACCAATCTTTCAATAATTGCTGAGGAGTGGAGGGCCATTTTGAAACACTTCAAGCCATCAATTTAACATCTGTACCTTATAAAAAGCATGGAAATAATACTAAGGGCAAATCAGAAGAGTACATATGTTGTAGTAACCTTGTAGCAGAAGAAAAATGTTCCTTAAGAAGAAGTTTAGTGTTGTTTTGTTTGAATTGGTACACATACTATGATATAAAATTATGGTAATTAATATTGCATTTCAAAACAAGTCCAATAACATTTCAGCATGAGAGACTTTCTATAGTGTGAACAGCAGATTAGGGACAGTGACGTGGAACTAAACAACAGCTGTCTCTTGTTCTACCCTAGGTGATGACATCCCCATTTTCTTGGAAATGCACTCATTAGTCATTAATGACAAAATTGCTGTGAAAATCAGTTCAGATTAGAAAGCATATTGTAATGAGAACATGAAGAGATCTTTCTGTACTCTCAATTTTCAACATGAACAAGTTCTACACGTATACTCTCCTAGCTTGTTTTAAATGAAAGAATAACTGCAGGCACAAACATCCGCTTGAAGCCAGTTTAGCCCTGTGCGAGTTGTGGTTTGTGCTATCATAGCTAATTATATAAATTCAAATGGGAAACGTGTCTGCTTCATCATCCCATGGCCTCTGCCATACATCAAGGTAATGTGAACTGCTGTGAATATTCTCATGCCACCAGCTTCATTCAAATCCTTTTCCAAACAACTTCAGCAGAATTACATATATATGGCTTAGAAAGTAATGACAGCTTCAAGGTCTGTGAATAGCCTCTGAATAAATTCACCATACTTTTCTGAGACAAACTGTGAAGTACTTCATTCCTCTAGCTTTTGTGAGGGGTATGATGTATTGCAGGAAGAGATGGACCAGCAGTATTTGTCGCTCTGTCAGGAGAGAGAGTTGTGTCATTAGGTGTCACTGGTGCTGACTTGCTGAAGAAAGCTGGAGAGCTGGTTTCATTTCCCAGTCTACCTTCTCTCTTGTATCCATTTCAATGATATGCGGATGTCCAGTTTTCACCATTCTTCTGTGGGGCCTCAACTAAAGAGGGCTTTATCTCCTTTGAAGTCTTTCAGAATTATTGCCAAACATGATTTTTATAAGTCACTTTTCTTGCCATAGCAGACTTGGACACTAGAGCCTCCGTGGCACAGCACTCTAAACTAAACATACGTATAGTACTCCCTACAAGCTTGTTTGCAGCCAGCCCAGATTTCAATTCTATGTATAGTGCAATGGACTTGGATCAAGGGAATACCACTGGGGCTTGGGCAACATTTGGTCCTAATTTGAAAATAATTCAAGCTGTACTTAAATGCTTACTTGGAATGTCTCACTGCTTGGAGATTTTATGCTGGCAGTCACACAAGAATCATGGAAAAAGGGTATTCTTATTGAAAATTGGCTCATTTTATTGTAAACTGTATTAAAGCCAGAATAAGCTGATTATGAGATGAGCTTGTTCAAAATGTAAAGATATTTCCACTTAATATTCTATGGGGATTCATTTTTAATTTCCAAGATTATATTTTTTTCATTTCTGAAATTGCTTCTGTCCTTCAGCTGTTATTGTTCACTGCCTGATTCTTGCTGACTGCAGCCAATTACACACTACTTTAGCTAGCATTTGTATATTGATCATTACCAGACTATCTCTCTGATTTGGGGCTGACTTCTGTTCAGGCTGAAATCTCAGTTTGTCTCAGATATTTCCCCAGACCTAGAAGTTGGTCTAAATTGACCATGACAAAACATAGGCTCTAAAAATCTTCCACCTCAAAAGCAGTTGGTACTCCTGTATGCATTTTTCCTTCCTTCTGAACTTCAAAGACGTCAGAAAGGTGGTCTGGTCCTCTTTGATGCTTCTACCAAATATTACTGGAAGATCTGTTTTCATGGAATTATAAAATGGTTTGGGTTGGAAGGGACCATTAAGCTCATCCAGTTCCAACCCCCTGTCATGGGCAGGGACACCTTCCCCTAGACCAGGTTGCTCCAACCCCTCTCCAACTTGGCCTTGAACACTGCCAGGAACGGGGCAGCCACAGCTTCTCCTGGCAACCTGTGCCAGCGCCTCACCACCCTCACAGGGAAGAACTACTGCCCAAAGAGCTCATCTCAATCTCCCCTCTGTCAGGTTAAAGCCATTCCCCCTTGTCCTAATACTACTTGCTTTCCTCAAGAGTCCCTCCTCAGCTTTCCTGCAGACCCCCTTTAGGTACTGGCTCATGCTGTATATTGCTGGTAAGAATAGGGGGATGCCATCAGCTATTTTATACCAAGTACCTGTCTCTACTGCTTCAGACCTGTCCTGTGTCTCTGGTACCAGCTGCTGTTGTTTTGCCAAAAAGATGGAAAGATGCGATTCCCTGTGTGAGGCTGAAATGTCTCACAGGAACTTGCAAGTCAATTTTTGGCCATTAGACTGCATGTCCAACAGCCATCTCTGTTATGGCACTCAAAAGGGAAAGAGGAAGAGGGAGAGGAAGAGGAAGGGAAGGGAAGGGAAGGGAAGGGAAGGGAAGGGAAGGGAAGGGAAGGGAAGGGAAGGGAAGGGAAGGGAAGGGAAGGGAAGGGAAGGGAAGGGAAGGGAAGGGAAGGGAAGGGAAGGGAAGGGAAGGGAAGGGAAGGGAAGGGAAGGGAAGAATCAGCTATGGATGGGCAGATAATGTGATGTGATCATTGATTGCCTCCAGATTTTCTGATTCTTGCCTTTTGTTTTCCCATCTGTTCCTTGCATTTACCTGTTGTCTTTTTCCTAGACAGCGAGAGATGTGAAATGGGACATTATTGATTATTTATGTGCTCAGTGTGCAGCATTATAAGTCTGGAGCCTGTAGGATTTGCTAAGGTATGAAAGTGGTAATCTGCTTTGGTTGAACTGAAGGTAAGAAAATACATCTATATAGACACATAATGAAGGTGGAGGAGTTGAGTTCTCCATCCAGTGGGAAGAACTACAGAAATTATATAGATATCTTTATATAAGTTTAAAAATATTCAGTAAGCTGCATGTCAGAAAGAAAAGCAGAAAGGTATCTAAAATATCCTTATTGTGCACAAGAAAGAATTTGATAAAAACACTGGGCCCTGATACTGCAAATATTTGCTTATTGAAGTTAAATGCTTGTCCTTTAAATAAAAAATTATCAAGGACAAATGTTTTTAATATAACGATATAGCAGCTAGTCCTGATCTGCAATTCTGTCAAAAAAACAGTAAGCAATGTCAAATTCCACATACGTCTATCTACATATTTATAGATGGATAGAAGATACTCACATACATAATATGCCCTTACACATTGAAGGTTATATCCCCAGCACCTTAACCAGTTGCCAGGTAATAACACAAGAAATAAATCCTTTTCAGTGATTAACTAAAGCTGAATGCACCTGACAGACTCCTCAAAACAGCAGCATTAGCCTTGAAGGAGGCACAATGTATCCCAGCTAAGTGTGCATTGTAGAAATCACAGTTAGTCTTCTCTTTGATGCAGGCTCCTAAAGCCTTTGACAGAGCTAATGGAAAACCATTTCTCTTGAAAGTTGCCAGATGGAGCTCTTTCCAGTGTGTCTCAACATCGGTTTTTCCGAGGTAAACAAAAGGAACCCAGCTGTGGGATGTGAAATATTTCAGACTGATGGTGGTGTTTGGAAATGAAGTGGTGGGGACTGGGAGGGTGTCCCCTTCCACTTCCTGCTGCTTTGGATGGAAAATCTTGGGATCCTGTTTCCAGGCAAATGAGATGTTGATGACTAAAGTAACCTGAAAGTACAGAGAGTTAATAATAATGAGTATAGTGAAGAATATATTTGTAATGTTGAAGAAACTATCCTAAATTGCCTAACAGTAGAGAAAGCATTTCAGTTGGACAGGTTTCTGGCATTTTGTTGGAGTTCCACAATTAGACACGAGAACACTTTTAAAGCATTTTTTGGAAATATGATCATACCTAGAACAAGTTAGTGAAGCATTTGTCTGGAAGAGCCTCATTCACTGAGGCAGGTTGCCTGAGTAGTTTCATGCTGTCAATCTACATGACAGCTGATTCAAAGATTCTTGGTGCTGGAGATGACATCTGAATTTACACCACCAGGGCAAGTTAATTAAGAGTAATAGAGAGCTGTCAGTGACAGCAGCCATGTGTCCTGAACTCTTTCTGCTCCTGAGGGTGGAAAGGACAATGCATGTGCAGGAGGAAAGGAAGCAGTGGAAGTCAAGAGGTGTGGTGGATGACCACAAAGGAGAAAGCACCACTGTTTCCTAGTGCTGTCCCTAAGCCCTTTCTTGCTTCAGGTGTTACCACCATGCTTTCATGTCCAAAGACCTCTGTGATTTTCCCAACACTGAAGTTGTTGCATGTAAGTCAGGATTCAGGCCCACTCATAAGAAAATTTGGAACATTTCTCATCTATTTCTCTACTTGCTGTACTGGGCTTTAGATAGATTGAGCTTCTCATCACTTGTTCTATCAAGTCAGCAAATAAATGTATGATAAACAGTCATAGGCTCTCTCGTGCTGCAATTTGTTTCACTTTCTTGGCAAAAACAAACCCAAACCCCAACCAATCAAAACACTCCCCACTGCTTCAGTAAGCTATGTAATAGCTCTTAGTCAAGGGAACGGCAGCTCCAGGGTCTGGTGTTTTGCATGTGTGGTTGTTCACTTCAGAATGGACAGGTAATGTGAATATTGAACCTGAACACCAGGGAGTGCTGGTCAAATGCTCACAGTGCCTCCTCCCTCGTTATTGAGATGCTCATTTGCACTGGGTTTTGGGAGGTTTTCTTTTTATCTTACAGCCTCTCAGCCTGATGTTCCTGGCTCAGAGCACCCATTTCTCAAACTCCTCCTGCAGTCTAGCAAAGCAGCAACCAGCTTCACTATTTTTCATCTGTGAAATGGAAGAAACAGTTTGAGCTGCAGAAATATTTTTCATTTCTAGTTTCGAAGCCACAGTTTTTTTCACAAGATGGGAAGAAGTTCGTGGGTTCAGCACATTAGCAGGGGTTTGTCAAATGCTTTTTAGGGTTCAAAATTTGGTTTCAGGCTACATTAGGAAGTAAAGGCAGCATGGCATGTGTTTTCATACTCCAGTTCTGCTGTATGAGTCTTTTTATAGAATAAGTGCTTTTATTTGAACTCTTGCCTATAATGTCATAATGGCAACCAACAAGTAGATGATTGAATGCAAGACTTAGCCTTTGGGCTGTGGTCCTCTGAAAGAGGGAATGACATCCCTCACAGTTCACTGGAGCTGTTCACAAACCAGAATTTCTTCCTAGTGAGGTCAAAATATTAAAAAAAAAATAAAAAAAAAATAAAAAATTCAAAACATTTTTAAGGCTGATTGTACCTAGGCTGTTTGCATGGCTACTGTTTGTACTGGCATTTATTCACTCTCGCAATATGCTCTGTCTGCCAGTGGATTTTTGCTTGTCCCTGGCCCTTTGGAAGAAGCCTCCGTTAGCTGAGATGTCATGGGTAGGTCTCTATAGATACCTCATTCTCTGCTTCTGTGCAGTTGGAAAACAAATGGTTTTATTAGTAAATATGACACACTGTTACAGACAGCAGTTGTTGAGGGTAGTAAACACTGGATGGCACAGGTTTCCCAGAGAGGCTGTAGATGTCCATCTGTGGAAATGTTCAGTGAGTGGAGTATTGGGTCTTTAACAGCTGAGTCATTTGAAATTAAATGTTGGTGACACAAATGTAAGTGTACATTTCATTTCCACATTTGTGAAAGGCCCAGTTTTGAAAGCTTTGTTAGGCAACTTCCAGTAAATAAAAGCAGATTTTTCTCTCCTAGTCTTCAAACTTCTGTAGTTTAGCTGTATGTACATAACCTCTAAAATGTATGTAAATGTAACATTTGTGGTTTTGGTGGGTTTTTTGCCAATGTTAGAACTACTTTCATCTACGTAGTTGGTTTTATTTTTTAATTTCTTGAATAATCTTGCCTTCTCCTGATCCATCTGAAAGGTTCTGTTAAACTGCACTTTCCTCAGCTCGTATGGTGCAACGTACGTATCCTCTCACCAGCATGGCTGCTTGGACACCAGTTCAGAGAAGCCACGAAGCAGCTGGAGAGGGCAAGTGGACACATGTGATTTTCTTGTGTTTACCTTGGCATTTTAGAGCAGTCTGAGCTTTTTCTGACTTGAGTAGTCGTTTACACCAAAAAGAGAAAATAAGTCATTTATGCTGAAATACAACAGGGAATTAATTCAGAAATAAATATTTTTGGCTAAATATAGCATAGCTGGGAGACTTGTATGGATTGAAAAAGAGATCATTAGCAGAGAGTAGGTAGCATTTTTTAGTTGACGGGTAACACTGACTTTAACACAAGGGAAAATTCTACACATTGTGCTATCTACCAAATCTTTGCAAGTGAAATGTAACTAGAATAAAACAGATAAGCAATTACTTCACTTCCAGATTCTTGTCCCTTTTCAGTCTGTTGCTGCCAACTTACTAGAAAGGGTTTCAAAAGATAAATCCACAAAAAATTAGATCTTCAGACACTTACCCCTTCGTCTATCACTGGCCAAGTTGTTTTCTGTTTCTTGTTCATGATCATTGGCATGAATGAGCCATAGCAATGTGTTCAGAAGGCATATACAGCCTGGAGTATCCTGCGGGAAAAATTTCTTCTGTCATCATGTTGGCAGGGAAGTTGCTTTGACCAAGTGCTGCCCTGACAGCAGTTACCGAATAACCCCTTCTTGCTCTCTCTACTCCTCTCTCTTTCTCATGGGGAATGTTTGGAAGCACAGGGAAAATCATAGATTCATAGAATGGTTTGCATTGGAAAGGATTTTCAAGATCATCCAGTTCAAACCCCCTGCCACAAGCAGAGTAACCTTCCACTAGACCAGGTTACTCAAAACCCCATCCAGCCTGGCCTTGAACACTGCCAGGGACAGGGCAGCTACAGCTTCTTGGGGCAACCTGTGCCAGCTCCTCACCACACTCACAGGGAAGAGCTTCTTCCTTATATCTAACCTAAACCTCCCATTTCAGTTTGAAAGCATTCTTCCTTGTCCTATCACTACAGTCAGTGATGAAGAGACACTCTCCAGCACCCTTGTAGGCCCCTTCAAGATACTTCAGCTACTTCATCCTCTAAAGCAGTCATGTACATATCAAAGACAAGAAAAAAGACCAATAAAAAATTGCTTCCGCCCTAGATGTGACTAGCTCCTCCAAGGAGGCAGCAGAGGGGTTTTCTAAATTCTGGATTTCTCAATGGCAAGGTCTTCAAACAGAAAATGTGGCTAAGCTGCCCTGACCCACATATAGAATCATAGAATAGTTAGTGTTGGAAAGGACCTTAAGATCATCTAGTTACAACCCCCTCGCCATGGGCAGGGACACCTCACACTAAACCATGCCACCCAAGGCTCTGTCCAGCCTAGCCTTGACCACCAGCGATGGAGCATTCACAACCTCCCTGGGCAACCCATTCTAGTGCCCCACCAGCTTCACAGTAAAGAATTTCCTCCTTATATCCAATCTAAACTTCCCCTGTTTAAATTTGAACCCGTTACCCCTTGTCCTATCACTACAGTCTCTAATGAAGAGTCCCTCTCCAGCATCCCTATAAGCCCCCTTCAGATACTGGAAGGCTGCTAGGAGGTCTCCACACAGCCTTCTCTTCTCCAGCCTGAACAGCATCAACTTTCTCAGCTTATCTTCATATGGGACGTGCTGCAGTCCCCTGATCATCCTTGTGGCCCTCCTCTGGACTTGTTCCAACAGTTCCATGTCTTTTTTATGTTGAGGACACCAGAACTGCACACAATACTCCAGGTGAGGTCTCACAAGAGCAGAGTAGAGGAGCAAATCACATCCTTCGACCTGCTGGTCACGCTCCTTTTGATGCAGCCCAGGATACGGTTGGCTTTCTGGGCTGTGAGCGCACACTGCTGGCTCATGTTCATTTTCTCATCAACCAACACCCCCAAGTCCTTCTCCGCAGGGCTGCTCTGAATCTCTTCTCTGCCCAACCTGTAGCTGTGCCTGGGATTACTCCGGCTCAAGTGTAGGACCTTGCACTTGGCATGGTTAAACTTCATGAGGTTGGCATCAGCCCACCTCACAAGTGTGTCAAGGTCCCTCTGGATGGCATTCCTTCCCTCCAGGGTATCAACCGAACCACACAGCTTGGTGTCATCAGCAAACTTGCTGAGGGTGCACTCAATCCCACTGCCCAGGTTAGCGACAAAGATGTTAAACAAGACCAGTCCCAACACTGATCCCTGAGGGACACCAGTCGTTACTGGTCTCCAGCCGGACATTGAGCCATTGACCACAACCCTTTGTGTGTGGCCATCCAGCCAGTTCTTTATCCACTGAGTGGTCCATCCATCAAATTGATGTCTCTCCAATTTAGAGACAAGGATGTCGTATGGGACAGTGTCGAATGCTTTGCACAAGTCCAGGTAGATGACGTCAGCTGCTCTACCCCTGTCCATCAGTTCTGTAGCCCCATCATAGAAGACCACCAAATTGGTCAGGCAGGATTTCCCCTTAGTGAAGCCATGCTGGCTGTCACCAAGCACCTTGTTGTTTTTCATGTGCCTTAGCATGCCTTCCAGGAGAACCTGCTCCAAGATTTTGCCAGGCACAGAGGTGAGACTGACTGGTCTGTAGTTCCCTGGGTCATCCATTTTCTCCTTCTTGAAAATGGGGGTTATATTTCCCTTTTTCCAGTCATCAGGAACTTCACCTGACTGCCATGATTTCTCAAATATGATGGCCAGCGGCTTAGCAACTTCATTCGTCAGCTCCTTGAGGACCCACAGATGGATTTCACCAGGTCCCATGGACTTGTGCATGTTCAGGTTTTTAAGATGGTCTCAAACCAGATCCTCTCCTACAGTGGGCCCCTGTGTTCATCCTGTTCAGTGCCCTTCAGCTTTGCATCTCAGCCCTTCAACATACCTCTCTAGTGCATGACATCCATATTCTTTGGTGATGTCAGAGCATGTCCTTGATACTATTTGATTTCTTAGCTAGGGGAAAGCAGCTGCAGGAGATTGTAAGGCTCCTGAATGTGTCAGCATCTGGGTGACAGCTGCTTGCTTGACCAATGCAGGTGCACCTGGAAAGGGTCAGTGGAGGGATCCTTTTGGAGGCATAAATCATCCTTTTGGTACAGGGGTCAAATTTAGCAGCCCAAAAGCTGCTAGTTATGCTATGGGGCTTTCAGGTGTGTCGGGGTGCTCACTAAAGCAACACTGTTTAGTTAACACCGTAACCTCAGAGCAGCCTGGCATTCAGGGCTGCTGGGGGTTTGGTGCAGGGCCAGTGAGCTGCCCAGTCTTTGTGACAATGCCTGGTACAAACTGATTACTCAGTTGATCCAAACAAAGGTGTTTTAGGACTCAGGAGATGACTAATGGTTTAGAGAGAGGAACACAGCCTGGCTCAGCCCTGCCAAAGCTTTCAGCATCTCCTGCAGCACAACAGTTCAGGCTGAATGATTCAGGGGGATTTTCTGTCTAGCAGCGGGACAGGACTTAGACCATCTGCTTATTGGTGCCTATGTCACATTCATAGAATCATGGAATAGTTAGGGTTGGAAAGGACCTTAAGATCATTGTTTTGGTGTAGCTGATTGCTCTGTGCAAGTGGTAGCAACTCCTTTTCTCTTAGTTAAATATTTGTTATGGTTTGAGGTTTTTTTAGTTTACACTTTGATTCTGCTTTTATCAGTAAACAAAATTAGAGGTCTTTGTTCAAGCAAATGCACATTGGTAGCTGTAAAATAATTCTCTGAGAAAAGACTGTGTAAAAAAAGAATGAGGAGCAGTTTCTAAATCCTTATGTTTAATATTTACTGTTTCTCTTTTGAGTTGCCTGTTGTTATAATGGATTGACTCAGGTAGATTTTTAGTTTACAAGATAGCTTGAAAATCACAAGTAACTGATGCTACTAAAACACACTCAAATAATATCTCCTAGTTTTACATGTCTGAAAGACCTGAAATTTCAACAATCCAAAAATATTTAATTTACTATAATTTAAAAGCAGTTTCAAATTACTAATAACTACATTCATATGTTTTTGCACGGTAGGATGATGAACATATAGCCTAGCAGTTACATCTCAGTTGTTGAATGCACCAATCCCTAAAAGTTCATCTGGAGATTTTTTTTTTCTTAAGTGAACAATGATCTTTACTGTTTTATGATTGAGATTACTAATATTTTAAACATACAAGTTGGGTCTCCTAAATCCCAAGATTTTATGTTTAAAAACTGAATATTTTTAAATTTCTTTTAAAATATTTAAATGTTAAAAAAAAAGAAATCTCTAAATTTCCATTTCCACAGTAAAGAGAGCAGTGAGACATAAACGGGCTCCAGTATCCAGGGCTTAAGAGCAAAACCTGAGTGTCACAGCACTTGTAATAAAAATGTCTAGTTGCCAACACGTTTTTTTTTTTTAAGTTTAAAATGCCTGTTTTAATTGATCATTAAATGTCGAGAGCAATGGAAACAGGGACTAGGTCGTTTCTCTTACCTATTCCAGTGGTACCTCAAAGAAAACAGGGCTTGGCTTTGTGCCCTTGCCTGGGGGCATGTTGCAGCATGGTGGAACATGCACCTTAGGCACTTGACTAAGGGAAGGCCAGGCGGCGCCTGGGGTCTGCTGGCACCCAGCCACAGCTTTTATTTTGTTAGGGGCCCCTGAGGCTAGGATTACAAAAAGGAGAGGGACATATTTACCTCTAAATACAGAATGAATTATATTTCATGTATATAATAGGGGCTTACTTTTAATACGGAGATGTCTTCTGCTCTGACCAGAGACATGATGCCAGGGTGCTACCATAAAACCTCTTCAAGACAAGATAAATTATAGTATGGAATGCTATTGGAATACTATGCTGAAATTAAATTACAAATGCCACAATAAGTGAAACCATAGTACAAGAAGCTGGATAAAAACCCGAAGCTTTCTGTTATCTCCTAAGTTACTTTCAGTACACTGAGGTTTTGTCGTAGCAGGAAGACTTCAGTTCTTTTCTTTCCACTTTCAGGAAGCAACAATAAACTGGTTGCTCAGCCTATAGTACTAAATGTTATAAAACATGAATCAGGATTCACTTAAAGATAATCCTTAATGAGTTCAATATGCCATAAAATTCTGGATTGTTACTTTGCTAGGTGTAGGAGACAACATGAGGAAACTCCATGTATTTTTCATATTCAGGTGAAGGTTTCTGTCAGGCTGATTCTTTTAAAACAGGCAGAAAACCATGATGTTGCATTTAGCACCCCGGTGGTATTTAAAAGATGTGTAGATGTGGCACTTATGGACATGGTTTAGTGGTGAACTTAGCAGTGTTGGGGTAATGGTTGAACTCCAATTGGAGTCCAATTGGACTCCAGTTGCTGGACCAATGCAGGTGCACCTGGAAAGGGGCAGTGGAGGGATGCTTTTGGGAACGTAAATCCACTTTTTGTACAGGGGTTCAAATTTAGCAGCCTGAAAGCTGCCAGTTATACTGCGGTTCTTTTAAAGGTCATTTCCAACCTAGTGAGTTCTATGATCTCAGCAATTTTCTTATTGGCTTGTGCAAAGCTAATGAAGGATCTCTTCATGAAAGGAACTGCAAGATCTCTATCAAGCTTTTCAAACAGAATCTATAGATTTTATATACCCCAACCCATTGAGTGTACAACTTTTGAACCTTTCTAGAAGGATAACCTATCCCAGACACTGTGCTGTTTCTGATATTCAAGTCTGTCTCACCACATGACACTGTAAGTCATAGCCTTGTTCAGCTAGCTTGGGTTTATCCATGTGGTAATAATTTGTTGTACTGATTTTTCTAATTCTTCCAAAGAGTTTAAGAATACTCTGTTTGCTCCAGAAGAAAGTCAAAATTAGCAACTGATGTTCATGTCCTTGCTACTTTTCTGGTAATTGCTCAAAACCCAAGTGATTGTCCCATTGATTCCTGCTGTGAGTTTATATTAACACTGTGGGACAAAGATGAACATTTGGCATATGTAATTACACTTTTAACACATTTTAAACCTAAATGGAAATCATCAGTCTTTCTTCCTTCAGAAAGAGGCAATGTCCACTGAAAATGGAAATATAAACTTGCCTGTTTTCTATCTTGAAAAAAATTACAGTTTCCTGTTAAAAACTCTTTCAACATGCATAACACCTTTATTTTTCACGTATTCAGCCTCAGATAACCTTCAAATTACTGAGTCTTGAAAGGCCACCTCAAAACAAGTGATTTCTACCCATAACATTGTCTGAGCACAACATCAGTAGTTAAGTTGGCTAAGTCAGTGTTTACCAGTTCATTGCATTGACACTTGCCAAAATATGTCCTGTAATTGAGACTTTTTCCTCAGTTTGCAGATGTTCCTGCTGCTCCCAGATTGTTTCCAACAGTCAAAAGGGATGTGTTACAAAAAAGTCAGCAGAACTATTATATGTGAAGGAGCCTGAAAAGCTAGAAAGGAGATACAGGAGGTTTCTTAACAGAAGCAGAGATGGAAATAACTAATACACTTTAGCTGTTAGGGTAAAAAAAAAAAAAGGAAAAGAAAACTTCAGCTTGCTTCTGGTTTACTTGTGATCCCTGTTTCTTTTAAGATTGCTTTCCCAAAATTATTCTCCAAAAATTAAAAAAAAAAACAAAACACTCCAAATCTCTCTATTTATATGATTTTTGTATTCTTCTAAATGTAAAAAAAAAAAAAATTGTATTAAGAAATTTCCATATACTTGTTTTGGAAAGTCCTCTGATGCACAATGACTTTTTTTGAGCCTACGATGTGATTTGTTCTCCGTCTTTCTGTAAAGAGAGGAAAAACAGTTTCGTAACTGCAAGGAAACTAGAATTTAGCCTCAGCCTTCTTCACATGAGATCAGAAGTCACTCAAGCACTGATTAACTAAAAAGGAATAAATTGAAGCTAAGTTTCTCCACATGAACTAATCAATAAGCTAAAATAAATGGCCATCATCCCAGATTAAATACTCAGGTAAGTATTTTGAAGAGCATATCTACTTGATAATTTGCTGTTGTGCTGCCACTCCCAAGGAGATTCGTTAGGTTGGATTCAATGCTCAGTATCTCTTAACTTTTTATCCTCATGATCACAGATGATCAAAATTCAGAATTTCTCTTTCCTGAGACATGGTGTTATCCCTGGTCAGAAAGAAAAGATGAACCACCATGGCTTTTTGTAAACAGAAAGCTGAAAATCTTGGGTTTCCAGAAGTCTGATTGAGCTTCATAGTGTTTTCTCAGAGTTGTAATTTAGCTGTGCTTTTGATGTCCACCTCTATACTGATGTTTGAGACTTTCTGAGCAAAGTACATTTGTCATTGATCTTGTAAGAGACAAAATGTATAGAAAATATTTACTTCATGAAGAACATATTCTCCTGAAAATTAAAAGAAAATTCCTGGCAAAATTTCTGTACAAGTAAAAGCAAGTAAATAAAGGGGAAAATGACTGTTTCTCTCTGCCATCTGTACAGATGACTATAAATAACACAGCTACCAAGGTGCTGCACATAGCAGGATGTATGCTAAAATTCACAGGTAGGTTTTCTCGGTTCAGTAAATGAGTGATTTTGTTGTTGTGCCTGGTATGTGGATTTTTATCTGGAAATCCCATAATAGTCTTCTTAGCTATTCTCTGCATTAATTCTTGCAAGATAAAAGCAAAAGCCCACAAGTTATTTTCTCACCTCTGAAAGCCGTTCTGCCTGACATAAAACAGCATTCATTTCCAAAAAGTGAAAACTCCCTGGGTATGACAAGGATTATGTTTAGTTCAGTACCGGCTTTGAGTAATTTCTAGTGAGCTGTGGGCAGGATTAAGGGAGGGTGTGCTCTTACAGAATGAGGATGAAAGTACTAAAGTGAAGATACCTTTATTATGATGATTTTGATAGAACTGAAAAAAGAATTGATATTTTATTTGTCAAATAAATCTAATTTTTAGCTAATCATTTTAAGTGTTTAGCTAAGCTATGAAAAATACAAATAGATCAGAAGGAATATACAGCCTCAGCTCTAGGTGATAAATTTGTTTGTTAGATGGTCCATCTAAGTATTCAGAGTCTATTCCTCCTCTAGGTTATTCTTGTTTAGAATTTGTTTAGCCAAGTAATATGTAATGTACTCTTTCATTGTAAATTCAGTTTAGTTTCCTGAATTCTATGGGATACGTGAGTGGGATATGTAGGTGTCTCTCATCCAGGGACACATATTTTCCGGCATCAAATATTCTACAAGCAAATTCTTCTTTAGAGTGGACAAAGTTCTGGTAGATCTATGCCCTATCTTAAAATCTGTGCTGAAGAAATAGAAAATAAATCAGTAGAGAGACTCTATACGAATGCACTACAGAAAAATTAAAAATTAAACTAAATATTCTTTGGGGGGGTTTCCCTCAGTGAAGTTCCTGTGACACCAATACACTGCTGCCCAAGTTTTCTTCTGCTAAAGTTGCTTATTGAGCCCATTCACTTATCCTGAAAATTGTTATGCTCGGGAAGCCTTTCTGTTGTCACAAGAATGCAAAATTTTCTTTCCTTTCTCAAATCTTCACAGAATCACAGAATAGTTAGGAAAGGACCTCAAGTTCATTCAGTTCCAACCCCCCTGCCACGGGCAGGGACATCTCACTACTTCTCCTCCTTATAGATTCAGTCTATAACTTCAGCTTATTCCTTTTGAATTTATAGCAGCACTCTCCCTTGGGAAGTTAGGTCAGGCCTAAAAGAAGAAGTTCCTGACCTTGTTAGAAAAAAAACCCAAACAAACAAAAACCAAAATAAGACTTCTGCAAACCAAAGAAACCAAACAACCAAACAAAAAAGCAAACAAACCACTAGTGAAAACTTTCCCCACCCTTTCCTGCTTTTTAGAGTTGTATTGTAGGCAATGACTGAACATTTTTCTTCCTCTTAAGTAACTGCTTGATTGCATCACATTCCAACCTCAAAGAAAATGAGGATGTTGGAAAATGTCTTCCTTTGAAGCTCTTCCAAGTGTGTGATTCTGGCTATTTTAGTTATGTAAATTCTTTCAATCATCCCTCAGGCAGTACAATGATCAAAGACAAGACAGAATATCCCAAGAATTAATTTTGACTCGTTTAAATACTAAAGAACAGGAAAATTAAAAGCATGACAATGCAAAATCAATAAGTAATGATTGCTGCAAACACATTCTTTTTGAGAATGCCTACAAAAAGTCAGATCTACCTGCAGCAAATTAACAGATGCATTCTCCAGATGGTCCTGTTTCATGTATAGGCAGATTATTAAGTTGGGCAAGGGAAACCTTATTTTCCCCTAATTCACCTTTTGTAATCTAATAACCTTAGTAAGAATACAAATGAGGGAAATATAAGAAATTCTCATTTTATTCTTATATGAGCAAAACCAGTATTTGTCAGCTGCTTAGAAAATCGGCAGTGGAGGACAGAATGATCAAATGAATTCCCTGTGTCTCTCGCCGCTTACTGAATGTTAACTCAGGCTTTCTTTCCTACAATAGCTTCTTAGTGTTTCGTTTTTTCACTGGAGGAACTGTGAATGTTTCTCTATGCAATAGCATTTCTGTGCCCTAAAACTCACAGCTGGGAGAAGTTGAGCCTAATTTCTCTGGCCACTCTTTGCAGTCTCGTCCCACCACCAGATGTTGAAGAGAGGTTTGGTGAGGCAACTGGCTGGTTGGGGACATGGCAGCTTGCATATGGTCCCATCTTCTGTTCTCTGCTGGCTTTCCCAGATGGGGGCTGTGGTGGACAGGATGTTCCTTGTGAAACAGTAGGAGCAGGAGGATAAGGATTCCTTGGGTTGGAGATCTACATCCACACAGAGGGGAAACATTTTCCTGGACTTTAACTTTATGCTGGTTAACTCTCCATTGGTGCAGTTTTGTAATAGGCCAGACTTGGAAATAGCTCAAGGGTTGGTTAAATATAGAGTCAGTATCTTTGTACTCTTCTTGGTTGAGACGATAACAGTATTGTATCTTTATTATTCTAATTTTAACACCTTAAGCATTCTCTTAATAACCCATTTCTTGAGCTGAAGTTCCTAAGTTAAAACTATGTTTAAATTAATGCATGCAGACTTGTATTTTACATGCCTGTATGTCTAACTAGAATGCTGGAATACGTTTTTTATACATATATAATACTTTCAAAGCATCTTTTAAACTTAACAGTAATTCAAGACATCATTATAATTCCCCTTTTTAAAATACTTGGGTGGAAAACTCAGGTTTTTAACTTCAATCATAACTGTGGAATAAATTAAAAAAAAATGCAAAAAATATTTACACTTAGCTGCATAAAACAGCATTGAGTGTTTATACCTACTAATTTCATAATTCATGTAAAGCACCAAATTATTGCATGCAGCTTGTATGCAACACTTGCAAATACACATCTCCAAGAAAAACCACCAAAGTTAGTGTGAAAATATGTGTTAAAAAGAAGTAATGTATTTGGTACAATTGTTAGTTTTTCTTCAAGTTTGAATACAGTTACAGTGCGTATAAAGGAATCAACTTTTGATAAGTCATTTTTTGAGTTTGAAGTAGCCACATTTGGTTGAAAAAGCTTAGATTCTGATAATATATCTCTGCTTCTTTTTTTTTTGGCGCCCCTACCATGTATGTGGGTACATATAAATACTATAGATAATAAAATATTCTTGCATATTTAAGAAGCTTGGATTCGCAATCAGCATCCAGTTTTATCTCAGAAATGCATATTCCCTCTCTGCTAGTGTCTTGTTTAAAAAGATCTTACATTTTGACAATAGGGTTTCAGTGTTGATCAAAGCATGACTTTCCCACCTATGGAAGAATACATGCTACTTGTAAATAGAAGAAAGGGAACTTAGAAAAAGTTACTTTGTATAAGTCAAGGTTCTAATAGCCAGCTTAGCATATATGCTTCCAAAAATCAAGTAAAAGGGAAAAGAAAGCTGAAGAGAAACAGAAATAATAAAGTCCTGGTTTTCAAAGATGTTATAAGCACAATAGGGGATCACTGACAACTGTAGTTTATTTTTTTCTTTATTTCTTTTGGATGCTTTAGACTTGCCTGCAGTGTAAACAAAAAGGAAAATATTCCAGGAATATTTTCTATTTTTCTGGGCATCTGATTTAATAAAAAAGCAGCATTAAGCATAAGGAACTGCAGTTATGTTCTTCAAACAACACAAATCTAGTTATTGCCATTTGACTATGTTAATCAATTTGCTGGCATTTCATTTCAGTTGAAAATTATTATATTTCATAAATTTTATCAGATTTAAATCTGATCACCGCTCTTGAATGATGGCCAGAGAGCTCTGACCTGTGCTCACAGGAGCAGTTAACCAGGCAGCCAGACAGCTCATCTGTGCTCAGACCTAAGGCTCAGACATTACCCACGCTAACATGTGGAGTTTGGTAATTCTGGTTGAAAGGAAATCAGAGGAATGCAACATTTATTTTATGCTCCTTTTCCATTCCTGTAGCAAGGTAAACAGGTAGCAATTTAATGTCATCTTTTGAAAGATGGCTTGGAAAAATATTGCTACACGCAATGACAGTCTTTTTGTATGTCTGGGTGATCAATAATGTTTTCACTCTTCCAAGCAGCTCTTTTAGTCCCATTCTGAGACCTCACATGTTTGTGCATGTGTCCATATGGATGTACATATTATGCATTGAATGCATCTGTTCTCTCTTAACACAGTCTGCATGTATTGTTTAGGCTTCAGTAGGGTGGGGTTTTGTTTGGGTTTGGTGTTTAGGTTTTGGTTTTTTTTTTCTGTCCAGTAACAACTATTTTAAGATCATATTTTAATCATATGAGAGTTTTAAATCTCCAGGGAATCAGGAACTAAGAAAGGTAGATTTTACATGGCTTCAGACTTCGGGCTGATTTACAGCCTAAGCAACCAATATCTGGATAAGTGAGGGAAGGACTTAACATGTGAAAAAGGAAGCTTGGAAATAAAGTTTTCTTTGCTATAAAATGGATTGTACTGAATTATACAAATATTACCCATACCTACATCATTCTTTCTGTATCTTCCATGTTTTATACTCATTAAGGAAGCAAAGGTGAGAGGTGAGCAAAGCAATAGCTGTCTCAGTTAAGGGGAGGAATCCTGGTAGAAGCGAAGAACCTGATTTCTTATCCTTGTCGCACGGCATGCACTTATGCTGTGTGCAAAGCAAAACATCTTCCAAATTCAGGGAGCTTAACTGCCTGTCAGAAAGTGTAAATGCTAACTTTCAGTAAGAATACAGTGCTTCCTGAAACACACCAGGCATGAGAACCTCTCACCTTTGCTGCACTGTTTGTGGTTCCTATTGTCTTCTTTTCTGTACAGCCCTGTACTCTGCTCTACAAATATGAATGAACTACATTAGAATATTTCATTTGAATCCATGAATAAAGGTAACACCATGTAAAAGTTGTATAAAATGAAACCTGCAAGAGGACCTCTGCTTTAGATCTACTCAGTGGAGGAAAACAGGTATTCCTTACAGAGCAAGTCCCTCAATGTAGTATAGAAAAGAGATCAGAAGATACAGGAGGAGTACCCCAAGCATAAAACATTACTTCAGCTATACAAAACTTGCTGCCCATAACCAGGTAAAATAGACTTAAATCATGCATCTTGATAAAGCTACTTAAATAAAAATTTATGATCAGCTCAAGCAGACTAAATAACAGAGGTGGTTTGTTTTTTTTTCTCATTTAGTCTTTTTTTTTCTCTAATTGTTGAACACTATTTTTATAAGTAAGTATTATATGCTACTAGCTTCAGTCTTCTGAAATAACTTTTCCATTACCGGGATCTGATAAAGCCCCCAAAAGATTGCTCTAGTAATCATTAAGGACATGTTCTGTTAAGAGCATTTAAATGAAGGAAAAGATGTATGCTAAAAGGAAGGGCTGCCTGGAGAAGAATACATCTCTAAAATCCACACAGTAGTTTATTGTATTTTCTTCAGGATTAGGAGATATAATGTGGAATTCAGGGCACTTGGGAGCCTCCTCAAGTTACACTATACCCCTCTGCTGTCTTGAGTCTGCATAGCATTTATTTCAGTATGACAGTTTAATCACCTGTCCCATAGGGATGCTGCCATATGCATGTGTCTCTGTAGGGGTTCACACAGAGTTTTGAAATCTGGAAAATTCATCTTTCATTGAAATGTATGCTTTAGCAGTCTGGTGTGACAACGAAAATAAGATATTGTATGTGTGCAGTGAGATATGAAGTCAGGTTTCAGAATGTGGCTCAGTCTTAGGGATTTTGACGGCTGGACAGTGACTGAGCTTACTTTTATTTTTCTGTGAAGAGATTGATTTGGCGTGTGTCCCATCAAGCAACAAATCTGCTCATGGTACAAGCCATTTAGCATGTTAAAAGAGGATTACTAACTTATCAAAAAGAGAAGTTTATTTCTACAGGGGAGCAGGAGGATTGAAGCAAATGAGACACAGATGAAACTGCTCTGTCTGGACATTTATTCAACAGTGTTGGTCTAAATATTGTTACTAAGCATCATCTAAGAAAACACTGAAGGGATGGTCCTAAATATTCTGGTGTAACTTTTATTGCAAATATGTTTTCTTGGTAACACTTTGGTAGACATATAGTTCAAACAAAGGCTATTTGAAAGAGTTGCTAAGGTGGTGGGATCATATGGAAGAAAAGTGAATGCCAGGAAAAATTAACTCTTCTTGAAATCCTATACATTACAGTGCTATATTCCAATGTTTAAACCTGCATTTTCACTTAGCAGGCTAGAGCTAACTCAGCAGGCAGCTGAATAGGTGGTTTGGCTTATGTACAGCTTGAGCATCCATGCTGGACTGCCAGTTAACACCAAGTGAAACATTTTTTGCCTTTGACTGTGCCAAATACTATTTCCCCACCGGCATGTTGGGACAGGGGTGCACAACTTGTCCCTGTAGCAATGACCTCAGAGACCTTGGGTTATGTTGCACTGCAGTGAAGTAAGCAATAATGAAAGAAGGTTTTACCAAAGTATTACTTATTTGATAGTTTGTGCCTAAATATGTTCATAAAGTCAGTATAAAGAGCATGGACTCTAACTACTCCTAAAAATGTCTTCAGAAAGATTTGTAGGGCCCTACAAGAAAGCTGAGGAGGTACTCTTGAGAAAAGCAAGTAGTGACAGGATAAGGGGGAATGGTTTTAAACTGGAAGAGGGGAGATTTAAATTAGACATTAGGCAGAAGTTTTTCGCTGTGAGGGTGGTGAGGCGCTGGCACAGGTTACCCAGAGAAGATGCGGCTGCCCCATCCCTGGCAGTGTTCAAGGCCAGGTTGGACAGGGCCTGGAGCAACCTGGTCTAGTGGAAGGTGTCCCTGCACGTGGCAGGAGGCAGGGACTGGATAAGCTTTAAGGTCCCTTCCAACCCAGTGGAACACCACTGTGATTCACTGTGGAATACCAGTCTGTGATTCTATGATTTAAGCAACATATAATGAATGTCAGATATTTATATGTAAACCCTACACAAGTTTTTTTGAAAAACACAAATACAACCATCACAATTCAGTGCACACTAAGTCTGGGAGGACTTTATTTAAGATAAATAGATGTGGGCAGATTTTTATATATTCAAATCTTGATGGCAGAATTAAAGAAACTGTGAAACTGTAGAATTATAGTTGCAAGCTATTTCTCAGTGTGGCCTCCTTTACTTGGAAACACAGGGATTAAGAATTCACATTGCTGGTCACTTTTTGGGGGGGATTCTTTCTCTGAGTGTCATTATAATGTGATTTCTTCCGGAAGGTTTGTTCTGGGTTTGCCTATGGGTTTCAGAGGTTCAAATTAACTGTCAAAAATATGTACCACCATATACCAATATACTTTAAAGAAGTCTATACTATGAGTATTAGTCACTAGCGTTGCTTCTAGGAGCAAAATAAACTCTCACATAATCCACGAAAATGCTAACTAATTTTGTAAGGTATTTGCATCAACACACCAGAGTCAGTCGTAGTTTTCTTTCTCAGCAGTTGAACTAGTTGATGCTGAGAGAAAAACAAAAAAGTAAACCAAAAGTTGAAGAATTAATTTACTGATTCCTTTGGGTCTCTCATAATATCTTATTGTGCAACACACGCATCTTCATTTTGTGGCTTATCTGAGCATCTTGAGCCCTTCTCCAGTCTCTACTACAAATTTACTTTCCTGTGTAGCTTATAGAGAGGATCACTGTCTTTTTCCACCATGTCTAGTCAGTAACTATGATGTCAAGAACCCTTCTGCTGCCAGGTATTCTCCTTCCTCTTGTAAGGCTTTACCATGTCTATGTGGGTATTTTGGAGCCTTTTGTGCACAAGTGTCCCATTTCATAGTTCCTTTGCTTTCTCAGAATGATATTTTTTTCCAGTTTGTGGCACTTGCATGCTGTCCTTTAATGTAAGCACTCAGCTTACATGCTGCTAAAGTTTTGTCTTTTCTGTAGAAGAGCTCTTCAGCTTTTGGCAACTGTGTTTTAGAACAAAATTAATGTCTTACTAATTTTCTGCGCTAACAGTCCACTTCCTTTTTGTCTAAGGCAAAGTCATGCAGTACAGTGAAGATTCCTATTTGACTACCAGCTGAACCCTCCTACTTTTTGCACTTTTCTTCTTCAAAAATATACTGAAGGTCTTTATGACTTTTTTGTTTGTTTGTGTGCATGGCTGACATCAAGTGTAAAACTGAAAATAATGTACAAAAGATATATAGCAGACCTACATCTATTCCTTTTTCCTATTAATCTAAGTTTAGCATTCAGACTGACTTTCTTACAACTCCTTGCATCATTATTCAGAATATTTATCATTACAGACTTTTTTCCACAGCTTCAGTAGAAGTTTACCTTACAGTTAAATCTGTTAGTTGTAGGACTGTGTGAAAACTGCTCAGAGACTTGCATGGCAGTCACTTAATTAGTTGTTAGTCCATGAATAATTCATTCTGCTTATGTGCTTGCATAACAGTGTCTGAGCTTCATAAATACCTTTGAAATTTGAATAGCTATAAAAATGACTGGTCCATATGGAAGCTTTGTGAATTCTTTCTCCTAGATGATTATTTTAGATATGCTAAATCAAATTGGGACCCCAAATTTTGCCCCCCTAGATTTTGAAATGGTGTGTTTAAAATACATTTCCATTGCTGCTGAGGTAAATAAGGAGCAGATCTGCAGAGTGAGAGAATGGGTGCTGAGGGTGCAATGTCAGAAATGTCATGCACGTAACAGGGTGTTTACTCTGGTTTGCTTCCAAGTTCCACTGTGGAGTTTGCCATACTATTAATTTTCTTATCTAAATAACTCATTAAGTTCCCCAAAGACTAATCAGGCATCAGTGCTGTCACACTAGCATCACATGGTGGGGCTGGGGTGCAGGGAGAGGAGCTCCACTGCTTGGGGAGCTCCCACAGCACTGCAAGGTTCCCAAAATCCTCTTACCCCAGGCAGCTGAAGTGAGGTAGAGGGTCCAACTGGAGCAATAGCAAATATCCACAGATTTGAGGTCTTCGGTGATACTTTAACTTGTTGCAGCACTTCTGGGCTCGCATCATCCTGTGCAGCATTCTGCAGCTGGGATTAGTCTAGCTGTTCCCAAATCCACCAGAACAGGCACGTGGCTGCTTGGGTTGAGCACAACTGGTGGGTGGGAGACAGCTGCAGGGCCTCCTGAAAGATTATAGCCTTTCTTCTTAACTTTTTATTACATTCTAACCTGAAATAACTAAATATTTTCATCTTCTCAGTTCTATCTTGATAATCAATAACTGACACTGTTACTGCCATGTATGATGCTGTTCTCCTGGCCTCCCACTGCACTGCATGCATACCCATGTGTATGCCTAGGCACAGTTTCCACCTGAGAATCCCACCAGCCAAAAAGCCTTACAGATGCTATTGCTAAGGAGGAATGACCTTTGGATAGTAGTCAATTTATCCCAGTGGGCTGTACTAATTAAAGATTACATTTGTTTTCCAGAAGGAAAAAAATGAACACATTTTATATTAGAGATACAAATTAAATGACATGCCAAGTGTTACCTTCTGTCATAAATTGTAAGTGTGAACATTCAGCAGATTTTCCATGCCGGTACTGGAACGTCTTCACCTAAGGCAAATTGTTTCCACATACATTTATTTCAGTTTTGCATTCATTCAGCCAGAGAAGTTTAGGTAATGAATTTTACAATATGTAGGTGAAAGGTAATACCTAAAGTATCTGGAACAAATTATTATTTTTTTTTTAAGACATACTGAAGTGAAACTGGAGTAATCTTAATGTCCTAAACATCAATCTTATAGTCAATATTGTGATTAGTTTTATTTATCAGTAGCTGAAATTTACTCCAGCTTTTTCTCTTCTTTTACTTTAAATAACATTCATAAATATGGTTAAAACTCCATGGGTTAGATTTTCAGCCCCCTTCCCCAGGAATGGATTTCCCGTCTTCATTTTATGAAGAGTTTAGAACCAGATATTTTTCCTTTCAGCTTACCAAGGGATTAATAATATAAGACTTGGCAAGGAAATTGCTGTCTGTGAACTGGAGTGAATATTACTTGATGTAATCCAGATATAACTGTTCTTGTGTGAGCTGTACCTTTTGCAACACAAAGAACTTAGGAATGGTTTAGTGTCCTGTGCAAATAAAGAGGAAGCAACTTTAATTTTTAGGCATGAAGGAGAGTTATTCTTTTTTTCCCATGAGTTGTTCTTTTTTTCCCATGTTTTAGGCAAGTTATATTTTTAAGACTGAGAAAAAGGTTTAAAAATAGTTCCAGTTTGGGGGAAAAAAATCCACTTGAAAGAACACAAAATTTGGGTTGGGTTTGGGAGGTTTGTTATTTGGGGTTTTTTTTTGCTGATACCTTCCAAATTTATGTTTGCTCTGAGATGTTTTGGGACTGAGATGATTCAAATCTTGGTGCCTGCCATGTGTTTTTGAAGGAAAATGAAGTTAGCAGCTTTGGATTATGCCTGCAGTGAAAGGACAACAGTGGCAGCCGGAATAGAGGCAGACAAGGTCTAGATGCATTCACTGCATCCCTTGCTCCTAAGTACAATGAGAGGGAATCAGGGGGAGGTAGGGAGGAAGCTGTCACTATGCTTTATATCAAAATGTTGACGTATCAGTGTGAAGTGTGAGGCCAGAGCACAAGTTCAAGCTTCATTGCCCTCAGTTTCCCTGGAAATGCAGCCTGAAAATGGAGAAGCTGCTTGCTTTCACATACACTGCTCTAAATGGAATAGATTTCTTTGTAGCCCCAAATACTTTCTCAGCTGGGGTATGCAAGAGGGTTCCGTGTTATACTGTTGTTAATCTACCATCTTTTTCGTCTAGACTTTGAAGTTCCTTTCCCCATACACACTAGTCCCCTTTTCTGAGGCTTTTATCTTTTTTGCATATGCTGAAGTATCTGTAGTTTCTATACAGAAATGGTATGCATGATCATCTGAATTTGATCCAACGAGTTCAAGTTCTGTTTTATGTATCGTTCATTTGTATAAGCCAATATCTGCTTGTGCAGTTATCTTTCTTCATCCTCAGGAAAGGGGGAAATGGGTCAGATACTTTGCCCTGAATAAAGTCTTCTTACATTTTTCTGGTGCTTAGCATTCACTGATACAGGTGTATAAATTCATCTCATCACAGCAAACTGCTTATCTTGGAGTGCTTGTATAGCGGATACATATAATCCTGGAATGGTTTGGGTTGGAAGAGACCCTGAAGCTCATCCAGTCCCAAGCCCCTGCCACGGGCAGGGACACCTTCGACTAGACCAGGCTGCTCCAAACCCTGTCCAACCTGGTCTTGAACACTGCCAGGGATGGGGCAGCCACAGCTTCTCTGGGCAGTGCCTCACCACCCTCACAGGGAAGAACTTCTTCCTCATATCCAACCTGAATTTACCCTGTTTAAGTTTAAACCCATTACCCCTTGTCCTATCACTACAGTCCCTGATGAAGAATCCCTCTCCCGCGTCCTTGTAGGCCCCCTTCAGATACTGGAAGGCTGCTATGAGGTCTCCACGCAGCCTTCTCTTCTCCACGCTGAACAGCCCCAACTTTCTCAGCCTGTCATCATACGAGAGGTGCTCCATACCCCTTTATCATCCTTGTGGCCATCCTCTGGACTTGATCCAACAGTAATCCTTGATTACCCTGTTAGAGAAATAAATGGGGGCATATTATTTAATATATATATACTATTATAGATGTGTGTGTGCTTATATATATTCCAAAAACTCTGAGTTTTGAGAGACAATGGGATCCCTTCTGTAGGTACTTTAAAGCCATTTCTATAGAAAATCTTTGTACTCTGGGAGTCTCTTGGATGACATCAGGAGGAGGTGTTTTTTATTACATTCCCTAGCCTTTTTCTAGGACTTACTTGAACTATTAGGTTTTGAGGTTGGGTTTTGGTTTTTTTAAGGAAAAACTGTTTTGTTGATTTTGGGCTCAACTTCCTGCAAGTGCTATAGTCACAAATTCAGCAAAGTATTTTAGCACATGTCAATGCCTATTTCCAAAACCATTTCAACCACTGTTTCACTTGGACCCCATCTATTCCTTATGCAATAAGCATAATCCATCACCACAGAGTCTCACAGTCTTGCATCCATTTTGCCCTGACTATCCCTCTCCAAAAGGGAGTGCTCCACACTTTAGGAAACACTGAACACTTATTTTTACATTCACAGCACGAGGAAGGAGGAAAAAAAGCTCATTCCTAGTCAGCAGGGTGTCAGAGGGAGTGCTCTCCTATGTAAAATTAAACATGCATCTGACTTTGTGAGGTGCTTGAAATGCAGTTGTGTTTTTGAGAGAGGTATAGCTGAAAAGGTAGACAGAAAGACTTTGCTCACTGAAATGCATTCTACAGCCACTACACCCCACAATACTTTCAAGCAGCTGCCTTTCTTCCTAAAGCATTTGCCTCTTTTGAATATTACTCTTTTTTCTTTGACACTTATGCTTGGTACTCAATTCATTTGTCATTGTTATTATTTGCAAAAGTAGCCTCTTAAATTTCAATTTTATCATCATCATAAGCAAAACAAATCATGTACGTTTCCATGACTTAAACCCACTTGCTTAATGCTCAGTTTCCACTTGACATTTATTTAAGTTTTTGTTGGCATTTTGCATGCTTAGGCCTTTTTTGTAGTGAGTAGGATGATAAATATACTGTGCATTCAGGAAATACACTGAAAATCAAAGGTAATGTCTTAAACTCCTCATGAAAAGCTCAGGATCATGTTTTGCCAAGACTGTGAGCCTTTTTGTGTCATTAGAAAAATTACATTGTGTAAGTGAAGGAGGATACTTGCACCTGTAGATTTGCTTATACATGTGAAAATTGGTCATAGTTATAAGCCATTCCTCAGGCATAAAACTCCACATGCTCTTTCACACTGAAATGGCTTTACAAGCTGAGGATTTTGCCATACCGTTACAAAGCTTGTGAATGATAATCAAAAATATATAAAAATCCATTTTATTTTCCTTTGGTAAAATATACTCTATTCCTTTTTCATGAGATTATGTCACCACATGCAGCACAGGGTGTTTTTAATTAAATGACAAGGGTAAGATTTCATCATACATTAGCATAAGTAAGTCTTCCTACTTGTATCAAGGGCATTCAGGGGGATCAGAGTTTTACAGGAATGGGCCTATATGGAACCAAAACCTGATTTTTCATGACTTCTTGCATCATTTGAAAGAAATCTAGCTGGTGTCAGAGAGGGGAGCAGATATTCATTGGCTCATTTACATCAGAACTTGATTTTGTCCTCCTGAACTGAAGAATTAGTGTTGGTTAAATCTCCCCTGTCTTCCCTCCCATACAAATGTATAAATTAGTATGAATTGAAAGGAAAGAGGCTGAAGTCCAATGAATTCCTTTAGTGAGTTTAAAAAGCTTTGAATTAGGTTCTGTGGCAATGGTAATGCAAATTAGGAGCAGATCCTTTGAAATGCTCACTCTTTGGTAACAAAAAAGCAGTTCATTTTGCAGGCAAAACACCAGACCCCAAACCAGTCTGTAACCTGGTTTGGAATTTGATGATTTTTCAGATATTTATATTATTTGTTCTAAAACTACACTTCAGTGCATGTACCTGTGAAGTTTATATAAAATACTCTATGTCTGTGTTAGCAAGTGATAATGTGCAATAGATGAGCAGAGTGAGGTGGTCAGTGCAAAGGCCCTTAGACCCACAGCATCAGCAATTTATGTGTCAAGGCCTGCATTGTTCTCCTAGTTAAAATGCTAATGAAAATAAAACCATGAAAGATGTTTAATTGGATCCCCTTTAGAAACAGATTAAAAGATTTTTATTGCAGAAGCACTCTGTCTCCCTTTTTTACTTGATTCAGCACTCTTCACGAATGAAAGGGGCCAATTAAATTTCTATGATTTATTTTTATTTTCTATTGCTTACAAGCAAACTGAATATCTTGAGGCTGGAATTAAATTTCATTCAGGGTAGAAATGTTTAGTATGTCATGGGTCTAACAGGAAACTAATAAGAAAAAGTATTGATTATGATGGGAGATATGTCCCCAGAATATTTATTCAGCATTTCACTCCCAGGGGTCATTTAGCTGGAACAGAGATAACAGCAGGTGAAACCAGATGTATTCTGGAATGACTAAAAACCTCTGCTACTCTCCACTTCTTCATGTATGCTCTCAAAATCACATTTCCTCTTTAAAAAAATGCAAATTTAAACTCATAATTTTCCAACAACTGATTTCTTGTCCTCAAGACCATTGGTAGGTTTCTCACCTATGCCATTACAGTAAGCATGACACACATGGCTCTAGCCTACCCCTTGCATTCCCTGTCTTTGGGACCATAGTAGTTAGCTTTGGGTCTAAGAGTTAGCTTGACACCCAGAAGAGCTTCAACTGCAGTGCCAAAGAGACAGACCAGGATCAGGCATTGCCACCTGCTCAGCATGCCTTGTGCAAAGTGGTACTATGGTCTCCTGGACAAAAAATGTGCTCTAGTCTTCCTATGTTTAATTTGCAGTCCTTAACATCTTTCATGGGAGAGTAAGGATACCTCTTTGTCTTCTTTTGGAGCCTTCACTTTTAAGCATTTTTTTGCCCAGGAGCAGCCTCAGACAAACCAGAGCAGTGTGCTCTGAAAAGCCCAACAGTTGCCCAGTGAGTTGCCACCACACAGCATTAACGAGACATCAAGGTCAGAAACTGAGAAGTGTGTGTTTCCAGTTGCAGAATATCACAGTCCTGGCACTTGGCCATCAGCCTGTGCTCAGGCTCTTTACATTTGTGCTGAATGTCAAAAAAAAAAATGAGGATGTTTATTCCTCTTTTTTATTAATTTACTTTTCCTGAGTGAGCAAGTCCTGCCTGTGGGGCTGCATTGAGGTTAACTACATCTTTGCTTTTTATGCTATAATTAACAGAGAAGTGATCTCGTAATAAAAGAGGGGAAAGAAGAAAGGACTTAGCAGTGCAGTGTTCGCATGGATTAAAGGTTTACTTTGGCAAAGTTCACCACCACGATGTGTACTTGCATCACAGGTGTTTTCCCAAAGCATCTCAGCTGCCTAGACAAGATGTAATGGCAGCAACTCATCCATGTGCTTCCTTCTGCTGGAGTAGGGCCAATGTTTTACTTAACCACGAAATAAGTCATTTGGGAAAAAATGTAAATAAAAGCAAAAAAAAAAAAAGGCCACTCTGCTGTACTCTCAATTGTTTTCAATTATGAAAGTGATTCTCAGGGCCAGGATTATTCTGATTTAGCCTGTCAGACTTCATTCCATCATTACTGAAAGCATAATCCTGAAGCTGAAGTCCAAGGCAGAAGGAGAAAATTCCACAGTCTGCCCTGAGCTTTGAGACAGTCCCTTGTATCTTTAGTTTTTCCCTTGCAGATTAGCAGCTGAGCTCCTGCCTCTGTATAGTCTTTGTCACATCTGATTTGCTGGGAGCATGACATTCTGGGCCACGGGACATCTTTGACAGAGCCTGCCTCCTGTTGACCACTGTCCATATTGTTTGGGTCTGACTGACTACTGCAGTGGCAACCATAAATAGTAAGATTAACAAACTGTGTGTACAACTGAAGATCATCATGGGAACTGTTGTTGCATCTCATCATGTTGCTGTAAATGTCTCTAAAATTGGATATTAGGAACAATTTCTTTACAGAGATGGTGTTGAGGCATTGGAACAGGCTGCCCAGGGCAGTGATGGAGTCACCATCCCTGGAAATGTTCAAAAACCATGTAGGTGAGGCCCTCAGTGACATGGTTTAGTGGTGAACTTGATGATCTTAAAAGTCTTTTCCAACCTAGTTGATTCTACAAGTCTGTGAAAATCCTTGAATGCATATTTGTGTGCATTTTGCTGGGAATAGTGTCTCTGATCTGTAGAAGATCTTGATTTACTTGTTGCTCTGGAAACTGGAAACAAAGTCAAACACTCTCCCTGCTGTTGAATGGGACCATTTGTACATGCCTGACACATTTGTGATTGTTTTCTGAATTTGTTCCAGGAATTGCATCAATCAACACTATGTGTTTATGCTTGAGAGTTTAAATAGATTAGTGTTGGTGAACTGGTTTAGCAATGATAGCACATTTTTTCAATTATTTGCTACTCACAATCTGATGTTGAAACAATCTCGCATGAGTACCAGGGTGGCTATTTTCTGTGAAATTTTCATGGTTTAATATCTTTAATTAATACATGTTTACTGCCAAGTGAGAGATGCTTTAGGGCATAGCCTTTTATGAAACATCCCAGGCAGTCACAACAGCTGTTAATAACAGAGACTGACAGATGGAGAGCTTTTGTAGGAAGTCTTTTTTTAGTATTTTTAGGTGACTGTATTTTTGTTTTAATTATTATTATTATTATTATGTGATATTCAAAGAGGATAATAGACCACAAAAATTAATTACTATCACCATATTTACTGTTTAGTATGCCTTCATGTGTAACAAACTCATCCAAACCGTGTAGAGAGCAAAGGCATGGTTCAGCAGTCATTTACTTTAACACAAGTGTCCATGGCAACTTTTGCAGGGGGTGATGGGAAGTTGCTGATATTAGATGAAAGGTTTGATTTGCCCCATAAAAGCTCTGATGTTGTAGGCTGGCTACACAATGCAAATTCTGCCAGCAGCTATGTGACCTATCATGCAAAGGACCCAGCAGAGCTTTGGTGAAGATAGTTATGCAGATCTGCTCTACCCAGGGCTCTTTCACTGCAGTAGATCTGGGATGAATACAGCCAAATAACACCAACAGCACTTGACCACACTCCATGGTCTACCAAATGTCATTGGGAGTTCCCATCCTCTGTTTTTAATGAACTTAGAAATCTGTACAATTAATTAGGAGCTGATACTGCAGATATATATGAAATTTTACCCTGTTGAAGTTGCCTTGCTTGCTTCAGGGGGGATGGTTTCAGTAGGAAAGGTGAAAGCAGCGCACATGCTTATATTGAGGACCTTCAGCTTTCAACGAATAATGTACAGAAGCCCTGTAGTGATATTAAATTTCATGTCACTACCTCTTCAATTCATTATGGATAACACATAATCACAGTGCCAAGGAGAAGCAGTGGTCTGATATTAATTTCAGCCCTTTGAATTCTGCCTTGCAACCCTGAAAAAGTGAGTTCTCATATGCAAGCAGGAGAATAAACAGCAGACTAAAAACTCCTTTGCTTATGTGGTACAATAATGTTTTGTATGTTCCTGGGGAACTAGCAGTTAGGTCAGTAACTTTCCTGTGCTGTATCTTACAGAGCTTAAATGACTTTGTTGAAGTGCTGCTTGTGTAAGATCTTAAGGGTACATTCAGAAGAAAAGGATCTTTAGGGCTCATCAGGCAGCACAACTTTGTCTTGAAAGATAAAATAAAAAGAAAAGATGGCACATAAGCATGTGTTTCAATTTAAAGAGATGAACAGCAGCAACTCCATACTGGGTAACTGTAGTAAATTCTCTTGCAGTATTAGGGACTGTCAGTCAAAAGCATCTAGCATCTAGGAGGACAAGGCAGCTGTGGGAGCTCTTCTCACTAGACATGAAACAACTTAAATGCTGGCAAAATAAGGTTGATGTACAGTCATCAGCTTAGCTGCTGCTGGAGAAATATCCTCTACTCTTTGGCATCTGGCCCTTGAGGTTGCTGGCCAAGTGTAAGATGACTTACCACTGGAGTGAGGCTGTTTGCCAAATGCATAAGCCCCTCCAAACTGAGCTCAGACTTTCTGACGTCTCCCACTTCAGCCTGTGCTTAGCTAAGAGCTGTGTCTGGGACCTTGTTGAAGGACTCATTGATGACAAATGGAATATGGAGGGTGCAGCTGGTACCCAGGGAGAAGCATGCAATACCCAGGTGTCTGCTTGATCCAGCTCCTGCGCAGAATTGCAACATGGTACATGCAATACCTGCAATGCCTTCCATTAGAACTAACCCCAAGTTAGTACTAATTGCTAATTACTGTCTAATCCGCAAGGGTATTAAAACCACAGTATATTCTATGTAATATTAGGAATGATACATTATTCTCATGGGGTGTTAATGCAATAATATGTGTGCACATGTATGTGTATATACATGTACATATATATGATTTGGGGGATTACTACATATTTCTCAATTGCTTGTTAGGATTATTTTGAAGAACAAGGAGGAAAGAGAATAAAAGCAATCTCACTCCCTTTTAAAGAAAATATTTTTGAATCAGACACATAATCATGCCCTTTTTTTTTTTTTTAAAGCTCTACCTTGTCTGAAATAAGCCTGCAAGACCAACTGCATGATACTCCTTTTCTCTTTCCAGAAGGGAGAGTTGACGCTCCTGGGATTTCAGACTGCGGTCAGGCTATCACAACCCTGATGCTTAAATCACTAATATGCTTCGATCTGTTCTGCACCTTTACGATCCCAATGGATGGCTAGCAGTTTGCGACTGAGAATTAACAGGACATGGCTTCTTCTGTTACTACTGTCATTTATGTATGCCCTCTTTTGTGAGTCCTGTCACTTGTGAAAGCAACAGGTTTCACTCTCCATTGCTTTTCCAGGAGACAGAATTTGGGCCTGAGCACACATTTTAGCTCTAAGCACTCCTAGAAGCTTGCGAAGCTATTTCTGTAAACACCTACTCGTTTTGTAACCTCAAGTGGCTTCTCTCCTACGTTATCGTATATTGCAGGTTTGCAGTGGAAACATGCCAATGTTTCTTGCTTCTGGTATCCTTCTTTCTTGAGGGAAGGAAGGGACAGATTTAAGGACGACTGACTCTCCACCTCCCCTGGAAACAGCTGGAGAGGGGGTAGCCCTTTCCCAGAGTCCAGGGCTGACATTGTTTGCATGTCAGCCCACTGGCAATTTTCTCTTTGGCTGCCAGATGCTCCTTTCCTGGCACTGATGTGTCCAGGGAAGAGCAGTGGGCTGAAACCAGGAATAAAGCCTCATTTCTCTGCTTCTGGCTGATTGCTAGACTGGATCACTGTCACTCTGAGTGTAATTTAGAAAGTTGAACAAGCATTTTGGTACTCAACACTTACATTTTACTTTGAGTCGTGACTTTGAACATTTCCTGTGTAATTAACTTGCTTCAGAACAAGAAGTGTCAAGTGAAACTGATTTTAATGGAAGGTAAACTTGCAACAGGAGTTAAGACTTCTGTGCATCCAGGTTGTTCCATTAGACAATCTCTAAGGGCTAACAGTGAACTTGGGGCTCTGCTGGCATATTTCTTTCGGTATTCAAAATGGAGAGAAACACTAGAACCAGTTTTTAAATTGCCCTTGTGTTTGGCTGTAATGGAAAGCAAATACTCATCAACCTCGTACCAAAAGCTATGGAACCAAGGCAAATTGTCAGAGCTTTGTACATGCAGCTCTCAATCTGTAACTGCATGTATAAAGCAAGGCATATGTCTGCAATTGTGTTTCTAAGGTAAGATTTTGTAACCTTATCTTGCTATATCTACATGCTATTATTTTGATTAATTTATAAGGAATTGAGGATCCAGGTCCAAGTAAACTTTTAGCAAAGTATTAAATTGGACTGTAGCCTTACCCAATTCACACCTCATACCAGGTATTTGATCATCTCCAAGTATTGCAGAGTTGTGCAGCAGAAGGAAACAAACCCTTAAGATTGAAGCTTGATGCGGAGGAACAAAACCAAAAAATAAAAACCTTCACAGTTTGTTATAAAGTATGGAAACTGTCATAGCTCTCACTGCCAGCCATGGTCATCTTCTAAAGCTCTTCTAGGTTGAGATACATTATTTTAGGTAAGAATTTGAATTTGCATATAATATTAAATGACAATTGCATAAAGAATGCCTCCAGCAAGTTGATATTGCACTCCTACCTCTGCATCTGACTATCACAACTGACACCACTTAGAAATGTCAATATAGAGAAGTTTAGCTTTCTAACTATTCTTTGATAAAGGCTGATAACTTTAAATTGTAGATAGTGCTGATGCTTGGATTTTGGGTTGGTTTTGTGGGTTGTTTTATTTTACATGAACATAAAGCAAAGACTATCCAGCATATTACCATAGCTAAACAGGAACAGCAGAGAGGAAACACTGCACCAAATTCTATCTTCTAACTAATTTCAGGAGAGCAATAAATACGACAAAGTGAGTGGGATCTGTGAAAACAAGTTCAGTGGTCCTTGTAGACACCATAAAAAGCTCCCAAAGGGTGACAAAATAAATTAACAATAAAGAGTACCCTTGGCAGCTTTAACTAGAGCACCCAAAATTGTATTTTGTAAGATTTTTTCTGTAAGAGAATTTTGGGGTTTTTTACTTAGGTGGCTGTGTCTTACAAGTTAGTAGAATAAACAGAAACCTTCTTATTCCTGGAAACTGTCTTCAAGTTTGAAGGCAGTCCAAGAAAGGAAGGAACTGCAGTTTCTCTTACAGTCTAAGATATCTGTAAGTCTGTGTTTGTATGCACATCAGTTAATTTTATGCATGTAATTTTTGTCTTTTCTACAAAAAAAGGTAACTCCAGAACAGTTCTAGATAAGACCCCAGGGAGGACTTAAGAGATGAACCGTGGAAAACAGAATTTTGCTAATGACATAGCCCTTGTGTTTTGCTGGGGCTCCAGCTAGAGGGGAGACATCTCCTTTTGTTGCTGTGTGCAGATGGAGGGATGAGCTGCGTGCTAGAGGGGCCATGGGGAAGCTGCTTCCTTGTACCAAAGGAATAGGTTGTCACTGAGACTAAGGAAAATAAAGGATTCCTTTGTTTCGAACTACCTTTGCTGCCTCAGGGGGCGAAAGTTTTATGTCTAGCCTGGAGGGATAAGCTTTCATCCTAAGGGAAACTGCCATAGATGTCTCTAGGGAGGAAAAAGATGCTGGAGGGTGGGTGGGTGGCTGCAGTGGTGGAGGAAGAGCAAAGTGTTCCTGCGTGCCATATGGGGGGATTGAGTTGAAACAATCTGTAGTATAAGCTTTTGTCTTGAGATTTTGAAAAGCATTCACACCAATGTAATCACAGTGAGCTAATCTGAGTTACATTATCTTGGGCTGTAACTGAATATGACCCCAGTGTGTTTTGCTTCCAAATAGGAAAGAGGTAGAAATGATTAAGTAACCAAAAGTTCTTGCGAATTATGTTTGAAATTAAAGATACAGCTTCTACATAATGACTCGTGTGCCTCTTTTTGCAGACATATGGCTCATACTTTGTGTATTATATCATGAATAATGTGGCTTGTAACTGTGCTGTGAAGCAAGATTTTTGTGATTATAAACATGAACTACTTAATTACATCAGTTTTTAGTTTTAAAAAATAAAGAAAATGGAAACTGTTAGCATATTTTCTGGGTAGGGGGTAATAAAAAGATTGTGGTTTTTATTTTGTATATATAAATGTGTGTGTATGCATACGTTTATATGTGTACATCTGTATGTAGTATTCTCAAACAGCAGGATGCAGGTGGCTCTTTCTGAATCCCAAGAGCAGGATGTATATCCTGAAGGCAAGCAGATTTGAGGAGGAGATGACTGGTACGAAGGCTTTGTGAGGTTGGAAAAATACACCAGCTGTACAATCAGTTAGTAAAAACACATTCATAAGAATCAGGTTGTCTAAACCACAACCAGAGCAACGATTCAGTAGCTTTCTTAGTGACAGATATGATTTCATGGATTCTGTCACTCTGAAACCCAAACAAGCCCAGAGGGTTTCTAACAAAACCAATCCTGTTTTTCCTGGAAAAGCCCATTCCAGGAGCACTTGGCACTGCCAGCATTGGTGTCAGGAGGATCATGAAGTAGGAAATATATATCTGTAAGCAGAATGGAGTCTTGCGTGCTGCAGGAGGGCTGCCTTGGGAGCTGGAAGGTTGGTAGGGCACAGTCCTTTTTTCAGGTTAGCGAAAACGAGCTAGTGGGACCCAGACCTCCTGAGTCTGCAAAAACTATACTGGAAATTGTGAGTATCTTGAGGGTTAGTTGCCTTTCTTTTCTTGCTGGTGAAACATGCAGTCACAAGTAACAGGTTAGTTGTTCAGATTATTCTAATAACATGTGTTACAACCCACACTAATGAACTTCAGTGTGAACCATTGTTTTCCAAAGAGTCCTAGCTACAGGAGGATCCTAAATAAATACAGACACCAACAGGAGTTATATCCTGTTTTCACAGTTTTCAACGCAGCCAATTAAATCAATATGTCCATCTGAACAAACTGCTAAGAAGCATGTTCAGACCAAGCCTTAGGACTAAAGTAATATGTTGTCTTTTTCAGCTAGATTTTTGCAAAAAGTCCTTTCTATATTTCGGTCCTAAAGTATTGTCCCCTCCTTGCACTGCTTAAGCAGGCCCAGGAAACCAAAGTAACTAAGGTGAAATCAAAGCACACAAAGTTGCAAACTAAAGCAAATCTGGGGTAGTTGTATTTTATTTATGTATTATTTTATGTATATCTATTTATTTTAAATATATATATTTATATATATTTATTTATAGATACTATTTTATTTATGTATTACTGTTCCTTTTCACAATACCAATCAGTTTAATACTGAATAAAACATTTTCATAGGTTTTGTTGGTTTGTTTGATTGTTTGTTTTTTCTCCAAATGAGGGCAAAATCACAGATGAGATGACATTAAAAATTAGACTGGCATTATCGTCACTATTTTTAAATAGTATTTGTAAGTTCTTTTTAAGCCTGGTAACTCTGGAGAGTACTTTTAAGACTGTCTGTGCAGAAATGCCTGAATGAAAGATTCAGCTTATGTTTCATATATTTAGGGGTAATTATATTATCTCAACAGCCAGGAATCTCTTCATAAGAAATCTAAAGGAAGTAAAGAACTACCAAGAAATTAAAAAGATCTGTTCTCCTAGCACTGAGAAATAGCTTGACAATTAAATTACATGTCATTGCAAATTTATAAAGCAATTAAAAACTTTTCCTTTGCAGAAACAAGAACAATGGAAAGAAATACCAGATGATTTTGTTATACTTTCAATGAACAAAACATTGTTCAGCAAATTGGTGTTTGGTTCTCGTTGTTTTGTAATAATAAGGGAATTGGTGTTAGAATCATGGCTTGGCTGATCAAAAAAGAGCAACTGGAAAAGTTCTTTGGCAGAGATCAGTGTACACAGGAACTTGGCCTGTGTACAGTGAAAATACACTACCTATGTATAAATTACACAGGTTGGGACAGTGCTGGTCAAAACCTTCTGTACTGGAGTCATGTGGGAAAGAAAGTCTAGACATCATAGATTTATTTCATGCAATCATGCAATCTAGAAATTGCCTAAACCCACATCTGCACAAGTACCCATTGAGAATTTTGTAACCAGTTATGTTAAGTAGATGTTCAAACAGGGAACAACCAAAGGATTTTAGCCAGCTGGCTCGATTGGTAAAGCTTATATGTAATTGCAGTTATAGGTACAGCTTGTTGAGTAACCAGTGGATTAAGCCAACCAGACAGACAAAACCAGTCTACATTTTATTACAGAAATGAGCTTGCAATCAAGTATAAATTTTTAGTCTTACATTTTCATAGCTGCAAACAAGCTTAATCAAACAAGAATCCAAATTCTTATTTATTATACAAGGCCAAATGAAAATAATTTGATTTATTTAATAGTTTTAGGCCAGAACATAGGCTTTTTTGCTGGAAAGACAAAGTTAGGGTGGGAAAGGAGTAATTCAGGATTGTTCTGTCGTTCTTGGAAACTATAATGAACTGTGTATGGAGCTAAAGTCATTTGCGGAAGGCAGGAAAAACTGGAGATCTGATAGTAAGATGGGGTTTATGTATTCTATGTTACATATAAATCCTTGGTATGTTATTTGGAGTTAAACTTTATTAGCTGTGCTCCTTCTGGTGGTTGTGGATAGAGTCTGCTAGGTTGTGCAATGTCCATGCCCACTACAGAGGGTCAGCTCATAAGTGCTATTTTGGAGCTCAGTCCTAAGTGGAGAAATCAAGGGGTCTAAAGACATTCCCAAGGGAAAAAGCTGTTCAAACAGCGCACAGAGCATAGGGAGGACACAGTGAGGACTCCCAAATCTGCTCAAAAATTCTGTGCTCTGTGTCTGCTTAGGAAAAGACTCACATGGACAGCCAGAAACTGCCTTGTATTTGGACATTGTCAAAGAACCACGTATGGAACAGCAAGGCTGAAATGTCTTGGACAGTGGCCAGCATGATGCAGATGGGAGCTGTGCCAGCATTAGCCGGCACAAGGCAGCTGTTTAGGAAGATTATAACAACTTTTCCCTGTACCATCTCTTTGCTTCCTTCTGGGTCAAGACATCTCCCCATGTTTATGCTACAGCATGCTAAGCACAGCAGGTACATTGAAGAATTCATGTGTTTACACTCATGCCTTCCTTCATGGTCTCAGCTCTTGCCACCAACAGTGATGCTAGCCACTGCCATATCTCCTCAAAGCTTCCCTGGTCGCTTCATTCCTTTCCCGGCAGCACATTTCAGCTGTGTCTCTTCTGCCCTTCCTGGTTGAGCCCCCTCGAGCCACCTCTGCCAGTCCCTCCTCCTTAAGGACCCAGCATCCGGCAAGGGGGACAACATTCACCTGCTTACCTACAACATCTAAACCTGGGGGACTGGGATTAATAATAATAGTAGGAAGTAGTTACCTTAGTAGCATACTTGTAAGTAGTTTTCTTATGCCTGCCAGGCTAACATCATCTTTATCTGTTTTACTGGTTGCAACCCCCCTAACCCCCTTGCTCTGACTGCTGTGTGTGGCTCCTGTTGAGTGGGGCAGGGATTGGCCTTTGTTTACTCTCTTCATCAGCTTTCTAAAGACTGCTGTTCAGTTCAGATCAGAAGAAAGTATTGATAGCAAGTCTTCAAAATATTTTAATGGCTAAATGATGCTGTGCTTTAGGTTTCTTATGCTATAGGATATAATATCTTTGTAATCATATGTAATCATATATATCATATCATTTATATGATATAAACTCTTTGTATTCATGCTCCTTTTGCCTTTCAGCAACATCCTCCTGGTGCTGGCAGTTCATAGTGCACACCGAATCTGAGACAATGGATCTGGCTTGAATCAAGTTGATGCAGATTCTGCCTAGCCCTGGAGTCAGCTCCTGTTGCTCCTCAAACACAAAATCTTCCTCAGGTACACGTTCAGCTTTCTAAAAACACCATGCTACCTGAAAAATAATTTCTTTCAGCTTAAAATGTGGCTTTTGACAAGCTCTTTTTGGCCAGTTTCTGGCTAATCTGGCCTCCACAAATATAAATATGAAATTGTTTACATGTCTAGACTAAAGCTACATTTTTAATTGAGAGGTATTATAGCCATCATAGCACATGTAGCAAATTTTGACCTAATGTCTGGAAGAGAACTACAGTAATGCCTGTCTTGGGTGGCAAATGAACATAGGAGGAAAGAAAGCAGAAGAGTGAAGGAGGTATGTATATACAAGGGATGACATGGTCTTTCAGATGGTGGCAGAGAAACAGATTCCTCCAGTATTTTTATATATTATTATTATTAATAATAATAATAGAAAACAGTAGTAATAATAATTTAATAATAATAATAATAGATGCAGTTTTTCTGAAAAACAGTGACTTATCTCACAGTAATGACCATAACAGTAAGAGTAACAGACCATTACTACCATCAGTTAAATTAGATATTGTATGTTTGTGGTATAGATATTTCAGCTGTGATAATGGATGCTGAGGCTCAGTATAGTTTCCTGCGAAGTCAGCCTAGGAAAAAATATACTTAAGGGTACAGGAACTGTTTTACTGGGAAAATATTTCAAATGTTGTGAAGCTTTAGTGTTTGGGTTGTTAATGCATCCTTAAATGAAATGTTTGTTCAACTGGAAATAAAGCATTTCTGAGAGGGTTTCTCATAAAAGACACTGAGTGCTTACTGAGTATTTACTGAGTATTAAGTCTTACTCAGTTGAAGTATGAAGAACCCAACTTATGGAAGATCTTGAAGTGCTCAGTGTGAGAAAACTTAGATCTGGGGCTTTTTTATGTGCATATATTTTCAAGATGAAGTCGAGGCTTTCAAGTCACGTAGGTGGAAAATCAGAAGCGCACATAAGAAATGACAGATGTTATTTTCCAGATGGTTTTCTGGCTAGCTGTGACTGACTTCCCCTTCCATCTTCTTCCTGTCCCCCCTGCAGTTGCCAGTCAGTGTGACACTCTTCCCCACAGCAGTATTAGGGTATTCAGCAGTATTCACCATTGCCATTCATCCTGTGCCACGCTGGTTTCATCTTGTGCCCTGGACACAATTGTTAGTCTGAAGATCACCCACCATGAGCCACCCAGAATTTTTGCATTGTGCTGGTCAGCTCCTGGGCTTTCCCTCCACTCATCAAAATTAGCTGAGTCAGCTCAGTAAGAACCTGGTCCACATTTTCCATCAGCTCACAGAAACCAGCTCCATATAACAAAGGATAACCATGGCATATAATTCTTTTAATGAGTTGCTCAACCTTAGTTTCTGAATGGTTTCAGTCCTTGGCCCATGCTTTTTTACTGGGAGGATGTTCAAGAACTTTTCTTCTTCATGGCTCACTTCCATCCACTTTATGTCTACCTGCAGTATGTATGTGTGTATATATGGTCATCTAGCTTAAATAGTTCTTATGTGTTCCTAATGTTTAGATCATCATATATTTACAGAAAGCAGTATATTGCTTCTCAGGCTTCATTTTAGCAGGCTTAATGCAGCTAGTGTCTTCCAGTCTCTGTCATAAGGTGGATTTTTCTGTTCTTATGCTTATTTTTTTAATTTAAAATAATCTTGCTTTAATAGGAAATTTCTGTTAACTCACTTCAAGATACAATCCGACTAAAAAGTGGTTTAGTTATCCTGTGATCAACTAATATCCAAAACTTTTTCTCTTTTTCTGCTATTTAATTTGATGAGTTCCAGGCTCAAGGCATAAATTATTGCTTTCAGTTCCAGAGTACATGTTTTTGCCAAACTACATCCTATTTCTATTTCTATGTGCAAGTTATAAGGTTTTCTTTATCCTCCTCATATTGATTATGCCTCCCAGATTTAGGGCACCATCATATTTTGTTAATATTTTCTAGGGGTTTGTGCCAAAGTCACTAATGAAAATATTAAATATATTAGTTCCAAGAAAAGTTCTGTAAGAACTTGGTAATTTATGTTGTTCAAGTCAGATATTCTTATTTTATTACAATACAAGCACTTAGGTACCTGCTACTGTGCCTTAGCAATACTTAAGCATTTCTGGAAAGAGAGACTTACCTTGAGTTATATAAGGGTTGCTGATGACTTTAGAGTTAAGATTTTAACACTAAAAAAATAAATAAGCATTTCCTTAAAATAAAAAATTATAAAATCCAACAATATAATGTGGGGGTTTTGGGAGATTTGAGACAGGGTGACTATGCTGGAGACATAAACAAACCAAAAGGAACATCAGCCATCAACAAGAATGCTAGTTGTAGTTGAAATCTGCCATCCTCGTAAGTTTCTTTAGAGCCTGCAATACTTAAACTTTTCATTGTAAATATCAAAACTTTTACAGTTTTCCAACTCTGTTTAGTGCATGCAAGAGGTTTGTCACAGATCATGAAAAATGATAATCTTCCTGTAATTTCATTTGGTTGGAATTTCAGTTTTCAGGTCAATTGAAACTTTCAATTTAGCTTAAAGTTTAAGTAGAATGAAGACATTAGAATTTCAGCTGCTTGCCTGCCAATGGAAATGTGATTTTCTCCTTTCCCCTTTTCGTTGTCCCCTGAAATGCACAGTAAAAGGGAAGAGTTTTGACACAAGTCCTCTTAACACATTTAATAAGTTAGCAGTCATTCTACCTTTTACTGAAATGAAGTAGTCACAGCAAACTGATCTGGATCATCTAACAAGAGAGGAGGAGTAGGCTGCCTTTTTAGTGGATGAAGCACATCAGTGACGTTTTATCCTGATAGACAATGAATAAATCAAGAAAAAATATGAGGTTGTTCGTTTTTTATCAGAAAATCATTAATTTACTTTAAAGTATTAAAGACGTGTCAGCCTAGCTAAATGGGTCAATAAAGACTCAGCTCAAATCTGAAATAATACGTTTACCTTCAAAGAACACAGTAATATGTGAGCTACATATTCTGTCTGTTTCTAAAAGCTGAGCTCTCCTTGGCAATCTTTTTCATTCCAATTCATCATTTAAATCTTGGTTAAGATTTTGTTTTCTGGCAAGTTACTACTAGCTGAAAATTTGCATGTGGAAGTGCTGTGGAAGTTCAAAGATGTCTATACAAGCTAGTGTTTTCTGATTTCTGTATGTTGCATTGAATGAAACCGGCAACCATTACTGTAACACATTTGGGATTGTGGAAAAACTATTATTGGCACCAAAAGATACATTTGTCAGCCACAAGATCTTTGTGTTATCATTTCTATAGCTCATTTTTAGTGTTCTAGGTGATGGTTAGAACAGCTGTAATCAAAGAATGAAATATAGTGTAGCAGTCTAATCATCACAGAGTTGTAAAAACACTTGGTAGTTGAGTAAATTGATCTGGCTCAAATTTTTGCTTGTTTGCAAGATGATGGGCTGTCTCACAATTTATTTTTTTTTCTTACATATGAAGAAAATTAACAAGCAAAATGGCCCAATTGGAACCATCAGAATTTCATAGGCGGAATTTTCCATCCCTGGCAGCGTTCAAGGCCAGGTGGGATAGGGTTTGGAGCAACCTTGTCTAGTGGAAAGTGTCCCTGGCTGTGGCACAGGGTTGGAACTGGATCAGCTTTAAGGTCCCTTCCAACCCATGCTATTCTGTGATTTAACTAATATCACAAAAACCCTAAACAAGGCCTAGTTCTCCACAAGTTAGAAATATTGGAAATCAAAAAGTAATGCAACTGAGATGCATGTAGATTTAGTTCCTTCTCAAATCTTAACACTGTGTTAACTTAAGATACCATTGCCTCTAATTCAAAGGCTTTTACTAATATGTAGGGTATAATATGATATTCAAGAAACAATTTTTTTTTATGACTGTTGGATTCTTAGGATGAATTTTGCCTTGCAAAGAAGACCAGCAGAAGCATTAGGTAAACCTCAAGTGCCATTTTGGTCTTTGAAATGGACATGTAATTTGTGCTCAGTCCTTGGGTACCCAGGGAGAGGCCTGGGCAGCAGGAGCAGAGCCAGCATGTGAGTCCCTTGAATTCTGGGAACTGACAAAAAAACGGGCTGCCTTTGAAGGGTGGTCTTTTAGTAGGCTTAGATGGGTTTCCTAATATGAATTATGATGCAATGAAATCTGATCTCCTGTAAAATTCTTCAGAAGACATATTAAGGTGTCAGTCTTTGACAGCTGCAAAAGAGAAGTCATGCAGTCAGGTCATGGAAAGGACCACATGGCTTGGCCTCCCCAGCAGCCAGGAGCCAGCCTCAGGGATTCAAAATGCCCTTCTAGAGCATCCTGAGAAGCCAGGTTTCAAGCCTGCAGGAAATTATGTTTTCCTCAAAGTTTAGCTTGATCTAAATCAAAATAAATCCAATTCTTTTCTCAGCAGAGCAGCTCTTCCAGCTGCTCACTGGAGTAGTCATTCTTATACTGTTTTGCTGCTGATGGGGAATGTTTGTAATGTCTTCATCTCAGCTGGGAATTAACTGCTGAAGGATTGGGAAACCACTCTCTTGGGGAGCCACACAAACTGTGCTGAAACTGAGACACTCCAACAAACATTTCAGGCCCAGTCTTTTATTTTTGTCTGATTCTGTCCCTATGTTCACATTTGTGCTTGAATTTCCATTTGAATTACCCTATGGCGAGTATAGGGTATTCCAGTTGCATCCAGAAGAATCAACTATGTCCTTGAGATAAGACAACACTGGAGAATGTCTCTGTTCCAGAAACTGGACTCCATAAGGTAAGATCCCTGTAGTATTGGCTCAAGATGTATTTCGACCCACATAGTCTCCTCATACCTTGACACTTATAACCTAAATTTTCATATTAGATTGTGAATTCAAAGAGTATGAGATAAGCTCTATTCCTGCAAAGACTTGTTCTATAAGGTGCTAAGGAGTACCCATGAGCTCTCAAAATATAAATAGTACAAAAAAATTAAGTGGTTTGTGCACAGGTATAGAGCAAATCAGTGGCAGAGCCAGGAAGATGTCAGGCTAAGGAAAAGTGAAGGATTCCTATTTTATGCTGTCTCCACCGCTTGCCCTGATGACGCTGAGCCGGCTCTCAAAGTTCTCCATCTGCAAACCTCTTGCAAAGTTGAGCGAGGGAGACAGCCACTCAGTAAATTATGAGTTAATATAAGTATCAAGGAAGATAAACATCTGATTGTCCATGCAGCACATTTTGGTAGTCTGGGAAAAAGAGCAGTCTTTCAGCACCAAAACCAGTATGTATTGGTGGCAGTGCACTGTCACAGAGAGCTGCATGAATGCAAGATTTTCATTCTTAAAATAAGGAAGAAGTTATCTGTTTGCAACTAGGGGGGGAAAGTGATGCACATGGCTCTAATCTGGGGTAATATTTCACTATAATCTAATCTAGGACTAATTTAAAAACAACACTGCCAAAAAAAGCCTGAGTAGAAAAACTGCATCTGTTACATTGTACCTTGCTCACTTCTCACTCCTCTTACCTGTCTTGGACTGCTGTTAACAGTTTGCAGAATCTGCTAGGTTTAGAGAAGGGACATAGAATCCCAGACTGGTTTGGGTTGGAAGGGACCTTAAAGCTTAAGATCATCCAGTTCCAACCCCCTGCCATGGGCAGGGACACCTTCCACTAGACCAGGTTGCTCCAAGCCCCATCCAACCTGTCCTTGAACACTGCCAGGGATGGGGCAGCCACAGCTTCTCTGGGCAACCTGTGCCAGCACCTCACCACATTCATAGCGATATATCTTGTCTTGACTTATCATATCTTATTATGATTGATATATCATATTTTGATTTAACCATACCACCTCTGCTTTATTTCCCTTTCAATATCAGTTCACTGCAGCAGTGAATGCAAAGATAAAAATGCCGCTGTAACTTCAGTTTTTAATGGCAGTTAGCATAATATTTTGATAAAATCCCATCAACTGCTGTTGGGCTTTTTGTTGATGTAAAAAGTGTTCTGGATCGCATCTGCCTAAGGCTAGTGGGACACAGACAGTGCTTTTGCAACTTGAAGAGCTGCCACAAAAATCTCTTATTAAAAGCCATTGCCATCTTCAAGACAGTATTTTCTTTCTGTCTGATTTTTTCACCAAGCAAAAAGGTTAGTCATGGCATGTTAGAAATACAATGAATGCAATTAAGTTTGGACCATGTGATTAAACTTAATTCACTTCAGAAGAAGCTGCTTACCCTGATTAATTGCTCCAGTCTGAAAAGGGAGTAATCACTACCTTCTGGCAGAGGCAAACAAGAGCAAATCTTATTCCCTGTATGAAGAATATAATAAAGGTTATGATCTTCATCACAGACATGATTGCACGAGCAGGTATTATTCTCATATGGTAATTTTTCTTACACTTTAGTAGAAAAATTCAAAATTAAAAAATATTTTCTTATTGTGCAAAAGACATTTATACGCCAGTGCAGTATCCCAAAAAAAAAAAAAATCAAACCAAACCAATCAAACACGAAAAATAATGGCAATGCTGCTGCTCTTCATTTCATAATATAACGACATTTGTGCATAACTTAGAGCACTTCCTTTGGCTTAAGCCCTCAGGTAACTGACTTCCTGAAGGATGGGCCAGATCTGTAAAGGAAGAGATCATTTACAGGCTCCTGAAATTCTATTCCACTGGAAGGTAAATACAAATATTAAAAAAAAACATTTTTGCAAACACATTTGATACTGCCTCTTTAACTTCTTGCAGAGCTACTTCATGTCAGACTTTCCAAAGGAAAGAGCTAGGCTAGATCAGCAAGTTTGCTAGACAGGCATTCTGTAACTGTATATGGATTTTAAAAGAAACTGAAGCCATGGGAAGCTTGAACAGTAGTATTTGACAGCTATGAGCTAGCAAGAAATGATGTAACTTCTTTCTATGAATTAGTGCAGAGGCAGAATTGTTGTATTTAAGAGGACGATGAACTTGAGCTCCTGCCTTGGTTGCCCCACAGCTGGGTGCTTGGGACCTGCCCTGCTCCCCATGCTTCAGAATTCTCAGCCCCACAAAAAGTGGCCTGCTTAGAAACAGTGATTGTTCTCCTGGTCACCTCTGCCAAGCACCGAAAATGCAATTCAGTAGTGGCTCTAGAAGAGATGAGTTGCTTTCTGCAAACCCTGTGCACTGTTTAGACATATAATGAATGTAGTCTTGACTTATGGAAACTTGGCCTTTCTGCTTGGGATAGTTTTGGCTGAGGGTGTGTTCTTGCTGCCTTTTTTTAAGAAGGGAATGGCTCGTTATTTATTGCTGAATGAAACGGCAAGCACTATTAATATTGTAGCGCTGACAGAGAAAGCATTTTCCCAGTTTGGTGCTCTTTTTTCTCTTTCCCTTGTTCTCTTTCCATAAACAGATGTAAACAGACCAAAAGTTTCCTGCAAAATAGGGCAGTGAGTACAAAGTAACAATAGCAGGGTTCATCTTGTTGATGAAAAGACATATTTTATAGTACGTCTGCACATGTCAAAGCATAAAAATTGTGCTGAGATGCAGAGTTTCTGGTGTTTGCCTGCAGCCATTTTATGCTTTGCTGTATAAAGATGACAAGTATTCTGGAGTGAATTGATGAAGTAGAATGGTTTTTGACTCCTTTCTCCCCAGTTACACCATATAATGCTAGGTTTTTGCTCTGAGACTCACATCTACAAAGCCCTTTTGTGGCTATCAGTTGCAGCGGTGCTGCCCTGCCCAGAGAGCAGGAGCTCTGCCGGAGGTGGGGATGCTCTTTGGTGGCCTGAACAAGATCACTGAGCCTGCACACACCATAATTGCTATAATTTGTCAAGCTTAAGAAAAAATAAGACTTTGGGGATATATATCTTTGAAGGCTCTCTCAGCCAAATGTCTGATGTTGGGCAGACTCGCCCTACCCCCAGCATACCACACAATGCATACCAAAATTCAGGGCAAACTGAGTTCAGGCCCCTGAAACAGCTGACCTTTAAAGCTGAAATGCTTTGCAATCCCTGACTAATCGAAGCTGCCACAACTGAGTCAGAAAAATGTGCTGGGGAAGCTGAACATGAGCATTACTTATTGCTATGGGAAGAACGATATGAACTCAACCTAATATTTTTCATTCTTTTTTTTTTTTGTGCTGGATATTTACTGAAGCTCTGTCCTTCCCAGCTGATGCTTTAAATACAAAGCTACCAGACCTCATGCTTGGTTGACCAGAATATCTTGCTTTAATGCCATTTTTGTAATTATAATTACTATTATAATGCAACAGGATTGTGCTGCCTAGAGGATTTTTCTTCCTGCTATGAAGTGTACAGCAAATAGTGTAGTCTTTATTCCTGCAGTTTATCCCTACTTCCTATCTCAGGAACACTGGAACTGTGAAACTACCAGCAGCTACCCAGAGCTGGATAAATATAGGTATGGCTGTAACTGCAAGAAAGGGTGGAGACTAGGCTGTAGCAGGAAAATGCTACTTTTGCAGTAAGCTTGTGAACCTATAGTGAAGTATATTATGCAGCCAGAGCTCTACAGCTTTATTTCCTGGTCACATGAGCTTGAAGCCACAGGACAGAAATTCAAAACGTTGGTTAGAGACAAGAAATGTAAGAAAGACTTGCTTGAGAAAATACGTTTTAGACTAAACTGTTAAACAAGCTAGAGAAAGTAGCTTGTTTAATTAATTAATTAATTAATTAATTAAACCAAGCACATTAGTTAAAAAATGTTCTTTTATTGTTTAGTATTTGGTGTATACGTTCTTTTGGGAAGAGATTGTCATTTTGGTGTTTGTCCAGAGCTTATTTCTGCAGGTTATTACTCATAAGCAGAGCTTGATGGTGACAAATAAATAAGAAACGGCATAAGGAGATAGTAAGAATTGTAAGCAACAGCCCGACGGTACATCTGTTTTCTCACATTTCACATTCCCAGCACTTCAGTGCACACATGGCTTAAACGTGTTTGGACTTCATGCTCTCTTTGGGGCTGGGTGATGGTAAGGCAATGGTTATGCCAACACAATACACATGATGAGAGGGGATTGCACACCCAGTTAGTAGATGACTGCAATATCAGAAGCTTGGTGGAAAAGACAAGCAGGATAGGTAAAGCAGAAATGCCTTTTTCCTGCTAGAAATAAATCCTAGTGAGTTATATTTATGGGTTTCCTGGACACTATTCTTTCCAAATCCAGCAAATCTGTAAATGAGTCACCTTATTCCAACACACAGGGTTACACTAAAGTGAAGACCTCTTAAACTACTGCATATATAACGCTTAATGATTCTTTTCTCATTTTCCCTACACATCTACAAGTGGAAAGTATCAGAGGAATAGTGCTGTTCAGCCTTCTCTGTACTGGAAAAAGCACACATGCCTCTTTTTAGAAGCTGTCTCAGCTGGTTTGAAGCAGGGAGAAATTTTTTTCAGTTGTTACCTGCTAGAGTTACTAACAATTGCCTTGTTCCTCTTGGGTAATTTGTTTCAAAGACCGTAAAAGCCAAAAGAACTGGGGGTTTGACTGAAAAAGGTTTTGGGGGAGATTTCAGGTTTTCAGTAGCATGATCAGTGAATTATGTGGGGATTTAATTTTCTTCTGGGTTCCTTGGAAACCACCTATAGTTTAAACTTGGCAAGCTGGTTTCTTCAGTCTACCTGGTTCCTCAGTGCTCTCCATAAAGGCTGCCTTAGGATTTTATCACCTCATCATTGCTCCTGGTTCACTGATAACAGCTGAATGAAGGAAATCGCCATGTAAACTGAAGTCCTTCTGCTCCACCAGTGCTGTTGTGATTCAAATTGTTCAGATATTTTTTCTTCCATAGTGTCTGTCATTAAAAAGATAGTAACAGATGGAAGACAAAATGCTTAACCTTGCCCTCGTTATCATCCCCACAGGGTACTTCCAGGGAGGATGCTTTCACCACTTTCAGGCTAGCTTTACACTTCTTGCCCCATATCAGGACAGAACTTTGCTTTAAGTTTGAAAAGGTGTCTCTAGATGTATTCATATAAATATTGCTGTGGTAGCTGGTGCAGCTGCAGGATCTAGCTGTGAACCAGCCAGCTTGGTAACTGTTTGCTAGCAGTATAACCTCTGTGGACCAGAACTCACTGCATTCTGCAGTGACATGAGTGAAGTCAGGTAAATATCTGCACATTGATCTGGCCACAAACAGCTGTTATCAGTACTCAAGATAACACAAGTCTAAATGCCGCACCTGTACATGGCAACCCAGTATGTTATGACTGCTGGGAAAGATGACAGTAATCCCACAGACTTCCCCAGCAAGCAGCCCATACCTTTGACTCACCAACTAATGGCTTTTGGTCTCCAAGGTTATCATTCTGATAACTCTCCTGAGGACTAGAATTTATACCTTCATCATGAAATTAGAAGGGCATGGCTAGCTGAACTTCTGACAGCAGTGGGGTTTTTTTTCTTTAAACTGATGTATTTCTTCCCTGACTCCCTTCAGGTTCTCAGAAATCACTGCATTTATTCCACTGTGTCCATCGTTTTAAAATTCACTGCATGTTTCATTTCAGGCAGCACTTAGAGAAATTTACCGTATTTACAGATATATAAGCAATTCCAAGACAGCTTCTCACTGCTGCTTAGGAAGAGCCAGTGTCCAAGAAAAACACAGCAAGAATAGTGCAGTTTGATCTTTGTTAGCTTGCATCTTGGAAGACCCACATGGTTGATGCGCAGCACACAGCTGCACATAATGAGGAAATGAGCTGCACCTAAATAATGAGGAAATCCAGCAAACTGAGGTCTGTCCTTCTTCTAAGAGGCACATGCTAACTGTCCTGAAACAGATCCTGTTATTAAGGAGAATCACAAAATAATCACTTAAGAAAGACAAGCAAGTAGTTTTCCACTCTGAGGAGAGCACTCTTGTGTGCTAAATGTAGTACAGGGAGAAAAGGACCTAGCAATTTAGAGGAGAAAATATTAGATGGTAAAAATAATGAATCTCATCTGACTCTTGACTGGAAGCCCCTGTGAGGTTTTTACCTAGATAAATGCAAAAGTGAAAGGGGAGAGAAAAACAGTTAAGCTTATTTCTTCATAGCCTGTAGCAGTGCTGAGAAGGATTGCAGCCCTGAACTCCACCTGCCATGGAACAGACATGAAGGAAAGTGCTTTCTAGGCTGCATTTGAGTGCCTAACGCTCCGTTCTGAAACTTTAGACTCTCAGCTCTCAGCCTGAACTCTCAGCCCTAGATTTCTGCCTGTTGCACAGGTACTTGTAGAAAGAGCATTTGCTGGAACAAAAACCTCCTGACTTATTGGGATCTCTTTCACAGATGACACTGGTGTGGGAAAATAAACCTCTCCAACAGGATGGCCGGCTGTTCCGCAAATGGTGGTGGGAGCCTCCACTGCAATGGCCCTTGCAATAGCATCTTCAGCTGGATCAGGTGAGACTCTCCAGGCTATTGCTCTCCTGCACACATACATACAGCTGGGTTGAGGTCTCATGGGACTACTCTGGCAAGCACATGCTCTATTTCTGTCACCTTAAACTGTGGACTAAGCACCTCCTAACTATCAGCTATGTACAAAAGACTGTCCTATGTGAACCATGCGTTGGAACAGTTTCTGCTGAACACCGGTCATTCTCTGTGCGCAGTTTGGTCAGTTCTGCAGGCAGAAGGGCTCAGGGCAGCTGCTGGGACAGGTAGGTTTCCCACCTGACCTGTTACTCTGCGTGCTGAGGCATGCAACTAGTACCTGGGGTCTGCACAGCAGGTGCTGCTTGGGGGGATTTCTCTGCCCTCCCAGACCTTCCCCTAGAGAGGTCCCAGAGCTACGTGTGGAGTGCTTCAATGGCTCCTCTATGCAGATGGATGGAGATCTAGGAAAATGAATATTTTGATTATGATTTCAGTTTTACAGACCTTGCCACATTCCACGCCTTGCCACAGATTATTGCTGTGACAGTATTCATACTACTGCTGAGGTTTAGTTTTGTTTACATTCTTTGTAAAATGGACTCTTAGTACCTCTGGAACTCACTCTCTAAGATTATTCATACAGGCCTCAATTTCTTCAACAAAGCAATGAACGAGCCAACTGTAATTTGTATCAATAAGAACAAATCTGCTCCTCTCTGTGCTGTGTACCTTTAAAGGCCCTCTGAGCTCCCACCCTGCTGAAACACATCAACCACAGAGTAACTCGAAAGGTTTCCAACCATTCCCCATGCTCTGTGTCCTGTTTAAGAGCAGGATGTGGCTGCTAAGAATTTGGCTGGTCTATGAAGGGATTTGAGGTTTAGGTCAGCTGCCTTGACCACAGGCAGATCTGACCCACTGCCCTTCTGGAGGAGACAAGGAACAGCTGCTTGAGCTGCAAATGCCAATGGGACTGCTGAAGGCTTCCTCCTGCGCCAGCCCAGTGGTCACACAGTGGGAGTGGTGGTTTAGGGCAAGCATAGGAGCACCTAGGCAGCACTGCCAGCCCCAAGGCTCATAAGGAGCAGCATCCAGGCTGGCACAGGGGCACAGGAGTCTGCTGGTGGGGAAAAAAAAAGATGTGGTTAAAATACGAAAGTCTGGTGAACTGGAAGTCTGGGACAGCTACCCACTGAGCTACAAGGCACTCATGTTGACAGCCTCTTACCTGGCACTGTAAGCGTAGAAAAATGTATATGCGCACACATATATGTACAGAAGAGATTCTGCTGTAGAGTGTTTCTAGCTGTGTACATGGCTAAAAATAATTGCAAGGAACAGATTAGTAGCAACTGCCGTCTGAACATTTATTTGCCTGTCCTCAGATAGTTTAGCAAAATAAAAGCGATTGCATTCAAACATCAGGGGAAAGTTGACTTTGACTTTAAAGTGAGAGACATGTATGTTTAAATATTCCATAGTGATGTGAAGGCAGGAAGTCCCTTTTTTTTTTTTTTTAATCTTTTTTTTTTTTTATCTTTTTTTTAATCTTAATGGAAAGGGTAAAAAAATATTTCAGCTGTACAGCTACTGCTATGCTGCTAAGTGGTGTGCTGCAGGGAACAGCTGTCTGTCTTTCAGAGCTGTAATACGCAGCATATATACCCATGCACCACTGGTGCAAAAGTCCTACTTCCCCTGTGGTTACAAGGAATTACGCCGCCACAATCACATTGCTAAATATGGTCCACAGAAGTCAAAGTGTACACGTAAAAAGACCCACTAACTAATCCTTGCAAAATCCAGGAAGGTAAAACATGTACTGTTATCTGTGTTCTACAAGGGGATGAGCCTAAAAAGATGGAATGCATCAGTGATTACTTGTAAGCTAATCTTAAAGTCCCAGATCTATGAACTGCTACTTTCAGTGCTTCCTTGGATGTCCTGATATTTTCTTAAGGAGGTAACTAGCCTCATACTCACTAAGGGCAAACCAAATTTCTATGCTAAATATCCCCAAAAGCATACCACAACAGGTCTGGGTATTGAGCCAAATGAAAGATGATTCCAGAGTGTAATAGATTGTAGAAATCACTCTTGGTCTGATCAAAGAAACTGTTTAAAACCTGGATTTAAACCCAGAGCAAGTGCTCAAATGCCCTCCAGTGACACAGGCTGCCAAGGCTTGCCCTTCCCCCCACCTCTCTGGGTGCTGAGCAGAACCTGCATTCTTTCCTTACCTCAGGGCAACCACTGCCTGGGATATGACACAGCAGCAGTGATGAGAAGTGTGGAGAGAGAGAAAAGAGATGTTACTATTCCTACCTACACCTACTTTTAACTCTGCATGCTTATACAGGCTTTTATGAGGTTATTATGGTTGGCCCAAGTTCAGCAAGAACAAATCAGGCAAGCAGCTGAACAAAGCCTTGGCATTTCAGACCTATGACAGTGTGGGAGCATCCAAGCTTGTATCCAAGCATGCCTCGGGATCCAGCAAAGTTTCCAGAAAAGATTTGACAGTTTCTTTTTTATGTCTGAGGGATGCAAGTAGCAGCGACCCTGGATATTCGGCTTTTAGTAAATTACATTACTGAAAAACAATGTTTTGATTATATTAAATAGCTGTCAGCCTCTGATGTTGTTCAGCAATTTGAACTGCTGATCTTTTACATGGATTTTTTTTTTCCTTAAAGAAAATATTTAGCTAATACCATTAAATCAATGAAAAAATACACTTTCCTGCCATCCCTGGAGACATTCAAGGCCAGGCTGGATGTCTTCAGGATGTCCCTGCTCACTGCAGGGGGATTGGATGAGATGACCTTTGAAAGTCCCTTCCAACACAAACTACGCTATGATTCTATCATATATTCTCTTTGATTTTTACTGATTTGCAAGCACCTCTGTCTCTACTCATAGTCATTGTGAGAAAATGTTGCTTTCAAGTTTTTTCTGGCTCATACTTGTTTATGTTTTGTTCTGATATGGTCAGCTTCTCATATTACATGTAGTTTAAACTGAAAATACATGGTGGTAAAACAAAATTTCTATGATTATTTTGTGGGTTACCCTTAAACTGACTGGTAGAGGTTTAGAAGCATAAAGCAATTAGTGGGAAAAGGAGAAAGGGCTGAGATTCCTGAAAGGGAGATGTCGTCAAGCCATTTTCCAGACCTCCTCCTATGGTGTTTGAAACTTGTCAGCTCACCTGCATGACCCGCTGGTGAGGATGACCATACAGAAAATGACCGTTTCCTTAGACCCTTAGTCTTGTGAGGACTCAGCACATGCTTCGCTTTCTGAATATAACTAACCCTGCTGAATTTGGTACAGTTTGAGGACTGCGTACATAAGCACAGTTAAATACAGAGAGGAATGTGGCCTTCAGCCTCAATATTTCCAAAAGCACAAATAGAAATGGCCTCGAGCTGTGCCAGGTAAGGTTTAGATTAAAGATTAGGAAAAAATTCTTCACCAAACTGGTTGCCAAGCATTGGCACAGGCTTTCCAGGGCGGTGGTGGAATCACCATTCCTGGGGGTATTTAAGACATGTAGATGTGACACTTAGAGGAATGGTTTAGTGGTGGGCTTGGGGCAGTGGCAGGTTAAGGGTTGAACATGATGATCTTTAAGGTCTTTTGTAGCCTAAATGATTCTATGAGAAGCAAGTCCATTTTTTTTCTTCTTTTGAATCTACAGGAATTACATCATAGCATGTTCCATCACCTCATGGTATGTGGGGATCAACATAATTTTAATTAGGCACATAAAATACATAAAGAACAAATGGAAGGTAGTATGACAGCTTTAGAAGAGCCCCTTGGGGCTGTAAAGGTGTCCTGTCCGTGTCAGTGCAGGAGCCACCAAGAGGTCACTGAAAGAGTCTTTTTACAAGGCAATCTGCATAGGTACAATACTGTCCTTTCCAAAGTCAGTTCAAGCTTCTGCTTTGGAGTCCACACAGCCAAGGTTTAACCTTTAATATTTCTAGTACCTTGGATAGACATTGCTTATTCTTGTACAGAAAAAGAAACAAAACAAAAAACTCAGAAGGTACAGTTCCACCCTTGTCTTGCCTGTCAGGTTCGTCTCTGACACACTCTTATTTTTAGACATCCAGCTGTCTTTTGCTGGTTTTCATTGCAACGGTTGATTTACAGGTGATAAGTACTGAGGAACATTTATATTTGTTACAATATCACAGAAACATGTAGCGGCTGCTCTCAAAGGATCTGGTGTCTAAGGCTGCCTGCTTTCAAATATCCAACCAACCAATTCTCTCCAAAGAGTCACCTTCAAGATCCACAGTCCTGGACATCAATGTTGGAGCCTCCTGTCAACACCTGTTCCAAGAGGGGAATGGAGATATGACTGGAAGGGTATGCTGCCTGTGCCTGTACTGTCTCTCACAGATCCTACAGTTGTTAATGCTGATGGTAGTAGTGCCCAGAAGTGTGAATTTGTGCAAACCACTGAGGACTGGTAAAATTTTGCTGCTTTTGGAGGCATTACTTTGAGCACTTAAAGTCCTGTCTGCTTATGATGTCAGAAATAATATCCACATTCAAGACATTATCATAGACTCATAGAATGGTTGGGGTTGGAAAAGACTCTAAGATCATCTAGTTCCAACCTCCCTGCCACAGGCAGGGATACAACACACTAGACTATATCACCCAAGGCTTTGTCCAACCTGGGCATTGGTATATGCTGTTTATTACCTGTTATGTATTAGCTTCAACAAGCAGGATATGGTTTTCTTCATACAGTCTTACATCACCTACAAACCCTTCTGTTTCTAATAGACATTGACAACATGATGAAAGAGAATATTCCATGCCATTCCAGAGAAGATTAGACACATTTTTATTTGCTAATACATTCCACTTCCACTATATTTACTGTTGTAACAGTTGGACAGAAAAAGATGTTTGGTAACTGATGAAGCAACTTAATAAAGTTATGATGTCTGCAGGGGATTGCTATTGTGTTACTGTGTTAGTCCCTCACAGTGTGACTATGTATCCAGTTAGTTAGAGTTCAAAACGGTTTATATATTTGATGAAAAGATTAAAATAGAATTTTAAGTAGGAAAACAACAGTACAGAAATTCTCTAAATTGGATATGATTTATTTTTTTAATCATGTCTGGCAATGGATTGTTTTGTTTGCATTAGTCAAGGAAAGGTTTTAATCACTCAGCTGTTCCTAATCAAATCCTACAGCTAATTGTCTGAAAAGGTGTGATAACCAAAACCATTTGTAAAAGCCAACAGTTTTGTGCACCTCAGCAGAAATAACACTGCTGAAAATTTGTACCAGAAGTATTCTTTGCCATGATGCTTTTTCTCATGCAACAACTTTGTACCCAGACTAGCCATCACATATCAATAATGATATCAAATAGCTGGTGGTCAATGAGAACTGTTAGAATGTATTAATTTGATTAACAATAGCAAATTCTTTTTTTGTAATTCATCTGGAATTAACACAATGAACAATTTAGGAATTGCAACTCATATCTGGAAATGCCTAGCATTTGTGGAAACTTATGTTTCCAGAAACAGCTAATGGTTCCTGTATTATTCATTGTGCTGGTTCCCAGACTACTTGCAGCCCCCAAAAAATAAAAAAAAAATAAAGAAGAGAAAATGCTATTGTCTGCAAGTAATTTGCAAGTAAGCAAAGTGTGAGCAAGCCAGTTACAATATAGAGCAAAGTGTCTCCAAGGTTCATCTTTGACTTTGCACTGTCGAAGGCACGGGTAAATTTCCCAACACTTTCAACACGAGTTAAAGAAACCTTGTTTGGGGTCCTCATCGTCTGAGTATCTTAGTTACTAAGGTAGTTATTTTCTCCATTTACACTGAGCTGCTTTGGTCTCCTGATCTTTTTTGTCACTGCAGCAGAAGCAACAGCAGCAAACATGCAGATACCATTCTCAGAGGTGTGCTCACATTCTAGGCAGTGAATTAAGACTCAAGTGATCCTTTGTAGAAAAAAAGAGGGGAAAGAACACTGATAAATGTAATAAGACAAGCAAAAGATTTTATAATGTGCAAATAATGTTATTTAAATAACTGCCCCAGAACTAGTGGTCCTAGCTATGATATATAACTTGTAAGCCTTCTCAAATACTGTAGTATAATGCTCATTGCTCAATTTAACCCTTCTGAAAAGCCTATGCATACATTTTCAGGAATGCAAGAAACCACCATAAAACAAGCTTGAGTTTGCAGCTCATTTATCCATGATCCCAGCTGGATTACTTTGAAAGAAAGGTAGGTGATTTTTAATAGATGTCTAAGTGTGTTTTGATAAGTGCATCCTTCTCAGCAACCAGACCTCCTTGTTAGTTCAAATTCTTCAGTGTTACAAGTTAATCAAAAGATTACACGCTTCTGTCTATGGTGGGGGTTTGGGTTTTGTTTGTCAGAAATTAATGTTATAGAGCTTGACCTGATGCTTTGCAGGGTGGATCGGTTCAAATGTGTCAGTAGTAGGAGAAGATGAGCAAAACATGTTTCTTTGAAGATAAATACATAAAAATATGTCAGTAATTGCAATGGCAATGCCGCTTACTTGCAGTGTGGTTGACAAATCCTGGATGGCAGCCCAACCCCATAGCCCTTCTGAAAGTGCAGTTTCCTGGGGCAGCAAAGGTCAAGTACACCTCAAAATCACACTCCGCACAAGGTGCTTTGGGAGGCAAGTGTGAAGGTTAAGTAGAAAATGAAAGAACCTGTGTGGTTCAATTCTCAAAGAAATCTTTGCTGCTATTCCAAGCATTTTCATCTCTGGTAAACTACTCCTTCATCAAATTTGCATTCAAATGACTCCAGTGCAATAAGAGGTTAACAAAACACAGGATATGCCACCTCTTGCCATCATCCTATGTGCAGATGTATAAAAAATTAGTGATTTTGAAGTCCAGTACCATACCACTCCAGGAGCATAACCTGCAAAATATATGGTAAAATGACAGAATAAGCAGTGACTTAACAGGTTTGAAAACAAAGGTGAAATCCCACCTCCTACCAAATGTGCGGCACAGTGCCAGGGGCCAACTTTTATCCAGAGGTTATTGCTAGGCCATCACACTGTGCAACAGGGGAGACAAAAAGGGGAATATTCACTGCCTTTTGTTTGTTTGTTTCACAGCAATATTTGTGGCTCTGAATGTGCCTGCCTTAAGCTATTTGGTAAATGGGGTGAAAGAGGCCACACACTCCCACTATTCCTTTCTAGTTCATTGTTGCTGCCACCTACAGATTTAACACTGGAAACTTAATTGCATAGGATCTTCCTTGGGAGAAGACTGGGAGAGGATGCAGAGGCAACCCTGTAGTTGTGGACAGGCTCCCTCTGCTCCGAAGGCTGCTGGCCCTGAATAAGTGGTGTACGTTGCAGCCATTTAACCCACGGGGAGTTGTCCTGACTGTGGGTTACTCTTGTATAGAGGATGGGTTGACCTACCCTGCCTTCAAGACTTGAATGTGCCCTCTTAATTTTCATGTCAAAGAGTTGACACAGCTTTGCTTTGGTTTGATTGAACCTCCTTAGGGATCTGAATATTAAAGTGCTCTAAATGCCCCCAAAACTTCTCACTGTGAAATGGAAGCATTTATTCTGCTACAAGAGGGAAGATGCTCTTCTTTGTGCTTCCGTAGGTTTGGGCACTGAGACCCTTCAGCAAGTTGATGCTCGTACATACCCTGTCTAACCCTGGAGGAAACCCTTCCAGGTCTGCCAAGTCACTGCAGTACTGTTGTCAGGTTTTGTGCCCCAGCAAGAAAGTCTGTAGGGAAAATCAGGTTGATCAACTGGCACAGGCTCTGGGAGCATAAAATCCAGTGGGATTAATGTACCAAAATGGACTGATTTGTGAGAACAAACATGGTGTTCAGAGGCCCTGAATGCCAGCAGCAAGGTTGGGGCTTTCTCATCCAAGGCAACCAACCTGGAAGAGCTGTAATATTTCCTAAGCCTAAATTGTCTTGCAAACTTTATTCAGTCCAGCTTCTTTCCATTAAAGCTGATCATATGTCTTTGCTTCTTGACTGTAAATGTGAAAACAGGCAGGTAGTGTTCCTGCAGCTCTGCAGAGCACCCCATGCACTTTGGTTCTAAAGGCCTGCAGAGCCACAAGCCAGTCATCTCAAATGCTGGTTCCTAAGCTGTGCCATTCTGAATAACAGTCGTAAATTGTAGCAGGAGGTATAAATTCCCAATCGATATTCTGCACCAACCTCAGGCATGGGAGAATAACACAGTGTTAGAACTGCTGAATGAGTGCTCTGTGTTCACCGAGTCATTAAAAACCTGTGGAACAGTCAACCACGACTGCACAAAAATAAATAGAGCTGAAGGTAAATAGTACCCCTTCACCTGCTTCTTCAAGTAGAATTTTATAAGAATATTTGTTAAAGGGAATGATTTTTTTTTTTTTTTAACAGCAAGATTTTGGTATATTTCAATTGAAACCATATGTTTGGACTTCTGCTGCTTAAATACATAGTCAGCCTAGTTTTAAATTTAATACACTGTTAAAGAACTTAAATAAAAATCTGAGTGAACGTATTAGGATACAAAAAGGATGTTTCCAACTCCTTAAAACCAGATCTGGGAATACAAGTGAATTTTACTACAGAAGCATATTTGGTTTATTCCTTATTTGCTACATTAGGAAAGGTATGGGTGAGAGGAGATTAAACCAGTTAACTCCTAGGATTTAATATTTTTTTTGGTCATTTTCCATCTTCTTTCTCACCTTTGTATGCAGAAAGGATACTTTATAAATACTTCAGGTTTATCTGAAGCAGAGAATAGAAGGGATAAACCATTGTGGAGACATGTTTAATAAAACTGTGTGCAGTTGCTTAGCCTGAACAGGTAGGCTCCCACTCTAAATTCATGAGCAGGGATTTTAAAGCATTGTTGAGAAGAGGAAATTTGATGACTAACCAGTGTAAAGTGTCAGGATCTACCGTTTAGTCAGGAATCCATCCCCAATCCTAATACATAAGATTATGTGTGTAAATCAGAAAATGCCACCTTTACAAAGGTGCAAAAACTGGAAATTATACAGTGTAAATCTACTTCAGTTGTTGGGGAATTATCTAGGTGCTCCTGCTCCGGCAGGGGGATTGGACTAGATGATCTTTCGAGGTCCCTTCCAATCTCTAGCATACTGTGATACTGTGATACTGTGATACTGTGAACTGACCTAGAGAATAGGCCTGGTGAGATTCAGCTTTCAGAAAATGTAGATATTTTTAAGATCCTGTCTCAAATGAGTACCTAAAATCACAGGGCTGCAAATCCTGAGCAATTGTATCAGTGCATTAATCCCATTGGAAATGACACCAGTATTTCACCACCAGACTCTCTTAGATTTCTTCCAAGGCTCTTATGCAAATTCTTTTCCAGTCCCAGCTGAGCAGAACATGTCAAGATTGCAAGCTGCTTCTATTTTGTATGAGAGAGAGAGGAGAAAAATTGGGGGGTGGGGGGGCGGATTAAATCCTAAAATAAATCCTATTTTAATCCTAACAGGTTACAGGCAAGGAGAATGCATTATCATAACTAATTATTGAACTATGTACCTGTAACAACTGCAAAGTATATTTTCACGTGCATCCTTTTCACATTCACATAGAGCATTAAAAATAACGTAGAAAGGACTGAAAATCAAATCAACATTTTAACAGCACAATCCACTGTCTCTGTAACAAACCACATTTACAGTAATGGGAGAATTTCCCCATGTGCTGGCCAATGATGCTTTTTTAAGTGTTTTTATTTCCACCGAGGAAGTGTTATTATTTCCACATCAGGAAGCTTGCTGAAGAAATACTAGTGATATCCCTTTTGGGGTTCAAGGTTTTCACCAACAGGCAGAAACTGCACTAGTAGAACGCCAGTAAATACTCAGCTTGCTTCATCTGTCCTTTAGCCTCTTCCCTTCTTAGGAGGCATCCAGATGCATCACTTCTCTTTTCAAAAATAACCTGAGCACATCCTCAATTTTCTGTTTGAAGAATATGTTTACATAAAGTAAACCAGCACCTACTACAAAGACAGGCTGTGGTAAAACTTCTGGGTTTTCTGCCAACTTTGAGCTCATTTTGGTGTTGGCTAAAGTTGGAGTAGATTCAATACTAATTGCATATTCTTCTGAGACAACCAGCTTGACATACCCTTTCTATTAGTTGTATTCACGTTCAACCTCATACCCATTGCTTCCTAAAACTACTTGTGGGTTTTGAATTCAGTTTTCTGTATTGCTTATCCAAGAATGGCCAGTGCTAAAGGGCTCAGAGGATTCTATGCCCAGAACCAGCTATGGTTTCAGGCTCAAATCTCTGAAGAAGAAAAGGGTTATCAGATTCTGTCAGCCTTAAACTTCACGTAGCAGTGAAGGTGGTTTCTCTACAAATGTGTATTTGAGAAATCTCTTGTTCAGCTGTTTGAATTCTGAATTAAACACATTTTCTGAAAAATTAAAAATTTCAGTACAACAACAGATAAGCATGCTGGTCCTGAAACGTTCAGTACAGTTCATGCTTCAGCATATTCATTCCAAAGTTCTGTTGTATTTGAAAATTATACTTACTGAATATGAAATGTGTTATACAAGTTTCATTCTACAAGTCCTTCTTTATTCTGCAGAATTTCTGGTAGATTCTTATGTCAATTTTCCTACCAGAAAACCCTAAACCCTGGCATTATTCTTTCATGGGCTATTTTATGCCCACCTCGCTGCCATTTGAACATTTAGTGCTACACCCTACAATTAGAAATTACACACACGTGTTTGTTAGTCTCATGTTTAAACAAGGTATCGTTATGTAAAGCCAGAGAACAGTTCACAGCTGGAAAACAGAAGCCAATAGCCAGAAAACAACATTTATACCCTAAAGCCTGTGGGGCCTTTAGGACCACATAGCATATATCTATTCTCCAAATTAATGGCCTTATATATCTAAAACATTCTGATGCTGCAGAGTTTACTGTGATCTGCCACAGAAATAGCAAGCACATGTGAGCCAAGAATGAGAGATGAAGCAAACGTCAACTGAAATCCAGTGCTGAGCTGAATATTTGCCATCTGTTTATAGGCAGTTTCTGGGCTGGAGGCTGACTTTGGTGCTGTCGCATAAGTGGTTATGCAGAGTAAATTCTGCAGTTCTTTATAGTACTATAAACCTAATGCTGTTCAGTGGAAAAACAATGACTTCACCACAGAACAGTGTATCATGCCAAGTATTTGTAAAACAACAGTATCAGAATGCTGCTTCCTTTTCATTTCCAGGACTTTTTCCATGTTTTATTCTTGGGCAGGCACAGAAGGTAAAAGACTGTCATCCTGAAATCAGGGGGTATTTTGACAATAGCAGGATTTCAATTACAACCTTCATGGGAGCATGTCACAAGAAGCAGCTATTTCTTGGATGCATCCCAAAAGCTCCCCAGATATCTGATCTCATACAAATATACCCCTATGGGTTCCCAACAGAATGTTCATCAGAAAACACCTTGCTCTCTTCCCTGGTTGTCTCCACCCCACATTTCTGGTATTCCTGAGAAATTCCCTTCTGTCCTCTTTCAGTTTGATTGCCCTTTGGGCCTTCCACATAATGCCAGAAATTACTTTGAGAACTCTAGGCCGGCACTGATATTTATAATGTTATTTCAGCCATTGCTGTGATGTTCCTCCTCCAATGAACTGTGATGAAAATGTCCGACGCTTGAAGCCACGTGGTTTTATAAGCAGTTTAAGTGTATCCATGTGAGGTTATCTCACAGCAGTCTTAAGACTTTTGTCTCCTTAGATGTGATTTTGGAAAGAATAATGACTACTCATGCACATTATTGTTCTGTCAATGCGAGCAAACATCTTTTCCATTGTTTGATGCTTTTCAGTTAAAACTTAGGAATCTGTTGTGTCGTAATCCTGAACCATTAATAGGTATTTTCTTGGATCAGGCTGTTGTGTATCTTTCAGTAAGTCCCAGCTTTTACCAAAGCTTTGTTCATTGAGACACCAAGGCTGCAGATCCCTTATTGCAGACTTCCTTCAGAAGCAGATGTTCCAAGTGGGTTACTTGGGGAGAGACTATTTTGAAGCGAAATTTAAATAAAACTTGGATAATGCACATTGGGTTAAAAACAGTAGTGGAGGGGAGCTGGCGGCTGCAGCAGGGAGCAACAGAAACCTCTTAATCTCTTAATGTATGAAGACAGGGAGAAAAAGTATTTACTGGGCCTGAATTTTTTATCAGTGGCACTGGTGAAAGCATAACCATTCTGACAACTCAACCACAACTCTTTGTGGTCAATGGCTCAATGTCTGGCTGGAGACCAGTAACGAGTGGCGTCCCTCAGGGATCGGTGTTGGGACTGGTCTTGTTTAACATCTTTGTTGGTGACATGGACAGTGGGATCGAGTGCGCCCTCAGAAAGATTGCTGATGACACCAAGTTGTGCGGTTCAGTTGATACCCTGGAGGGAAGGAATGCCATTCAGGGGGACCTTGACACACTTGTGAGGTGGGCTGATGCCAACCTCATGAAGTTTAACCATGCCAAGTGCAAGGTCCTACACCTGGATCGGACCAATCCCAGGCACAGCTACAGGTTAAGCAGAGAAGAGATTCAGAGCAGCCCTGCGGAGAAGGACTTGGGGGTGTTGGTTGATGAGAAAATGAGCATGGGCTGGCAGTGTGCGCTTGCAGCCCAGAAAGCCAACCGTATCCTGGGCTGCATCAAAAGGAGCATGACCAGCAGGTTGAAGGAGGTGATCCTGCCCCTCTACTCTGCTCTTGTGAGATCTCACCTGGAGTATTGTGTGCAGTTCTGGTGTCCTCAACATAAAAAGGACATGGAACTGTTGGAACAAGTCCAGAGAAGGGCCACGAGGATGATCAGGGGACTGGAGCACCTCCTGTGTGAAGACAGGCTGAGGAAGTTGGGGCTGTTCAGCCTGGAGAAGAGAAGGCTGCGTGGAGACCTCATAGCAGCCTTCCAGTATCTGAAGGGGGCCTATAGGGATGCTGGAGAGGGACTCTTTGTTAGGGACTGTAGTGATAGGACAAGGGGTAACGGGTTCAAACTTAAGCATGGGAAGTTTAGATTGGATATAAGAAGGAAATTCTTTCCTGTTAGGGTGGTGAGGCACTGGAATGGGTTGCCCAGGGAGGTTGTGAATGCTCCATCCCTGGCAGTGTTCAAGACCAGGTTGGATGAGGCCTTGGGTTATATGATTTAGCGTGAGGTGTCCCTGCCCATGGCAGGGGGGTTGGAACTAGATGATCTTAAGGTCCTTTCCAACCCTAATTATTCTATGATTCTATGACAAAGCTAGAGTTGAGTGATTTACAGTATGGTATTTCCATGAAGAGACCTCAGAAGTGGAGTCCATCACAACTCAAGTATTAGCCAAACCATCAACTGGCAGTAATGCCCACCTGGGTGGAAACTTCTGTAGATAAAGTACCATGGCTGGCAAAGAATTGTGAACCAACTAACATATTAGGCGAAACAAGAGCATCCTGGGAATAAAACTGATTGAAAGAGCCCTTGTTGTCAAACACAGACAGAGGACAAATGCCAAGCAGGCTCAGTTGTATAAGCTTTAAGCCTTTTATAGAAAGCTGAAGCACAAAAGTTTAGCCTAATCCAACCTATTTATATGAGTGCTTGCTGAACTTAATTACGAATTAAAAATGTTTCCAAATGTGTGGAGTGTTTCTGTTTGCATAGCTAATCTGTCCTGGCTTCTCAGCAGTGTGCAAGAAGTTGTCTGAACTCGGCAAACGTTGCTCATCCTGAGGTGTGCGTATGCATGATCTTAACTGATTCTGGGGAGACTACTTTAAAGTCATTCATTAAGTAAAGGGTTCAGCTACTACCTTTGCTGTCTCTGGGTTAGGTTTTTGTTGGTTGGCTGACTGGCTGGTCTAATTTTTGCTCTTTTTTCTTGGTGTTTGTTAGTTTTCTGACCTTCAGCACTTATGTAAAGCTTTTCAGTAGGCTCTAAAGTCAATACTCAGGAATGCTGATTATCACAGTTTGTTGTGAAGTGTTAAAGGCCACACTGAGGTGAGAGCTTGCATTCAGTGCTGCTGTGTCATACCTTAAAGGGCCTGGCCATGTAGTTAGCCCATCACTGAGCTCCCAGGAACCTCCTGACCTACCCATTGATAGTGGGACACCTGGCAACAGAGTCAGAAGCCAGCCACCAGAGCTGGTTACATCGAGAGAGGGACCTCGCTCGAGCCTCTCGAGGAACTGCAAGCAAGGAAAGGAGGAGCTTGTGGAACTCAGCACACTTGAGAAGCTAGTCTACAGCTTCACACATGCACCCAGAGACAGGATAGGCTTGTGATTATAAAGAACGAAGATGCCGTGAAGGAAGGGGCTTGAGACTGTTTAAAACTTAGATGTTCAGAGTCATGCCAGTGTAAGAAATGGTAGAGCCAAAGTCTCCTAGGCCACATGAAGATTTTGTCTGCAGTGCCCAGCATGAAAAAAGCAGAGGTACAACAGAAGTGTCTGGCCTGTTTTCCAAGAAAGGTAACCATAAGCATCCTAATTATTTACAACATGCAGAAAGTATCAGGATGATAGTTACTTACATTAAGGAGGGAATATAAATATGCATGCATGCAAAGCCTTCACCAACAGCAGTGGGAGTTTTAACTTTGGATGACTACAGGATCTGGTATAATCTCTGCTCACTGGTGATATTATCCATGAAGGAGGGAAGATGACAATGTGAAAGGAGCTGGTAACTTTACAGACCTTCTTTTTGCTATCTCACTTTGATTTAACAACTCAAAATATAGCAAAGATAGATTCATATGAGCTACATGCAAGGTTCATCTCTGACATAATCCAGCTACTAGACTGATGCAGAATGATGTTTCATGAAATGCTCAAAATTTTATACGGTCAGCCCTGTAGGGCAAACTGTGTTTAGACTTTCCCCAATCATATCTGACATTAGAAGATCAGATTTTATATTTCATTTCTGTATCAAGGTGTGTCGCATTGCACTTTATACTTGAACCTGGTCTACTGGGAGGTGTCCCTGCCCATGGCAGGGGAATTGGAACTGAATGATCTTAAGGTCCTTTCCAACCCAAACCATTCTGTGATTCTGTGAACCCACACCTTTTTCCTTCTCACCTTTTTGACCGGTGAGGGACTAAGCATGTTTGCAGCTTTGCCGCGTCCCCATGCGTTTGCTGGGAAGCTGCGGTGAAAATGAGGCAATGAGCACACCAGTCGTTTCTAGCAAGAAAGTGAGGAAAGCCGAGCCGTTCCAGGTTTGGAGGTTTTGTTTATTAAGGGGATAAAGGTGTACGTGTCTTCCGGCAGCCCCCGGCGCTGGACAGCCCCTAGGGGGAGATGACGAGGGGCGGTGCCCACCGGGGCCGGCAGCTGGTGCCCGGGGCGGGCTGGGGGTGGAAGCCGCCCGGCCCTGCTCGGCGCTGGGGCCGTTTCCTTTTCGCGCCGTCTGCCCGGCTTTTAAAGGCGGTGCGCCCGCTCCCGGCCCTAGAGCGCCGCCGGGCTTCTGAGCTGCAGTCCGTCCGGCGGCCACCCCAACCCGGCCCGACCCAGTTCGGCTGCCGCGGAGCCCCCGTGCCCACGGGGCGGCAGCGGCTGTGCCTGGGGACCTCCCCATGGGTATCAGTCGGGGACAGCGTGGCGGGGCACTGCCCTAGGCTGCCCGGCGCCGGACACAGCATGCCGGCAGCGCTGCGCCTGCTGTTCCTGTGGTGCCTGTGCAGTTTCTGCCGCGGGTACTTTGAGGGGCCGCTGTACCCCGAGATGTCCAATGGGACCCTGCACCACTACTTCGTCCCCGATGGGGACTACGAGGAGAACGACGACCCCGAGCGGTGCCAGTTGCTGTTCAGGGTGAGCGAGCAGCGGCGGTGCGGCACAGCGGCGGTGGCTGGCGGCGGGCTCAGCCTGCGGGAGGAGCTGACGGTGCTGGGCCGGCAGGTGGAGGACGCGGGCCGGGTGCTGGAGGGCATCGGCAAGAGCATCTCCTACGACCTGGACGGTGAGGAGAGCTACAGCACCTACCTGCGCCGAGAATCCGCTCAGATCAGCGACGCCTACTCTAGCTCAGACCGGTCGCTGAGCGAGCTGGAGGGCAAGTTCCGTCAGGGCCAGGAGCAGGGGGCTCGGGAGGAGGCTCGCCTGGGCGACAGCTTCCTGGGGCTGCTGCTGCACGCCCGCGCCCTGCTCCGGGAGACCCGACACATCTCCAGCGGGCTGCGGGACAAGCACGACCTCCTCGCCCTCACCGTCCGCAGCCACGGCGCACGCCTCAGCCGCCTCAAGAACGACTATCTCCGCGCCTGAGGCGGACACCCAGCCGGCCTCCAGCCTCCCGCACCGGGCTCTGCCCGGCAGGAGCACCGCCGGGCCCGGAAAAAGAACTTATTTATTATGTTTGACTCCCTAAACAAATCTCGCTTTTCTATAAGCCAGGAGGGTAGAGGTATGTTTAAGTTAATATCCCGTATTTAAAAATATCGCCTTGTGTTATGTCCTTCATCTTTGGTTACAAAGCAAAGTGAGCTTTTTCGTCTCCAATTCCCCGCCGTTGGTTTATGTATCGCCTGTTCTACTGCAGCTCACCTGCTGCAAATGTGGATAAGGCGAGGTGCTTGCCTGCCGCTCCCAAACTCACGTTAATGATGCTTAACTTGTTTTTGTACTCTCCTTCGCGGTGAAACCTCTGGCTGTCTATTAATTTTCTTAATCTGTTGTAATGGTATGTACCCTACACACGTTAAACGTTGTTCTCTTACATAACTTAAAGCTGTGATTTCTATTTGTGTTCTGAAAGATGGAAACTATTCTGACAGGATTTGTACTCTTCCAGGCTTGCTTATCTGTGACTTTAAGCTATCACAACCCCAAAAGCCAGCCAAAAAGGCTGATGTCAGATCCCAAGAATGCTGATGCATGTCTTTGTAGTAAGAAGGAGCCCTAGCAGTGATTGTAGTTTCAGATCCCAAATATGAGAGCCAGGTTTCTTAGAGCATGTTTCTAAAGCAGACAAAAAGGTTTTGTCTGTACCAGCACAGTGACATATCTTGTTGGTGCCTTTGTACTTTTGCTAGCTAAGCTATTAATAACATTATTTCTGTTCCTAGACAATAGCAAAAGTGCCTAGTGGGTAGGAGGGGGAAGGCTGTTTGGGTTTTTAATTTGCTATTTAATTGTCAATTTGGGGTAATATGGCTACTAGGTTACAGATACTGCAGGGGGAATCACTGGGTGAAAAAAAGTTCATATGTTGTTTTAATAAATATTTAAAAACCATGTTAAAGGCCACATTTTTTTTCTTTTATTGTTCTGCTTGGGATGCTCTTGATTTAAACCATGCTGTTGTAATATGTCTTTTCAGCAAAAAAAAATTATGAGTGTGTAGATCCTGCCAAATGAAATAACTTGCTTTTTAGTAAGAACAAATAAAAATGTGTAGACACAAGAGGTAAGCAAGTTTCCTTACAAGCAGTGTTACAAAAAAATTGTAGGGAAGATTTATTTGAGTTTGTAAGCCTTTTTCAGAAACTTAGCCACCTCATGGCACTGGAAGAAAGGCTGCATGATGCATGATTTAGGTTTGATCTTCTTAACCCTCTTTGAGTTCAGTGATACTTTGATCTGCAAACCATCCAGTTGGTAAGTTACTCCGCAGTGTACTGGGTCAACATAAGTCATCTGGGACCAGAGTGCTGAAGCACTGCGAAGTGTCTGGTGAAGGTATGTGCTTACAGAACTGCTGGACCATCCAGGCAGCTTGCTTTCACCAGAAGCTGGGAGGTGTAGCTCCTAGCAGGATACCTTAGGCGTTAATTTGCACCTTAAGACCCCGAATGTCTGTAAAGATCTACCTGGAAAAAAGAAAATGAAACATTTTATTGACTGTCTTTGATGTAATTACTCAATGTTACGTTCAAGTCTCTTGCCGAGCTAGAAGGTATAGCAGGTTCTAGCTCTTAAAAAATAACATTACTTTGTGATTCTTTCTTTCTCGCTAGGGTTAGCTGTAACAACACTACCAAACGGGGCCAGCTGAGTCACCAAGTCCTATCTGTCTGCTATCACAGCAGATCATACAGGATTTCTGGGATGGACCAAGCTCTAGAAGTACCTGCGGGTTTCACTGGCATCCAGTTTCAACTTTCTCTCTGAGTCTTGCCTGCTTAGAAGTAGGTGCCAAAGATGTCATGCCATTTGTGCCCAGATGCTTCTTAAAAGGCGTTTTAGACTCTGCTCACTTTCAGAGACATTGGTTATAACATGAATTGTAAACATCAGTAAAGAAACTAAAATGTCAGGAGGTGCTAGGGTTTTTAGCCATGACAGCAATATTCATAATCCTAATGGAAAAATGGCAGTAGTAGTGTGAAACACGACTTTAAGCAGCTTGGCTAGTCTAATTTCAGTCAAGCTCAAACTATCCCAACATACATGGCATACCGAAAGAGTACATATTTGCAGAGGGCTTACTTTCCAAAGCAGGAGATTACATGACCCATGGAGATATATAGTGTAATTCATTCTGCTCAATACCGCTGTATTTAAGTTGGTCATCTAATGAAACAAAACCATGGTTCTTTAAAATCCACACTAATGTTTCATACATAATTTTTTAAAATAATCACATTTTGATAAATAACTCTGTTGATTTAGGTTTCAGCAAAATATAAACATTGTTTATCTTTGGAATTGAAACAAAATCATAATTCTGCTCCGTAATGGCTACAAGAGGCTTTAAATGTTCTCTTTTAAAAGAATATGCATACATCTGAGCATGGTCTATGTGTAAGTTCACCTGGTCAGTAAAAATGGACCATCTTGTGTGAATTTGGAAGCCAATACAAAACTCTTTTAGGACACTTAAATCTACCAGAATTGGATTTGCACCATTTTGGCTGGCCAAAGCAAATGAATGCATTAAATGTATTGATGTTGAGTCAGAGCTGATAAGCTAAATGGCCTTTATAAATTTGCAAGAACTGGCTGTTTAGTGATATCCAGCAGTTTAAAGTTTGAAATTCAAAATAGTTCTTTTAAAACTACATTGCAATCCTCTCTGCAATCTTGTAATTTTTTAGCTGATAAAACTTATTTAATTAGAAAAGATGAAGAACCTCTAGTTTTATACAGCCTATTTCAAACAGTAAAGGCTTTCTTATTGTCAAAAACTCAGTAAGGTTTTTTTAACCAGAGAGCTTTAAAAGGGTGAATGTAGCAGCTATTCTGACCCAATAGCTCCTCCTGTTGTATTTAAATATTGCATCAAAGTTAAAACTAAGATTCAGCTGACATGGTCTTTTTTATTTTTTTGTGGTGTTCTGGAAATTTTCAAAACACACATCTGAATTTATTAAAGAGTTGATGATACTGAAGAGGAGATGACAGTGTTTTCTGGAAAAAGAAAAAGAAAAGAATAAGTAATGAAGCTGGAAGAGTCAGAGAAAGCTTACTTAATACTTAAGTTTTCTTTGTGACTCAGCCTGCAATTTAATTCATCAAGAGTCAAAGCAAGCCATTAAAGAGACACATCTCCACTCCTCTCCAGGTAGCTTACTTTTGAAGGCAGTGCTCTGCTGTGCATGTTCTCACATCTACTGATACACACATGGAGAGGAAGAGGCTTCGAGTATGAATACAGAGCAAATAAAAGCTTGGGGAAGGCAAGTGCTGGCCTTGTGAGAAGTCAATGGCTAGGAGATCATGATGGTGGTGGTAAATTGTGGCATTCTAAATTGCAGCTTCCAAAGTGTCTCAGGTTGACCTAACCAGAACCACACCGAGAAACAGAGAAGTCAAGGGAATCTTTCAAAAACATGGTAAGCCTTCCAAAAACCCTGTGTGCCTCAGGCTGGGTATATGAATTATCTGAATTTGTTGCTCTTGAAAGTTGTCATGTGCTTACATGCAGGTTGCCAAGAAGTATACCTCAGAAGCAAGAAATGCACTTGTGCTATTCAATAGAAACAATCTGGTGAACTACAGAGAAAGCATAAGCTTTCTCTGATTATAATTACTATGGTTATAATCTTATCTAGAAAATGTGAATTTTGGGAGGAAATTTTATGGGGTGCTTCTGTTGCTGCTGGTGCAGCAGTTTATTTAGATGGGCTTCATGTTACTTTACCAGCTTCTTGCTCATGTATCACTTTTGTAATTGGTAAAGAATTTTTCAGCTAACACTGAAGTGCTGTTGAGTCAAATGTATTTGATGGCCATTATTCCTGAAGTAAACCTGTACATTCAGTATCTGGGTTTTTTTCTGTCTTTTAAAAAGTTTTTTTACTTACAGCCCACTGGGGAATTTATTTTCTGTTACTTTAATTTTTTTGGCAAGCCATTAGCAAAAATTGAACAACTTGTGGGTCCATATTTCATTCCTGAAGTATGTGAAACTGGCAAAAATACCCCAATAAAAAGCTTTTTTTATAAAGCTTTTATTAGAATATATACATATAAAAAGACTATAGCTGTGCTTATTTTATTTTCTTCATAAAGTTGTCATCCTGCCTACAGGATCAGTTTACAACTGGAAAAGGCAGAATTTAATGACTAATTCTGTAACAAGAAAAACATATGGTCTCCATAATCATTACCTTCTTAATGATGTGGCTTGGACAGAGTCGTTCATGGCTTGTAGTTGTTCGTCCTTGAAACCTGCCTTACCTTGGGGAGGTATTTCTGATGGTCTCCAACATGCCATTAACATTCTTTCATAAGAAAACACAATGCCAGGTGTATTATATTTTCTCAGATGACAACCTTCATCAGGCTGTCTGTATAACTGTCTGAAGTACTTAGAAACTGCCTATGTAGTAGTGATTGTGTCTGAACTTTCTTTGCGAGGGGGGAAGAAAGCCCTTGGAGAAGGTTGGCTTAGGGAGAGATTCATTATCCAGTGCTAGGTATTGGAAAGTGCATGATGACCAAAAAAGCAATGTACTGGCCCTGTATTTTCCATACTTTCTCCACACTGCAAACATTTCTACTGCAACAAGAGTTACCAACATAAATTAGGTTTCATGCAAATAACAGAGACTTTACTATGGACAGGCTGTCCAAACTGCAAGATGTTTTTTATTCTATTTATTACCTCTTCTCAAAAATAATGTGACCAAGATTTTCAGCTTAGTGCTACGTCTGAGACAATTCAGTAGGCCTTAGGTTCTCTACTTTTTCACTTAAATTTGTCTAAGATCTTCTTATGCCATTACCTGGGTAATGATAAAGAATTATTTCCCATACACTTTTTGTGTTGACAGCTCTTTGGTTAATCAAGAGCAATCAACTTTTCTTAATAGCGGGCTTTGTCCTTTTTTAATGGATATTAATTTGTGTCTAATTCCATGTGATCTAACTGAGATTTGCATGAAAATTCAGAGTAATATGAGTGCCTATGTCAAATGTCTTGCAAATTATTTCTAAATTTTGATGCTTTCTTACAAAGTTTTTCTTTCTTTCTACTTATTAACTCTAGATTCTAACAGAAACACAATAAAACACAAGCTAGTTCATAAACAGGTCAGCACGAGTCAGGATGCTGTTAGGTTTCTCATTTTCACTAGTATCTTGCACATCCTCTAATTTCAGAAGAGTAACCCTAGGAAAAACAGAGTGAATGAACAAGAGGGAAAGCACGCTCAGGTATTTTTCCTAATACTAGTGCAGATGAATAAATCTGACCATGTACATCAAAATGAACTGAAGTTCACCCTGTGACCCTTTACCTTAGAAACTAATTTGCAACATTTCTATTTCTGTGGCAATTAGGGTTTTCAGAAAGTCAGGCATCCCCCTGTGCTACCTATATATTGATTTATAACACCTATCCTAATCCTTTTCCATTGTTTCTGGTTCCAAAACTGTCTGCAGGCTGCATGGTATTTATTTACTTACATAGTCTTACTGAATTTAATATTAATTTCTCTACATTTCTAAGCTATATTTCAGTCTGTCCTGCCACAAAGGCATCTTGAGCTTGCTCCAAGTAGCTGCTTATGCCTCCTCAGCAGGCATGCATAGCTGACACTCAAAGGGCCAGGAAAACATCTTTGTCGTTGGTATGTCTGACTGCACTGAGAATATTCTCTAGTTCATAGCCTTTTACTGTAATGTCAGGATAACAAATCTATTGGACAAACATTAGAGTTCTTCCTAATAATGTTCTGCTTCTTATGCTCTTTGCATTTTAGCCTGTGACTTTAAATTTTACAATGCCTTTTACCTACTAACTGCTGCCAACCTTGACTTTTATTACTGTATAGACCAGTATTCACATGGAAACCCACTGCATAACCCCCACAGCTTCATACCACCCTGTATGAATGATAGAATCAGAGTAAAGCCCAAACGATATCAACAAATAAATCTTGTGCTACAGGACCCAGCAAAATGATGTTGTGGCAGCAAAAAGGCATATAAATATACTGTAAAATCAATAAGGTCCAGATTTTCATTATATAGCACTTCTGGCGTACCTCTCTTAAAATTCTTTCTTTTATAGATATACTGCAAATACAAGCACAACACTAATGGTTCATGTTTAGCTGAGTTACGTCATCTTGAAGGCAGTTTGTTTTTATTTCCACTTGGACAGGATACTTTTCCATTTGTGTGTTATGTAATGCTCCTTATAAAAATAGAGACCCAGTCCTCAGAGTGCTGCTGTTACCAAATGAGATTTGTGACCATTTCAGTTTTCACACCCTCCTTATTCTTGTTATAATACTTCAAAATGCTCCCCTTTTGGCTTGGAAAAAATCTCCATTGTTGGTATATAGAGTCATGGAATGGTTTGGGTTGGAAAGGACCTTAAAAATCACTTCAATCCCCTGCCACAGGCAGGGACACCTTCCACTAGACCAGGCTGCTCCATGCCCCATCCAATCTGGCCTTGAACACTGCCAGGGATGGGGCAGACACAGCTTCTCTGGGCAATCTGTGCTAGCACCTCATCATTCTCACAGGGAAGAACTTCTTCCTAAGATCTCATCTAAATCTACCCTCTTCTAGTTTAAGGTCATTACTCCTTGTCCTATATATGTACAGCTTCCTTTCCTAAGGTCTAAACAAAATTGTTTCTGTTTCTTTTTCATAGTTTGATGGGGAATTGTAAGCATGCTTATATACCTAATTCATGTTAATAACAGATTTCACTCATCAATAACCCCTAAATATATTTAGACACAATGTGATTTCTCTGTACTTGAAACAAATTGATTCTCTTGATTTTCCCTTTAATTAGCGAAAATAAGTGAATTATAAATGTATGTAATATAAATATTTTCTTTCAGTCAATATGCAACTAATAGCATAATTGTGTGCATATATTAACATGCACTGGTTCTAAAAGAAAACAAAAAAGCAAAAATACTTGAGAAACCTAGCTTTTACGTAACGGGTTGCAAAGCCAACAGCGTAAGAGTCAGGAAACTAAAAACCGCGGCTGCTCAAGCAACAATCTACATTCAGCACAGCCCTTTCCTATGAGCTACTACTTGCAGATTAGTGATTGACACAAGGACTAAGGTTTGTACTCCTTTAAAATTCCTTTTTCCTTTTTCTTTAACAGAGAGTAACTAAAACTATGGAATAAGTAAATAAAGCAATTTGTAAACAGTATATATTTCCTAAACAATATATATGAAGTTAATTTGTCTGCCAGACATCCAATCTATCACACCTTGAATATAATTTAGAATGTTCAAGCTCCTCATTTCAAATAAGGTATTTGTATGGAGGGGGTGATATATATTAGTTATTTAAAGAAACCAAACAAATGATTTCTTTAGGCCTTATTGGCCTTCTATGATGGGGCTACAGAATTGATGGACAGGAGTAGAGCTGTTGACATCATCTACCTGGACTTGTGCAAAGCATTCGACACTGTCCCACACAACATCGTTGTCTCTAAATTGGAGAGACATCAATTTGATGGATGGACCACTCCGTGGATAAAGAACTGGCTGGATGGCCACACACAAAGAGTTGCGGTCAATGGCCCAATGTCTGGCTGGAGACCAGTAACGACTGGTGTCCCTCAGGGATCGGTGTTGGGACTGGTCTTGTTTAACATCTTTGTCACTGACCTGGACAGTGGGATTGAGTGCACCCTCAGCAAGTTTGCTGATGACACCAAGCTGTGTGGTTCGGTTGATACCCTGGAGGGAAGGAATGCCATCCAGAGGGACCTTGACACACTTGTGAGGTGGGCTGATGCCAACCTTATGAAGTTTGACCATGCCAAGTGCAAGGTCCTACACCTGGGTCGGAGCAATCCCAGGCACAGCTACAGGTTGAGCAGAGAAGAGATTCAGAGCAGCCCTGACCTGGGGGTGTTGGTTGATGAGAAAATGAACATGAGCTGGCTTCAGTGTGCACTTGCAGCCCAGAAAGCCAACTGTGTCCTGGGCTGCATCAAAAGGAGTGTGACCAGCAGGTCGAAGGAGGTGATCCTGCCCCTCTACTCTGCTCTTGTGAGACCTCACCTGGAGTACTGTGTGCAGTTCTGGTGTCCTCAACATAAAAAGGACATGGAACTGTTGGAACAAGTCCAGAGAAGGGCCACGAGGATGATCAGGGGACTGGAGCACCTCCCGTATGAAGACAGGCTGAGAAAGTTGGGGCTGTTCAGCCTGGAGAAGAGAAGGCTGTGTGGAGACCTCATAGCAGCCTTCCAGTATCTGAAGGGGGGCTACAAGAATGCTGGGGAGGGACTCTTCATTAAGGACTGTAGTGATAGGACAAGGGGTAATGGGTTCAAACTTAAGCATGGGAAGTTTAGATTGGATATAAGGAAGAAGTTCTTTACTGTGAGGCTGGTGAGGCACTGGAATGGTTTGCCCAAGGAAGCTGCAAATGTTCCATCCCTGGCAGTGTTCAAGGCCAGGTTGGACAGAGCCTTGGGTTACATGGTCTAGTGTGAGGTGTCCCTACTCATGACAAGGGGGTTGAAATTTGATGATCTTAAGGTCCTTTCCAACCCTAACTGTTCTATGATTCTCTGAAATTAACAGGAAGACTGCAAAATAAAAAAAATAAACAGGAAGACAGCCATGACAATTAAGAATGTGTCTGTTCTATAGAGCGTATGGGAAAGAAACAAGGCAAGAATGTGAAAGGTAGAAAATGGATTTGGGATCTAATTTGAAAGCAACTAATTCCTACCACTGCTTCCTTAAAAGAAAGTAGAGCATCCAGCTCCATGCATTACAGCACTGCTTTGGCACATGAAGATTGCTTTTTATTGAAGATGTTGAATGATAACTACCAACAAAAATATTTCATTTCCTATAAGTTGCAGACTCAGTCTTAGACCTTTTTCACTGCCAAAATGCTTAGACAGTCTCTGAACACTCATCGAATGTTTTCACTTCTGTATGTATTTCTGCATGTATTTGTTTCCATTCGACTAGCCAACTTTTTATCTTTGTGAAGGCTTTACTGTCTGTGAAAAGTGCTGCTTAGGCAACATTTATGCTGAAGGTTTCCACTTTATTGGTTATACTGAGGCACCAGGATTTCTCTGGATGCTCTTGCAGACAGCAGAATGGCCACAGAGTGTCCAGTGGAGCAGACGCCTCTTGCATAGCTGGGAAAAAGTTTGCCATCAGGAGAAAGACAAAGGATTCCCTTGTTCTTTTTAATTCAGATCTTCTTTTCTATGTCATGCCACCAGCTTATGTGTACTGAAGAAGATGGGGAGTCCAGTCCAGTAGAAGCTGAAAACTTGAACACCAAGATGGCCTGCTCCAGCCAAAAACTTTAACGTGCTACATTCCACCATTGCCTTCAAATACACAAACCATGCGTCTGTTAGAACCTCCCTCCCTTCAACCATGAGAAACATGCTGCACTAACATATTTGCCAACCAGCAGGTAACAGGTACTAAATAACAGGGGTATGCTGGTTTTAGATTTATTCCCAGGAAGCTTCTCTGCCTGAAGCTTATTGCTCAGAAGATTTCTCTGACAGTAAATTCATCTCATTGAATCACAGAGATTAGGTTAGAGAAGACCTTTAAGGTCATCGAGTCTAATTCTTAACCTAACACTGCCAGGTCCACCACTAAACCACATCGCTAAATGTCACATCTACATGGGTTTTAAATACCTCCAGGGATGGTGACTCTACCACTTCCCTGGGCAGCCTATGCTAGTGCTTTGGTGAAGCAAGTTTTCATAATCTCCAATGTAAATCTCTCTTGGTGCAGTTTGAGATTATTTCCTCTTTTCCTATCCCTTGTTATTCGGGAGACTAATCCCCACCTCACTCCATCCTCCTTTCAGGTAGCTGTAGAGAGTTATAAGGTCCTCCCGAGCCATCTCTTCTCTGCACTAACCCCCCCACAGTTCCCTCAGCCGTTCTTCATCACACTTCTGCTCCAGGCCCTTCACCAGCTCCATTGCCCTTCTCTGGACCCACTCCAGCACCTCAATGTCTTGTAGTGAGGGGCCCAGAACTGAACACAGGGTTCAAGATGTGGCCTTTCCAGTGCTGAGAACTGCCCTGTCCTGCTGGCCACAATAGTGCTGATCCAAATCTGCACCATAACTCAGATGGCTGCTCCATCTGAAACAACACGGATGTTCTGTGCAACAACATAGACTCCATCTGGCCATATTCCCTCTAGATCTTGCCTGTAAAGGCTGTCTTCAGTATTCAGTGATGTTTAATGTGAGCTGTATCTGGCATATAAAGACCCTGGTTTGGCTTGGGGTTTTTTCTTATTTATATTTTTTTCCCTCCTGTTGTGAGGGCATGGGGCTCATCACACCCAGAGACAGCAGCCAGGACACTCTGTGGGATATTTCTTTCTATGCCCTTGCTTTGGCCCTGTGGTCTGAAAAAGGTTCTTCTTAGCCTGATCCCCCTCCTCACCAAAAAAGGGGAGGCTGGAGTTGCTGGAAAGTGTTTCACACCGGGGAGAGGCAGCCATGGGGAATGACAGCTGGGAAAAGCCATTCATCTCCAAATCAAAGCCAAACGCCGTTTTAATCCATTTTTCCGCTAAGCACAAGGTCGGTGCGGTGGTAACGAGGAAGTAACGGATCCCTGTTCTCCCCGGTGTGTCTCTATGGGAAAGACCCCCCCTTATCCCGAAGGAGATCCCGAACCGCCTTCCCTGGGAAAAAAAACACTGCGGCGCCGCTGCCCGGGAGGGCGCTGCGGCGGTGCCGAGCCGGGGCAGGGCCGGGCCGGGCCGGGCCGAGGTAAGGGGGGGCAGAGCTGGGGAGTGGGACCTGTGGGGTGCAGGGCGGACGCCGGCAGCGCCCCGGGCCGTAAAGTCGTTCCCGGCGCCAGGCGTGGCCGCAGGCATCGCGTCCCTCCCGCTGTCCCAGGGGAAGCGCGTCTCAGGGAGCTTGGACCGCGTTGCAGCCGCCTGCGTGGGCGAGCTTCCTTGTTGCGCGCTCCCGTCAGGGTGGTTTCGCAGAGGGAGAGCAGGGCCGCAGCCCTGCTCCCAGCCAGGAATTCCCTGGCAGTGTCTCCTCCTGGGCTGTCTCGAAGAGCTGTAAACGTGCTGGATTTTCCCTTTCTGCTGCATACTCGCTGCTGTGTATCTGTTGTAATCCGAGATAACACCCGGCAATGTTTTCCTGCAGGGGCGCTTTGCTACGCCTCTACGCAAGGGGGTATCGTTCAGCCTCTCAATCCAAGGCACTACGTGTCCTCTGTTTAGTCTATTCTTCTAAAGTTTGCATTGATTTTTTTTACTAAGAAGGCAATACTTACAAAAATACAAAAGATACGAAATCTCAGTTCAAACAGAGGCTAGTACGGGTTCTTCCTGCAGTTATCCAGGTTTTTATATATCCATGGTGCCAGTGCAGCATGTAATTCTGTTACATGGAGTTGGTTACACTGACAAGCAAGTTACTTTTAAGGCTAAAACTTGGTTATGACACAAAATTACACCCTTCATTTTTCTGCAGCTTCTTGACCATGTGTGAGGAGAACATGTGTTATCCAGAGCACCTCAGCTGTCTGAAAGTACCATTAACCACAGTTAAATTTGAAGTAGCTGTGCAGGCAAAGCTAGTAAACATAGTTCTGGTGTCTGCAAACAAGGGAGTCTGGATGAAGTCTGGTGGCGTGAGGTCTGAGAAAACTGGAGGAGACAGATTTTTGAGAAAGAGAATGGAGAACTTGTAACCAGTTACCTTGTAACTGGAGGGCTCGGGAGGACTGAAAGCAGCAGCCCTCAGGTAGTGGGGATGGTCTTAAACCCAAACTGCTAGTCAGCGTCCGGGCTTGCCCTCATCGTGCTGCTGATTCTGAGTGAATAATAAGAATGTGGACAGAAAATCCATGATCCTGAGCCTGGGATGGTATTCACAAGGGCCAGTGGGACTCACAGGAGCTATTGGTAGTATTTGTTTTAAACTATGCAAATCCAAGGTCTGATAACTGAGAGCAGACTTACGGATGGTGTCTTCCAGATTCATGCAGATGACAGTAGTTTAGAGACAAGAACGCAGAGAATTTGGTTTGCACTATTAGTTGCTTGCCAATTTGACCATGATTATGAACATGCTAACTTCAGGCAAACCAGTGAGTCTCCTTGTAATTTAGTACAGACTGAAATTCAAGAGTAAAATAGCAGCACGGTGATAAGTGTCTGCCTGGAAATTTTGAGGGGAAAAGGGCTGAAACCTCCTGGAACTCTTGGTGGTAATTTAGTATCCACTGATTTGAGATGTGCATCCTACTGTTATGTAAAAATCAAAACAGGAATAACAAGGCATACCTCTAAACAGCTTTGTTCTTTACCAGCAGCTCAGCTGTCTTGGATGCCGGGGGGATTGAGGCATAAAACTGCATTTCTCTAGCATTTAATATCATGTCTTAACCTAAAGGTTTTGGGAAAACATCACTATAACCCAGTAGTTATAGTTGCACACATGATCAGGAATGGAAATGATCATTTTGCCCAGTTCTGCCATTTATAGCTACACTTTCTAGTACAGGGGGAGCAATGTTTTCTTTGATGTTGTGTAAGGTAGTAGTTAGCTTTTAAGTGTGCAATTGCAGGATTTTCTGGATCACTTTGAATTCTTCACTGCCATTCGAAGGCTCACCTTTACGTCCAATGCATATTCATAAAGAAAGATTAGTTAATTAGAAATCAGCAATAGCACACAATTTCAAGACAAATCCATCTGGCTCATGGACACCTTTCCTTTCCCTACAGCATGCTGGCAATGGGCAGAACTATCAGACAGGGTTTTCTTGTTTGTGTGGCAGCTAGGGGCTTGCTAGTGCTGCTTGAGGAACATTTCATCCCAGCTGTATGTATTGTCATTCATTGCTCCAGGAAGAATGAATGCCAGCACTAGGCTGCCTTTGTTGTTCCAGTAGGATCTGTTGATTACTCTCTTCCCCCGTGTTGGTTTGGAGAGCTGGAGGCTGGTGGTCCCTGGGGTGGTCTCTACCACCCCACTGATGCAGACTGAGAAAAATCCTACTGAAGGGAGAAGTTTCTGCTGTGATGCTGTATGTAAGGGACAAAAACCAGACTTGCAGATCTATCTAATTTATGTATCTAAGAATAAAACAATCTAGAGGGCATGCTGTAGCAGCTATTTGTGTAGTGGATAATCATTTTCATCCGGGTTTTCATTTTAATAATGACACTATGATATGATTAACTCAAGGAAAAAAAAATAAACAGCCTCTTTTTTTGTTATGAGATTTCTCTTGGTAGGTGGTTAAGCCAAATCATTGCTTTACAGAGAGGACAGAAACAGACGTTTAATGAAAACACTGCATTGTATTTGCATAGTAAATGCTTCAGAGGGAAATATTTTTGTTATAATAATTTTGATGCTTCCTCTTGCATAACCAGCAGACTGAATAATACTGGAGCTGATTCTTTCCTAATTAATAGCAGTGCTATGTAGGTGCAAGTTCACTGACTTCAATAATCACACATAAATGAAAGAGCTGACTATGTCTTGGGGCAGAGTAACTGTAGACCAAGTAGACCTGCATATTAAAAAAGCCACATGTAGTGATTTTTATTAACATTTAGTGTCCAGAGGAATCTTCACCTATCCTAAACTTATTGAAAGCTCCTGCTGCAGCTCCCTCTCTGTGGGAGACAGTGGCTCTTTGAGATTCTGGGTAATAGGACTGGAAGTGTTTCAAAAGAGTACTTCGTGATTAACAATAAGTTTGAATGATTACACCAAAACCTGCCATCTTTTGAAAGAGGGGTTCCACTGACAGCAGTGTAGACTTTCTTCTTGTGGCAGTAAAGTTTAGGACTGCCACCATCCACAGTTCTTACAGCAGTACAGTGTTTACTGAATTGTACATAGCACTGATTGTCTGTAAACAAAAGCATTACCTAATCTTAAAATTAATGCCATGGCAAGCATTCTTACTGAATATGAAAAGCAATGGCGTAACATCCACGTTGGAGCTAGTCACTGGGGCTCATTCTGTGGTCAGTGGACAGATGAAAGAGTTCATTTTATCTCATCCTAAAACAGTTTCTGAGGTCAGCCGAATTGTGATCCACAGGCACCTATTAGTTAGGGATGTTGGGGATTGTGCATATGATGTTCAGGTGTAGGTCACTGGTACATGTCTGAAGTTGAGCCCTGCTGCACAAGCTTCTTCTCACGTCCAAGCAAGGGTGAAAATTCCCATTCAGCTTACAGCTTTCTCCATTGTAACAAAAATTACATGTATCTCACCTCAGTAGCTTCCAGAAGTTTTGCTTTTCTCTTATTTTACCTAGAAATCACATCTAGCAATATTGGTTGCATTTGTGAGGTTTTTTGACCTTTTGTTCAAAAGCATTTACAAAACTTACTGCCATGGGTTTAGAAGTGATTCTGCTTGACATGCATTTCTGCATGACTGAGTTACCCATTACCAAGTGAACAAATATTAGTTAAACAACATCTGTGATAGGAAGACAGCAAACTCACCTCAGTTTCTTGCCATAAAAAAAATGTGGTTTTCTATTACCACTAGTGCTATGAGGAAGCTCTCAGAAGCAAATTCAGATTTCTTAATTGAATGGTAAAATAGGGAAAAATTAGAAGCCCTTGGAATCTGGCAGGCTTCACGTAAGACTTTAAACTTAGTGACGAATTTTCCCCAAGGACATTCAGAAAGTAAATGCTTAAATATTATTTCCTGTCCCTTTTTCTTTTGCCATTTTGTATAAAAATATTTATAGTAAGATCAAATACAACATCCAGGTAGTTATAAACTCCATGCTGAAGCTAAAGAAGAGCCTTTGCTTAGGTTAAGCACTAAGCATGTGAATAATATTGAAATTATTTTGCAAGCCACTTAAGATGAGAAAATTCTGTACAAACCTGGTACCTGAGCTATTAGATATAGATGAATGTTATGAATATATGAAATACATTATGGACAAATTTGGTAATGAACGACTTTACTGGGTGTATATTATGTATATCCAGTTCTCAGAATTTCCCCTGCCCCCTCTAATAAGCAGAGGAGCACCAATCAGTGAGCTGGGTAAGGAGTACATGCAAGGATACTCAGTTCTGTCTGCATAACCTTGGATATGGGTAGTATTAGCATTTAAGGGATTCAGATAGTCTTGTATGCAGAAGGACAGCAGTCAACAACCTCTGAGTTGCCTAAGCAATTAGGCAATGGTTTTTGCATTTTAACTGTTCTAATTTAATCTAAACTATATTTTAGTTTCTTAAGTCTATTTGTGGATCTGACGCATTTCTCATCAGGAAACTCACTGCCTTGAACAGAGAACTATCCTGAAACCAGCACAGATGTAGCAGAAGTTTAGGACATGTTAAAATTGTTATCCTCTTCTTTTTTCTTTAAACCAGATATTCTGAAGTTTCAGTCTATTGGAAACTTTCATTGTGTTCTAGCTGTTGTCTTTTGGTTTAGCGAGATTAGAGATTAGAGTAAGTATCCTATTATCACATGTCCAAAACCCAAAACAGAATACATCTTTGCAGTCATACATAATAAACCTTTATCCAAGAAATCTCAGGAGTATGTTGCAGCTGACCTTGCAGTGTAAATATTTTTACAGATAGGAGGAAAATTGCAGTACTTGAAAAATGCTTTAGAATTAAGGTGGAGCTATGCATACATATATGCATATCTGTGTCTGTGTATGTATTTATATATCTATATAAAAGGAAAGACAGCCTGGATATGAACTCATTTTTGGATAGAAGGTGTTTAAGTCTGTAACACAAAACTGTATCTGTGTCTTGGGCTGCATTGCAAGAGAAAGGTGATAATTACTGGGTTCCAATAGTACTATACACACAAACAAAAGAAAACTTTGCTATACTTAATGAAATTGAATGAAAATAAAAGCAGACCCCAGGGTCCTGTATAACATTGTTCTAACTTTAGTAAAGTTAAATATTAGATACTGATAACTCCAGTAGGTATTTGTGAGTCAAAATACTGAAGCCACTGATGTTTTCCCTATGCAAAGACAAGTGGGGAGACATTGATCCTAGCAAGGGATCAATATTTTGCCCTGTGAGCCTAAGAACAACAGAAAAAGATACACATAATGACTTAACTAATTCAGGGGGAGGCCAAGTATTTTTCTGAATAAGAAAACAATAATTAACTAGAAGTTCTTTTCTAATTTAAAATTTGGATACATCATCTGTCTGCAATACAGTGTGCAGCTAGCTTTAAATAAAAGACTGTATCTATAGAAAGCAGTCTGGCTGCGCAAGGAGAAAGGAACTCTTGCAGAACTTTCTTGCTTTAGCTAAAGTCATGATTACAAAGCTTTTCCTTGCAAGGAGGTGGATTCTGTGTTCTCCTTTCTGTAGTACCCATAGCAGGAATTAAGGTATGTGTACATTAAGGCTTTAGCTTTTGATCACAGCTGGTAATAGCTCCTACTTTTGGTTTGTAGGAATCATCCTGAGGTGTCTTTCTGAAAGACAGTATTTGTGTAACACACAATGAACTGCCTTCAGAAACAAAAGATGGCTGAGATGATGAAGCAAATTGAAGCCCTGCTAAACTAAGGGATTTTTGAGTAGATGGGTCTGAGTACACCCCCTGTGCCTCAGAAAGTGTAAGCAACAGATAATGAATATTCCTAAAGGTCTAGGTAGCAGGAAGGGAGAGTAAAATCATCCTAAAATGGTCTTTTTGGCTATACTTTCTCCTTCACTAACAAATGGCTCCTCATGGTGCTTTAGGAACTGCTCCAAGGCATTCTTCCTCTGACAGTTTCATTCAAGAACCTGGAATGTGGAGGGCGGTGGCTAACGTCCTGCTGAGGACCAAAGTCCCCAGGGGCAGGACATGCTGCCTGCCACCGGCACACAAGAGCAGGACCCTGTTCATTGGGCCCACTTGGCATTGCGCGGCTCAGGGGTCCCACGCTGCCGGGCCGCTCATCATGAATCCAGGGATACTGAAGGTGGAAGCTTTGGATGCGGGTCACTTGGTCCGTGTGGAGTGGGAGGATGGGAGCGAGAGCCGGTACCCCTGTGTGTGGCTGAGGGACAACTGCCAGTGTCCCCACTGCTTCCTGCACTCAGCCAGGGCACGCAAGCTGCTCTTCGAGGACCTGGACGTGAACATCGTGGTGAAGGAAGTCACTCTGGCAGATAGGAAAAAGGTATTTGGAGAAACCCGCACTCACCCTCCCATGAGACTTGTCCAGCAGTGCTTGTTAAATCGCAGCCAATCCCAGGTTATACTGTGATCACAATCTACTTGTCTGCAAACGCTACCGTCTATTCGCAAAGCTTTTAGGAATAACTGCAATTTGGGGAACTCAGGTCTTCCCACCTTTATATGAAACTTCTCTTTATAGATGCTATGCAGAGGCTGCAGAAACACAGGCTTTAGTTTTTAGACAGTAACTGTGCTTTTTAAAGGTCTGTTCTATATTTCTTCATCACCAGAGGTTGAAAAGAAAATATAGACATTCCCCACACATTCTATTACACTTACACCTTTCCCCCCACTTTATTCTGTAAGTAAATGGCTTAAAAATCAGAAAAACACACAGCAAAGTGATGATCTTAATCCATAACAAAGTTATCAGTTTATTAGATAATTTCCAATGTGCAAAAGATTTCATCATAGAGCAAGCACTCAAAACAAAGTTGGACCAGATATTCAGAGTTGGCCTAGTGTCTGTATCTGTATCTACCTACCTACATTAGCATTTGTTTGTGATAAAAAAGGAGGCTATTGGGCAGAGGAGGACAGGAACTGTCCTCCCTATGAATTTTAATCTTCCTGCCATATAAAAAACTAATGTATCATTTAGATTGTATAGGTTTTATTAAAAGCAGTACATGGGTCCTTTGATAAGCAAACTCATTTCCTTCATTTTACACTTAAAGATGTTTTAAGCATGTTAAAGATGCATCAGTCAACCCTGGAGCAACTGGAGCAGCATTACTGCAGGATGAGTTTGCAGGGGCTCAGGCATTGGGTTAGGGTCTGTAATGAGGAATTCTGATCTCCCAGATTAACTGTTTGTTGCCAAAATTAGTGCCGTGTAAATTCATTATTTGAGTATACAAATGTATTATTATAGTAAAGGGATAGTCTGCTTCCACTTTTACTCAGGAACTGATGAAACACAGCTCTAATCCTAAACTGATAGTGGTTTTTCACCATCATGTGTACAACGGGAATTATGGGAAATGGGAATTGATACCTACTCAACATCCTTGAGAATTCAGTTGCACAGCGTGTGCCGCACAGAGCTCTTTCAGTTCATGGCAGGCAAAGCCACATGGTTGCTTTCCCTTATTTTTTTTTTTTTTTCTGGAATTAAAAATCCAACACCTTTTAAACATTTATTTGAAAGAGGGAAGACTACAAACCTAGGGGATTTCTCTCCTGGCATTTCTTTTCTGCCCATTCATCTTGTCCTTTTTCTATTTTAACAAGCAGTCAGTGTTTTGGAAGATATTTTTGCTCTCTCCTGAGTTGTGGTGAAGTGCTGTCCCCAGTGACATGTGCCAGCTTCTGTGATTCTCCTCTTTCTACTAAATGCATCTCCCGCAGTGAAAGCAGCCCACACAAAACAGCAAATTAGGGCATGGGTTCATGTGAAAATGAGCATTTCTAAAAGGTGTCAGAATTTGGATGATGTTCAGGTTGGGTTTTCAGCGCTTGCTTGTCATTCTGCTCCAGGGAAAGCTTAACTCTAATACTATTGATCTAAATATGACAATTTTTGCAGTTTCTAAGGGTTCATTGGGTTTTGGGGAGGGGGGGTTGGGGTTTTGGTGGTGTTGTTCTGCAATTTCCAAGTGTTTTTTGTTCTAAAATTATCTTTTATTTTATGATGGAAGATCTCTATTATGTGGCCTGATGAACATGCAAGTGAATATGAAGCTGAGTGGTTGAAAAAACGATGCTTCTCTGAAGAAGCCAGGGCAGAAATGCGAGAAACTTTATTTTTACCAGGTAAGAATTAAACCCACATCTGTCATGCTTGTTTCAAATGCAAGGGGTCTGGGGGTCTGACACTGGCAGTCTCTGTGTGAGGACCAGGCCTACACAATTGGACTGGTTGCAACCACTCTTGGTGCTCAGCGGCAGGCTGCACATGCACAGCAGGAGCCTGTGGTTACTCTTTCCCTCTGCTAACCCCTGAACCTCAGAGGAATTCAATTGGTTGGGTTGTGTTTACTTTCCTAAAAGCCTTTTCTTTCCAGAAAAGTTTAGCAGGTCTCAAAGATGAGCCTTGCAGACCATCAGTGGCCTATGTGACAATGGAAGTGTGTGTGTGCCATCTTAATTATCTAGATTTTTAGTTTTCAGAAAGATCATTTAGGATTGCAAGGGTCTTACAACTGAAATAATGATGAAACAATCCCTTGCCGTGGCCTTCTGTTAAAAAGTAACTATAGCATAGCAGTGCCTAGTACTGAAGTTCAGGTTGTGTTTGCTCTATGTCCCATACTTGTTGCTGTGGTTGACTGTATTTTGGTCATGAAGTGTGTAGTGCAACAGGCAGTGTAACATTTATCCAGTACAAATCCCTCACCCTTTTGAGTGAATAATCATTTCTTTGGCAGCCTTTCAGATTGTGAGCATGAAACGTATGAAAACTTGAGAGATTTCTACTGTTGCTCTTGACAGTGTTCCTGTGAGATCTGCTGCTGCAGAAAGTTATGGATCTGTATTCAGAGTTAAGATGATATCCCTTGAAACAGGATTACTTTAGAAATAAAGAAACTAGAGGCAGACTGATGGTGTGAAACTCAGATCCAAGTATCAGTTTCCTCAAAACTAAAAGGCAAATTCACCCAATTGGTTTATACTCCATTTTTGCATGTGTTTTATTCTAAAAAAGAAAGGAAGGTTTGGTTGGCCGGTTGGTTTGTTTTTTTTTCCCTGAAAGATAAGAAATGGGAAAACGCGTGGCCCTGGGTATCTCCTGCATCTGAGCTTTGCTCGACACTTGAGGGACAGCTGAAGGGTCAATTATCTTCCCCAATTTCTGCAGGTCAAATATTGCTTAACTCCTAGCCCCTGCTCTAAACAAAAGGCAGTTCTTAAGATTCAGCCTTTTATATCTGGCTTAAAACTAACGATGAGTAATGTTTCCATTCATTTTAGTGGATCCTTTTTTCCCCAGTGATACGAAAGTTCATGTCTACTTTAGCTTTGGCAAGAATAAACTACACTATTTGGCATGCTCCCAGAATGAACAGGGGGAAGATGCAGACCTCATTTGGGGAAAACAGACTAAATTTCTTGGGTAGTAAGATTTTTTTATTTGGAAAAATGGAGATGCTGCGGAAGATAGCGAGATGTTTTGTAGCCTTTGAGGGGATCCATGTAAATCAAAAGTTGCTTTAATAAATGCCCAGGCAAATTAGTCTAGCTCTGTGGTTATGTTTATTATTAGCAAAGGTATCAGTAACTGAGGTTTCAGTATTTTAGATATAATACTACTTTTATTCCCCATTATGAAGTCTAAATGGCTCTGATTTGCCTTTGTATGCACATATTTACACAGTGCTTATTCTCAGCATCTAAATGCAGTGTTTGTTTTGGAAGCCAGTTTTTCCCTCTGCCACTGCTCTTCTCCAGTGGAACCGTCCAGGTAAAACATACACCAAAGATCCATGTTATTCTTTGGGCAATGCTTTTGCAAATTCTGTTTTCCATGCTAGATCTGAAGAAATAGGTTTATAAAAGTTACACTAAATAAAGGCCTGTGTTAACTTTGGCTTTGTTTTAGTAGTGTCATTCTGCTCTTCCTCAGAGAAGACCTGGCTCATTGTGATAGTCAGCTTCTCCCAGCTTTTCTCAGAATTCATTTGCAGAAAAGGCTGTGGGTTTGCAGAAATCATGTGGGTTTGTTTGCTGGCTCTTTAAGATATGTTTCTCATCATATATGGGTACATTTAGAATTTGCTTCCTTCTGTCCAGTGGAGTTAGTTACACACTGCAAATTACATGCCTTTAAGTAGCTAATCATATCCCATCAGTATAGTATTACAGACGATATGGAATGCCAGCTCTGCATGCTGGTTCAACAAATATAACAGCAAGCTCGTCAGACTACTGTAGTTAGAAGTTAACCTTCACTGCTGACACTATCACAGCTGTGGAGGCTTATTTCTTTCTTTTCTTTTTTTTTTCACTTTTTTTTTGCTTTTCCTGTTGTTTTTATGATGTTTCTTTCATCATAATTTCTGATTCAAAAAACTAGGTGTCAGGTGTGTGTCAAACCCAAAGAGTAGGTCAGATTTCTACTGCATGTTGGAGGTGACTATAAATAGCTCTATGGCAATATGTTAAGATTCCCGTTTCGAAAACACTGCCAGATCCTATCCATGTGGTATGCAAACTCTGCTATTTGTGTATACCAAGGCTCATTTCAGCCCAGCTTACAAGATACTTCTCAAAAAGCATCAAAAGAGCAATCTTCTACTTCTTCAGCTATGGTGTCTTAACATACTTTTTTTTTCCCTCCTGTTTACTTGTGCCATCCCCAGTGAATGTCACAGGAGTCATTTATCACCTCATGCAGTCTCTCTGTAACTCAGATTTTGTGTGTGGTAGACACACACACCCAGTAAGAGAAAACAAGTACACGAGGTGCTTTCCAGCATTCAGCCTCTCACTGCATAGGGTTGCATTTTCCAAGACACCAGCATCCCAACAATAGGATGTAGAGGGGAAAATATAATATCACAATGATACTTTCTTATTGGGTGGAGGAGAAGAAAGTGCATCAGAGGCAGTCCCTAGTGCTACTTAATCGTAGAATCTTAGAATGGTTTGGGTTGGAAGGGACCTTAAAGCTCATCCAGTTCCAACCTCTTGCCACAGGCAGGGACACCTTCCACTAGACCAGGTTGCACCAAGCCCTGTCCAACCTGGCCTTGAACACTGCCAAGGATGGGGCAGCCCCAGCTTCTCTGGGCAACCTGTGCCAGACCCTCACCACCCTCACAGGGAAGAGCTTCTCCCAATATCTAATCCGAACTTCCCCTGTTTAAGTTTGAACCCATACCCACTTATCCTGTCACTACAGTCCTTGATGAAAAGCCCTTCTCTGGCATCTTTGTAGGCCCCCTTCAGATTCTCAAAGGCTGCTATATTAAGTTTTTAACCTAAAATTAAAGGTTTCAGATGATGCTTGTCCTTTTAAGTGCAGTAATATGATATTGGATGTATATTTGTTTGAATCAGGATGTTAGCAGCGTCGGTGGTGCTTTCAGCCTCTCTACTAGATGATAATTTTAAGAGGAAAAGTTAAAAGTTTGCTTTTTACTAAAAGAGTTTGGTCATTTGAATTTATCCTGTAGCAATAATTAATAAGAGCTACCCCCATGACTTAGGCTGCCACATGCAGAATTCGCAATACAGCAAAAATACACTTGGCCTTCAACAAACATTAAAACACACATTGTAGACAAAATAATTTTAGGTGGAGTTGGAGAATCTATGATGCCTAGACTTTCTTTCCCACCTGACTTCAATATAGAATGTTTTGAGCAGCACTGTCCCAACCTGCACAGTAAATGCTGAATAATTCCAAGGGTTTGTTAATGCATCTGCAGGAACTGGGGTAAGGCTGACTCCTTATTTTGTGCAAGTGGCTTTTTATGACTAGCTTGGTATGCCCAAGAAATGGGATTCTTTTTCTCTCCCACCCCCTAAATTACTATCCCAAAATTGAAAGAGGTGGCGACTCATTAATTCTTTCAAAAGTATTTAATTCTTACCATTTTGAAAAGCACATAGTTCTGGGGGTTTAGTGTTCATGATGCAAATTATCAATAAAACCACAAAGTAGTTCTGAAAGACTTTTATTTTTATCCCTTAGCAATTGTTCACTTACCTTTGTAAACATAAAGATTTATAATTTGGCAACTGCAATTGTGCCGTGCAAGTGAGACCTAAGGCTGTGCAGGCACTAACGGCTCATTCTTATCTTTCAGCTTTCAGCTTTCAAAGAGTATGTTCTTAGATTTCTATTATAGTACAATGGAAACTATGTTAACTGTGGTTACACAGTGGGAAAACCCGTGCTATGCTGCCATGATAAAATAATGAAGAACATGAGTGGGATCAGTTACCACCAGGAAATAGTGGCAAATAGTACAGTCCCTGTTCAGTGCAGCTGCTTGATAGATTTTCAGGCTGAAGGGGTTTTGTGAATAAAAGTGGGAATAAAGTTCCTGTTGTTCAGCATTTGGGAGAGTGACATGCCCTGTGGGCACAGTTTTCCAAGACTTTCATACAGACATTTAAAAAAATATTGTGAAGTGGAAGAACTTAAATATCTTCACATGATTGATAGAATATTTTGGGGGGGTTATGATGTGTGCTTTTATGTCCCTTTTCCGAAGAGTTATGGGCCTGATAATTGTAATTGTTGGCATATAACATTTTTGTCTGGGACTGAGGAGAAGGAAGTCTTTCTTTATAACTACTGCTTATTTTAGTATAGACCTAATACTTGTCTCTCTCCTACTACATTGTACTTACTTCTCTGAGACGGTCTTTTTGACCAGTCAGGAGAAGTCCTCCCCTGGTTTTCATACAAATACAAGGTGTTTAAAAGTAGTTCATGTGTATGTCAGACTGAAGTGTTAGAAATTAGACCTCAAACCTATTGCAGCTAGTATAAGTATTAAAACTGGCACTGGTATATTTGAATTAAGCTGTAAGACCTCCCTGGTTCTAATTATTTTTTCCTCTTTCTGTACATGGAGCTTGTGCCTTTCTAATATTCTGAAAGGTTTATGCAGTGCAGGAAAGACAGTGGTTTGGCTTGTGCTCTAAGTATGCAAGTTTGTTCTTTGATTGGTTTTCATCACTTTCCTTGGAGTGTTTAGTATTAAACAAAGTGTTCACATTCATATCCTTGGCATAAAGCATTTGACCCTGTTGAACATGAAACTCCCATGAATGTGCTAAGGAAATGTGTCATGCTTAAAAAAAGAAGCCAAGAGTAGCTGTAATGGTTTGCCATCGAGACAGAATGATCGTGCAAGATAGGCTTTGCAAAGGTCTGTGATTTATGCAGTACTCTTTCTTGGTTTCATCTATGAGTATGATGGAAAGAAATAGCCACATTAAATTTGCAGGTGATGCCAACCTGAAAATGTGTGAAAGGACCAGGTTACAATTCTAAATTACTTTGTAAAATAGGCAAAATGGTAAAAATATACAAAATGCTTTAATGGGTCAGGTGATCAGTTCATCTAGCCTGACACTCAGCAGCACTGTAGTAGAAGCATGTGAGCCAAGCCACTCTCTGCAGTCCATTTCCTTCATATTTCTTCAGCATCCACAGTCTTTGCATCAGGGTTTCCTGCAGGACACTGCATCTCGGCAGCAGTTCAAGTGCAAGGCAGAGAAATAACCACCTGTGTTGGGTGGGGTTGGTACTTCTCACAGGCTGAATATGGTAGACTGGTTTGGGATCAAGGCAAACATTGCTTTCCACTGAGTCCAAAGAGAAGTCTATTCTGCAGAAGAGATGAAGTAGTCCTCCTGCTCTATCTGATTGAGTAAAGATTCTGTAGCTAGTATGAATTTTGGGCACCATATATCAAGAAAGACTGCAAAGTGCCTATTCAAAAGCACTGTACATGATCAGTGGTCTAGAAACACTGAACAAATCAAGGGGAGTGGGGGGGGAGAGAGGGAGGAGAGAGAAGGAGCCGTTTGTCTTCCATGTGCGTGGTAGATGCATCGCTATACAAACACGTGTGCATATGTAAACAGATTTTCTTAATGCTGGTCAGAATAAGTAAGAATTTGAGCTCAGACAAACTATAAAGAGTTTCCAATTAAAAGGAAGATTGTAAGACATGAAGCGAGGGCATGTTTTTAATAGCAATAACCTTACAAGCTTCACTGGATTCCCCCCCCCCCCCCCCCCCCCCGATACCAGCAGTTGCTGTGTTCCATGCAATTCCCAAGATTAGTAATGCTTGGAGCTGTACATGAGGCATTTTCAGCTTTTGGTGTATTTACCACAGTGTCATTGTAGAGTACTTTGGCAAATGTCAAGGAGGAAAAGTTATTCCTGCTCAGAGACTAAGCTCTTGGCTGCATCAAGATGACACTGAAAGGCTATGAACTTGGAGCCTTTCTGCTCTGAAACATGAGGTAGGCTTTGTAAGCATTTGTGTACCAGCCTGTGCTTTTAGAAAGAACCCAGTCCGCTAAGGACGCTGGCTGCACTTGTCACTAGGAGTTAATTTCTGTGATAGAGCTGGAATTTTGAGGACAGAGTTTCTAGCCTTGCCAGGCAGGATTTAGCTGCATTTATTAGCACTTTCGGACTTTGTTTTCTGAGTTATTTTATTGTGTTTGGGTTGGGTGTTTTGTTTCTTTGTTAATACTAAGTAGCTAAATATTGAACAGAGTCTAAGAAGCCGCTTCGTTTGAACCCCTTCTCAGTTTCAGTAGCTGCTTGAAAAATATCAGTGAACAGTTCAGTTTCCTTGAATTTCTGTATTTCCAACCCAAACCATTCTGTGATTCTATAATTCTACAGAAAGGGCATCCCATATTACGTGAAACATCAAGCAAGCACAGTAGGAAATGGGAATTGGAACAAGAGGACTTTACAGTCCCTCTAATCAGGAAAGTCTGGGGCTCCAGGAGCTGCACTTAAGTCCCAGGTGTGTATGTTTATTTCCCAATGTGGGGAAAAATCTGTTGGTATATTCCTTGAAATACTAATATTGTTCTACTCCTTATTTTATACAAGGAAATTTAGGAAAATATTTAATAGCAAGACAGCAACAAAGACTAGGAAGGAGAAGCTGAAACTTAAATAGTTCCACTAGTTTTCACATGGTTATTTACCTGCACCAACACTGAACCTTTGTCTTTCAAAGGATATTCTTGGCAGCTCACACAGCATACCTGAAGCTTTTTAATTTCATAAATTTTAATAGAGGAAAAGGAAATATTCATATTTTATTTTTTCCCCATCTTTCAATTATGCGAAAGTATGGATATTGAGTTAAACACACTGGAGCAGTGAGTAGCAGGTCACGGGGTGGCCTCAAAAAGGAATTTAATGAGGTGAGATGACATCTCTCCTCATGGATTGTGCTTTTTTCATTTTGTGAACACGTTATGAAATTCAACAGCTTGTCAATCGCACTACAGCTTCTTTGAAACACTGGGTAGGGTATAAAAGATTGTCTATGTGAATAGCTTCTATTTGGGTACGTGCACTGTGTTTCTTGGACAGCCTCGCCCCAGCCTTAGCCAAGGAGGGAGGAATACTGGTGGCTGGAAATTTGCAGACTTTGCAACTGTTGAAAAATATTGTAACAATGTAGTGTCTGGGCTCACTACTTTTGTATGGATGGGATATTTTGTGCTTGCTACCTATATGTGGGGAGAAAGGCACAAAAACCTGGCGCTGTACCTCTCTTTCAGTACAGTAAGTCCTTCAGTCACCAGGTGAAATCCCCCCCAGCTTCCATTCTGGAAGCTGCTTGGTTTATGTAATAGTCTTTATTGGTCCTGTCCATTGAAGGGATATTGGGATAATGAGAGAAATAGGTGTTTTATACATGATGCCATCTCCTTTTTTCATATGCTTATGTTCTCATTTCCAGTATGTAATCTATGTGATTGATGATTGGGCAGGCTGAATGACTGGTAGCTCAAATACCAAGTAAGCTACGTGTGCTTTAAATAAAAGAATTATTCTATGGAACCAATAAAACATTTTCACACTTTGTGAGGAAATCTTAGTACCACTTATTATTAACAACTCCTTGAATAGCAACTGGTATATGCAGTGTGTGTATTGTGCTACAGGCGAGAAAACAAATTACCAATGATGCTTTCTAGCCATGTAGCTTAATAAAAGTTGTATCTTGATCTAAGATCCATTTACACCAGTAAACCTGTACTTGTTTCAGCTTTAATGTATACTAACAGTGCTTACAAATGCAATTCGTAACAATAAAATCAGTATCAAGTCTCTGCAACAGCTTTCAGTTGCACTGGCAACCACTGCACTTGGCTTTAAACCCTGTACTAGTTCAAACTCCCTGTACTATTTTAAAATCCCCATACGTATAACAAGCAAAAGCCCAGGGTGGGTTCAGTGGTCCAGGGACACCATGTGGTATTTCAGGCTGTTCTTTTCTGGAATATTTTGAGCTGTGGAAGAAAATTACTATTAGTTGTAAAGTACCCAATGTGAGCCACAACTGTTGGCTTCCAGTTGTCTGCCACTAGCAGAGACAAATTAAATTGAAGTGTATTAACAACTGGCAGGCTCCAGAAAGTGTCCTGTGGGAAGCTGTGCTTCAGGCTCCATGATTCGTTTCCTGCCTTTCTGCTGTCTATCTACATTACCGACTCCTTGAGTTCTTGGCTTCATGCATCAGAGCTGTTAAAACTTGGGTGATATCTGTTTCAGTGTTGTCCAGCAAAATTGGTGCTGGCAGGATTAGTCTGGGGGAAAAAAAAAAAAAAAAAAGAGGGAAGGAAAAAAAATCTTGATTATTTTAAATATTTTAAATTATTTTGGCCTGTAAATATTGAGGCCAACATAAAGAATCATGGGGTTTAGTTGTTAATGTGTGATTTTGCCTGCAGTTATGAGTGGCTGCAGCACTGCCTCTGATTGAAGAAAATTAATTGGATTTTGCAGGTGTGTCTGAAAATTCTTAAAAATATACTTGATTTGATTTGGAGTATTTAAGCTGATGGTTAACAAAGAAAGAGCTTCTTTCTGCAGTATCCCCATTTGTCCTGCTTCTCCACAGAGACAGTAGGTTTTTTGTTTTTTTCTAAATCTCTTATGTGCTTTGGTATGATGGGAACATGATATAGTTTGTGCACAGTTATGTGTCTAGTAATGGAAAGTCTGAGTTTTGACCTGATGCTCAGCTATACATCAGAAAGCACTAAAACTAAGCCAGTGTAGAAGTTGTGACTTGGCTGCACTACTCATTTGCCTCTGGTCAAGGCTTTTGATCCCTTTTTGTTGTTGTTGAAGCTCTCACAAAATTATTTCTGGCAGATATGAGGTATTACCACCAGCAGCTATGAGACCATGGAAAACCTCAGCCCGAATGGTTAAGGTTTACCAAAGTTATGAGCAGGTGAACCACTCATGGCTGCGGAGGATTCCTCCAGCTCCTCTCTGGGAGGATATCAACAACATGGATCCCACAAGGGAAACTGAAAGCACAGAAAGCTGCTTCACAGAAGCTCTGCCCATAATACAAAAATAGTACATTATTTTCATCTAATGATGTTTCCGGTTTGTTTGATGCACGTTTTTGAGCTGTGTGAGTAAGATGCAGGATGTGGCTATGGAAAGGTGGCAGGGGAAAAATCCAAGATTATCCACTGAGGAAGTCCTGCCTGTCTGCAATCACAGTCTTGGAGAGAACCATTTGTATCTCAGTCATGTAGAGAGCCGTGACCTTCATTCTTCTCTGTACACATCAGTCTTCGGCCCTTAAAATACACTGGCCTTGGATTTCAGATGGGACAACCTTTTGGTAAGAGATAAAAATCAGTTTCAGCAGAAAAAAGGGTTCACATAATTTAAAGCTCTCATAGAAAAGTATTTTAAATCTGAGTCCTTTGTTCTTCGTATCAGTAGAGTACACCAAGATTCTTTTATAGTTCTTGACACTGGTACACTTGCCAACAAAATGAGTGGCTTTCCTCAGGGGGGCTGCTGTTCATGCTCAGCAGTGGAGCTCTGAGAGCTGAGGGGAAAAAAAATCTGAGTAAGTCAACCAGAGTTTGTCACAAACCCTACATGTTATAGCTGTATGGCTGAGGAAAGCTTCATGCAGAGAGGAAAACTTATATACTTGTGTTAAAAAGAATTAAAATAGTAAATCATAAAGCATTTCAATATAAAAAAATAAAACATTCATACGGATCAGAAAACAGGTGATTGAGAAGGGGTGGCACTGGCTGGGGTGGTGGAACATCTTCCGACCATACACCTCATTGCTTTGGAGATAGAGATGCCTGAGCTGGCTCAATATACTTGGCATCAGCAGGTCTGTACAGTGATGACCCCTAACACGATCCTGGTCCACAAGTAAAGTGTAACCTCAGGTAACCAGTGGGGTCCTCAGAGTGAGTCTGACCTCAGCTAAACCCTATGAGTTTAAGTAACCCCAGTGGGGTCTGCAGGGATTGAGTTTGACCTCAAGTAAGCCCTATAACCCCAAGTAACCCCCACAAGCTAATTGTTTGACCTCAAGTAATTCCAGTGGGGTCCTCAGAAGGTGATCTTGACCTCAAGTGACCCCTATGACCTCAAGTAACCCCTAGAGGCTAATTGGTTCACCTCAAGTAATCCCAGTGGGGGGTCCTCACAGATCGAAATGAGTCTGTTCACTGGAGGCATCTGTAGTGTAGCACCGCATCTCCCCTAAGACCACCAGTGGTCTTGGTGTCCTGTCTTCTTCAGGGCCACCCCTCTCTCAGGCCATCCTTGGGCCCACCCCTGCACCTCAGGTTTACCCACATCCTACTTATGCCAGAGCCTCTGTGTATCATGTCATCTGACATCAACACAGTTTGAAACTTCAAAACAACACTCTACTGCAGCGACATTATTAACAGTACACATTGCTGAGGTTTAGCCTTTAATCATCACCATAACAATCAGCCTTTAACACGCTTGTCCTAAATCAGCCATGAGTATAATGCAGCAGAGAGCGCATATGCTGGGTTAGTGGTTATGCCTTGGACTTGGCGCTGGGCTTTGTACAGCTCTTATGGTGCAAGGGACAAAGTACCTCACGAATAATCCCACAGGTTTTTCCTCATCAGCTGCCATCTGCTGTTGTAGATCACAAGAAGCAGAGAGCAGCTGCTGCCTTATCTTGAGACTTTGCTGAAAGGAGGGCTCCAGCAGCACTGTCAGGTGAAGGGCTGCTCTCCTGTTTGACACTGCTTCTACCTGATCCAGCGTCCAAACACCTCTGCCACAGGAGCTGGCAAGGCATTGGCTGGGGAACACGTTGCCTGTGCTGCTCTCCTGGCTGCAGTGTGCACATCCCCTTATCATTTGCCATGAGCTATCTGGAGTCCTGAAAATGAAGAACAGTAAGAGGCAAGTTCTAAGAAGTTCTTCATCTTTTTGTGTCAGTATCTATCTCATCTGGAGAAATGTGAATGTTGCCTGATACAGGAAAGAATGAAGTGAAAGCCATGGGATTTCTGCCCTGGGACAGAAAGGAGGCAGGAAATGAAAACCTATTTTTGGGTAAGCATGAAGAGACTGCCTAGCTCTATGAACATTTAGGCTATTCCTATGGCTCACACTGGAGCTGAGAGTGCCTCCAACACAGGCTAAGACAGCCCACTTTTCATCAGACTCACAGACATGAATTCCTTCTTACCTTTGCAGTCAAGATCATATGAAAGAGCAAAAATCCCAGTCTTGACATCTCCACTTGATGTACAGGGGGTTGTACAAGGGGGTCGTACAAGGGGTTTCTACAAGGGGGTTGTGCAAGAGGGGATAAAGGAATTTTGCCTGTTTAACAGAAAGTATTGTTTGCAAATACCTGTCAAGCTTGCCATGTAGTACCAGGGCAATAAGCTATTGGTAAGGGGGAGAAACAGTCTGATAAGGGGAAGAAACAGACTGATAAGGGGGAGGAACAGTTACTTAGTTCCAGTGAAGACCAGCTTTGTGGTTTGGACTTTGACCAGACTCCTAAAGAGCATGCGTGACTGCTAGAGGTGAAAAGTTCAGGCTCCAGGAAGACTCATTTACTTCATCTTGAAGACCCCTACTCACAAGAGGAAGACTCATTTACTTCATCTTGAGACCCTCGCCCATGACATGGGGGGGCACTGCGCAGGAGAGGATAGGATAAGACATCAATATGCATAGGCGTATTGTGCAACCTTATGAATATCTATAACTTTAGAGAATAAATGTAGAGGGAAACAACACAGGCACGCATGCCTTTGGAGGAGCTATCCCCCATGCGTCTCAGCGCTGAATAAAAGCATACCTACTTTACAACTTTAACGAGTTGTGGAGTCTATCCCTATATCAAAATCTTTCTTGTCATCCATGCAGACTTAGGGACCCAGTTTCAGGTGGTTGACTGCAGGATTGAGGGCATATTCACAAACGCATACAAATCCCATTAACTTCATACTTCAGCTATGTCCTGAGCTGTGATGCTACAATAGCTAAGCACTTGCTTCTCTATTTCTTCCCTTTCAGAGCATCAGTACTGGGGCTCCGACCTGCAACTTCCCAAAATGCCTTTTGAAGAAATCATATACAATGATGAAAGTGCCTACAGGTGGCTGTGCACCTTAAAGAAAGTAGGAATCGTGATACTAACAGGAGCTGCTGCTAGGCAGGGCGAGTTGATTAAACTTGGCCACAGGATTGGGTTTCTGCGTCTCACTTTTTATGGGTGAGTTTGTTTTTTCTAATATCCCTGCTTTGCTGGCTATGTAACCACCTTTAATGTCCTTCACTTCAGCTTGCTGGACCTGTTTTGTGGCTTAAATTAAGAAAAGCTGATTTTTCTTTTTTTTTTCTCTGCATATTACCAAATGTGGTGTCAAGGGTCTGTATGAGAAGACTGTTTTGCTGTGACAGGCAGGGTATATAAAGAACAACAACTATAACTTCTGAGAGAAGGAAAAATGCCTAAAAAGAGATGATGTCAAATAAAAGATAACGACAAGATAGCAGTACTTATCTATACCATGGAACAAAATCAAAAATCCCTTAATCCAGTGCCCTTTTGAAAAAAAGGAAGTTATCTGTACTGAAACTTCTTCTTAGCCTGATTTCAAGTCATGGAAATAGGTAAGACACAGATGATGTTATTGAGCCTCCCATCACAGAGGAGGTGGGCAGGGTACCCATTCCCTGCTTCCAACTGAGTCTGCTCTGGAAAGCCCCAGCCAGTCCCAGCATGCATTTTTAAGACTGCTTTTTACCCAGAAGTAATTGCTCAGCCTGCAGGAGAGCAAGGAGGAACTTGTAAATCATCCTTCTGATGCTAAGAGGTGGTAAACTGAACCTCACTTCCTCAAGAATCTACTACCTGAGTAAAAAAATGACCATGGTAGCTCAGGTCTTGCTGAGCTGAGTCAGTGACCTCCATGTAGCTAAGTGAAGGAGCGGTGTTACTAGCTGACATATTGCCCTGCCTCTCACCCCCAGCTTTTGGGATGATTTTTTACAGTGTATATAAAAAAAAACCTGATTACTTGGATGTGCACTTTGTCCCGAAAAAGAGAAAAAGAAAGTTATAAAAATGGCCAGTAACACTTAAACAAACTAGGTAGAACATTTAAACATAATTGCAATTCCTTGATGCCTGAAGAGCTAGCAGACCCAGAACATTCATGATTTCAGATATGAAAAGGTCCCTTCTCCCCTATAATAGAATAAAAGATGGCAAACTGGATTTACCTCTAGTTCAGAGAATAAGAAAACAAACTATGTTTCCTTATTCACATAACCAGTGTCTCCTCCTTTGTCTGAAACCCAAAAGCCAACAGTTAAACAAACAGAAGTGGGTGAAAAACCTTCACCCTTTGCCAGAAAGACCACATTCCCTCAAGTTAGGAGGAAAGATTTTCTCCCCTTAAAACTCCTGTGTGAAGGCATATATGGGCCCTGCTGCAATATGCGATGCAGGTGAGGGTGGTAAAAGCGCACTGTGGTACCAGGAAAATTACATTAACTCAGTATGTTAATTGTGAGGTGAAGGGGAGGAAGGTGATAAAAAAGGTCCCTTCTCCAAGTTAGGATGCTTGAGTAATCTATAAATGTACCAGGCTAGTTAAGATAATGTATTTTTATTAAGGTGTGGCTTCTTCTTTCTGCTTACTGTGCCAGAAGGAAAAGTCAACTGGGGTTCAATCATGTTAATGATGCTGAAATACATGGGAGCAGAGTCCCCTGCTCAACTCAGAAACCTCATCCAGTGCTACACAACATTTTCTACCACTAAAAGCATTCCTAATGTCAAGCACTTCTGCCTTTGGCAGTCTACTATGGTCTCAATTTAAAACTTGCATCATTATGAAAACACTACTGCTTTCAATTTCTGTTTTGATGTGATCCTAATTACAGATACAAGATGATTCTTAGGGGTAACCAATCCTGACCATATCTGAGGATGTTTCACAGCCTTCCTAAATACCTGAAGGGTGAAACATTTGTCCTGTTTGTACCCAAACAGCTGCACAAGCATTTTGAATTAGGAACAAATATAGCAAACCCCAGATAAGATGAAAAAATGTTGGTTCTTTGTTGAAGCATACCACTAAACGAAAATACTATACATCTCCATAATAGCTCAGGGGAGAGGGGAAAAACCCCCAAAACCTAAATAACAACCAAACCCCCCCATACAGCCCCTTCAACACATACCACAGGTTTGTGCTTGGGTTACAACAAAACCTTTAGTTGTTTGCCTGGGTTTCAGGGATGAGGAACTCAATCTAAAAGAAGTTCCTCAATCCTAAAACTGGAAAAGATCTTTAAATCTTCTAGACTAACTTTCTCGATGTGGCAGCCCACTGTGTTACACCTATTGTCCATCTGCTGAGTGCTGTAACTTGCTTTTCAATAAGGTATTCAAAAGGTTTTGCTATTTAACTCAGCAGCATTGTAAGATTAACACAAAATCTACATTCTGCCTGGTACTCTGCCTCAGCCCTTCATCATCCTCGCTGTTTAAAATGACTGCCAAGTGTCTGTTAGAAGCTGTCTGCAACATCCAGCTTGTGATAACTCTGCTATAAGAGAGACTGAAAAGTCCTTTACTGTATAAATGCACATAAACTGTTAGCACACACTTTCCTAATCTAAGTTCAGCTCCCAAGGCTGTCCTAGGGAGGCTTCAAAATGGGATATTTTCCAATTGAAAAAAAGTTATTCTTGCCCCTCACTGCCTCTTCCCTAGCACAATTATAAATAGGAATGGTTAATAAATACTTCGCTTTGTTTGAAGTCAGCTTGAATGAATGTTTAATCTCTTAATAGATGTTTTCAATAGAAGTAATTTGCCAGGATGAGTTCTGAGTCTTGATATCTATATATACACATATACATTTAAAAGTCTTTATATCCTACAAAGAGCCTCTGTCCGTTAATGTTTCATACAAGGTCAAGGTTGAAATGTGACCTTGGCCTAAACCATTTGAGCAAGTAATGGTTAGGGCTCATTTCACTGTTTAAATCAGCTTTACTCTTGATGTTGATTAAACCTTAATTTTATGTTTCCTTAGCTATTAGGGTTCACAATAAATGAATGATGAAAGGCTGCAAGTCTCCTTGTTTTTCCAAAACCTATTTGCTAGTTCATGTATTTATTAGGCTGCAGAAAGAGGGCTTCAATGTTGTGGAAGTTTTCCAATTACCTGTGAATTCTGTGTTTAAAAGAAAATATACTTAGTAGGAATATTTAGGTTAGTTGAATTCGGGTTTTTTTTCTTTTTTGCTTTTTAAACACAGCTGTAGTTTTGGAAAGTCTTGAAGTCTGGTTTACATCATCCCTATTAAGTCACCATGGTTAGACAGTTGCTAATTATGTTTCCATGTATGATTAGGTTGATTTTGCAATATTAAATTAAAATCTGAAGAGCTTAAGAACAAAGAGAGCCTGACATCTAAAGACCAGTTTTGCAGACTAGTCTGGATTTCAAGTAACAAAAACTGGCTCTGCCACAGGGTGAAGTCAACAAGCTATGTACAGGCCAAGGTCCAGATCTGAAAACAAGAGTGTCTCTGCCGGTGCTAAAGGAAGAGCAGTTATAAAAGGGATAGGATGTGTACAATACAATGCACATATTAGCAGAGCCAAGACTTTTGGGGAAGGAACCAGAACAGTTTTTTTCAGACTACCTTTCTAACTCGCAAGGAGAGAAATTAACTGTACATACAAAGGCAGCCTGCTTTGAAGTTTGGAGCCAGACCTATGAGCTTATTTGGGGCAAGTGTGATATTCTTTACATCTTGGCTTTTGCATCTCCAGTTCAGACATCGTTTAACTGTCTCCAAGATGCACTGCAAGGATGCTTTTGTTAAGACTGTACAAAGGCACACCTATTCAAGCTGCCAGAACTGCACAGCACTATTATCCTGTCAAGGAGATGTACAAGATGAGTTTCATAAATCAATAGATGAGCCTTGACCGAAAGCTTTCTTGAGTCCTTAGAAGGACACTGCCTACCAGTGCCCTTGAGGTCTCCTGGCCTTGGATGAAGTCTATGGGAAACATCTTGCTAGTATCGTCTGCTTGCATGACTCTTTAGACCCTGGGAAAAGAAAGAGGGAGGAAATCCTAAAATACTGGAAAATACAAGCAGGATGGTGCATAAACTTTGTGTTGTTATGTGTAGTGGTTCAAGAAACCATCCATAAAGTATTTTTTAAAAAATAAAAGTCACAAAACTAGCTTCAAATGTTTGAGCACAAATGTGTATGAAGTGGTAACATGCTAAACATATCAGAAATCACTTAGAGAAATGTATTCAAACAGCTTAACAAACCAGTGCTGTTAAATGTGTAATTCATTACATGAAGTCTTGAAAAAGCCTTTAATGGTTTTGCTTTATTTTTGGATATTTGGAGAGGGTAAGTCTTTTATAAGGAAAAAATTGCTTATTTTTTTCACCATGTATAGCTGGAACCCAGCCTAAAAATTTTAGCAAGAAGAAAAGACTTCTTTCTTTTTTCCTGATTTAACCTGTTTCATTTTCAGTTTTAGTTATTATAGTGCCTGGTCTTGGTTTTACATTTCTCACAGTAGCAAAACTCCACTGAGGTTTCAGTCTTAACAGACTTAGAGCAGCATTTTACAGTCCATCTCTTCACCTCTAAAACAGAAATGCATTTCTTACATCCAACTCTGAGGTGGTTTTTACAACTGTAATAAATAATAACTCTAGGTAATTCCCTTGCTGTTCCTCTAGCAGCCAAACACAAGGCTAACCAAAAAGGATAAAAAAAAAAAATAAAAGGATAAATAAAAGGATACATTTGGAATTGGCAAGCTTGCCAAATAAAACATCACCTCAACAGGACCACGAATTTTAAGCTGAAATGTAACAGCCATGAATATAATCCTGACACATGGGAAAACAAAAGACATTTTTCCTGCCTAAATGCCTGTTTGGTACATGCTACCTAAAATGTCATTACTGTAAAAAGTGGAAACACTCTCTGTTTCAGCCATATAACACCACAACGGGTTCCATGATTTAAATTAACCTTTTTCTTTATGTTACAGAGGCACAACTCTGTTAACAAGATCTCCAGCTGTATCACAATTAATTTCTCTAACTTCTCATGCCCTAGACCTTGTGCTCCTGCCCTGTTCTGAAGCTCTCTCCAGGGCTTGGGGTGGCATGAAGGGCTTCTTTTGGGGTGCAGCACCCCCACTGAAATAGCTGAAACATCTGCACCTCTCAAAGTGTTTCAGCTGCAAGAGGAGAACATGGGTCCCGAAATCTGAATCTCTTATGAATGAGACTTAGATTTTTAATAACATGCAAGACCAGATGACTCACATGTGACTCAAGTTTCTAGCGCAGTGGTGCTGCAAGGCTAAGGATGTACCAAGCAGACCAGTGTTCTGCTCAGGGAGACTGATTCCGCATTGCCACTTAATGCAAAAAATTACTACACCTACCTGGTGCCAAATTTTCTCCTCTGTCAATCAGCCTGAGCAACTGCTGTTAGACTCTGACCCTAATTACTAAACCATAAACCATTCTACCCCACTTTGCTCTCTCGAAGTGCCAAGAGTCCTCTGACATTAACCACATTTTCTTCCTTCTTTACTTCCATTACTTCTTGTGTGCTCTGCCCATGACTGAGGGAGAGCTGAGTCTGACAAAGTCGGGTTGATTTTTTTCACATTCAGTGCTGAGCTCCCTATTAACATCTCTAACTTCAAGTCAGTAACTTGAGCTTTGTCCAAAACTCCTTGTGTGTAAGGAAAGCCACCAGGGACCAGCTCCTCTCGCAAAGAGTAACAGCATGAAAGTACTGATTGCTTTTGCAAAACCTGACAGTGATATTATAAAGTACTACCATTCTAGCAATTGCATAAATTGCATATAAATGGGACAATTAAAATGTGTTAATTTGTTTTAGAACCATCAAGTTACACTGGAGCCTTTTAAATTAAAGATATAGTGAACTTAGCTGCCTTCAACACTAACAACAAGGATGATATAGCAGGCTGGGCTTTGGCTGTAAAACAGGGGACTATGGAAGTGTGGTTGAAATTATCATGCCTGAGTACTGATGTCATGTACTGATGAGTATGTGCTGTACCAAATAATACAAATTCTTTTTCCCAGTCAGTAAAACATATCTGCAAATATTCAATGTTATTTTTCCCCTGGCAATTTAAAAAATTTAGTTTTAGCATATTGCATTGTTTCTATACTAAATAGAACTCCAAGAACAAAAGTGTTTCTGTATTGCATAAAATCATTTTGGTCTGAATGTTCTTTAGCCTATTTTCTTCCTAAACTATTGTTTAGAAGTCATGCTAGACATACACCATCCAAAACATAATATATTTGGTCTATAGCTCTGTATTTTCTTTTAAACCACTATTCTCCTGTGATGACATGGGCTGCATATGGTGACTTACACTTTTCCAGACAAATGTCTGTACCTATAACATGCATCTGCTGAAGACTGTCTTCAATCATGTGAACTCTGTACAAGCAAAACATGTGTTTCTTGGTCTTATATTCTCCTGCAGGGTTGTCATTCAAAACAGATTTTGATTGCACTACAATGCGACGTATTCATGTTTTTGTCATAAAACTAAGAGTTTTTTTTGTTTGTTTCCCCTGTAGTTGTCAGTAAACTGCCTTAATTGATTTGGTCAAATTTCAAGACAGAAGCTACGTAACAAAATAAAGGGGGGTAGTTCTTTGAAAGAGCATCAGAGAAAGAGAAGAAACTACAAAGTCTTTCATTAACACTTTTTCATCAGTACTTCTGACAAGGGCCTGTAGTGACAGGATAAGGGGGAATGACTTTAAACTGACAAGGCCTGGATTATATATTGGGAAGAAGTTCTTCCCCATGAGGGTGCTGAGGCCCTGGCACAGGTTACCCAGAGAAGCTGTGGCTGCCCCATCCCTGGCAGTGTTCAAGGCCAGGTTGGATAGAGCTTGGAGCAACCTGGTCTAGTGGAAGGGGTCCCTGTCTGTGACAGGGGGCTGGAACTGGATAAGCTGTAAGGTCCTTTCCAACCCAAACCAGTCTGGGATTCTACGATTTCTATGAAGTTCTTTTTCCTTTAGCGGCAAGTCTTGAAACTACAGGGAAGATCCCCCTGCAAAGGACAATCTGTCTCTCTCTATATATGTATACATAAATATATATATAAAGCTTTTAAAATATTTAAAAAAAAAATTTACGTAGCCTTTTACAATTTCATATTTCATTGATAAATTGCTCCACATGGCAGGGAAAAATGGAACATTAATTAAAGGAAATGGGCCAACTTCCACTCTCTTATTTCTGAAGCATCAGTAATAAGATGGTGATTTAACCTAGCAGACAGACCTTTTGGTTAGAGTCTTCAGCTGATTCCTGCATTCAGCAAAGTACTGCCAGTAGAAAGCCATCATTCTTCTAGATACTACACTGGGGCCAGATGTCTCTTGGCACATTTAGGTTTCTAGCTTGAACCTAGGACTGCCGAAATAAGCCTTCTCTGATGGAATGGGGAAACACTGCTAAATAATTGTTTCCTTCTAGTTGTACAATATTTTCATGTTCAGAGGTGTAATGACTCTTTTATACTGTGATTTTACAGTCTCAGTGTGTACTGTCTGGCATGTTGGCTGGCTGTTTTAACCTGTTATCTCTTTTCCCTTTCATTATAAAGACCAACTTGGCAAGTGCAAGACAAAGCAGCTGCTAACAATGTAGCTTATACAACCGGGAAACTATGTTTTCACACTGATTACCCTGTTCTGCAGCATCCACCTGGGGTAAGGCGAATCTACCGACTTCTTCACAACACAAAAGGGAAAGGGAAATGTTCCTATAGCATGAAATATGGTTAGCGTTCAGTAACTCTGAATTTTGTCTTAAAAGAGCAATGTAAACATAACAATATATTAATCATACAACAATTTATATACACATGGGTATGCACTATATCATAGAATGATGGAATGATTTGGATTGGAAGGGACCTTAAAGCTCATCCAATTCCAACTTCCTGGCACGGGCAGGGACAACCTCCACTAGACCAGGATGCTCAAAGCCCCATCCAATATACATTATGGTGCAAGTTCTGCAAAACAAAACCACTATGTATCCCACAATTTTTAAATGAAATTCATGGATTATTGAGATTACCACCATATGAGAAAACACTAGTGTCCTATATGTGCCTTTGATAATGTTTTCATTATATTTAAAAAATTGTCTAAATGCTATAGTCAAGTTGTGACATTTCAGGATTCATCTGTTCACCTCAGGATGGGACTGTATTAGAAGACATATGATTAAGATTTTATATTCTCTTTTCTGTGAATTGATTGACATTAGACATTTATTTGCCATTTCATAGCAGACAAAAAAAGGGGCATTCTGTAAAGCTGGACAACAACCACAGACAATATGCTTTCACCTAGTCCCTGTCGCATTAAAGTCTAATGCACATTCATCGTAAATCTGCAAAGGAGTAGGAACAGGTACAAAGGAACAAAGATAATCCTGGAAAAGTCTGCATCTGTAAAACTTCCCCTTCTAGTCTTGTGGAATACTTTGTATCTGTTGTTTCTATAGTCATTTATCCACAAGTACCAAATACTTCACACTAACATCACCTTTTAAAATCATTCAGATACTGGTTCATTAATGTGAAGTAAGAATGGAACAGGGCTTTATTAATAGAGAGCAGATGTGAATTACCTCATTGTATTATCTGTGCCAAAGCCCACACTCTGCTATGAAATATTAGAACATAACCTTTCTCATTCAAACGTGCTTGTAAGAAATGAAAGTATTAAAGTACATCGAGTTATTTTGAACATTATTCTGAGCTCTTAAGATGTACTTCTTACAAATATTTGAAGAAATGGTTTTAAATGGATGACGATTAGCTTCAGAACTGTCCCATAAAAATGGTTTTAGGATTTCCTAGATTTTGATCTGGCAACTATTTTTCCATGAGAGATTCTGATTAAAACCAAATCAAAACAACAAACAACCGATGATTAGATCTAGCACAAATATTAGCTCTCTAGAATGTAAACTGAATTATCCTTTTGAACTTTTCCAGAGTTATTTTCCATGAAGTACGTTACTGCAGCTCTCCTTAGCACTGCCAAACTGTGCTCGTCCGATGCAAGGGCAGCTGAAGCCACAAAAGAAAAGAGCTTGTTGCCTTGTGCTCTCTTCAGGGGGAGCCCTGAGACCCCATGCCCCAGGCTTGTTGGCCAAAAGGAGCATGGCAGGAGGGCAGAATGCTGCTTCATCGCATGATTTAACTAGATATGTCCTTTCCAACAAGTCCTCCTTCTGTGCTGTCAGTTATTTCAATTTCCCCCATCATCACCATCACCAAGGTCTGCAGGTCTAGCTGGTGAGGTGATTCTGGGATGAAGCCTGTTCTCTGCTCCTTTTTCTCCTCCCACTTTGTTTGTTTTGGGTTGGTTTTGTATTGGGTTTCTTGGGTGACGGGGGAAGGGTAGTGTTTTTATTGCTTTTCTGGGGGGTTTTTTTGTTTGTTTGTTTAGTTGTTTTTTTTTTTCTCCTAATCATCTCAGAAATAGTTCACCATCATGGAAAGGAAAGGTGGAGCTGCTACCACTGGTAGGACAGATGTGTTTTGTGCGGTTTGGCCAAGATGAACGGCTGCACTTTGTGTGAGCTGGACTTTCTAACACCACTGGGAGTTTTACTGCTTGTGTCTGTAGCTCACTCAGATTTACAGTGATGCCACCCAGAGCCCAATTTAGGCTTTCTGTTCTGTCTTACACCTTGGCAATTTCACTACAAAATTAAATGAAACTGTCTTAATCCTATTTTATCATAGAGGTACTGAGCCTGTTGCCTTCTGTGACAGCCACCTTTCCCCTGCTGTGAGCAGATAACTCACAGCAGGTTTTGTTTCTGCAAGAGAAAGCTAATCCTCCTTGTTGAGCTAAAACTGCATTTAAAATTACATGACTGCCACAAAGAGGGACTCAAAGGACAGAAGTGAGAACAGAGCTTTGCAGTTGACTCGCAGGTTGCAAGCATTAGAAGACAAGCCACATGGGATGGATTTATGAACATGCTGCTTTAATTTTCTGCCTTTGTGATAGTGGTGGCAGAGTGCAGTGAAGCTGCAGCAATGGGAACTGTCTTTCACCAAAAAGCAAACTCGGCCAAAAAGCCAGAACCACAAATATAAAGAAACTGATACTAATGAACTGTTAAATATGCAAGCTAATTCTTGCTTATAATGAGATGTTAATTTTTTCCAGGTTCAGTTTCTCCACTGTATAAAGCAAACAGCCACTGGAGGTGAAACTGAAGTTGTAGATGGATTTCATGCATGCAATAAGCTGAAGCAACAAAATCCTCAGGCATATCAGATCCTGTCCTCTACTGCTGTAGATTATACAGATGTTGGGAGGGACTACTGTGATTTTGCTGTGCAATGTAAACAAAGGATTATAGAGTGAGCAGTTTCAACATGGGAAAATAAAATCCCTTTTGTACGGCGAGTTTTGTCTGCTCCTGCCACCTTGTGGGGAAACACTGGTTTAACTTGATCTGTAGTTATTTTCGGGGGGGGGGGGGGGGGGGGGGCGAGATTTACGTGGTTTTGGCTTTGAAGCAATTAGATTAAGAACTATATGCTAGAAAAAGATCAAATGCAAATGTTTATAATCTCTTCTGAATTTAAAAAGCTTATGATTCTACAATTAAAGATTATAGAAAATATAATTTTAAGTTAATTAAATGTCTACATTTTCTCCTGATTATCCTTAATTAGGCTTAATTATAAAATCCAGTGCAATAATAATCTGAATTTCACTATAGAAACATACTGAAATTCCAGCAGGAGAGTGCAGATGTTGTTTAACCATCTTAAAGTGTTTCAGTAGCATAATACACGCCTTTTCCTTTCCTTCTCTGTTTCCTAGTGTGGATTCCAGAGGCCAAGCAGTTCGCATCAATTATAATAATGCAACAAGAGACACAGTGTTTGACATACCAGCTGAAAAAGTGAGGCCATTTTATGCAGCTCTAAAGGAATTCAATGATTTATTAAACAGTGCAGAGCTCAAGTTTACTCACAAGCTGAAACCAGGTCAGCAAGTTGCTTCTCCTTGCAATGATTCTGCAAATGTTTTTCCTAGCAGTCAAAACACTTGAGCACTGTTAGCACTGGTACTGAGAGGAGACTTCAGTCCTTCCAGTACCCATGGTATTTCATACCATGTCTTTACATTCATCTCACAGATTTCTTTTGCCATTGCTACACTATAAAGTAAAAGAAAAAAAAGAGCCGAGGAAGGGGACACACGAGATGACAGTCTGTCTATTGATGAGTCCAATGCATCTTTATACTACATCAAAAACCAATATCCATAGGAAATTGCAACTTGCCATATCAGTAGTACCACAGATGGGAAATACCAGGTTTAAGACTGCTGTGCCACCCCAGTTCGGTGCCTGTTCATTAAATGATACACAATCACATACTTTTTCCTCTGCTCCACTTGATGCAGAGTATGGACATTAAGCCAAATGATATGGAGGTGGTTGTGGTGGTTATGACACTTTATTAGTGGGGCACCTTCCCAATGGCTGCAGGAACTGCAGAATATTTGGAAGATGATACAGATGCACAATGTGCATAATGCCCAAGGAAGCTGAGCAGCACCAGTCTTTGCTTAGCCACCCAACGCCAGTGTAATTAATGCAGGACGAATTACTGAAGGCCTTTGCTGCTGTGCTGCTTCTTCTGGGTGGCCCATGCAAGACATTTGGAGGCAGATTTGCAGATGTGTTTAGTGCTCTAAACTTCAGCTCTAGTTGTACAGGGCTGTGTTTTGAACATAAAACATGCTGTGAAAATGCCCCTTACTCTTTAAAGTCTGTGCATCTATTTAACTACTTTGGCCTTACTCTCTGTTCTTTCATTCCCCAGCTATAAAATAAAGATATGAATAGTCCCTCATCTCTCAAAAGATGCTACAAAAGTAAATTCATTAGTGTATCTGACTGCTTCATGTACTACGATGACAGCGTCTTTAAAATGTTGATGAGGAAATAAATCTCCTGTATTGCAAACATGAGATAATTTATAAGATCACATAATAAATAATAAACAAAAGTACATCACATTACATTAGTACCATCTACCCCATCATTTAATGCACCAAAATGGTGGTAGAGGTGAGCGGGAGAAGGGAAGACATACTCTAAGGATATTTAACTAGAGATTTATCGTAACAGTGGAACACAAGGGAGAAAAATTAAAATGGCATGCTCGCCTTCATGATGCGAGTTCCTAACTTTCAATGGCTTGACTTTGTTCTCACAGAGGTCTCTTGAGGAGGACAGCAATGAAGGATATGTATAGTATGAATAATACCAGACTGATAATTAATACCAGATCAGCTTTCACCCTTTTTTTTCTTCCTGTGGATTGGCTGCAGTTGCCTTTCCCTTCAAGGCCTGCTTTTCTCAGAGTGGACTCCCCTACCACTCCTGGTTATGCCAGACAAGGAGCGGAGGTCGAAAGCGACCTCCTTTCTCTAGTTGAGAATGACCAGCTAAATTAAAATTACTGTGTCGTTGCTGTGTATCTCCAGCCGAGCTGCTTTAAATTATTGCTACCTAACTGATGATAGAAGTCTATCTCCATGTTATCTGTCTGAAGGAATCAACTGTAACACACCGAATATTAATCATCTCTTTACAGGAGACATACTGACATTTGATAACTGGCGTGTGCTTCATGGTCGCCAAAGCTACCCATCGGGTTCAGAAGTGACTCGTCACCTAGAAGGTGCCTATGCAGACTGGGATGTGGTCATGTCAAGACTCCGGCTCCTAAGGAAAAGGGTACTGAAGAGGGACTGAGCTTTCTTCTAACTAGAATAAGCAAAACGTAGATTGTCTAACTTTAATAATGACAAAAAACAATTAAAAAAAAACAATAAAAAGTTTGTTTTCAGATGCTAACAACACAAGTGTATTTTTAAATTCCATAAGAAACCTGTCATTCATAACAATTTAAGATTTTTCTATGTCTCTGAATCCATAAAATGCATTGCTACCTCTGCCAGTTTAATTGCTTTTTAAAATCAGTGTACAAAATGGTTTGAAAGATTATCACTTTACTGGACTGACTGAGTATCCCAATGCCTTCTGTGGCCTCTACAAATATACCTGCCCTCCCCAGGAAGCTTGGAAGGCAGCATCAAAAAAGAGCTTAAATTGTTATCTATTAAAGGTTTGTTATCAACAGCACCTTCCTTTATTTCAGAGAGGCATTCTTTATTGCATAAATCATAACTAGAATTCATTATCAAAATTAACAACCTTTGCTGTGGAATGAATTCCATATACACACTTTTCTAGGCAGAACTCCACTTTAATACAAGATCTCATTCAACAAATGTTATATTCCACATATCCTGCTGTGTATGTGATGATTATCACAGCCACAAATCATTGCTCCTACATTTCAAAGTCCACAAGCTCAGAAATGATTGATCTACCAGAGAACGTGTCGTATTAATTTTCCTCTGCATTAGGAATACAAATAAATCTCAGTGTGGAGGTCACAGATAGGGTCAGAAATCCCATCAGGCACTGTGCACAGACATAATTAAGATCTGCAGGGCAGACAGACTTTGGAGTAAATTCAAGAGGAGGAATGCTGATACTGCTTAGCAGCTATAAACCACAGAGCACAAGAGGTGGTTATTGACTCAGTACCTGACAGAGAAGTGGTGACTGAACTCAGACCCATTTTTGTTACACCAAAAACATGAGCATGCCTCTGACAGACTTGGTCTGCAGGATGTTTTCCTTTTGGTTGTATTTTGAGGAGAGATGACACTATGTAAGAATTGCTGCAGCTGAAGTAGTAGGTTTGTTTTTCGTTGAGTGTTTTTTTCCAATATTCAGATGCCAAATTGAAAGAGAAATTATTAAACCTCACTTGTTTTTATACAAAAGAATATGTCCCTGAGTTTATTTGTCACTGTCTCTATAGCTGTGGAGTTAACAGGACAGCCTCTCACTGTGCTGAGAGCCTAATAAGATAACCACACCTCCACCCTCAAAACTGCTCTGTTCAACCATTTTCAAACTCTTCCTTGAAAGTCAAATAAATACTAGTTTATTCCTAGGAGGCTAAAACAATAGGATTGTAAAACCTCACATAAGTGATACCCTAACATCAGCCTGCAAACACTTCCATAGCTTCTACTCATCATTTACAGGCAACAGATATCCCAGCCGAATAAACAAATAAAACTAAATAAGGCTTTGATCATGACCTAGCACAGGGCATTCAAATCCATTCCCCTTTATAGTGAATAGTGAAATGTTTTTATCAAAGTTATGGCATTAAGACATGGCATAACAATGCTGGCTTTTAATGGAAATTTGTTTAATAACTAATTTTGGAAACATGAGAAAAGTATTTTTTGCCTTTGCTATAAAACGGGGAAAAGATGAGGAAAGGTTAACGCCTGTATTCTGCAAGACACCAGCACTACTGTGTTTCACTGTGATATTTTCCATACAACAATAGAAGGAAGACTGCAGTTTGTAACTTCAAAACAAGACATCTTGGGCTTTATACTGGTGGTTAGGAGGGAAGAGATATTTTCTGCTTTTATTCTGTACTTTTCTAAAAACTGTTTTATTCACATTTATTGACATTTCTGCTTATTAAAAACTACTGTGGAACTGATTACTGTTTTGGGTTCATATCTAATCTCATAGATAACAACTTGTACAAAGATGTGAAGACATTATTGTTATTTAAAAGTGTTTGTAAATACAATTACCTGACTGCTTCCTACCATCCATCTGCCTCATATTTTCCCACCACTTAAAATATATGGATTAGGGACTACATTAAGGCCAGTTTGGGCAGGACTTGGAGAAAACTGGTCTAGTGGAAGGTGTCCCTGCCCATGGCAGGGGGTTGGAACTGGATGAGCTTTAAGGTCCCTTCCAACCCAAACTAGTCTGTGATTGTGTGATTAGACCTGCATCCACTCAGGTTTGTTCTGTATACTTAACATACAGTTAAAATACAGCAAAACCCACAGCTTTGAACAGCTGCTGGGAAAATAAAACAAAAAGTCAAAACCAAACCCAACTGTCCAACCAGCCACAGCCCTGCAGAGAAGGACTTGGGGGTGTTAGTTGATGAGAAAATGAACATGAGCTAGCTTCAGCCCAGAAACCACCAGTGTGTTGGGCTACATCAAAAGGAGCATGACCAGCAGGTCAAAGGAGGGGATCTTGCCACTCTTTCTGCTCTCATGAAACCCCACCTGGAGTATTGTGTGCAGTTCCGGTGTCCTCAAAATAAAAAGGACATGGAACTGCTGGAACAAGCCCAGAGGAAGGCCACGAGGATGATCAGGGGACTGGAGCACCTCCTATATGAAGACAGGCTGAGGAAGTTGGGGCTGTTCAGGCTGGAGAAGAGAAGGCTGTGTGGAGACCTCCTAGCAGCCTTCCAGTATCTGAAGGGGGCCTATAAGGATGCTGGGGAGGGACTCTTCATCAGGGACTGTAGTGACAGGACAAGGAGTGATGGGTTCAAACTTAAACAGGGGAAGTTCAGGTTAGATATAAGGAAGAAGTTCTTTACTGTGAGGGTGGTGAGGCACTGGCACAGGCTGCCCAAAGAAGTGGTAAATGCCCCATCCCTGGCGGCGTTCAATGCCAGGCTGAACAGAGCCTTGGGCGACGTGGTCCAGGGTGAGGCATCCCTGCCCATGGCAGGCGGTTGGAACTAGATGATCTTCAGGTCCTTTCCAACCTTAACTACTCAATGATAATAATTAATCAAGGCTTTCAATGGCTCTAATTTTGCACTGCTGGGATTTGTCAGTGAAGCTTTTAACATTTCCCTGTTAAAAGCTCACCCAGGAAAACCCTGAAGTTCATAACTTTATGCCTGAGATATGCCTGAAAGGTGTGCTTTATACACCCTCACTTTCTTGAACTGTCTACATTTTCCAAAAATACCAATGTTATATAAATAAGATAATAATTATTTAAAAGGCAGTTTTGCACGTAGCAGGCATACACCACATACACAGGGAAGAGAGGCAGGTGTAGGAGTGCTACAGCAGCAGAATCACCCTGCCTGCATGCAATGTGCAGCATATAAATCCTTCACAATTATATATAAATATAATTCAAGCTAATGTATATTCAATAAAGTACTGCGTATAGAATGAAGTACAAATAATGGTCAAAACTGTTCATGAGTGGAAATGTGAAGACCTGTGCAAACCAAATCTAACCTCTGCTGCACCACTGTGGGGCACTATACACAGTATAACGGGGGAAGGGTCAGACTACCCATATTAACCTGATGCACAACCAAAACACAGGTTTCTGGCTGCAAACCTGCTGCTCAACTTCTAGGATCCAGCTACTATCTACATCACAACTTAATCCTAAACATCTTTCCATATTACCATAGTTGCACAACGAAAGAGAATATTTCTGTAACTGTCTGCAAAGTAGATTTCCTACTGAGTTTACTGATTCCTAGTCAGGCTAAGTAATGGAGGAAGCCCCACATGGGTTTATTTCCCCTTCCTCTCCAAATCCACACTGAAGAATGTGATTGCAAAGCTTTCAGACAGGTCTAGCTTCTGCCCTGCCTGCAATACTGACATGTGCAGGTTACCCCAGCCATGGCTAACAGGCCCAACAGCCTCTACCATTTTACAGCAGCAAGAAAAATTAGTTGGTTTTAGGTGTTTGCAAGACAATTCTGAAGAAGCTTGGGGCTATATACAGAGGGTTCTAATGGACATGATTTCACTTAGCCAGTAGTCCAGGAACAAGAATGCCTTGTTACCCTTGTGCCAGTCATGATACATCAATAACCCAGCCTGTGGTCAGACACTGCATCTAGTGGGCTCACAGCACGGGTGGAGAAACAAAAAAAAACACGTATCCATTTTGCTATTTGCAAATGCTTGTTCTCTTTTGTCTTAGCTTTCTTCTCCTGCCATTGCATTTTGTAGCAATTGAAGTTGGATCCAACCCCATGGCACTGTTTCCATGTACATTTTTAAATATATTTTTATATATCAGATTTCCAGGTAGTTTTTAAAGCTTGAGGAAAGCAAGTAGTGTTTGGGGCATATCGGTACACTCACACCTCCATGGCTTACTTCAACACAGGTCTGCTTTAGCCACTGCTGAGCTACCCGCAGCATGTGCCAACTTGCTTTGGCTGGGTGGACAGTAAACCTGAGTGCAGAGAGATTTCCAAGCACTTGCTGTGGGAAGAAAACTGGACTAGCTGCTCAGCTTTGCAAGTTGAAATATATTGCTACATATAAGTCCAGAGTTATTTAAAATGTTATTTGTATATATATATGTACACCATGTATGTACAGTAGGCACTAGCTGCTCCTTAATGCTCTTCAGGTACGTAAAAAGGCATTTGGCAATTAAGCTCACACTCCTTTGGTACTTTCAGGTTCATTTGCTTTATTCATTTTTACTGTAGGTTGGAGAAGTAGTTTCAGTCATTAAAATAACAATCACTTTGTGACTGATTCTTCCTTACTCCAAAATACCATCAGCTTCTACGTTACTTTTACAAGAGCACATGCTGCTGCTTAAAATTCACACTTCTGTAATTTCACAGCAAATTAAATGCACCCTTTCATCACAAATGCAAATATATTACTTCTGTGTGCTGGTTTTGGCTGGAAAATATGTATTTATTCTTCACTGTGTTTTCCTCTGAAACAAATCAGAGAAAGTGCTTTGCAATCTTGTCTCAAATTCTCCCTAAGACAAATAAGTTTTTATTCTATCTACACATACATAAAGCTAACCGTCACCTCAGGGCAAGTCCGTATTTGAAAGATTCATGCTGGAAATCTGAAATCACTTTTAGTAAAAGCTAACATAATAAATATATTTATACACACATTTTAAACTGTCAGCAAAAATCCCCCCACCCTGTTGTGCCAGTCCAGTAGCACACAACAGACTGAAACACAGAAAGAGCACAAAAATCCCCTTTAAAAAACAAATATAGACAAAAAGTCCACTGTGGAGGCAGTGTTCTCACAGGAGAATGGATAATTGGTACATAAACTCTGAAAATCCTGAAAGATACAGCAAGGCCATGAGAAGCCCAAGGAAGCTTAAGCAAGCAAGATAAGAGGCTGGAATTCACCGAGTTAATGAGAACTGTGGACTGTTGGCAAGCTTTCGAGGTCAAGTTCTCACACCTGTGCTTAACCAATTATATGTTAATCACTAAGGGTCTTCAAGACATGTATCCAATCATAATATGCCAAATCACTGTAAGGGCATGTAAGAAACAGTATTTAAGGGGTTAAGGCTTTGTAATAAACGGCTTTTTGTCTGATCATATTGATCTCTGACTGAGTCCATATATATTCTGCGGCAGTCCACCCCACATATAAACGAAAAGGAAAATAACTCACAACTGCTCACACAAAACCTATTTGTCTATGCAACATCTGATTAAAGTCTAGGAAAGGAAATTATCAAAGCCAGGGAACTAACTACATCAGCTATAGAAAATAGCCATAGGATTAGACTTTAACTATAGCGCAGACATAGCAGCTATATGGGATGTTTCCAACTAAAACCATTCTCATTATTGGACACAGGATGAGATCTAAGAGAAGTGGATGAGGGCATTTTACAGCCACCCTTCCTGCCCTGGTGCTGCTGCTGTGAGGACCAAGGTGTGGGCAGGATGGTGGTACCACTCCTCCTGGAGGAACAGGGAGAAGAGAGGGTACCTCCCAGTCTCCTTCAACATCTCCTGCAGGATGGTGCTGGGGAACAGAACACACCTGGAGCAAAAAAAAATTACTGTTTTCTCTGGCTACTTACAAGGATCTTCAGCAGAGCCATGGCAATTCAGTGGCCACAAGGCTGCTCCGCATTTTGTCAAGGGCATCTGGTCAGTGAAAGGGTTAGGAGCTGCTTTTGGGATCTTTGGTAGGATATGAGCTGATTTAGTTAGCAGAATATATTTAAAGTCGAATGTCTCATGTATTTTTAATAGCATTTTTAAATATGTGTCTGTGGCCAATAACTTTAAAGCAGGCAGAGGATTTTCTTTGTTGCCATGCCACGATACATGTCTTTTTGTCATTTACTCAAGCAAAATAAGGCAGGAGGTCTAACATGTGGATAGCAGAGCGTGGTTTCTCTGTCATACTTTCTTTTCAAGCAGCCATTTAGATCAATAACTACTCGTGTTGGCAGTAATCAAGCTATGTATCTCTTTCAAGTTATTTCTGGAAGCATTAAAAGCAGCAAAGAACACAGAGCAACGGACATGGAGAAGACGCAGCAATTCTCAGAGTATGTCATACTCAGATTCTGAAATCTTGGCCTGCTGTTTTTTCTTTAATCAAACTGGCATGTCATTAGGAAAATGTGCCATATAATGCCCTTGAAAGGAAGCGGGTGAGGAGCAGGGTGCTGCAGCGAGCTCTGTAGTAGCATACCTCTGAAACGCTGCTTGTGATGGACAAGCTGGTTTAACTCTCAGTTTTCATCCATTGCCATTCTTTTCATCATTATGAATTGAAAAAGCATAATTTAATTGGTTTCTCATAATGAGTAACTGTCAAAGCTAAAGGAACCAGCAGTGTCAGAGGGCAAAACATTGTCTCTTATAATGTGCTTCACTCACCTCCAGAGCTAAGCATTTACTTCTGACTTTTTTTTCCTAGTCAGGTTAATTCTTCTTGAGTAAGAAGCTGCAGCAAAGGCGTAACCTCTGGGGTACTTCAGAGTCTGCTTCTGGCTACATGTGCTGTGGGAACAGCTCCTTTCCCACTGTGGGATTTAACCAGCCTAGCAGATTTCCACTTGGTTATTTGACTTTCTTTCCCTGGACTCAGTGTTCGCAGCCTCATAGCGGCAGCAATACAAACACAAGCTGCAGCATAAAGCCATCTTCTTTATATGGGAACTAAGTGAAGGCCAAAAGCTAATGTTCAGGATTATGCCTGTGGTTAAACTAGGACCTTGGGTATCGAGTGTTCAGTCACTTTTCTGGGAATTTTCTGGGAATTCAGATGAAATTTGTGGAAACATAATGAGATCAACATCTTGTGGGAGATAAGCCATTAAGGGCCAGTGAGAATAAGTGTGGCTGGTGAAGTTACAGCCTTACCCTAGCCAGAGGAAGACAGTTAAGTCCTGTTCCATTTCTGGATACATCCTGCAACCTAATACAAGGCAAGCTGTGTTAAATTCTCCTAAGTGAAGTTTAACCATCAAACCATAGCTGGAAGCCTTGCACCAGCCCTGCCTTCCCCCATCCCTCAGCCTGCTCACCATCCCTGCCGTGGTGTACAGGATGGAGAGCACACAGCTGGGAAGCATAGCAGACAAGGGGATGCCAAGGCTCAGGAGAATTTAATCTCCACCACACGAGTAAGGTAAATCAACATGATAAGAAAAACAGAGCATGTTGCTGCAGCCCAGACAGATGTTTGCTGTCAGATGCATCACACTCTGTACAGCCCAGCCACGTGCTGGAAAAGCACTTTGCAGATGATTTATCACATTGCTGTGCCAATAGAGCTGAAGAGCCCCCTGAAAGTTTTCCATTTAATACTAATGTGATCCTCCCTGACATTTTCTACATTACTGCTCAAAGCAGTTCTTGGGGCAGGGAGGGAACTTTGACGGTCCCCTGGCTTGCCAGCAGTGCTACCCACTAAGGAGAAGAAACCCATGTTAGGCACTAACAGTCTCTCATTAAAAGCTGGGGAGGTCTGCATCCACCTCTGCATTGCTCTGCTCTTTGTGACTTTCAACCGTGCAGAGCTCCGGTCCCCAGTGCAGGGCATAATGCGACAGTGGAGGGAGCCCAGAAATGGCAAATGCCCAAGTTAGGAAGAGACAGGGTCATAGCATTGTGATATTTAAGCAGATCAGTACCAACAGCTCTTCACATGATCACTCACTGAACAGGGAGTCCTGGGGAGAGGCTGCGGCTCCCAACAGCTTCTTGGGCAGCAGGAACACTCCCTCAATCCACAGGGAAACCAGAGCTGCCTACCAAGGACAAACCTCTAGTACCTTCTGCAGAAATTAATAACAAGTGCTATTGATGACCTCATGGCAGAACACTTAAAAACAGCTAAAGAATGAAAAGCATGTAGCCACTAAGAAATATGCTACATAGGTGTCCTGGGTTCAGCAGTAGCAGTCATTTTTCATGCTTGTAACAGAACTGATGTGCTGCAGCTCCTCCCAGTCCCTAGTCAGGCAGAACCTGTACTTTTGGCACGGGATCAGACGAGATCGGGTGTTTTCAGGGTGGTCATTGAAATGACTGGAGCCTAAATCCAGTGCCATTAGGTAATGATAGGTAATATCATTAAAAATATCATAAAATCCAGTACCAATAGGTAATGATATAATTACATGGGTACATAGAATCCCAGGCTGGTTTGGGTTGGAAGGGACCCTAAAGCTCATCCAGTTCCACCTCCTGCCATGGCCAGGGATAACTTCCACTAGACCAGGTTGCTCCAATCCCTGTCCAACCTGGCCATGAACACTGCCAGGGAATGGGGCAGCCACAGCTTCTCTGGACAACCTCACCATCAGTGTCAGTGTGCCTCACCCCCTCACAGGGAAGAATTTCTTCCCTATATCTAATCTAAACTTCCCCTCTGTCAGCTTAAAGCCATTACCCCTTGTCCTACCCCTACATGCCCTTGGAAAAAGCACTCTCCATATTTTTTGTAGGCCCCCTTTAAGTATCGGAAGGCTGCTATAATGTCTCCTCTATGAATATTCCCTTTGAAACCTAATGCTAGGTACCCCAGGAATAATCTACATTATGGATGTACATTTCCCTCATCAGACTATCCACTTTTAACATTATTTATGCTGTCAAAGTGAGGTATAAATTCAAACAGCCAGCAGTCCTGGTTCAGTGGCGGAAAGCATGCCTTTATGCAGTGCAGTTAGAAATGCCAGAGGGCTGCCGCCCAGCACCCAGAGTGGCACAGCCACACGTATATGAAGTTGCAGGACACACACACCAGGGGACAGGCTGCGAGGTGTCATCCAGAGCTGGACGCACTAGAGACCTTCAGCATCTCACTCCAGAGCTTTGGTTAACAGCCACCTCACTCTGTCTATCCAGGAGGTAAGCCTACCAAGACTCAGCATACAGCCATCCCACTCTGACTTCAGTTCAGCTCCCAGCATGCTTGCACCCCTGGCAGCACATCCCACCTGACTCACCTGAGCTGAGCCGAGCCGAGCAGTACCAGCACAACCTCAGGGACCAAAACCAGAGGACACCTCCCCAGCAGCTCAGGTGCTGCACCAGACACCCATGCAGATGTTCCAAGCATCATTCACACCTGCTGCTGCCTGCCCACCAAGCAGAAGAAACCCATGTTAGGCACTAACAGTCTCTCATTAAAACAGGGAGGACCTCTGCATTGCTCTGCTCTTGATGACTTTCAATCGTGCAAAGCTCGAATCCCCACTGCAAGGCACATAAAACCCCAGAGCTGCTGAGGACAGTGGTGATATGATGTGTACACTGTCTTACATAGGATAGAAATTAGGTTTCCAAGTCATGGATCCAACTTGAAAAAATCACCATAGTGCAGGCTAAGGATTAGTAAGCATTGCCACAGTCTCCACTGACATTTGTTACCTTCTACAGGAGGCTTTGTCAGGGTTATGGACTAATGGGTCTGATCTGCAGCCCAGATCTCCTGGAAGTTAAACAGCACGTAGGGCAAGCTTGGCTCTACAACTGCCTCTCCTTATCAGATCAAATGTCCCATCTAAGTAAACATATTTCCATTCTATTTTTTACTCAGAGGTTTATTTGACCAGAATAAAGTGAAGAATCAATAATCCTTGAAAGACTCCTTTTTCCTTCCAAGCATTTTTGTTTAGTCCACATGGCCTATAAATCTGAAAGTGTCTTGGACAGAGGCATAGCTCCAGTCAGCTTTATGTGACCAAGGAGCCATATTCTATGCTTTGTAGCTAGCGATTTTGGCAGTATTTTTAGTCTCTTTTTTAGGAAAAGAAAGATGGGATGACCTCAGATTTTCTGCTGCTGTGAACAACCATCCTCACTCATAAGCACATCCCTCGCTGGTCCTTGTGGAGAGGGAAAAAATGGTCTCTCAAGAAGAGTTGTTGAGCATACAAGTGGCTTGAGCTCATGGGCTCCTTCCCTTCACAGGGCAAGATTCAGAAAAATTGAAAAAATAAAAATAAAAGGACAAGGAAAAAGTGAGACAGCGACGCCTCCTCTCACCCCTCATGATCCCCTGAGAGCCCCTGCCCACAAGAAGACCACCCAAGGACACTGACCCAAGGACTTGTGCAAGGGCCACCACTCTGCTCAGCTAAGGGCAAGGGAAACATAAACCACAAATGTGTGTGAGAGATGGCTACCACAGTGCTAAGCACAGACATCAAACCAGGAATGCAAAACACCATGTTCAAAACCCAGCACTGCTGCAACTGCTCCGTTAATGTGAATATATTGCTGAACTGAGAGTGGAGGAGCTTGAGTGAGCTCCAGTTCCTTTCTGGGTCAAAATAACCTTTGGCATCAGGGTACCAGCACAGAGCAAAGCTGGCTAGATATGCAGAGAAGGGCTAATTAAAACTTTCTTAGACTTCACTAATTCCAATGATCGCCACTGCAGAGAACACAAGTGTATGGCACACTTGAGGACAGGGCAGCCGTAGCAGCTCTGTTGCTGTCTGAGCAATAGGCATACCTGTGAGAGGACACCCCTCCCACCAGGAGGTCAATGCTACAGAGGAGTCCTTAACTCCAAGAACAGAGCCTCAGGAGGGTTAAAGCCAAAGGGTGGTTTGCCCTTGGGCCAGCCAGTGCTCAGAGCTCACATCCTCCCTCTCTGGCTGCAGGGAGCAGAGACAGCAGTACTAAGGATAAACAAAGCAACCTCCAGGGGTGCCAACATCTGAAAGCTTTGCACTATGTCTCCACCAAGCCAGGCCCTGCACAGGGCTGTTAGGATCAAACAAGGCAGAGACTTCTGGTTTTACTATTCCACCCAGCCCAGCAGATCAGGGCTGATAGCACAGCAAGACTTCAAACAAGGCTTCGCATCTGCTGCTTGAACACATGAAATGTGGTGCTTGATTTCAACTGAGTAATGGTGTTGGACGCCACTTGGCTGGTTAGACATGACTCTCCCAGTAGATATGTACGTTTTCCTCCAAGTAACACTGTGTCAACACAAGCTCTCATTTTCCTCCCACACCCTATCAATGCACACAAAAGCACACAAGCACACAAGGCAATATTGACTGATGGAGTTTGAGAACATGAGTTTTCAACAGGAAAGTCAACAGGAATTACTTTTTGGACACTTGTATTATTTGAGTTGTGCAGAATGAACATGCTGTTACAATTCAGTTTGAAAACTTAACATTCACCTGCAATCTATAAGCATGGAATCAGCTCCATCAAAACATCCTTTGAAGACCATTTTTGCTTCCAATGTAATAGCCCTGAACAGCAGAAAATCTCATTTGGATCAAGGTGGAAAATGCCTTTGGAAATCAATCTGAGGAAAGCAGAAAAATGTGTTTTTCTTTAACTGAGGATGCTTTTTGCTCTTGAATCACTAATAATATTGTCTTCATCTACATTTTTCTGTGTTGTAAGTGTTCATAATGCCAGACTCAAAGAAAAATGGCAAAGTAATAACAAATGATATCGAGAAAAAAAAAACAAACAAAATTTCTTTGGCTCTGATTGGAGCTATACAACTCCTAGTACTTTTATCAACTTTACTAAGCTATTTAAATCAAAAGAAGGATAATCAGTGCTTTTAATGAATATCTCTGGTAATTCTTGTATTTAATCCCATAGATTATTGCATTTCCTAAAATAAAATACAAAATATCTCTTTACATTTTCTTGTTGAACTGAGGAAACTATTTGAAGAAGTGTAAAACCAACAATCTGCCCAGATCAGGAAGGAAAGCAGATCTCTTAGCACACTTGAGAACTAACATAAATAATAGGAACGCTATTAGTCCCTTTTCTATAGCTACTTCAGGCGTATCCCTCATGAGCAAAGAATTGTTAAATAGCAACCCTCTGAGGAGTTGGCTTTATATATATATATATATATATATATATATATATAGGAGACACCTAAAGAGATGACAGAAATGCTAAATAACTTGTACCTAAACTTATATAACAAACCAGCCACAGCTTACAAAAGACACATGCTAATGCTTCCATCAGTTTCTGCCTGGGCCATCACCAAATGGTGATGAACCCAGAAAACTCTTTCGGCAAAAGCAATATTTCCAGAGACAACATCCAGAGTCATTTAACTTACAAATTACTTCTTTTACCTGTGTCTATATTCACATAGCATGTGCAGCACAGCTTGATATCTTTTCCAAGAGGGCAGCCTCTGTGTCACCCAAAAATACACTTCAGAGCTCACTTTAGAGCTCAGGGTACCTTTCTGTTTGGAAGGAAGACTTACTTTAAGTGTTGCAAATATCAAGGTAACATTAGCAAAGACAACTGAAAAAGTCTTGGTCAAGACCACTGTCTTCCTGCTACAGAAAGATCAAAGACAGGGACAGTTTGGGCATGGCAGCGGGCAACTGGAGAGAACAGACACATCAGCTTCAGCCCTGAGGTGAATATTTCCAGAGTATCTTAAGGGGTGTGCTTTACATGGCAAAAAAATACGGAGAAAAATAGTAAAAAAAAAAAAAAGCGCTGCTTAATTTCATTTTTAAAGATGCTCATGGCAATGTAATTTCTAGTTGTTTAAACTCTGGGGCAACTCACGGTGAAAACATGTTGGGCAGGACTCTGTCTTTGACGCCAGTTTTTAATTTCCAGGCTACTGGCCTACACTGTGTAGGCAGGGCACTTCATACCTAACTACGAAAACAAGCTAAAACATGGCACAAGAAAAAGCCCCCAGCAGCAAGCAGAATGATCAGATGGTGATCCTAGGATGTGGGAACAATGGAGCTAACAGCTTGCAGGTCCACATCTCTAATGAACCCATAGATAACTGTTTGTCTTAAGGAAACACTGAATTATTGCAGACTTTTTGACACAGATATGGCTGTTTGGCCCTCCTGCACCTGCCCTGCAGTTCCTCAGTGCTGGGACATCAGAAGGTTTCTGCAAGCTGGAGAAGCCACTTCAGCAAACAGGCACACTGGGGTGATATTTGAGCCCTTGTTGGGGTTTTTGTTATGAAAGTTATAAAAGCTTCTTAACTATATATAAACCTGTTCTGAATTTGGAAAGCAGCGTGGATCAAGCACATTTCCATCCCACCTCACCTCCATTATGAGAGGATTATTCTGTGACAAACATGGAAATAGGCTGCAGCCTATTTGGTGCCCTCTAAAGGACGTTTTCACATTATAAATCAGCAATAATCACCTTAATCTCTCTGACCCACAAATCTGCTTGGCCATATTATGACAGCATTGTTTAAAAACCAAGAACAACAGAGAAAAAAAACCCACCACTTGCATAAAACCTCACTATGCAAGAGGTTCACACACTCAGGCCCCGCATTTGCCTTTCTCTCCATCTCTCCCTGGTGGTTGCAGCATGCTGGATGTCCCCTCTCTGCTACAGCTTCCAGCAAACACAACTGTATCAACAGGCAGCTGATGAAGCTGGACAGTCAGACACAAGTTTGTCAGAGCATCATGAGGTCTATTACTTTATATAAAAGTAACTGTTTGACAAAGGTTTAGCTCTTTGCTGTGCACTGTTGTGAACTGCAAGACCAGAGACAAGCATGCCCACTTAATACTGCACCCCTACACCACAACTGGACGCGTGTACAAATTGAAATTGAACTACATACACCCGTTCTGTAACAACTGTAGAAAACAAACGGAACCAATCATTTTCCCTGTTTTCTGCCACTGGAGGGCATTCACTGCCCTTACAAACTTCCTTACTGCAGGTTGCAAGCAGCAGAGCCGCTGCAGAAAGGAACACCTGGGGGTCTGTGTTGTTCTACCTTAGCCTGTGTAGTGCACATGTTCTCCAGCATTTCCCCAGTGGGAGCTCCCAAGGAAATCAGGACTATTCTGCATCAGCGTGTATGAGCATCCATTTCATCTGCATCTCACTGGAGTCAGGAGGCTTATTCAACAGTTTAAAAACAGACACAGGCTCAAGAGGCATGGTGCCGTGTGGTTGGAGAGCAGTGTTCGGCTGCTGTCCTGGGAGGAGATAGGGTCAGTCTCCTGGCACTTCTGTTTCCAAAGCTCTAGCCCAGCAGCTGCACAACCTTATCACCCATACACGGCATTATTTCACTTGCATTTAACCCAAGCCAACAGTGTTGTTGAACATCTCACATCATATATTTGATTAAGTGGGAGCAAAGAAGAGCATTTTTTCCACTGGGGAAAGCTCAGATAAGCCTCTGCACAGCTGACATCACCAAGGTGGATGAGTGCCAGTGTTCCCACATTTAAGGGAGCAGCAGAAACCCGATTTCTCTCCAAGTTACTCAGGCCAGTGTCACCTCTCTGAGGAGTTCTTTATCGTAAGAAAATTTCCTCAGGCTCAAAGCAGAGAAGCTGGTCCTTTAACATACCAGGATTACATTTAGTGTAACAGAAGCACTAGGCTTCAGCACTGCCGGAAATTGAGACTTTCCCCACACCAAGGTTCTTGCCAGGAGCAAAGTAAGCTTACCAGTAACACCATGAGTTTCAGGGCAAAGCTTTTGTTTTCTAAGGTTCATGAAAGGCTTCTAGTCTCCAGGGTGAAATCTTGGTAAGGGTAAAACAATTGGGGTGGGGGTGATCCAACTATAAATAAGCTTAGTGATTTCCACCCAGTGTATATGCAGAAGGAAGACACCTGCGTATCAGTTCAAGATATAAAACTGGTCTGTTGGCATCTTGGGCAGGCCTGGAGTTTCTGCAGGTAGGCATGAGAGTGAGGACGCATGAAATGACCAGCACAGCTTCTCATCACTGCACTGGGTTTCATGTATTTATTAGCAGCCTGTCTCTCTCATTACACTGACCACTGCAGATGCTTAACATATACAGCTCTGCCATAGCTCTGCTCACCCTAGGAGGGCATAAAACTTAAAGCAAGTCACTCTCAGCATTGCTGCACCCTTCCCACAACTGCCCCAGCTACAGACACATGCACTGATGAGGATTACAGGGAGAGCCAAGTATCCATTCAATTAATTGCCCAAAGGGTGTGTGAATAGTGTGAGCTTTTGACTGGGCAGGGGATATTTCATGAGCATTTGTTGAGACAGTCTCCTGCTCAGTGTTCCCTCACTCTTTGTATTCAATGATCACTGGAAAATCATGTTGGCATCAAGTGACAGTCTTCGTCATAGCAGAAGAGATGTTTTTTTATTATTGTGTTTTCTTAAAATGGACTTTTCTGCTTGATAAATTGCATAATGTTTTCTTATAAAACAAATAAACAAGCAAACAAACAAAACCCCAACCAGTTGGGGCTTTAACAGGTTCACAAATTATAGTAATTCCTTTTTTCAACCAAAGAATGAATTCAAAAAACCTTACTTGGACTCAAGTGCAAACTCTTTTTCCCTTAACTGAAGAGCAAAGCACAGAAGTGTAAAAGACAGCCTTTCATCAATAGTCAGACGAAGAAAGAACAAACAATCCATGTTATCCTCAGGTTTTGGGTGTAGATGAGGAGGCTCCTAATGTGGAACTCCAAATGTTACATTAGACTAGAAAGTCTCAAAAAAAGCTAAGGGCTGCAGCTTGCAAAGCACTAGACTAACCTGGAAAGCAAGAAGCACAACAGCTGGCAGAAAGACATTGTGGCTTGTGTTTTCTCTCACTTTTCTGTTCCATTCCCAGAGTTCAATAACTCTGTAAACTAACTGTGAACTGTATATTAGTTAATCATGTTCAGTTCAGCCTGGAGAAGCTGCGTGGAGACCTCACAGCAGCCTTCCAGTATCTGAAGGGACCTTACAAGGAGGCTGGGGAGGGACTCTTCATTAGGGACTGTAGTGATAAGACAAGAGATAACGGGTTCAAACTAAGACAGGGGCAGTTCAGGTTAGATATAAGAGGGAAGTTCTTTACTGTGGGCATGGTGGGACACTAGAACAGGCTGCCCAGAGAAATTATAAATGCTCCATCCCTGGCAGTGTTCAAGGCCAGGTTGGACAGAGCCTTGGGTGGCATGGATTAATGTGAGGTGTCCCTGCCAAAGGCGGGGGAGTTGGAACTAGGTGATCTTAAGGTCCTTTCCAACCCTAACTATTCTATGATTCTATGTTACTTATTTCCTAGAAAGACTTTGTTCAGCTCTGTTTGTTTGGCTAAACATAGGAAGAAAGGAATGCCATCCAGAGGGACCTCGACACACTTGTGAGGTGGGCTGATGCCAACCTCATGAAGTTTAACCATGACAAGTGCAAGGTCCTACACCTGGGTCAGAGCAATCCCAGGCACAGCTACAGGTTGGGCAGAGAAGAGATTCAGAGCAGCCCTGCAGAGAAGGACTTGGGGGTGCTGGTCGATGAGAAAATGAACATGAGCCGGCTTCAGTGCGTGCTCGCAGCCCAGAAAGCCAACCGTATCCTGGGCTGCATCAAAAGGAGCGTGACCAGCAGGTCGAAGGAGATGATCCTGCCCCTCTACTCTGCTCTTGTGAGACCTCACCTGGAGTAGTGTGTGCAGTTCTGGTGTCCTCAACATAAAAAGGACATGGAACTGTTGGAACAAGGGCAGAGGAGGGCCACGAGGATGATCAGGGGACTGGAGCACCTCCCATATGAAGACAGGCTGAGGAAGTTGGGGCTGTTCAGCCTGCAGAAGAGAAGGCTGCGTGGAGATCTCATAGCAGCCTTCCAGTATCTGAAGGGGGCCTATAGGGATGCTGGAGAGGGACTCTTTGTTAGGGACTGTAGTGATAGGACAAGGGGTAACGGGTTCAAACTTAAACAGGGGAAGTTTAGATTGGATATAAGGAGGAAATTCTTTCCTGGTAGGGTGGTGAGGCACTGGAATAGGTTGCCCAGGGAAGCTGTGAATGCTCCATCCCTGGCAGTGTTCAAGGCCAGGTTGGACAGAGCCTTGGGCGACGTGGTCCAGGGTGAGGTGTCCCTGCCCATGGCAGGGGGTTGGAACTTGATGGCCTTAAGGTCTTTTCCAACCCTAACTATTCTATGATTCTAAGATTCTATGATTCTATGACTTGGAGAAGTATATGCTATCCAGAGGTGCAGATCTGGTTACACTTGAAAGGCAATGATCACACCTACCTCTAAACTAAAGCAACTATCAATCCTCACACAGACAAATAAAAGCCCCAAAATTAGTTCGGTGCTTAAAGAAAGATCAAGAGAACAAAAGTTCAACTTATTCTGATGAAATCTTTATTACAGGCTTCTTGAGCAGGTTTTTTCCAAGAGCTAAAGCTTAAATATATAATTTTACTCATTTTCATGTAATATAAGAACTTTTGATTAAGAAAAAATTTTCAGTACCTTTCATTCAGTCCCCAGGTTCTTCTTCTGTTTCAGATCATAAGTATGTGGAACTCTACCAAAAGCATCGTATTTGCAGATGTCAACTAAGCAGTCAAAGGTCAAGAGGCCATCTAAAATATGAGCCAGACCAGCAGTGCTGACAATTGACACAGTGACAAGTAAGGGACAAAAACCTAAGATAAGGGACAAGGTACTTGTGCTCTCAGTCCTTCATGTGGAGGAGGCTAAACACATTGTCAAGACCTCATGCTATTCATTCCTGACGCAGGGCACCATTCTTCAGACCCCAAACTCGCATGTACCCTGGGGCAGATGAGGAGATAAATATGTCACCAGAAACCCCCCCTTAAACTTCAACAAGTTTTCACTGCATCTTCTGAGGTGTCTGGCCTGTCAGATGTCACTGCTTTTGTGATTGCTGTAAACCCTTTACAGACCTTGACATAACTGCAAGAACATCTTCATCCAAAACTCAGAGCCGCTCTGTCAAATGTAACATAAATTAAGAGAGTTTTACTGCCATTAGTTCCAGGATGAAAAGCAGCAGCATTTAAAAAAACAGAAGAAAATTAGGTTGACAGTATGTTAATCTGAGTGGTAGGATAATGAGAAGCTTTGATGAAAGAGTAGTAACATGAAAGAAGTTCTCAAGATTTTTGCCTGACACATCCTCTCCAAAACAGCCACTACAGATCATTAATGCTTTCTGAAGAGTATCACTTCAGTGCTGACTACTTAAGAAAAATCCTGGAAAACAGACTACCCAGATCTGTGTTCTCACCTCACTCAGGTCACAAGGATGAGAATTATCAAACAAAGCTTATAAAAGTCAGAAGAAAGTATCTCCGAAATATCCAAATGCTGAATTTCAACTGTGATTCCCAGTCTTGATTTGCTTTCAGGCACTGATCCAGCAGTCGGCATGAAAATGAGCAGTCTACAGAGCAATCTACTCTGCACCATGTGTCATAAGGCCAAAGGGGACTCTACAGTTAGCCAAAATAAGCAGAGTACTGGACATCCCCATTATCCAAAATAAGTGACCAAGAGCCATAGACCATGGAGCTGCCATGTTTGTTCCATCCTGCCTGGGGACTGCCCGACTTGAGACAGTTATCCTAGTAGGCAGCAAAATAAGCTGAATCTCCCCATCCAGCTGCCTCAGTGCAGCAGGCCAAAACTGGTAATGCAGAGATGAGGGATAACCATATCCCCAAATATGAAGGGGAAGGGGGGAAGGTAGAGGGAAAGCTATAAAAATACCACTATTGAAGAACTGAGATTAGTGATGGAGATACTGCTACTCTGCTGATTTATCATGACAGCAACTTGGTGTGAATTTCACTGCTTTCACTAACAACAACAAAAAAGTCTCAATTTGCTCACAAAAAAAAATCTTACCAGAAGTATAGGTCAGAAAATAGTAAATCTTGTATTTCCTCAGATATTTAGACAGCCAAACAGTCTCATTTTCAACTTCTGTCTTCTATAGCGCACCACTAACATGTGCAAAACAAAACTGATCTTCAGACACATTCTTCTTCTTCTCATGCTTAGCTTTTCCTTGGGAAAAATATCCCATAGTGTTTTCAATGCCTGCCCCTTGACCATCATCACACACCTTTTGCAAAAGAGGTGGTGACAACTGAGAGCGCAGTTTTAACTTCCCTTGTGCTGTCTTCTCTTACCAAACAACATTGCCATGTCTCAGAGGGACTTGCAACCCAGCTATTTGGAGCTCAAAGGTTAATGAGGGAAACCAGAATCTGACAACTATATTACAGACCATCCCAGGGTTCGCACCTCCATCCCTTCTGTGGCTGCCTCCTTGTGATGCTTCTGTAGGCAAGTTACAGGGCCTCTCTTTCAATTTAAGGCTAGTCTGAAACCATACTGAGGAGAAAGGTGGTAAAGTTCTTGTTGAATATACTCATTTGGATACCTTTTACACCTGAGATTCAGAGTCTGCTTTTTGCATTAATTAGCATTTAAAATCAAACGCATCACTTTTGAGTGTATGAATTCCTATGGGGGAAAAAGAAAAAAAACACAAAATGGTGCAAATCACTTGGAGACTCATTTTTACCATTAATTTCTGTCCTACCATGTGGAGATCATATTTCAGGGTGCTATAGCTCCCACTTGGAAGACTAATAAAGAGCAGTAGAAAGGCAAGATGACCAATACAGTCCATGACAGAGCCATCAGCCAAGTTTCTCAGACCACATTACAATGAAAGTTCACAATGAAAGAGGGAAGAAATTTGAGTTTGTATCCCAGACATGCACTTTGTTTACTCAGCTGAAGATTATCCGTTTTCTCTCTGTCCTACAGTTTTCTTTCCACAAGTCTTGCTGTCTACATTCTCAGAAGGTACAAAATGGTATTGCCTATAGGGCACATTCAGATCTGTGTGCAACAACAACCCAACCCTGCCATTTTGGGAACTCAGCTTCCTACCAGTCTTTCAAGCAATAAGGTATAGCAAACCTAGAAAAAGGTAGTAGAGGCACAACATCTACACGATTAAGCCATAGACCCTCACATTGTTACCATAGTCTTGCATGACTCCAATTAACTTACATTCAAAAAGAAAGTAGTTGCTAGTTTGAGCAGTTCTCTGTAGCTCTTGGATTAGTTAATGCCATCTTAATAAATCACTGGTCAAGAGGTAGTGAATACCCCTTGAATAAGGTGACAGTAGCCTGCAAGAACTCAGACAAAAAGGAGAGAAAGGTACATAAAAATTTGATCACTTAAGGGTTCACTGTGGTTTCACTAGGGGCAGCATTGCACCGGAAAACAGGGGACTGTTTCTTAGTCGTGCTGCAGATGCCCTGTGTTACCCCAGGTCAGCCAGATAACCTCTTCACACTTCACATCCACACCACAAATTGCTATTTTGAGGCTTTTCTGAGAGTACAAATAAACCACATTTCACACATTGCTCAACCTCCTCCCTCATCTTACAACAGCCTACATTAAAAGCCAACTTAGTTACATGATAACTAAAAACACTTCTGAAGGCCCTGAACAGCCTGGAAAATCCTTTAATACACAAACTTTCTTGATTCATTGAAGCCAACAAGCCTTTAATGCTGACTTTAAATAGGCAGAGTTTTTCTCTGTTATCTGTAAGAGGAATAGCCAAGCTGAGTGTCTCTGTGGATGAAAACAAAAAGCAGTTGCAAGTTTTGGTTCAGATTCACAGAGCAGCACAAACCTGATCAACTAAGAAACAGAGCAACTACTTAAAATTCTTAGATTTATAGATATGGATAAGCAAAGTATACTTACTTCCTGATGAAAGGAAAGCTTTGATTTCCCTGGCTGCAGAGCTGGGAGTTAGCAAACAGGCACATGACTCCCCTACGATCTGTCAGGTAGAGGCCAGCACACATGACGAGCATTAACACCCAGGTGCCCATGGAACTGTGACTGATACCTGCAGCTGTGTGAAGAAAATTAAGTTTAATTAGAAGCCAGTGGGCCTGGATACGCTGAAGAGATGAAAAACTAGACCTTTATGTTTTATTTTATTCCAAGTTAGAGCACCTTCTATTAACAGATGCTCCTCCTATTTCATCTAGCGCGGTGACTCAGTTGTGACTCCAGCTACCCACAACAATATTGTTCATGTACTTTCCAGTAGTGTGCATAATCCAAAGCTAAATTTAGCAAACACTTATTAATCTAATTTAACCTCATATATAATCCTATTGACATCAGTATGTGAGTAAAGTTGAGCAACCATGGGAGTCCAAGATCAGAGTTAGAGTTGCCTGAACTGCGCAGCCCAAGCTGAAGCAGTGACCACCAAGGCCATTCCTTCATTAAAGGAGGATCTGGATGGAAGCAAGGGAAAAGTCCATAAATGTGATGTTCTGCTTAGAACATATTGCTTTCTAGCTGAAATATTAATTGTCCAATATCTTTCCTTTTGCATATGTAAGTGAAGTTACGTACAGAATTCAGAATAACCTTCTTGTTGTAGAAACAGACTAAAACCAGATCAATGTCACTTGCTAAGCCTTCCAAGTAAAATCACATGCAGATTTTAGTTTGTGTGCATTTCCTTAAGCCATTCGAAGGGAAAAATATTATGGGGTAAAGGGAAACTTAAAAATATGAGGCCAGCTGTATGATTCCCAGAAATTATCAACTCGAACTGGCCATGTTGCAGACTAACCCTCAAGACGTCCTTAGTCACACTGCTGAAGGAGATTAAATGAAAAACACAGTAGGGCTGGAAGACACCTAAAGAAAAATGAGAAAGGAGCTATATTCTGGAAGACTGTGGGTCAATAAGCAGGTGAAGACACACTCTGCTTCACAAAGACAGGTGCTTTTCTTGAATCACTTACAGCTTTAGGCAAACATCTGCAGAAGTCAAGACGCTAGAACCCACCCAGACTTAAAGCTTGACCATGTCTAGTTTGTTTGCCCAGCAGTAGAGAAGGAGAACTGTTGAACAGAAAGGCTGTTCAACAGCAAGTTTTGAGCAAGGAAAATCCTTCACAAATTTTTGAGAAATAATTTTACCACAGAAGTCAAAATATTTTGTCCTGAAATGTCAGGATATTTCATACTGAAAATGTTGTTTTGAATGGATTTAAATTACAAAGTGGAAAGAGACTTTTTAAAAGAGATAAAATAATACTGATAATGGAATATCTAATAGTGGGTTAAATAGATATTTCATTAGTGAGAACTGAGGCTAAAGGATGAGATCGGGATTTCCAGGACCCAAGTGTAGCAGTCCAGTACTGCCCTGGAACCAAACAGCAACCTGGACTTCATGACTTGGAGACATAGTCTTCAGGAGACATCCCAGACACTTTTCCAAGGTGTCCTCATCTTTCCTCCAGCTACCAAGAGACTGTCCTGGGGAGCACTGAAAACCTTGTACAGAGCCAGGCAGTCCCTCCACTGTGCTCTGGAGGCCCTGCAGGTTGGAGCACTGGCAGCGTGGTGGCTGATTTTGGGATGCTGGCAGAGGCTCCAGTCCCACAGGGAAGTGGCAGAACTGGCCATGCCAATGTCACGTGTTACTGCTGCAACAGAAAACAGGCCAGAGACACTTAATTTGAAAAGACAGACAAATATTTTTCATGCCAACTTTAGCATAGGTCATGCTGCTGATGTCAATACTGAGCGCTGCAAGAATGAAGACAGTCATGGCTCCCGAGGTGCTTTGTCTCTGCATTGCTGGCAGAGGAGAAGCACACCCCAGTGTGTTTTCTGACATGTCACAGTGCCAAGGAAGTTCACTCTTTAAGCTGATGTCTCCCTGCTGAACATCAGGAGAACTTAACCACCCTGTAGGTAGTTGGGTGCCATCCATGTACAGAACCCAGTTCTATTAAGATCAGAACAGGCTATGGCTGGAGGGACAGCAGGCTGATGGAGGACAGAAGTACTCTCTGAGGCCAGGAATCCTGTGCTACAGGTGTAGGACAAGCTGGAGCAAGAACCATCAGGAAGCAGGACCTGGGCACTCCTCCACAGTGAGGGTTCAAAGCACCACCCAATAGCCCCAAGCAGCTGGTGAGGTTCTAGTCAGTCAGTGACAGGCAGTCAGACAGGCTCACAGGCCAGCCTTTGTGTTTAGGCAGAGTGGCTGTGATCAGGCAGCTAGTTCTATCTGCTCGCCTTGCCGTGACCAAACAGGGCCTGACTCTTAGTCACAGATAGCAGCAGCACTGACATACCACCCCAAGAGTGCAGAGGCTTAAGGGAAAAACAAGTGGTCAGAAAACAAGCACACCTGTGTGAAGGAATCAGCAGGCAAGGGATGGAAGAATGCCTTGTCCCAAGCCCTGAAAGAGTGAGAGGTATGCTCCATGCTCCCTAGATGCAAAAGCCAAAGGAGATACCTGAACACCACATAGGTGCTGGTAGGTACATCTCTCAGCTTTGAGGTGTGTGTCACCAGAACACCCCACAGGAGGAATATACAAGGCAACTGCTAACAGGAAAAAGGGGATTTCACAAACTGGAATAATAACGGATAAGGAAATGAAAAGCTGTTGCAAGCAAGGAGTATAGAATGATAAAAGAGGAAAGGGAAGCATTTATAGCACAGGGATGTCTGCAAAGGACAGAATAAAAGCAAGCAAACCAGCTTTATGGAATTGCAGAGAGCACTGAAAGTGACTGGGCAAAAAATCACAGAGGGGCTTCTACAGGGTGGGTCTTAGCAAAGCACACCTGCCTCCAGGGCTATGTGGTCTCAAGGCATTCCCCAGATGTTCTTTACACAGTGAATCAAGACACCTGCAATTAAATTCTCTTGAAGAAGGGCAAGGGGGAAAACTCCGCTCTCTTTCTTTTCTTGTGCAGAAGGTACACCTCCAAGTAATGTGAGCTTCAGTCCTTTAGACTAAGTAATAGTACACCAGGCTCCTGTGTTAATGCCCTGCTCCCTTGGCTGCTACACAGAAGACAGGCACATTTCAGCTGTGGAGACTTTTGGCTCACATTCAAGTGTAGTTGCTTGACTTCCTAACCCCAATTTAACTTGCTCCTTGTTCTTGAGGTAAAACAAGAGGAAAGATGGAAAGGCTCTTTGAAGAAACCAGTTGAGCAAGAGGGCACAAGTACTGCTGAGACATAAAAAGCCAACAGAGAAACAGTTGAAGTAGCCAACAGGGAGATCCAAAAGTGTAGACAACAGAGAGCATGGATGAAGTAAACAGAAGAGACACTATGCATGGGTCAAAAGAAAGAATCAACAGAATTTACAATGTTTTTTACCTTATTCATTTAAAATATGTTATGTTGTTTTCATGCTACATCAGCCAGTCTTTGCCAAACCTCTGCTTCCCATGGTGCTGTCTGCTAGCTGGGTCAGTTTATTGTTCACTCAGATATCTGGGTTACCCATAGCCAGTGGAGAGATCTGGAAATGGTCCTTTTTGCGTGTAAAGAAGAAATGCAAAAGCTGCTGTTGATTAGTTCACATTCTGACTGGGCTTTTTTATACCCAGCTTGATATGTTGAATATTCTTAGCATGATTCATTCAGTAAAATAGCAATTTAATGTACAAGGGCATGTTGAAGCAGGCAGAAACATTTCAGGGAAACACAGATTTAACCAGAGGATTTAAATACCAACATACAGAAAATCATCTGGCTTTGTCTGAATGAGAAATACTTTTACAGGCCAAGCTTCCCAAAAGGCAAAGAAAGGAGGTAGGAATCCAAACCACACCAATTTTTTTCAAACCTTATTTTAAAATCTTATCCTGGAATTTGACTCTCAGATTAGACTAATGGATCAGATCCAAACATGCATAAGGGAGCATATCCTCAATGTGGAATCATGGAAAAACAGGGAAAGAAAATACCTCATGATCTGGTTTATCCACCTGCTCCAGGCAGGATGACCTATACCTATTTCATTTGTGATGCATATATATCTAATGTGTTTTTAAAGACCTTCAAAGACAGAAACTCCAATATTTCACTATCTGCACTGTTAGAAAGCCTTTCCCCACTCTTTAACCTACATCTTTCTTCCTGTAGTGCAAGACCAAAACATCCTATCAAATAAAACATGGGCTCTTTGGAAAGACTATTTCTGTCTTTTTTATAGCTTGATTCTATCCCCTGCATACTTGAAGATTATCCCTGCATTGCCCTAATTTTTTTCTTCTAAAAGCTGAACCATGTAACTCGCTTAGCTCTTACCTCCTTGGTCATATTCAAGACCTCTAATTATGCTCAATGCTCCTCTTCGGGCTCTTTCCAACTGGGCCACATCCTCTTGAACTGCAATGCCAGAGGTGTCCAGCTGAGGTTTTTCCATGCTAAAAATAGCAGAAAATTACTGTATATATCAAGAGGGCTACATTCTTCCTCATGCATTTTGGTATTCAGCATTGCACTCCATCTTTTTCATAAGAGTGTGACTTTGTTGACTCATTCAAATCCCAGGAGAAAACCTTTCCCAACTTGCTGAGTTCCCTCCTTCCTTTTTATGTCCCACTTATCCTAACTGCCCACCTCATAAAGCAACCTTTCTTTGACAGGATCAATTCAGATCTTAATTAGTAACTTCCAATTGACTGATTATTTAAGAAGATTTGGCTCCTGTAGAGCTTGCTCATCTGTCAGTGTGATGCTGTTGAAGAGAACAGTCACCAATTATAGAAATGAACCCCTAGGTTTCCTTTCAGCCTGTGCAATTTGTTCAAAAAGAACAAAACAAAAACATCAGAGCATAACAATGACCTTAAATAGACTATATAAGGCATCAGCCAGTCCTGCTGTTTTATAAGTATGATTGGCTTGTAAGGTTTCAGAGAAGCTGACTTAGGGTATTTGGGAAATTAGCATGATGCTAGACACATGTAATTATCACTCTTAATTTGGCAAATTTAATTATCAGCTGTAAACGCAGAAACTGATTTTTACTGCAAAAGCCTTGCTATTCAATTCTCCTGCTAATTAGTCTGCAAAGAGTTATTTTTTTCAGCATATGCTGTATTTAAGACTGATATTCACATTATCAGTTATTGTGCTTGTAGTGGATGGCACGGAGTATGCAAAACAGAATCCCAGACTGGTTTGGGTTGGAAGTGACCTTAAAGCTCATCCAGTTCCAACCCTCTGCCACAGGCAAGAACACCTACCACTAGACCAGGCTGCTTCAAGTCCTGTCCAACCTGGCCTCGAACACTTCCAGGGATGGGGCAGCCACAGCTTCTCTGGGTAACCTGTGCCAGTGCCACAAGGTAACAAGGAAGAACTTCTGCTTAATGTCTAATCTCAGTCTTCCCTCTTCCAGTTTAAAGCCACTCCCCCTTGTACTGTCCCTACATGACCTTGTACTCACCATGCTCTACAAACAGCACGGTGAGTACACCATGCGCTGTATAAAGAGCATGGTGCAGAGAGAGCAGTCCTTCTTAGGAGAGTGAAGCTGGGACATGTTGGCTGCATGTTAGTATCGATATCATGGCTGAATCAAAACTGCATAAGTTGTTATGACCACCATGGGTGCTATTACAAATGCAAGTTCTCACTACCAGAACATAACAACTGAATTTCTATATATACGCCCTAGAGTATATAGCTATATAGATATGTTTTCTACTTTCCAAATGCAGTGCATTCCCAAAACGTACTCTAAAATAATATAAACGTTATAAAATCAGGCACTTGGAAGCTATAAACTGCATGAAGTTTGTCTGGGAAGACTGGAGAAGGTGACCTTGTGCTCATACATAATAAAAGCAGTCTTTTTTTTTTCCTGCAGAACCTCTCTCCATTTCATGGTGGACATATCTGGAGCTGTTGAATGCAACAATTTTTTCATTCAATTTTTACACCGCACACAGTACAAATCATGGGTGAAAAATATTATTAATTTCCTCAAGGATATTTCTGGTGTGCATTCACCATAAGATCACAGACAAAGATTTCGACAGCATTCTGACACAGGTCACTCCGGCACTACTGCTGCTTCTGGGCAGGGGTTGCCCTGAGTACACACGGCATCAAGTAAAGGACCAGAGAGACTCCAAATCCTCGCTGCAAGTCTTCATATTTTGTATCTGGAGTTTCCAAAGTAAAAGTCATGAATAGTGCTAACCAGGATGGAGTTGGACTAGCACAGCCTTCCTGCATTATGCTGAAGAAAGCTGAGCTCTGCCTGCTGGGGTGTGTGGTGCTCAGTATGTGCACAACCCCAGGACTGCGCACAGCAGATAGTGGTCAGGGCAGCTGCACTGGGGTCAAGGGACCAGGCACAAAGACTTTGAACACAGCTTGGAATGTTCCACACAGTGGAGGCTCATGAACCTTTTTCTTTTCTCTAAAGCATGCATGTTCCCTCCTTATGAGAATATCCCCTGTGTACCCCAGCTTCCAGAAGCTTGCAGAAGCTGTACTTACCTTCCAGAAACCAAGGTTTGTTATCAAGCTTAAAACAAGCCGCGTGCTCCAGCCAGTTTTGAGCTACCTCTCACATTTGTTGACCTATTGCTTCTCAGTAGATTCCAACTGACCTTGCACTGAGCTGGAATTTCAACTCAGTTGTCCCTTTTATGTTCACAAGTTAAGCAGGCTTTTACCAAGCACTTACAGACACTCCCAGGCCCCTGCCCAGCATCATGTGTGTGCCACTGCTGGAGTCCTTAGCAACACTCTCCAGGCAGGATTAGATAAGATTTTGCCCACCTCGCCCTTTTCCTTTGTTAATGACTTTAAGACCTTGTCTCTACTTGAAAGATATGCTTATAAAACAATGCTGTGCATGAGATGGAGCTTAGGGCAGTGCCCAAAATAAAGTTATAATAGGAAAACCCTTTTTCTCTTACCAATGTAACCATGTTTACAAGCATGGTTAAAACATCCTGAGAATCAAGCCCCTGGACCAACATAATTCAACTAACGTTTCAGTTGATCACACTTGTGAGCCCAAGCTGTGAAACCCAGAGAGAAATCTACATAATCATTTGTCTCATTTACATTTACAAAGGCTTGCATCCTGTAAGACAATTTCTTACAGAGCTTGCAAGGTCACTACTGAGTTGACTGATGAGCTATGATCCAATTGAAAAACTTACAGCCTATTCCTTCCCACTCTACACAAGCTTTATACAATTAGGATTAAACGTTTTCCAAGTCACACTTCCAAATTACAGTTACCAGCCCATTCTGACTTCTTGGAGACCCATAAAAGTTTAGGAAGACCAAAACAGTGTGGGGGGAGGGTATTTTATTAGAACACTTTTCAGTAGAACTGTCAGCAAAGGGAGTTTCAACAGTGCAGCTCTTAAAGTGACTGCAGTATCTGTAAAAAATCAAGTCACATACTTCATTTTGAGGTGATAGCTTCAAAATTAGCGAAGTACTTTCATGTTAGTATTAAGCCACCCACAGTGAGAGGAATATGACTCTACACTCCAACGAGTCCCTAGAGTTATTCATGCTCCAGAGGTACCTATTACCTTATATGGCACTCCATACAGTGGCATCTTGCAGCTTCAAAGTGCCTGGTAAAACTGAGTCACAGGAGCCAGAAACAAATGGGAAGCCTGCAGCTAACAGAGAGCTAAACACCATCCATGGAATTTGGATGTCAGGGCTGCTGGGCCATATTATTTTCTAATGCAACCAGTGTTTTCCTGCTCTCTTCTATTTCTTAGAATGGTTTGGGTTGGAAGAGACCTTAAGGCTCATCCAGTTCCACCCCCTGCCACAGGCAGGGACACCTTCCACTACACCAGGTTGCTCCAAGCTCCATCTAACTTGGCCTTAAATATTTCCAGGTATATTTGCACATGCCTCAGCATGAGTGAAACGGTGGACAACGTATACTGCCCATTGTGTAGCACATTTCTACAAGCATTTTCCTGGGTTTGGTTTGCAACATATACATTGAAAATACGAGTATTCAGACGGTTTAATTAGAAATGTGGCTTTTAAAAGGAACTTCCCACTTCTGGTGGCTCTATTTTTGATTCAGAAGTTATGTGCAGAGCTCTAAGTCTTGAATATTTTGCTTTTGTTGTATTTATTTTTCTTTCCTCCAAGATATCCTGCTGTCTTATTATAGGTCATTCTGACCAGACTCATTATAGCACAGTAAATGTATGAACATCAGAGCTGGACATTTTGTTATTTATTTATTCTTTTAATTTGCCACCAGGAGGTGCAACTGATCTTCTCACCAGCACCACTTCAGTCCTCATAATCACCAGCTGTACTCCAAGGCAGAAATGGCTTGCTTTATTCTTTTACTAGTATTTTGCTCCTTATTGCTATCCCTTTCTTCTTGCTGGCCATGAGGTCCCTCGAAGCCATGCGATTTGCAGCCTGCTTTTGAATCAGCATTAAGGATGGGCAGGGGTTCTGTCCCATTGCATGCATGTTCGAACTCAAATGTAAATTTAGCCCTTGCGAGAACCGGCAGCTGAACTGAAGCCAAATCTGACAGGAGGTATTTCTTCCACGCAGAAGCAGCCAAATATGTAAGATATAATCACAGGGTGATGGCAGGCTCTCAAGATTAGGTGGTCTCACTGGACTTCTAGTGAAGATAGCAGAATTTTCAGCAGATTTAGCTAGTTCCACACTTCTAGCTGCAGAATCTGATAGCAACAGCTCGGATCTGAATTCGGGAAGGTCCCTAACACTAACATGTTTCCAAACAATTTTCTCTCTACTCTTCATATACACACAAACATGTTATCAAAGGGCAGCATAATGGTGCTGCAGTGTGACTGCAACACCACATGTGCGAGACACTCAGCACTACTGAAACAGCCAGCTCCAGTACCCTCAGGAAATACAGTATCTGCAGTGCTAACCTGTGCCCCATCCCATCTGAGCAGCCTCACCACTAACCTCCACTGCCTTTTCTCCCTAGGAAAGTGTGCAGGGTTACCTGGATAGCCTCTCTGCTTCAGGAGTAAAGTAGCAGAAAGTGAGAAAACAGACCACACTTCATCCTCTCTCCATGACCAAGACAGCACCATACCTTGCTCTGCCCAGCAGAACTGTTGTGCTTGTACTCCCCAATAAGGAGGAGGTCCAAAGTCTCAGGGTCTTGCAAACCACATTCTGCAGCCTCTAGGGTCAGATCCTGGTCTCTTCATGAGACCAGGTCGCTACAGAGTGCTCTCTTAGCCAACTCTTCCCATTTACAGTCATCACAACCTGTTAAGCTGTTTTGAAGTGCTTATTATTACAATATAGCAAGGCATCATTGCACTACCTTCTTTTGTTATCAGCATGATGAAAGGCATACCCATCAATAAGACACACATTAATGCCTTCAACATAAAAATGCAAATGCATGTAGGGGTTTTATTGATTTCCAGTGGATCAGCCTTTAAACTTTGACTCTTTTAGAGCCAAGTATGAGTATAAACTTTTGTGAGTTTCGATCATGTTTGGAAATTTGAGTGTGTGGTTGAAGGAAAAAAAAATTAGAGAGGTCAGAAGTTTATATGTATTTATATAGAGAACACAGGATTAGCTTAAGACTGCAAGGTTTTAGTTTGTGCAGCGTTATTTTTACTTTCTTTTTTAACTAATATTCTGAAAGTCAGGTGCATATTGTCTCTACAGTTTAGGAACTGGCCAAGCAAGCCAACATTTAAAATTTCTCTTTCTTTGCTTCTCTCAAAAACACCAAAATGAAAAATCCAGGGAAGGTTCTAGTTCTAGGTCAAAATGTGCAGAAGAATTTACTTGGATTAAAATTACACTTCTAAAACTATATCAACAGCAATTCAGCAGTCTGCTAATGGTTGTGCACCTATCAGCCAAGTCTCAGCCTTGCAGTCAGCAATCTGGTCTTTGTTTTTGAACATGGCATAGGTTCCGTGTCAAATATCGGGATATGCTCATAATCAACAAGAAAATACAATTCAGAAAATGCTAAGGAGAAAATCAGCTCAGTGTGTCTAAACAAGTACACCTCCAATACTGTCAACTAGCACTCTATTAAACATGCAATGGATCTAGAAACTGTCAGCCACTAATTACTTCCATCTTAGTCTCATCTACCATGTATGGTTGTCCTTTCCTTCTAACACAGGAATAACTTGCTGACACACCAAAAGAATTGTTTGCCAGACAGTAAGAAAACAGAGGTGACCAAGTAGGAGAAGGTTCACACAGCTGCCTTTTAGAGAAGGCTACAGCAGGCCCTAATCTGAGGAAAGAAAGAACAGTCAGATACTGTTGGACATGGAGAAGAGGGAGGTGAAGTCAAGGTGAGGTAGAAAATGAAGGTTCATAGTTTGGTATTCAGGAGGAGAAAGAAGTGAAAATGGAGAGAGAGAACAAAGGAGAAGAAAATAAATCAAACATCACCCAGAACCTCTCCAGACTGCGGCAGATGTGAAAACTGTGGAAGCAGGGAACAAAGAGGGATCAAGGAGCTCTAGGGCTGTATGGTGTGAGCAGCCCAGAGATGCAGCAGCACAGGGGATGCTGAGGCTTCATCTGCTTCACTTATCTGCTTCAATTGACAAGGCCAAGGACAAACTAGAAAACTGGAAACTGACAAAAAGCACAACTCCTTCCTCATTAATGGACAAAAGCATTGGCACCAAAGCATGCCTCTCATTATCTCCATAGTTATTTTAGCAGTATATCTTGAGTTATCGAAAGGAAAGCATGACTGCATTGTCAAGAACAAAGGAATCTAAATTGTTATTTGCACTCTCCAGCAGATTGGAAGTACAAAATTGCAGGGTTTTGTTTGTTTTTTTGTTTGGGGTTGGTTTGGGTTTTTTTTTTGTCTTCTAAATGTGGCCTCTAATTGGAGGCAAAAAAAATAATTTTGTAGTGCTAAAATTATTTTCTAGTGCTGAGATTACCATCTAGTGCTCATCTAGGAGGGGATTAAATAGGCTCTGAAAAACAGATAATTAGAAGGGTATGTTGCAGTTTGAGGTTCTGTTTCTTTTTTATCCAAGTTTTACAGCCATACTGTGAATGGGAACATCAGGCTTTTGTTACCCAGTGAGCTATATTTTGAGACCGCTAAAATCAACAGGATTTTCCTCATAGACTCCAAGTTTAAATCACATAAGCACATTGGGGTATTTAATTATTATACATGAGTTGCAGAACAATGCAAGCATCATTAAGTAGCACATAAATCAGTTTAATGGATGTCTCTTTTCTCCTTCTTTTTGCTTGTTTCAAGGGCATTGTGGAAGCTCCCTAGCCAAAAGGTACAGAAGCAATACAGGAAGGTGAGTGGGACACAACCACTGCCTGACCCATAGCTAGGGCAGCCATAGTAATGGAAGTGCTACAGCTGAGAAAGTGTGGAGAGAATAAAGTCTAGCAAGAATTGTGATGGTCAGTGAGGACAAATACAACACAAACATATATTCTTTTTTACTAGAAGAATGGAACAATGTCAAGATTCATCCTTCTAATTCTGGGGTAGATCTGCTCATTTACCCAACTATATGTAATACACCAGGGACATTTTTTAGCATCCCAAAAAGAAACTTGAACTTGTAACGAGAGCCAAGGCTAAGCCTTATATTAGCATAGAAGAAATGAAACTGCAATGTGCCTGCAGAGCCATTTTCTCTTGCCCTCTAATCCTAATGCAGACCTTTGCCTGTAGTTGAGCTGAGGAAGCACACCTACCCAAAAGGCCATATGCAACCCAAGCAGCATTTAAAATAATGATTTACTTGCAAAAGAAACTCTTTTCCAGACCAAAACCCAAATAAAACCTTGTAAACCCAGTAGCTATGCACTCTGGGAAAAGACAGCTGCAATATGACTTCAACCACTTGTAACTGTACAGATAAAGCTAGGAAACATTTAGAAAAATGTTTTGCTGGAAAAATATCTAAATGTTTAAAGAAGTTGGTGACCACAATGATGGGTGCAGTTTAAAAACCAAAATGGAATACAATAGAATGCATTTGGTTCTCTTTATAACAGCATGTTTCTAATCACCAGCATTAGAGTCAAACTAAACATTTCAAACCACACCATCAAAGACAATAAAATTGTAAATGCTAATGTGTCCTGCCCAGCAGACTGTATTAGTGCTTTATGCCCACCTTGTCAGTTGCCACACCAACTTTCTTGTTACCAGCACCTTCTACTTGTTTTAAACTTTTGTTTTAAACACTATTTTTAAAATCACTCAGCAACTCACATTTAGATAACTGCTCAGATTACCTAAAGGATTTTGTTCTTATTAGAGTACTCAGTGAAAAAGCCAGCTCTTCTGAAGCTAACATCAGATAACTCCTTCTGAAATATCATTTGAGAAAATTAAATCTGAACATTCTGTGCCTAATCAGCATTGTTAAAGAAGAGGCAATTTAGCTGTTTCATGGTATTCCCACCTTTCTTATCTTTTCTTCAGTACGTAGCTGGAGAGGAGCATGATGAATACCAATGGCTGGCTCTACGTGCCTGTCTGATTTTCTCATTAAGAAAAATAGAGTGGAACAGCTCTTATTCTGAGGGGAAGATGAAAAACAAAGCTGCTGCTGTCCAATAGGCTGGCAGTCTGTCTGCCTGCAAAAGCTACTAATTCATACATCATTTACATGTTGCACATTAACAATTTTTGCTGTTAGCATGAAGTTATAAATAATGCCACGTGTAGAGAGAGCATGCAGGGAATTCTGATAGGCAGCTAGCAAAGATTCGTCTTGTTGGGTCTCATTAGTGAGGGCCATAAAGACAGTGAGTGAAAATGAGTCAGACGGAAATTTTATTAGAGCCTGCCATGTTTTCAGTGTTCAATTCAACGATTTTTCACTAAAGCCAGGGAGGAGAGACTGCAGATGAGGCCTCCAGAGGTCAGTCAGAAACAATTCCTGGCTCTTCCCCAAACTCCCTGTGTGATCTTGTCTAAGAGATTTCATTTTTCCCTACCTCAACCCTCTGCCAGGCTGGAAAATGCACCCAAAGTCTCTCTTGGCAGAGCAAAGGTACTGCACTTAGGTAGAATTAATTAGCTGCACAAACTCAAAACAGGGTGGTTAGCCAGGGTTTTTTCAAACAGATCTTGGAGGTTGTAACAGATCACCAGCTGAGCATGAATCAGCCATGTAATCTGTTATAAATATAAACCATCTATCTATTCTGCTTCTTAAAAACTGGCAAAAAAAAAGCATGACCCAAAACTTCATCTCTAAATATCTTTTTGCCTTAACTCCAGTTAATTTGAAAATGGTAGAACTAACTCTGAATTAATTTGACTATTGTCTCACATGAGATTTATCATTAAAAAAAAAAAAAATCGAAGAAAACCAGTTCATTCCTAATATACATACATTTCAACTACTATTTTGACTCATCTTGCATATGCAAGGTGACGCCATCATCAGAATTGGTCACTCCACAGGTTACTGCCAAAAGTAATCTTCTCGGTTCAGGTCTGTTAATGATGTATTTGCTCTTTCCAGCCTAACTTCATGTGCATGTAGAGGCACATCACATAACTGAAGCAAAAATGATTCAATAAAACACAAGAGTAGTCATGGAACATTCAGGGGCTGTACTTTCCCCCCACAGATATTACTCGTCGCTTCTATTTAGTTCAGTGCATCATTATTAAATTGACACGAAAGCCCCACTAGGCAAGAATAAAATTTAACCAATGTTTCATTGGCTATAGTCTCAGATACACTCTTATGCCTGGTGGCAAAGGATATGATTCACTGCTATTCTCATCTTCTAGTATTCTGTACTGCAAGTCGATGTCTACCCAAGAAATTAACAATATCAAAGTCCACCTCTGCTTCAGCCTAAATCTTACTTAGGGGAATTGAATCCCACTAGATTTCAAAACTGGCTCACCATACAGATTTTCTAAGTAATACAATATGACACAGTCACCCACAATCACTGAATGAAGGACAATAAGCAAATAGTGTGCTGCTACACAATAGTTTCCCAGATATTAAGTTGGCCTACACATATTTAGCTACTTTCCCATATCATGTGGAAGATGCTACAAATTATCTCTTTTTTTTTCCTCATGCTTACTGATATTTGATATTTTAAGGCTTGGCTCCTAAATACATTATTAATTCAACTTTCAATAAGAAAAAGCAATATTTTCCTATCCTAAAGGATGCAAAGGAATCACTATAAAGCAGCATTGCACATCACATTAAGTACAAAAGTAGCCTAAGAAATTATAAGAAAGATGCTTTTCTACTAAACCAATAAAGATATGTTGAGAGAAGACCAAAGTATTTAAAGCTTTTTTATACACTAAAATTCAAAAGAAAAAACACAATTAAATAGCAAATGTAGATAATACTAAGAGGCAAGAACATGGAAAGAACAGGTTAGAGAGTACTTAGGCAAGTTAAACACTTAACTCAGGATAAGATACACAGAAACCTGAGGAAGACTTGGGAAATCTCAGAGTCCCCTAGAAATTGTTTATCTATGGAAATCTAAGAAAGGTTAATAACATACCAGAAAACTGCAGAAGGGTGAAAATGGTGATTATTCTCACAAAGGATCAAAAAAACCTCAGCAGCTGAGAATTTGCAGGCCTGAGAGAATACTTCATTTACCAAAGAAACCAACGGCATGTATAATTAAACAATCTATTTGCAAGCACTGAAAAGAGCTGCATGAGTGGCAGTCAGCATGAAGCTATGCTAAGAGCAAATAATACCAAACTATTCTAGTTTGGTATGGTACCAGGTCTTGTGGGTACACATAAGAGAATAATCACACAGTTGTACTGTAGTACTACTTTTAGTATTTTCTTGTAATTACACCAACCAACCATGTCTTTCCCAGATTAAAATGTAATAGGTCAGGTACAAACTGGTAGGAAAAGAGATTACTTCTCAAAGTTTAATGTAAGTGTAAACTAGGATTCTGCCAGGGATTGCTATACATGTGACTATATGATTAGGAGCACATAGCCAAGAGTCAGGACAGTGGAAGAATGAGGTTATTAACTGATAAATGACATGAAGATAGATAAGGAGGGTCATCCAAAAAGTTGGAGGGCAGACTGTAAAGAAGAGGATGCTGCTCCATAAGGACAAGTGCAAGGTACTATCTGTCCATGGGAATAAATGGTTTTATTAATAACAACTATGGGCTGGATAAAGGGACACAGTAATGCCACCAGCCTGAGTCAGTGGGCCATCCCCTGGGAGAGGTGAATGTCACACTGGGATGTATAATCAGTATACAATCCATTGGGCTCAGGTGGGAAGTGTCACTTCCAGCCTACTCAGAGCTTAATGCCTAATTTCAGGATGCTGAATTTCAGCAAAGAAGAGGAGTTACTGGAACTAGATGAAAGTTGGATGAGAATGAGGGCATAACTTGGACTGCTTAGCTTGTAGATGAGAGTTCAGGAAGTGGGTAAAATACTAAATAAAGGATGCTTCAGGAAGGAAAGGAAATCTATTCTCAAGATGTGTGATGAATGAAAGTCATGGGGATTATATTTCATCACAGAGAACTCAAGAATTAAGAAAATTGAGAAAAAAAAAAGTCTTATAGAAGTCAAGAATGTATCAGACTACACTGTTCATCATTGCAGATGTCTGAGGATAAGCGGGAAAACATCTGTGGGGACTTTCATAAACATGGACTGTCTGGCCTTGCATTGGGGAAGAAATTACAGGATCTGTCAAGGTCCCATTTAGCCTTGTCTTTCTGTGGCATTCAACATTTGAACAAGAAACCCAAAACAAACCAAAGACAAAACAAGAACTCAAAACTTCTAGTTCTGTAAATCTCAAGTTAGGGGTGATATAATTCACCTTCTTATGCACTGAGTTGGATAGTGGATGTCTAGGTATGCAAGGAAACAAAAAGGCAGATACAAAACCCAACAGGACATTTCTTTGTAGAACAGTGACATTTTTCTGCTGCAGTGGTAAGCCACCACAAAAAGAATAAAAAGCCTTCATATTGGCCCTCCAAATTCCTGGAGACAATCCTAACAGCTTGACTACCTCAACTCCCCTTCAAAACTATCTCCTACAGAGACAGGTCTGCCTTGCCTCAACTCCACTGGCATATTTTGGTGGCTGGCTGTAAGTTGGAGTGGGGCTTGGTAAGGACATCCTAAACCATTTCTGTGACCAGTGAGCTAAACCAGTTCTCACTGGAAAGCAAGAAGCAGCAACTGGCAGCCTCCTTCAGCCACCTTTTAGGACAAACACAGCTGGAAAAGGTGTTTGAAGGCATCTTTTCCTCCAGATATGAATTATTCATCAACAGGGCATTACTGGATTCCTGAGGTCTTCACACTGAGAACAGTGTCCTGGCTGGGAAGCAGGCCTCCACCCACAAGCAGCAGAAGCAATGATTTATAATTTCTTCAGCAAACTAGCCTGGGAGAAGAAAAGGAAAGAAAAAAAAACAAACCCAGCAACAAAACCAAGGCAGGAAAGCAGTCCTGAAAGACAGGAGACACAAGGAGTGAGCAAGACAGACAAGAACAGCAAACCAAAGGAGGGAAGACAGCAAGGTAATGTGAAGTGGAAAGTCAAGGAGAAAACAAATAATGTGTTTTTACTAAAGCTGTTAATTCACTCCTCACATCTCCCACTCAAGTCATCCACCACAACATAAACTAAATAGAACTTTGAGCAGCTGCCTGCCTGCCACTGTAAATGAGCCTTCTGTATACGGAGCACTGCTCCAACACGCTGGCATCCTAAGAGGAAAAAACCTCAGCTGCAAAAATAAACAAATCAGGTACCAAGACTCTCCTCCCTACATTTTTTTCCCCAAAGAATGTGTGCTACTAAATATTAACCCCTTCTTGCTTGTTAAATAAGCTCAGTATTTTTTTGCTTAAAGTACACACAACCAGTACACAGTGTGCTCTACAGCACAGTACAAAGCTTTACTGAGCACCAAATCCAGGCTCATGTAAAATTTTTCCTCCATATCAGAGAGGGCATGAGGCCCCAACTCCCACTCTCAGATATGATGAGCAAATACCCATGGACCTAAGATGCTCCAAGAAAACCATGGTTTTTGATCCATCCTGCAGTCTTTTTTTATGACCCTACGCAGTTATGGCTTCCCATCTTTTGCTGAAGCCCTTGCTTTAGTGATAAAGTGATCAGTGTTTATGTAACATGTTGGGCACTGGGAGAAAATGATATGATGGATCATACACACATTACGTCTTGGTTTGGCAGCTCACTGATTCATGTGATCAAGTACTGGAATCTACCAGGGGTCTCAATTTTATGCTTGTGGCTAGAATGGAGGTGCTAAGGGATCACAGAATCACAGAATCCTAAGGGTTGGAAGGGACCTCAAAAGATCATCTAGTCCAACCCTCCTGTAAGAGCAGGGTAACCTAGAGTACATCACACAGGATCTTGTCCAGGCGGGCCTTGAATATCTCCAACATGGGAGACTCCCCAACACCCCTGGGCAACCTGTTCCAGTGATCTGTCACTCTCACAGTAAAGAAGCTTTTCCTGATGTTCACATGGAACCTCCTATGCTCCAGTTTACACCCATTGCCCCTTGTCCTGTCACTGGACATCACTGAAAAAACCTAGCTCCATCATCCTGACACTCACCCTTTACATATTTGTAAACATTGATGAGGTCACCCCTCAGTCTCCTTTTCTCCAAGCTAAAGAGTCCCAGCTCCCTCAGTCTTTCCTCATAAGAGTTCCATTCCCTTAATCATCTTTGTAGCTCTGTGCTGGACTCTCTCCAGCAGGTCCCTGTCCTTCTTGAACTGTGGGGCCCAGAACTGGACACAATATTCCAGATGCAGCCTCACCAAGGCAGAGTAGAGGGGGAGGAGAACCTCTCTTGACCTACTAACCACACCCTTTCTAATGCACCCTAGGATGCCGTTGGCCTTCTTGGCCACAAGGGCACATTGCTGGCTCATGGTCATCCTCCTATCCACCAGGACCCCAGGTCCCTTTCCCCTTCACTACTGTCCAGCAGGTCAGCCCCCAACCTGTACTGGTACATGGGGTTGTTCTTCCCCAGATGCAAGACTCTACACTTGCCCTTGTTGAATTTCATCAAGTTCCTCTGCGCCCAACTCTCCAGCCTGTCCAGGTCTCGCTGAATGGCAACACAGCCCTCTGGTGTGTCAGCCACTCCTCCCTGTTTAGTGTCATCAGCAAACTTGCTGAGGGTACATTCAGTTCCCTCATCCAGGTCGTTGATAAAAATATTAAACAGCACTGGTCCCAGCACCGACCCCTGAGGGACTCCACTAGTCACAGACCTCCAGCTAGATTCTGCCCCATTGACCACAACTCTCTGCCTTCTTCCTTTCAACCAGTTCTTGATCCACCTCACTACCTGATCATCAAGCCCACACTTCCTTAGCTTATCTGTGAGGATGCTGTGGGAGACAGTATCAAATGCCTTACTGAAATCAAGAAAAAACACATCTACCATTCTACCATCATCCATCCACCTAGTTACTTGCTCATAGGAGGCTATAAGGTTGGTCAAACATGACTTCCCCTTAGTAAAGCCATGTTGGCTGCTCTTAATGACCCCCTCATCCTTGATATGTCCAGAGATGGTGTCAAGGATAAGTTGTTCCATCACCTTTCCAGGGATGGAGGTAAGGCTGACTGGTCTATAATTACCCAGGTCCTCCTTCTTGCCCTTCTTATAGACGGGCATGACATTTGCCATTCTCCAATCCTCAGGCACCTCACCTGTTTCCCACGACTTACCAAAGATGATGGAGAGTGGCTCAGCAATGACCTCCGCCAGCTCCCTCAGCACCCGCGGGTGTATTCCATCCAGACCCATCGATTTATAGATGCCCAGATTACTTAACTGATCCCTAACCCAATCCTCATCTACCAAAGCAAACACCTCCTTTATCCTGACTCCTTCCGGGGCTATAGGAATCTGGGTCCCCCAGGGAGAGTCTGCAGGAGTAAAGACAGAGGCAAAGAAGGCATTCAACACCTCTGCCTTCTTTATATCCTCTGTCTCCAAGGCACCCACCTCATTCAGCAGTGGGCCTACACTGCTTCTTGTGTTAGTTTTATTCGCTATGTATTTGAAGAAGCCCTTTCTATTGTCCTTGACCCAACTTGCCAGATTAAGTTCCAAGGAGGCCTTAGCTGTCCTAACTGTTTCCCTACATCCTCTAACAGCTGTCCTATATTCCTCCCAAGTGGCCAGCCCCTCCTTCCATAATCCATAGATTCTCTTTTTCCGTATGAGTTTGCCCAGCAGTTCCTTGTTTAACCATGCTGGTCTCCTGGCTCCCCTACTTGACTTCCTACTCATTGGGACACTCTGATCCTGAGCTTTGAAGAAGTGGTCCTTGAATGCTGACCAACTATCTTGAGCCCCTTTACCACCTAGTAGCCTTTGCCATGATACTTCCCTTAGCAATTGATTGAAGAAGCCAAAGTTTGCCCTTCGGAAATCCTGAAATGTGGCCTTGCTAGGTATTCTATTCCTCCCACACAAGATCCTAAACTCCACCATCTCATGGTCACTGCAGCCCAGGCTGCCATTGGCCGTCCCTACCTCAACCAGACCCTCCTTGTTGGTGAGTACCAGATCCAGCAGCGCTCCTCTCCTAGTTGGTTCATCCACCATTTGCATTAAGGAGTTATCATCAATGCACTGGAGGAACCTCCTAGACTGTGAATGATTGGCTGTGTAAGTCTTCCAGCAGATATCGGGGTAGTTAAAATCCCCCATAAGGACCAAGGCATGTAGTCGTGAGGCTCCTTTCAATTGCCTGTAGAAAGCCTCATCAACTCCTTCGTCCTGACCAGGAGGTCTACAATAGACCCCCACAACTGTGCCACCCGTACCAGCCTGTCCCTTAATTCGCACCCACAGACTTTCCACTTGGTCCTCATCTGCCCCTGGACAGAACTCAATACATTCTAGTCGCTCTTTCACATAAAGAGCAACTCCACCACCTGGCTTTGCTGATCTATCTTTCCTAAAAAGGACATAGCCATCCATAACCACATTCCAGTCATGTGAGCTGTCCCACCATGTCTCTGTAACTGCCACCAGGTCATAACCTTTAGACCGCACACAGACTTCTAACTCCTCCTGTTTATTCCCCATGCTGCGTGCACTGGTGTACAGGCATTTCAGGGAGCGAGCAGGGATGTTGCCACTTAGAAAGCCGTGACTTGGTGCTTCGGATTTTGAATGGAACATGCTGGCACAGTGGCTTTTGCAAGCCATGTGAGAGAAAACAAAGAAAACCGAAAAGTGTTGGGGTGCCAGTCTCAGCCTGTTGTTGAGCTTCCTGTGACTTAGGACAGTCTTGGTTTGTGCCTGGCTTACCACTTGAGCAGCACGGCTCTCAAACATTGACTGCTTATAGGAAGAGAAGTGTCTCTCCCTGCACGTAGATATACAAATAAGGCTTCCAGTTCAACTATATTGTCCAAGACATACTGAAAGTAAAGACACCACAGAAAAAAAGACTTCCTTCTTCTTTCAAAAATCATTGAGCACCATGCCGGAACAATATTGTTCCTTATGTATGACCACATGGCAATAACAGTGTAGGAATACATAGGTCTTCTGGACCTCTGAGCTGCTGTTACAGCAAGGGAGGTTGCACTGCAGCATGTCTGAGCAGTCTGAAAAGGAAGACAGCTTCCCACATGTTTAACAGAGCAACAAAACAGCAGACAAAGTCTAAGAAAAATATGGCAACACTGCTAGCTAGGTCATGAAGCTTGAAGAGGTGCTCTATAGTAAGACAGCAACCTATGTTTCCAGGTAAGAGACTACTGACTACGACCAAGCAGACCCACATTATTTGAGTAGCAACTACCATTCAGAATGTAATGAATAAATTTTGCTTTATGACTTCAAATTATATTTGAACTAGCTGTTTGTTAGTAAGAAAGGCTAGCTAATACCAAGCTCCTATTTTGTACAAACTGGACATGTCCTGTAAAATTCTTCTTAAATTTAAACTCATCTAAACTTTAGGGTAGCTTTAGGGATGTGTAGACAATAGCGTGCATAAAACTAACAAATGCTGAATCAAAGTTAAGTGCAGACCTTTTGCGAGAGCAGACTAAATCAGTGCATAAATACCTATTCTAAGCTTTGGCAACATCGCAGTGAAAAGACATGCAAATTGAAACGTATGATTTAAAGAAGAACCAAAACCACATAGGAAGAGTAAAATAAGGCTTTTGCTAGCTATGAGTATGGCTCAGACTGCCCTAGCAACACTATTTTATGCAATAAGTTAATCACATAGTCCTAAAGGGAAACGCCATCATTAGCAGCATAGTGGGTACCATTGTAGATCTATGTAGTGAGATGCAAATGTAAATTCTGAAGAAACACATAGATTGGCAAAAACAATATGGACCACCTTCCCACGCTGTTTGAGGTGTTCCTTCTTTAGCCCAGGAAACGTTACAGAGCAGGCAAATTGCAGTTTCTCGATTTGTATGGGACCACACAGTCACCTATTTCAGAGGCTGCTGCACAAGCCATTACTTTAGAGACACATAAGTTGTTTCAAAGTTGCAATACTAGAGAACGAAAAAAGGAGAAGACGTGGTGAGATCAAAATGGCTAAAATTCTGGGATCTGCATATTGTTACAAGGATGAAATCCTGACTCCACTCAGATCAGGGTTAATGAAACAGATAGCATGGCATCTAGTCCCATATGCAATTAGGAGGCTACTTTTCTTACCGCTGAGAATCCTGGAGCAGGTTGTTAACAAAGAGCATATTGGATCTAAATCAACTTGTAAACTCCAGTAACTTTCCTGAGGCTAACCTAGCATTGGACCTTCCCATTTCTGTTACGTCACACAGCCTTCTTTGGATAGTCTTAGTTGCATGGGCTTATTTAGACATAGGCTTTTCCTGCTGGGTCTTTGTTTTGCTCTTCCTGCAGGTGATCAGAGTATTTTATGGATGTAAAAAAATCAGCTGCAGGTGGGCTGAAGCAATCACACTCTGCTGAATATTTATTAAAGCATTGCTTTTTCCAAAATACACAGTGCACGCACCATCTACTATATAAAATCCTGTTAAAATAAGAAGGAAGTACAATCACAAACCTTTACAGGTGAGGAAAGCCTTGCTTAGTCTTTGGTTCACCTCCACATGGTAATTGTAGATGCAAACTACTTGTTATTGCAGGGACTTGTGAATAACTGAATAACTCTAAGTACTTTAAATATCCTTTCCCAGTTCTTTACAAACACATGTAGCATTTGGGATGAGGAAGCTGCATATATACAAATGCTCTATTCACCTAACTAAATATTGACCTTAGGCAGGACCCAGTATCAAGCCACAAACTTGCCATGCCCACATCACTCATCATTTTCCTCAGATCTTACTACATTCTTTCTAACACATGTACTGAAGAACTTCAGGAGTGAATGTCTCCTCCTCCATGTTGGTGTAAACTTTCTGATTGATGAAACCTGCCCAGGGCTCTGTAGTGCCTGCACTCCATCTCCCTCTGTCTGAGTGATCCTGCATCTCAAATTGCCTGCTTTTCTTTTGCTGAAGCTCAATGCCCCCCCATTGGAGATTGTTATCTGGCTTATAGAAGAAAACCAAGTGCCTTGAGCGCATGTAGACCTAAACTCCCCCAAAATCCTGTGCTGATTAGAGCAAATACATCATACACAATCTGTGCAACCAGGAGCTAGATGCATTACAATGGCCAGGTACTAAATGGAGCCTGCTATGTTCCCCTCTCCCCTCATAAAGCTGAATGATGTGCTTTTTTATGTCTAGCTCCTTTGTTAAATCAGTAGCTGCATAATTGCCAATGCCTATGTTTGGTTTTGATAATATAACAGGGTCATTGTGATACTGTATTGTACCATCAAGCAGACTGAGCTTGCTCACATGGGAGTTATCACGTAGTAAGTCAATAAAAGCTCTTAAGAACCACATGACTGAACAGGAATTAGCTGAAAAGCCATGTGGATATACGTCTTCTAATTAGAGAAGTAGTCTATTCTTTGGAATCACTTCTCATGCTTTGCAAATGCAGCAAAAGCCTTGAGCCCACAGTGGGAAGGTGGCATCACCATCAAGTAAGAAACTAGGAGCGGAAAAATGACACGCACCTGCATCATGTGTTCCTATACCTTGAAAAGCTGAGGTGGAGTGTGTCTTCCTCCTCCCATCATCCCAAGAGGGAAACAAGTATTCACAGCATAGTCTTCTGGAGAGGATATGTGTACCCTTAAAGGACACCACCAGTTTTGCAAGCTCAGGCTTTGCACCTCCTGCTCTTAATCTGCCAGCTCTGGTTTTGAAACTTTTTCCTCAAGAAAAAAATTAAACTAAATAAAACCATTATTTCTTTTGCTCTGCGTGACCACCATTCTTTTGTTATCTTGCCTGTTAACTAAAACTCCAATATTAACTAAGCTGTAATAGAGTTACTTTGAAACAGACTTTCCACATCATTTATGTCACTGGAGCACTCCTGGGCCAACATGGCATGTAATGTAGAAATATCCCTCCAAGAAAACAGGGGGAGAGAGAAAGAGTCTAAGAATCAAGAATTTCTAAGTATCTTTTAACTAACAAGTGCTTTAGACTCGTAAGAGTTTGGAACAGATAGAAACACACAAGCTCTTGGCTTACACAACAGAGAATGACTCAGTGTGTGCATATGTGTGCATGTGTGTAAATGTAACAGGTACAAAGGTAGTTACAATTTAGGTAAGTGATGGTAAGCGATGAATACAGTAGCATATAAGCTAAATGGCATATTTGGAAACCACTCAAACCAGGCATACTCATTAACTTCAACTCCACTGTCTATGACAAACACTGAAGTCTCAATCTTGTTATTTTAAATGGTTTAGAAACTGATAGTTGTAAGTGTCTGAAACAACAGGGTTCACTGTACACTTCTCAAAGGACGGTGCGGTTATAGTCAGTAAATACCTACAATTTAAATTACAAAACACCCAGTCTCAACTCAGGGTGAGCTGTAAAGGGAAAGGAGAGCATTTGTGTCAACATGTCAACAATTAAGCAATCACCTTCACCTGTTTAAGGTGTTCTCATACTATTTGGAGAGCCCTTGTATCCAGCTATCATAAAGGAGTTGCATACTTTGCTACTGAAGAGTCTTTCTCTGGAGAAGGACTTATCCACTAGCCTCTGGACTCCACTTGCTGTTCCACAAACAATGGAGGAAGAAGCATCCCCAAACCCTTTGCTTGCGGTGCAGCCAGCTCCCCAGCACATCTGGAGCTGCCATTCACAACATCCTTGCTCACAGCTGGCATCCCAAGTGTCTTGAAAATTACTCAGAATTAAATTAAACTGTAAAGCTTGGATAAAACATTATTATCTGATTTGCCAAATTAGTCTTTCTAATGAGCCAATGAAGTTCCCTGCTAGCGCGAATTCTTGAAGACACAAGAACTGCTGCTTCCCAAAATGGGTTTAAGAAACATAGGAACTGATCTTAGTTTTTGGAAGTGAACATGCCAGGCAAGGCAATGCCATCATTATTCTAAACATGCAGTCTGTACATAGGCAGTTAGCTAAGGCATTTTCTCCCAGATGAAAGAGCAATGTTTGCTTTGGAATCAATTTCACAAAGTGCTTGTGAATGCAGACCATGTATTGATGCCAGCGCATATCATGAATCCAGCTCTGTGTGCTCTTAAAACAGCAGAATATAATTTCACATTAAAGGTGTCTACATCTGGTACTGCTCATATGCTCTTTCCCCCCTTCCCATTCAAAATAAAAACAGCAACATAGGAAAAAGTAGGGAAGATTTCAAGAATTGCTGTGAATTACATGAGAAGGAAACTTTCAGTAAGTCTGGAGATTTGCCATGGAGCTTTGCACGCCGATTGCAGCAAATTTGTCCTGGTGGCATAGCGATTTGCGAACAAATTGCATGCAGCGACTGAGAGATTGCTTTGTTTTTAAGAACAGACTTACGGCCTCTTTTGTACCAAACAAGCACAAAACCTCCTAGGAACAACCTGGAGGGTTGCCCTCCAGAGGGGTGTCAAGATCCCTGGGCTTCCCAAAATTCCTCATAAGGGAGGAACTGCTTTAGGACATGCAGAGCAGAGAACTGGAGAGCTTTTTGCTAAAGTTATCTATCCATCTCCCAGTGGAGGGCAACGTTTGCCTAACAACTGTCTCAGGAACTGCAAGAACTGCAAGGAACACAAGACTGACCATATCTAAATCCATGAGGAGACACCATCCTAAGCAAGAAACTTTAATATCAGTTTCTTGATAGTTTGCAGAAACTGTCCTCTGTCTGGGAGAATGTAAAGGGAAATAATTATGAACAAGACAAAAATAAACAGTCACTCTCCCTGATATATATATATGTGCACAGGTACCTGGAAAGCATTAACTGTGTTTTAGCCAAAATATTAATACAGACTTCCTACTGCATTTACAAGAGGAGGACTTTCCTTTTGAAATAAAACATGTTGGTTTTGCCTGCATTTCCTTTGAATTACAAGCATTTTTCTGAAGCCCACTGGTGAGACAATAGCATTCCAGGTCTGGACTCATCAGTGACAACAAAAAGGGAATATCTTGATCCAGTGTTAAAAAAACCCAAATGCCTATCAGTACTTTCCCCCAGCACACTATATTCTTCTTTTTAGTTCTCATTTCTTCAACTACATTTAGTTCATGAGGCCATGCAGTTTAAATAACTTGACAGAATTTTCAACTAACGTTTCCTGATGTCATAAATGTTTACCTCAAATGCAGGTGCTCTTACTCCTTCCCCAGCATACTGGTATAGCCATCCAGTGGGGCTTGTTAGAATTCCCTGAGCACTTTTGCAGTTTGAGAAACTTTATGGATTGCCCTACAGTAAAGTACTCAAAAAAGAAACCATGGAAAATTCATGTTCTAATACTTCTTAATAGAAGTAAAGCTACTGTAAAATTTAAGTATGTGTTTTATATTAGCACATATGATATTGCAAAAACAAAACTTGAAGTACTTCCTACTATGGCCCTGTTTTCTTCAGTTGAGTTTTTCCTGGGTTACGCTAGGAATGTGGCCAACAAAAAATTTGCCCCAGCGAGCCTTAAGCTCCTAAACATTCTGCTTTCAAAATCAGCTAGAAAAAGATAACTTCCTTAAAAGCATCTTGAAGTACTACAGTAGTTTGCGCTGTGTTGGCACAAAGACAGCCAGTAACCTTTTCTTCAATTTCTGTTGTATGCCTAAGAGTGATAGTACTTTGCCTTGCTAACATTCTTACAGATCCCATTGCTGGAGAGAGTTCGAGAAACAGTACTCACACTCACCGCTGGGATCGGGGCAGTCCATTCCAGGAGCAGAGTTGTGCAGCAGTTCCAGCCTACCAGAAGCCATCAATTTATCTAGTTTGCTGTTAGCAGGGAAAAAAAAAAAAAAAAACAAAAAGAAAAAAGAAAACAGGAAAAAAAAGCTAAGCAATATTACTATCAATATGATAGTAGGAAAAAATATCCATAGCTTAATAATATATGCAACCTGTATTCCTTTATACAGTCTGTTGTACTTATTAGTGAGAGCACAGCTTTCAGGAACCTGAATTTGACCTATGCAGTCATAAAAAATGGCCTATCATCACTGGTTTTATTTGCATGCAGGGACAGATTGTAGCTAAAATATACTGGCATAACCTCATTGACTTCAAGGACCTATGCTCACAGGCGTGTACTAAGAATGTGACCCAATGTTTGTTTGGTTTTCAGACCACAATAGTAGTATGGCACAGTCTAGCAATGAAGCCAACCAATTCAGACTCACTTTGCTTTAATGCACATTTTTACATGCTTCCCACAGAGCTGCTGCTTTTTTCAGGCTTTCACTAAGCTAAAAATGCATCTGACTTCCAAACACCTCCTGACTTAGTCAAGTTCGCTCCCATTAGTTAACTTTTTTCTTTTGCACATACATCAACTAATGTTAAACAATGAAGACAACCAAAGCAGAGAATTTTGCTTACAGGTTATTAAATGACCATTAATCTTTTCCTTTAGTTTTGAAGCTCTCCAAATAGTGATGGAGTTGGCTTAAGTCTGGGCATTACACAGTAAGAAATATACATGTGAAAGCTGGAACAGAGAACACGGCCAAAGAGGTCACCGAGCTGGTGCTGCAAATGAGCAGACCTGTTTGCATAACATCGTGGCAGACTCCTGAAAGGCAAAACTCTGTAACTTGCCAGAGCAAACAGGTGATTATACAGCATATAAGAATATATTTCTTTTGCAGAGATTAGCTGAAGAAATATAAAATAATGAGCTCGCTGTTAAAGAACAGATGATGAATGAAAGGTAAACAACAAATGGGAAAATGTGATTAGTCATCTGTCATTTATTTCACCGGACCTGATATTTTTGTTGCCTAAATCAATGGTAAAACTATCCTTAACTGAAGGCAAGAAAGTCTTGAATCCACTGTATGTGCCTCCTTATGTTGTGGCAAGCTTCTAGCTGCACCTGCCAATATGTGCTTTCAAGCACTTGAGCAATTCTTACAGAATTAGCCCAATTTGTCAGAAATGAAGAAAGAGCAAATGCAAAGACAAAGTGGTGTGGTTTGAAATGTCAAAATATGGTCTAATAGTATTTTAAACGTTAAAAACAAAGTTTCTAGGCTGCCTACGATATTTGATACCCCACTCCTATGGTTCTGTTCATTTGTTTATGTAACACAGCTGCAAGCTGCTGAACAGGAATAGCTGCATTTTAATGATGGCGGTAGTAAGCCCAAGCCCATAAACATAGATTGGGGAATTTAGGCTGAGAGAAAGGGAGAGGGCAGATGTTAAAGAGAGAAAGATAGCTTAAAGGCCTCAAGCAAGGATGAATTCTTGGCTCCACTGAAGATTATGGGGGCTTAATCAATTATTTCAACAGGATAAGTATGGTAATTGCGGCTAAAGTGCACTTGGATCTCACACAACAGATTTCAGATGAACATCAGGTATCAGTAGTCCACATACAGTTAATGAACAGTACTTATCCTGAAATTGCCTTAGATTGTACTTAGAAATCATTATCAAATTGCTTAGACTATCAAATTATAAACCCTGTTCCAATACAAAAAGAAGGTAAATCATCTTAATAATCTCTTGAACAATTCACTAGCTATAGCACATTGAGTAGAAAACTGACTGGAAATAATTAATTTTCTGCTAAAATAAAAAAAAAAAATAGCTTCGTCCTTCCTTCATTAAAAGTTTCTATGATCATGCCAGAAACAAATTGCTGGGATTGAGTAGTTATCTCTTCAAATGGTTACCACAAGATCAATGATATTAAAATAAAATCGTTAAATCTTTTATGAGTATGTCCATGTGGTTCAAGAATGAAAGCAAAAGTAATGCAGGGGATATGAAAATATGGACCAAGAGTCAGGTTAGGTAGATTTAAAGGTTACAAAGTTCCTTTTAACTACAAAACACACAGATTTTGCTGTATTCATTACAGGAAGCGATCCTGTATGGGGAATGGTAACCAAAGAGCTGGATATAATACTAAGTTCAACAATGTTTACCTGCTGATCCTATGCCTTAACACCTTTTTCCCTTCAACAGAGTTAACACCTAAGGACAACGTACTTTAAATGGCCTCCTTACAATACTCCATTCAATAACCTATCCATATAGGCAGCTTTCAGATGTTATAAATCTGATCTTGTGGGTAAAGAATACATATACTATTAACTTTTCAAACAAAAGAAGAACTATTAAAATACTGGGATTTATTCCCTGCAAAGACATTTACCACCCAAAACACTGGGAAATGTTAAAATCTTTTCTTTGGTCTGTTTTCCAATCAGTTTTCACATCTCATGAAGTCTGCCTGAATCACACTTCTTTTTACTTTGTGCCAAACTTCTCCACAGACTAAGCCTTCCATTGTGATAGGATTTCTGTGATGCAAAGTGTGTTGTGTGGCCATAATCTGGCATGAAAGACCTGGCTCTTCCAGTGAGCCCAGGCCCTGCAGCAGCAGAAATGAAACAAGGCACTGTGAAGATGACAACAGAGCTCAACAGAGATCAATGAGAAGCAAATCTAAAAGGAAAAGAAATGGCTTAGGTTTACAAATTGATGTTTTCAGAGCTAGCCTGACAAAAAGTATGTGCCTCTTCTTCTCAGCTGCAATTTCTTTTCCAGTAACAAATCCAAAACTTCAGCAAAATAGTTTTAAAACCACTTCATTTCACTTTCCACAAGACAACAGAGCAATACCCCCCAGCTCAAACAAAAGGGCAATGATTTTCCCACTTGAAAATTCAGCTTGAAAGCTGCTCCAAGCACAGAATGTGTCTCACATGAAGCTGTCAGTTTTGTTGGAGTGGATGAGCTGAGTTGTTGCAGTGTTTAGAAAGCAGACAATAAAGGAAGAGGGCAGGATGTGGTAGTTGTTATTCAGTAGGTGGCACTTTTCTCTATGAGGTTCCAGTCTGGCAAGAAGTCCTGGTCAGTCAGACCCCAGACAGCAGATATATTGTCCAAAGGTTCAGAAATGGAAAAGTGTTGGGTTTTTTTCCTGATGCTTTTCACTTGCAGAGTATAAACATATGGTAGATTTCAGCTGGACTAAAATAGACATGCAAGAATTCCATCTGCACAGAGCTGTCTACAGAACTGACCCGCCACTACTGATTTACTGTGGTCAGAGAATACAGCCTTGTGCCCTGCTGCAGCAGGAGGTGCAGGCAGCTGCTTGAGGTGGGTAAATATTGTAGTAAAGCCTTGTGTTTGGCATTTTGACCAAATTCAAATCTGGTCAACGTTACCCTGCCATCCAAAAGTATCTTCAAGGTTTAATTTGGCTGATACTTTCTTCTCTGCATGCTTTGTACATACATCCTCCGTCAACTGCTATTTGTGTGAGAGTGGCTGCTTTCCAGGAATGGAGAAATTGATTTCTGTATGCAATTAAAAGAGAGAGAAAGAGAGAAAAAAAAATCTAACTGGCTTCACGGTTCATCTGACGTTGTTGTTAGAACTCAGAGAGGACACAAAACAATCCCGTGGCCTCCTGAAAACAGTTAATCAGGATTTAGACAACACTATAGTTAGCTTGTTTTAAGAGAAATTTCTCCAAAGGGTTAATTACAGGCCTAGAAAAAAACAAAACAAATCAAAACAAACATGTGGAAGGCATTAAACCTAAATTTTCAACATGAGCAACACTAACAGACCTTTTCTCTAGCCAGGCACAATCCCTGCAATACTACAGATTAGACGGAGCCCCTGGGAAGTATGTGCCTGCAGCTGCTACGCAGATGTGTATATAGAAAATGAAGCAGATTCTTCCAAACACACTGGATGATTCTGGGGCTAGTAAAATTACCACTGATCCAGTGTTAACTGACAACTTTTCTTGTTAAAAATATATTTCATCTTATAGCAAAACACATGCAAAGCTGAAAAATATCCTCCCGTGAATGGGCAACAAATATAATTGTTTTCACTTCAGAGTGATTACCATCTTGTAAATATCAATTTATTGTTAAACATCTTTTCTTGGGAATAAGGAAAGCTGTCCTTGGTGTTTGTTCAGGTGCAAGACCTCTTTCTCAGGAAGCTGGTTAGCATTTATTAGGACACACAAATGTGCATATTCTCCTCCAATTATTTATCTACCATTCAAACACAAACTCAGCTTCTGCTCATGAAAGACGATGGAATAGCCCCAGACAACCCATATGGTTGGCTGATGGTCAAGATCAACTAAGAACCAAGTTGCACACACTACCTTCCTGCTTTGCTATCATGTGACTACATTCTTATCTGCTTTTCCTGCATTTTCTGGCCTCCACATTAATGCATAGTAAAGCTTGGATTCTGCAACAAACACAGAAGCAGAGGTTCTCAACAGAACTTGGAAAAACTAGGCAAACAAACTCAACTGCACTGCAAGGCAACAAGCACTGAGGGCAAACTCCAACTTCAGAGATGGTTAGACAGCTAAACAGACCGTCAGAGATCTGGCCTTGTGCACTTGCTCTTTGGCATGTTTGACAACCACAGCTCTAAGATCTGGGGCCATTAGCTGCCTCCATGTGACCAATAACAAATAAAAACAAAGCAGCCTTGTTCTGCAGCAATGACAGCGCTGGAATGCTGTCCAAGCAAGGCTGATCAGAAACATATGTGCTGTGTAAAAGATACTTTATCTCTTATTACCAGTTCCCTGGTTCATGTAGCCTTCCAGCTATACTCCTCTAAGAAACAGCCAGTGCCAAAAGCCAACAAGTGAAGCGATAGCTTCCTTCCTTCACTTCTTGAACAGAACATGGGATCTGATTGTGGAAAGCATATATTTGACATGGAGTCCACAGGTATCCTAGAAAGACCTTTAACAACACATTTTTTAGAGTCATATGAGCTTGACCAATTGAGAACCTATTGTACAAAAGTCACAGATATTCAGACACTGAACTGACCTTTACAGAAACCCTAAGTAACAGAAGCAATGACAGCACAGAAGACACTTTTCCTCCTTTAAGAGAGCACCACTCATTCATACACAGCTTCAAAATAACCAGAGTGCAAAGAATTCCCCTGCATTTGGGAAAAGAGAATAAAAGATAAACAATGTGATGATGGATATAGAGGGTGAGGCAGGCAGGGACAAGAAACAGAGCAACCAGAAAGAAAAAGGAAGGCAAGGACTGAAAATGGAGGAAAATAGGTGAAAGTTTAGAGGGAATGTCACTGACATGATGAGTTCACAGGCAGGCAACAGGGGCAAAATACCTTTTACCTATTGGAAAACACAAGGAAATGGGCAGGTTGGGGAGGAAGTAGAGATATCTAGCAAGAACTACTTTAGTAAGCATTTTTTTCCTCCCTTTATCACCTTACTGCAGAATTGAAATTCATTTTAATTAAAAAGGCAGTTTTACATGCTGTTCTTGGAACCTGATCAAAGTGCTGCCTCCTTAGTTGATATATTTCTTAAAGTCCTCAAATGTGCCTAAAATACTCCCCTTTGCTATAACTCTAATGGCCTACAATCACTTCAAGCTGTGGTCTCCTCAGTTAGGATAAACAGTGTTGTGCCAATGTCTGGCTGATGAAAACCTCCAGAAACATACCAGGAGCTTAAAACGGAGACATTATAATTTTGTAGAGAGCACTCCTCCCTGTGAATTACTGTTCTGTTTGCATCCCACCATGCCATCACGAGACACCACTCTGATAGTAGTGGTAGTTGTCCTAGGGCTTGTTTACAATGGAGCCTATTTGCCAAAGCATCACCAAACCACCATAACTACTCCCTTTCTACTCCCCAACTACTATAGATCTCTCAAAGCTTGGCATTACACACCACAGAAGGCCCAGAGACTCCTGCAGTCTCATATAGAAGTGAGCAGGTTAACAAGAGAGCCCACGCCCAGTATAGACATTGCTAACTTGTTTCTTAAGTTGTTTCTACAGAGTTTCCTCAGACTGGGGGGCATCTTCATCCACTTCCAGGCCAAAGCTACTTATTTGGACTAATGGGTCAGTCGCCACTTTCTACTCTCAGAGACTGGTGGCTGGAGAGACTTGCCCATAACAAACCTGTTTTTAAAGCTCTTTTCTGGATAAATACACGATCATATTGTTAAAACTGTTTTCCTGCAGCAGTTTAAAACATTACAAACTCTGACACCTGCCTCCTGGGAAATGCACTTGGGGCTGATGCCCAAAGCAGCGTTCAGGGCAGCATCATGCGATGATCCCATTCCTAGTCCCTGCCTCACAGATGGCCCCCAGCATGTGGCTGGTTCTGTGCATCTTCCACCGGAGACACAGGTCAGGATGAACCTCCTGTCACATCTGTTAACACACACTGAGGGAAGAGGTCTGCCTTCTGGTCCCGCTCACACCCCTTGGGGACCACTCCCACTAGGGGAACTCTAGGCATCAACATGATGCCAGAACATGAGGAGCAGCTGCTACTTCTCCGTGTCCCGTTCAAGAAGTGAAGGGAGGAAGCTACAGCTTCACTTGTTGGCTTTTGGCACTGGCTGTCTCTTTAGAGGAGAATAGCTGGAAGGCTACATGAACCAGGGAATTTGTAATAAGAGATAAAATACTTTTTAAACAGTGCATATGCTTCTGATCAGGCTTGCCTGGACAGCAGTCCAGTGCTGTCATCGCTACAGAACAAGGCTGCTTTGTTTTCATTTGTTATTGGTCACATGGAGGGAGCTAATGGCCCCAGCCAAAAGTCAGGTTTGTACTGCATCAAGCACTGCTCTGTAAAATCCTAAGTAAAAGTGTTTGCTCTCAAAAGCTTGTGTGGGAGACAGGCAGTGGAAGGAAGGAAACAATATCTCTGCTTTGCTACGGCAACTGACACACCAGGATATTTGTGCAGGGTCACATAGAAAATCTGCAATAAAGCCAGAATTTGAACCTACATCTTCTGCATGCAATTACAGCACTAATGCAACAGGTCCTTCCTTCCTCTCAAACGTGTGATGCCTGACTTTTATTTGTGAGCTTGAACTGAAAAACACCAGCATGGAAAACAAGCCTTAACCTATTGCACTGAGGAAGCAACTCCATCAGCAATGGGCAGTCAAAAACTCCAGCGATGTCCACAGTCAGACACAATCTAGCTCTATTTATAAGGCTCCACAATACATGCTCTAGGAGGCATCTATTGAGACAAGTTTGAAAGCCATCCACAACAGAAAACGCAAAGCTGGTTTTTGTGCTGTATCATTGTGCTGTGTAGGGGCGAACACAGTGCCAGGGGATGCAAATTCAGACCTACCCCAACTGGCAGGAAGTGCTGGACGTAGCCCAGGATATTGGTCAACATCTCTACTGGTTCCCTGGCCAGAGCTAGTATCTTTGTTCTCGTTGAGAAGCCCTAAACAGGGTCTTCAGAAATTACTTGTTCTTTCCCAGAATGCCATGAGGAAGAAGAATGCAGACTTACTGATTCTCTTGGAAGCACTTCTGGAATTTTGTGAAGTGAAAGATTTACATGAACAAACAAGCTGCGCTGTATGAAACAGCATGCCGAACTTCCAGCTAGGGGTTCAGATAAAACAGGGGATGACACTGTTAACAAAAATCAGAACTAATAAATGTTAAAATAGTGGAGTACTCTCTATGGACCCACAAGATGCCACCTGGAAGGGAAACGGTGTTTCAGGTCAAAGGGATCCATTTTTACACTGTTCACAACAGTCTTTCCTAACATACCAGGTCATTCATGAAGTTTCACTGAACCCTTTAAAACTGCCTTTTGTTCAGCTATTTTTGATGTGCGTTTTCCATTAGCATAATTGGGAAGTACAAGAAAATTAAGATGGTCCCCTCGGGCTACCATAGGGAATGTTCCTGCCACTTCCACCATTGCCTCAGTTCCACCTACCACAAAGCTTACCTACTTCTGCAGTGGAAGAACTGAAGTAAAGTATCAAGTGACCTTGTGCATACTACAAGCACCTAAATCAGAATATGCAAGGGTCTGCTGCTCAAGGCTATAAAGCCCAGTGGTGAAATGTTATCCAGAGCCTGATTTACCACTAGGAATTCCAGCATGGTTACCTGGGGGTTAGCAAGCCTAGGAAATACAGGAGGTTTTATGGAGCAAAGCAACTGGCAACAAGAAAGCAACACAGGCATCATTCGCTGCATCCCCTCAGCTCATAAGATTTAGGCCAGTATCTGACCGTACAATACGTACTCATGCTGTTCTGTACTACTCATGACTTTGAAATCAGAAGTGAGACTTGTTTGTCTTCCCAGTCCAACTTTTTCCCAGTATTGTACCAGCATGCACACAGTAACTGTTGAAACAGTTATTATTACAAGCCACATGTTGGTGTGCTCACCAGTACAAACAGTCCCACTGAAGCAAACGTTCCCAGTCGTGCTGCAAGGCTCCAATATTCAACATGAGGACACAGCAAAACCTGTTCCTAAATCTCAAGGGTTAAAATAGGAGAAAAACTGAACATGATTTTTCAGCTACCATGAGATACAATTGCTTCTCACAATTGGAATCAGTTAAGCGATTGGTTTAAAATCATTATTAAAGCAAGTGTTCAAGAATGTGCTACAGTTACAGTGAGATTTTTATACAGTAAGTTGTATTACTACTTAGTAATTGTCCTTTTTACTGTGGGTATTAAAACAACTACATTTTAACTTTTCACAGTAGCAGAACTACTATTGGAATTGAGAAAAAGTTTGTTAAAGCATGAATTTTCAGGATTACTTGAAAAACCAGCTGGACGACTATAGGTGCCGGACACAGTCTAACTAGGAGTAATCATTACATCCAGTAAAATTAAACCCTAAACCCAGGGATTTCACCTGAGTAATAAAGGAGATTAGTCTATGATCCCATGTCCCTGATGTTAATTTGTTACCCTGTATTGCCTGGCAGTAAACAATTAAAGGCCAATCTTGGAAGGCTGATAGGAGTTGAGAGAACTGCATGCCTAGCAAAGGTTAGGAAAGTGTATGTTCACACCGGACATGAGCTTTATATAATTATCCTACTGGTTAGGATTCACTGGACAATTATCTTGGTAAACAACGGGACACTGATGACAACAAAACAAAGGCATCTCAGAGCAGCTCCTTTGTCAGCACTGCTGCCAGCTAGAGCCCCAGTGAATTGCCTCGGTCCTGGCTGTGGTCCCAGTGTGATCAGCCCCCAAACAAGGACTGCACAGTTACAGGGGGAGCAGCAAGGGAAACAATTTTCCTAACCTGTCAGCATTGAAGAACTCAAACATTTTTCCTTACCACAAAAGGACTTGAAAATTTGGAGGGGAAAATGTGCACAGACTAAGCTTATGCAGAAGATCAGATTGGCTGGAGAGAGCAGCTTTGCTTTCCATGCTTCTAAAACATTCCTTCAGATTTTGACCACCTTTATCTGAGCGATAGCAGCATTTCAACAGTGGAATAGAAAAAAGAGAAAAATGTCAGAATGGAAATGTCAAAGGACCCTGTTGTTTTTTTTTAACCCAAAAATCCTCTAAGCAGGAGGCGCAGCTAGCTGAATCTTTTTTGGCAACTATTCCCCTTCAGTGAATTGACTCATAATTTCAGAGAACTTCTGACCAGCAACAGTCCATGGTTCATATGAGACAAAAGAATAAAACAACAGTCATTCCCATGAGTCTATTTCTAGCACAGGGGACTCGGTTCAAGGCTGGCAGGCACCGTGCTCTGCTGTAGCATTTTTATATCCTTTGCCATACTAGACCTAAACAAAGCTTGAGTCATGTAAGGTGATCACTCTGAGCACCAGTTCTAATACTAGACAAATCCTCAAAGTAACCCCATTTGAGCAATTTATAGAAATGAGTCATTCCAAATGTTAACACTGAACTTGTCCTTTTTCAGCATATTTCAGAGACATTTGAAAGTTACTCCAGAAGGCATTGTGCCTCCTGGCCCCTTGTTAACCTGAGAATCCCGGGGCACCAGAAGTTTAAACTTATTTCATAATCTGGCTGATTATATTTAGCCCTAATGGTTTTTTTTTTCTCTAGTACAGAGAAAAGGGAAAACTCTCTTCTGAACACAAATCAAGATGATTGTGTCTATAGAACACCTCACACTAGATCTTAAAACAGCTACAATCTTGAATGCTTGAAAACCTGAAACTTTCGATTCAATACCTACAGCAAAAGAGAACTTTAAAATCACCAATATTCAAGTATTTCACACATTCCATCTCTCCAGCAATATCTACAACCACCATCCTGAAGGAAATCAGAGCTGAGAATATCTATTAGTTATTCAAATCCCAGATTTTCCAAGATCAGCTGGTGCTGTATAATTGTGACCAATGCTTATTTCAGTTTGGGTAAACTCACTGCCTTACTGAAGCTTAACTAAAACCTCCATCAAAAAACCTTGTACCTCAACCATATTAAAAAGGACAACGTCTCAGTCCAATTGGATCCCAGACAAGAATGAAGTCTAAAACTCAATGACTTCAATGACTTCAAGTTGCTTTTATTCATTTTATTTCATTTTGGAGACATGTAGCCAGACTCCTCATCCACTGCAAATATGCACTAAAAAATAGAAGTTCCCTCCAGTTTAAGGAAGCTAGTTACACAGGGACATATTCTTGCAGAAACTGAAGAAGGCTGTAAGAAGATAGGGTGATATTTCTTTTTTCCTTGTGTCTTTTTTTGCTTGATTTTTTAGTGGTGTTTTCTTAAGATGAAGAAGAATTATGAGGAAAGAGGGGAAAAAAAATCATTTGGAAGCTGTGTGGGTTAGCAAAATACACTGGAGAAAACAAGAGAAAGTGTCTTAGTACTTCCATACTGTTTAAGCAGGAAAGAAGCATATAGATACTTCGTAACAAACGCGATGCTACTTTTACATCCCTGTTGTCTCTGTAGATTTGTACATACTTTTTAGTTTTGGCTGATAAAACATAATAGGTTTCCTGCCACTAACAACATGGTTCACCTCCCCCCTCCTAGTTTAACTGGGTCTGTCCAAGAGATCTGGCCCTTCACACACGATAGTTCATTTGCTGCAGAGCCCCTGCAGAAGCATGCTGAAAGCACACGGAAAAATATTTCTTCTGCTCTCTTCCTGAATTTCTTAAACTCTTGATGACCCAGAGTGAAACCCATTTTAATGGGGCCTCAGTTAAATCCATCAACTGAGTCCTTGTTGAACTAGGCAACACTATACAGAAATAAAAATAATTAGAAAAAGACATTCTTGTTTCTTTTTTGGAGTCTTGGTTCTTACTTTCTTTTCCTTAGAAGGCAAGGAAAGAGTTATGTTTCCAGTTTTAATCCTCACTTCATTGTAGAGCTAACCAGGACTATTCAAATAGTGCAGCTACTGTTCATTAAATAGCAGTGAACACAGTTTTAAGGCAGTGCCACAGGAGATGAGGTCCTGGTTCTCCACTAAACTCTCCAATGTATGCTTCTGATTTTCACTCAATAATTCCCTCTGATGGTGACACAAGTCGAGAGAGCAGCTCTTAAAACTGAGATGATGCTGCAATGAGGGAAGACAGCCTGATGCTGCAATGAGGGAAGCCAGAGATACTACAGTAGATGCATTACTTCATCTCTGTCATGATCTTCTATGGAGTAGAAGTTATATACTCTAGCAATTTTAAGACAAGTACATAGAAAAGATATAGAAGATGTCAGACGTCTTCAAAAACTTATGTTATTAGTAATGTAAACCCCAACTTCACACTCTTGCAAGGACGATAACTCTACATTACCAAAATAATGCATTCCTGAATTAAATTTTAACTTGGATTAGAGTAAGTGACAAAAGAGGTAGATTTTGCAACAAACCCAAATCTCAGCTCTTGATATTGTCTCATGTATTTAAACAAAATCAGTTACACCAAAACAGTCAAAGTGAGTTAAGAACACACCTCTCCTGTAGTATGAGCAACAAGCAGCCTAGGAGGTGTGGGAGATAGCGGAGAGAGAAATCTTTCCTATCATCTAATTCTGTAGCTTCTTATGAAAAGAACTTTCATCAACCTTCGGGCATGTTCCTGTGAGGTACAAACCAACCACAAGTGTTGGGATCACGGCACCAAACTTCTGCTGAGTGGTTTGTTTACCGTTTGAAAAACTTAAATGAACCCTGCCATGTTTACCAGTCTTTCAGGATTCCACATCCTCAGTTCCTTACACACTGCATGTTCTTTGGGTTTAGATGTATATTACATTATTCTTGATGACTGAAAGATCTAAGCACACATTCCGTCAGGTCTCCCTTGCCTTCTAATACTTCTGCATCAGCAGTCTGTCTTTACCAATCCACAGCTAAACAAAATGCACTTCTTTCACACTCCTATTTCATTCTATTTTCAAAAGCATTTTTAGGAAGGAGTCAAACAAATTTTCTGAAGTATTATGCAGCTCCTGGTTTTGAAAATCTTACCACATCGTTTAGAGGGTCAGTCTATAAGCCCTGAGGCAAATTTTCAGTACTGAGACAGCAGAGGAGACACACTCTTTTTAATTCTACCAGTATTTGATCATGTAAACAGCCACATACATTTTGAAATGCAGTCCTTGGAATTTTTACTCTAGCCCCCAGGCACTCTTTAAACAAAAGGTGCCTACATTTGCTATATAGGTCTTTACACGGAGGTTAGGAAAAACTTCTTACAGTAAAAGCCACAGAAACAAGAAACACACCAGTTTAAATGATGAGCCACAGCTGGGGATCAAAGGGTCAGCATTTTCACTAGAAGGGAATTCCTGTTCCACTCCTTGTATTATTTATCAAACTAAATTACTGGACTTTACTTCAATAAAGAGGACTGCTTCTCCACTTTTGGCTCTGTTTGCCTCTAAATTTCAAGTAATTTAGCAACTGTCAGTCTAAGAAACCTGCTAAGAGCTACTATAACACTAACTGCCTCTATTTTCTTTTTGCCTCTGCCTTTCCCCAAAACCCACACCAAGTTTTGCTCTCCATTACTTGTAACTTAGATACACCATATTTAGATTAAACAGTCACAGTCCTGAGAACATGATGCTTATCTCCTTCCTACTGCTCCAGTTTAAAAGCAGTCACAGTCCTCAGCCTTTGTGAACTTTACAATTTGTTGGATTTTTCTTGAAATGTGTCTATTCTTAAAAGCCAAACCCATGGAAAAATAACTGAAACCAAATGCCATATGATCAGGGCCAACCATAACACACGAGAGCCCTAAAATAACAGGAGAGATACTGTGGTCATGCCTGACCTTCTGAACTGTGCATATGGGTTGAAGCAAAACAGCCCATACTCACGTCTGAAATGGTGCATACTACTAGTTTATTTGTAATGCAATAGAACCCAGTTTACAGAGCCATGACTTTAAAGCTTCAAGGATTTGCTTCAGATGCCAGAAATGACTTCATTTTTTGGAATAAACTTAAAAAATGTCACAGTTGAACTTTATTAGCTTATATGGTCAAAATCAGTTCAGCAGGCAATTTAATGGTTGCAGGAAGGTGCTCTAGCAGATTTTATGTCCTAAACATTTTTTAATTTGAAGTTATTCTGGTTGGCCTGAAACTAGCAGTTCAAAAACTTTCATTTAAAGTATACAGGCAAGACAGCTTCAACAAGACCTTTCTTACACAGATGTTATCAGCTTGTTCAGATCTGTACCCAGCCCTTAACTCAAGTGATAATTGCACTTAGATTATCCCTGTAGAAACTCAGCATATGAAATCCCAGTAATTTAAAATACACATTAAGTTACTGCTGACAAAGATGAGTGGAGCCCTTCAAATACATCCATATGCAGGCCATAATACTACCAGGATACTTAATGACAAGAAATAGTAATCTTTGTGAAGATAAACACCAATAAACACATCAGTACATAGATACATCAATAAATAGAAACTTATGGCAAGCAAGCCATGGCAGTGTGGGGCTAACAGCCAGGACTACCCAAGTTACATATACAGTCAGTCAGGTTGTTCAGTATCTGTTACTGTTAGGAGCTGAGTTAAATCTCTGTACAAACCGCGACTGTAAACTCTGCCCTCTATCCAACCCAAATGATTGAGGTGGCCAGACACAAAAGCAAACCACGGACAGGTCACCTACACCCCAAAGAAAGCATATTTGGGTTTGCTCAGGAATTAAGAGGGAATTAATGTTTCCTGGGAAATATTTTTAACAGGATGTGCAGCTGTGACATCAGGAAAGGAAAAAGGGCAAATGCATCAAAGAAGATGACATCTAGGGAGGTGCTGAAGTCTTGGTAGTGAGAATAAAAAGGGAAACCTTTTGTTATTATTCCTAGTCTGTTTTCAGGGCAACTGATTGTCCTACTTTCATTGTAAATGAACAGGATTATGTTAGAGACTCCTCAATCTACAGTCATGCTTTCTACCCTGCAGGGAAAACTTGGCCCTTCGCCTTCCAGACAGGCACCCAGTCAGAAGAGTAAACTTAGCTGCCAAATAGCACTGCTTCTGCTACTTACAGCCTTTATGCTACACACATAGAGTAAATTCCTGATCCCATTCTAGTTGAAAGTCCTTCTACTGCTGGCAGCAACACAGACAACATTTTCTTTTTAAGCATACCAAAAAAGTTTCATATGAATAAAGAGAAAAACATCACAAGCACTATGTAAGATAGTTTTATCTCTCCTTCTAGATCTTGAGTATATCTGCATATCCATGCTTCTGCTTACAGGACTTGCAGCAGAAGCTGCCTGGCAGAGGTGGGCAAATCAATAGGTAAAAGATACTGTATGCAATTTGCCTTGCTCTGCGTCATAGGTAGCTATCTGAAATAAAAATGTTGACAGTAAAGATGAGATCATAGAATCATAGAATAGTTTGGGTTGAAGGAACCTTCAAAGTTCATGAGCAGGGTCATCTTCAACTGGACCAGGTTGCTCAGAACTGCATAGAGCCCTGGCCTTGAATGTCCCCAGGGATGGCACATCCACCACCTTTCTGGGCAATCTGTGCCAGTGTTTCACCCCCCTCATTGTAAATAATTTCTTCCTCACATTCAGCCCAAATCTCCACTCTTTTAGTTTAAAACCATCACGCCTCATCCTATCGCAACAGTCCCTGCTAAAAAGTCTCTCCTTGTCTTTCTTACAGGCCCCTTTTAGGTACTGAAAGGCTCCAATAAGGTCTCCCCAGAGTCTTCTCTTCTCAAGGCTGAACAACCCCAACTCTATCAGCTTGTCCTCGTAGAAGACGTGCTCCAGCCCTCTGACCATTTCTGTGGCCCATAACATATGTGGTAGCCAGACCACAGAGGAAAGGAGAGCAGTCAAATGTCTCTTAATGCATGAAGAATTCAATCACAAAGATGGAAGCACTTGCTGTACACAGATAGGGTTGAGTGACCAGAGGATGAACTGTTACAACAGTTGATTTTGGCACAGGATCATACTTCACTGTATTACATCCTTCAGGTGAACTCCTGCCAGAAATATTGCTGGGCAGAACCCAAACTTTCATCTGACCAGAATCACTGGGCATGAGCGGAGACCACTGAAACTGAACTGTAGAGAAGGGGTTAAAATTATAAACCACAACTTCCTACAGGTCTCAGAAATCGGGATCACAATAAAGACATACCTTCTTTGTAGGACCTTATTTAAAATCCATGGAAGTTAGTAAACTGGATACTTCTAACTGTTAACAGGGATGCTTCTGTGTTTTCGTTTTGTGTTCCAGTATCACCTGTCCAGAACACTGATTTCTTTCTTCTGTTTGTTGCAACCTCAAGAGAGAAGATGAATGCACAGAGCTATCAGTGACTCACACAAGAAAGTTACAAGATGGACATACAAGAAGGACTTACAGCAGGCTGACCCCAGATAACGAAAGTACCGATCTGTCATTCCACCATCTTGAACTGTATCTTCTGCTGGCAGCGTTCATAATGCTTTTGATATTAACACTGCAAAATGCTGTTTTGCAGAAATGCAACTTTGTAACAGCAACAACAAAAAAAGAACAGTTATTGCAATATCTTTCTTATGAAGTCAATCATTATATTAAAAAGTCCAATTATTTAATGTGATCAAGACAGAAATCATCCAGCTCTGACATTTACCCAGTCCTATGAAATGAAGGATGATCCTGATCTTTCCAAAAACGCCTCTTCATCTGCTTCCTCTTCCCTTCCATCAAACCACAGAGCTATTCTCCAACACTTGTACAAACAGCAAGAGGAAACTGAACTGCTACTAAGATCCCCATCTTCATAAATGACATAGCTCCATTGTGCTGTATCATTTGCTCCCTTCTGAGTCCTGATGAAGTACAAAGCATAACAACACACGACAGCTCTGCTTAACCTTAATTCTTAACATTCAGGTTTAATTCATAGCTTGAGCAAAGGGGTCTTAGTCCAGAACTTGAACTGTTATCTACACAAGATTTTAGAAGCTGCAATTTCTGATTTCAGCAAAAGATTTTGTTTCTTTTGTATACTTTGCCCTCTTTCTAAAAATAATCTTAGTTTCCTGTCTCAAAAATCTGTCTGTCTTCCATCACAGAAAGAGGAAGATTTGGAAAAATTTCCGTCTGTTCATCTGATACTTTCATACGTGCTACAGGGCAAAAATAATAGTGCCACTCTTCATAATAATTTTAATTATATCAGTATCCTGTGAATGAAAATTAATAATAATGCAGTTCAGAGTCATACAATATACCTTATCAACAAACAAAACGCGCTACCTTTATACTTCTCCAGGATGGGGTGTCACTAAATAAGATGGGTCAGGGAAGTAAAGACAACTCAGGCTTAACCTGGTCAAGAAACACTTCCTGAAACTGGGCAGCAGTTATGCTTTTTTCTAATAGATACAGCACTTCCCAGAACAGAAACGCATGATATTATGTCAGCATGTGGCTTTGTTAACTGTATTTGAAGACAGCTTTGAGATTAAAGAAACTATGCTGGAATAATATTGGCTCATATGTACAATAGTACCTCAGTCCTCTTCTTCCACAGGTGGCTTACTTTTGTTCCACTAGTATGCCTGTTTTCACATAGATTGGTAGAATTGTCTGGCTGTTCAAACCCAAAGCACCCAGAATGAGGCTACTTTTCCCTGTAACATTTTAATCAGCTTGTCAAGAACAGGCCCAAGTGGGAACCTTCAATGCAGAACTGCAATGAAAGAACCCATTGCAGAGCATCTGGTTTCCCTATAATGCAGACTGACAGAAAGATTCCTGCAGTCCCTTACAAAAGTTGCTCTTTCACTGAGGTACTTGGATCTCAGAAATGCACTTTAATTCTTTGTATATCAAATATAAAGATGTGCTGACAGCATAGATGTTGAAGATGAAAAACCTTCCTTTCACTCTCATAATTAATCTTCTTAGTAATAGCATGCTCTTTGATGGATTTTTGTAACTAGCTCATGACAACATTTGGAAAAGAGAGTGAGAAAAGCCCAAAGCAAGGCACAGGAAATGCTGAGGGCTGACAGCATCCCAAGAATTTGGGAAGCACAAAAAAGCTACATGTTCATAGCTCACTCTTGCTTGTTCTGCCAAGTAAACAAGCACCCAAAGAACATTTCCAAATGTTTCCGTTAACCTGGGTTTTCTGAGCATCACAACCATTGAGCTCTTCCAGGGAGCTCCACCATACAGCTATACTAGCAGAGGATGTTGCAGGGCATTATCTAACCCTAAAAATCCTGTTTGGTATTAAAGTCTCCTACCCTCTGCTACCTGAACATGTGCACCAGAGATAAGGTACCTAACTCCACAGCGTGACTTTCATTCTTAGATATAGCAAGCAACCTTCCAAATGATGCCAATGCAAGATGAGGTTTTTACATTTTAAAAACAGGTTGAACTAATAACACCTATGTTAATGTATTTTGACAAGCCGGAACCTGAACATTTGTAATCTAATGACACATGTAAAAACTTAAATGTGGAATGTGACATTTTATCTTAATCACATAGATCTAATGCATAGAATACAGGTTCTCATATTTCACATGTATATCATATATGTGAGATATACTTTGGAAAATACAGCCAGATTCTTTGCCAGATATTGAACTGCTTTGCTCAACTGCTTTTAGTTTTTGGAACCCATGTGCAGATTAGTTCTTTTTTTGTTGAAAGCACATATAACAACATAAAAAATTATATATAACATCTTCAAGAAGCACAGTACCTCCCTGAATAAATCAAAAGGAAACCCATAGTTGTATTAGTTATATATGTAGTTAAAACCAGGCCAAAATAGTTCATATCTCATGACTGACTGTACATTAACTGTCGTACCCCTTCCTTATGTTGGTTTGGCAATGCAAGGAGAAAAGATTCCCGTAACCTTCCCGTAACCTGCCTGTGCTATCAAGACTTACTTCAAGGAGGAGAATTAAGAGATTAAAAAACAAATAATAATGGTTAGGGGGTTAAGAAGTCAACTCCATGACAGAAGGCCTGGAAAACAAGCAATGTGCTGTGTCCTAAAACACTTGCTTTTCAAAGCAGTTGATGAGAATAAGCTTCCAACAAGTGAACCCAGAGATACATCAGAACCTAGAGTTCAATTAGATGAAAGAAAAACCCCACTCATTTCTATCAGCATTTCCATCTAAACAGAATAGATTTAAAATGTCTTTTGAGTCAGACTCCTTGCCATTTGCCTAATGCACTGATTAACTGATCTATTCTTTGATTTATTTGCTTTGCAGTCTTTTTATCATTTAAACCAAGTTGAACAATTACATATTATAAAAAACTAAGGCTAATGTTAATTTTCCTCTGGATTAAGAACTGGACAAACATTGCAGACCTTTCTTTGATACAAGGATTGTTTGGTTTGACAGAATTGTTTTCAAATTGAAAAAGTACTCATTCATTCTTAAGAAAGCAAAACTGGTGCCATATGGTAAAATTGTGTAATCCTAACCTCATGTCACAGCAGGCAATGAGAAATGCATATTCTAGATACTAAAATCCAGAAAATGTTCTCAAATGAGTGGGACCTGTGCTAACAAGTATGGCTTCAAAAACTTCCAATAATTTAGTTATCTCTCAGGTTCTTTTTCAAAGCTCGGTTTACCAAGAATTATACCATATCCAGACCATTACAGACCACCAAGACATCTAGTGAGTGAAAAATATATTGCAAATAAAATTACGTTATGTAACCTAAATGAGTGTGGGGTTTATTAGATACAAGAAGCCTATGGGACCATTGCTAGAGAAGTATCATTACTCTATGATTTTTTTTCACTGTACATTTACAATTCTGAAAGTACCCAGGAAAGGAAATGAGTGGAGAGATACTCCACCAAAATCTACCTGTGTGGGACTGTATCCATGTACTGCATTCCGCTCCCAGCAATGAAAGGAAAAACTCAAGTTCCACTATGAAAGGCACACCTCAGCTGGTGCTTTTGCAACTGCCAATCCCTCTTCTCCTAAAATGGTAGAGACAAATCCTTTAATCCATGTTACTGGGTGCTGTTTCAAGTTTTATCCAGTAATTTTACTTATCTTGGGGGCCTTGCAATGCTTGGGTCCTTTATCAGGCTCCTACTTTAGTAAAGACCTAGTACTATAAGAACTCAGAGAAATAATGTTTACTGTTTTTGCTGATAATGCATTATGTCCTACCATTAGATAGACAACTGGCAGATTCATCACTGTAGACCACATTTATTTAAATTAAAATTCAGAAACCGTGATGAAGCACATGGCACAGGATGTCTGAATCCTTCCTTCTTTCTAAAAGAAACACAAGTTTTCCACAACTGTACTGACATAAAGAAGTATGACAAAATCCTGCAATGACTTAATTTCTGAACCAATAAAAACATCAAGCTAATTATATTCCCCTATGGGCTTGGCAAAAACAGTTTGAGCAATCTACCATCAACAGCTTCAAATACATCAGAGCTGCTTCTTGGGGCTCATAAAATAACAAACAATCAAATTAGTTCAGAGAGCAGAACCCCTGGTGTACTGCCATGAGTCAGACTCCTTGCCGTTTGCCTAATGCACTGGTTAACTGGTATATTCTTTGAGCAGAACAGTACGCAGGAGAAAACTAACACCAACACACAAATCACATTTGAGAAACAGAAATGTACTCTTTCAAATTGAAGTTAAAATTATCAAAGAATCATAACCAAAAGTGGATGCTTGGGAAAAAAAAATAAATAAATCTTGTAATAAGTTCACTATACATTGCAAGGGTAGCTAATGATGAGAAACTTTCTGATTCCTTTAAACTGGAATTCAGGCCAGATTCTCTTCTTCATGTAATTTTCTTTATCGATTCTTTTTTTTTCTTTTTAAATTGAAGCAAATTCATCTTCACCTTTGTACACAATAAATAGCATATAATGGATATACACCACATCTTTATTTGTTTCTCTATCTACCTTCCAGCAAGAAAAAACATACTTTAAAAGAGGAGCAGTAGAACAGGATTTCTTTTATATTTTCCCTTCAAGAACTTGAGAAAAAATGTAGGTATTTTCCAACCAAACTATTACAATTAATTATGTTTGAGACTGACTATGTTGGTAGGGCAGGAAAAGCTTAGAGAGAATTTCTGTTTGTCAGCACCTTTTGAAAACAGACCCCTCACAGTCCTTACTCCTACATTTTATGCAGTGCTCTGCCAAGATGGAGACAGACCTCTCACATTACCCATTGGCTGGCCTTTTTGCTGGGTCAGACATCCTTGACCTCCTAAAGTGCTTAGGTTTTAATTGTTTAGGTTTAATTGCTTACACTTGACCTGGTATTTTCTGGGGATTTTTGTATGTGAACTTTGCTTTTTGTGACGTTGTGAGAAAATTCTGGATTGAAAGAAAAGGGAATCCCATCAACCTTGAATTCAGACTGACCTCAGTTATCCATGAGAGTTTTGTCTTCACATTGATTAGGATTCCATCATTAGTTACAGTTACATACCAAATTACTTTTGACAAATCTCTTCTACTGCAATCTGGCCAGAGGATCCTAAACCAGAGTTTCTTAGAAATTCCCAATCATTTCCTAGTTGCGGCATGTCTGGATTTTTAAAGGTATTCACACAGCTGCTGCAAAGCACTAGGAAATGGGTAGTTACGTAATCTAGAAGGATCAGTGAGTATCAGTCCTAGTGATAGTGAACACAACACCAAGGGTTATTTTACTGGATATTTTACTGCTGCTGGCAAATATTTATTTTCTTTTTTTTTTTTTTAATTGGGTTAATTAGGTTTCATAAAAACCCTTCTGTTTTTTCACGTATCACAATTTTCAATACTGCAATAACATTACTAACCTGTACACTGAGAATTTATGCATGTCATATGCTAACTACCTCATCATTATCACAACTGTACAAGCTTCAGAAATCTCATGCAGGTTTCTTTACAAAAATCATCTTCCAGACAATTTGCAGGGTTATTAGGAATATTTTTACAGAGTTAATAGGAATATTATTTTTTACTTTTCTTTGTTACGTTGCTTTTCTTGCAACATATAATGCACAACCCATACTGTTCACTTATCTGTGATACAGTTGGGTCCTGCTCAACATAATGCTGGAAACTTTATAAGGATTGAGGATGTACAGGCTGATAGCGACTGTTCTGTACTACTCGAAACCTACTCAACCATACAGTCATAGAATCATAGAATAATAGAATAGTTAGGGTTGGAAAGGACCTTAAGATCATCAAGTTCCAACCCCCCTGCCATGGGCAGGGACACCTCACACTAAACCATCTCGCCCAAGGCTCTGTCCAACCTGGCATTGAACACCGCCAGCGATGGAGCACTCACAACCTCCCTGGGCAACCCATTCCAGTGCCTCACCACCCTAACAGTAAAAAACTTCCTCCTTATATCCAATCTAAACTTCCCATGCTTAAGTTTTAACCTGTTACCCCTTGTCCTGTCACTACAGTCCCTAATGAAGAGTCCCTCTCCAGCATCCCTACAGGCCCCCTTCAGATACTGGAAGGCTGCTATGAGGTCTCCACGCAGCCTTCTCTTCTCCAGGCTGAACAGCCCCAACTTTCTCAGCCTATCATCTTATGGGAGGTGCTCCAGTCCCCTGATCATGACATCTTTACACTTCAAAGACCTGCTTCTTAGTTTTCTCCATCTGACAGTGGAAATGAAATTAGCTATGAGACACAGCAACAGCTAAACCCTGATGGACAGGTGCAACCTCTCCCTGGGAGGAACTGAACTAAAACAAATAGGAATTTAGTTTAAATTGACCAGCAGTGTGGCTGACCAAAAAGCACAAAAAGTACAAGTTCATTTTCAGTAAATTACTGGGGCATTAGATTACAGATCACAAGAATAAACTTTCTCAATGCTTATAGTGTTTTGAGGTCATTTCTTTAAATGAAAGTGAGATTATCATTCAATGCAGGATTTTAGTGAAAAAATACAAGACTCGGAATAAAGCTGGGACAGTGACAGTAACAACGGACACTGTTTATCTCAAGACACAGCTAATGCTACAAGAGCTGTGGACTGAAATGGCACAGAGAGAATAAAATTGACTGAGCAGCAGAGTCTTGCATGTTAGTTACCCTACAAGACAGTAGTTGTACACAATGGAAAGCAACACACACTTTCAGAGTTTAATTTGGCTTTCAAAGACTATCACTGCACCATGAGCATGCCAATATGTATTCATTGATATAAAAGAACATAGTGGGAGTAGTTTACAAGGTAGGTGTCTGAAGTTAGGTCAGGTAAAAGTGAACCCAGGTGACTTATGTTTTTCCTTTGTCCCCAATTATTTGAGAGAAATTTTAGGAAAGGTCTTTCTGATTTGAACTGATAGCAATTTCTCAAAATTCACCCACTTTGAGACATATCAGAAGTTCATAACCTAAGGAAAAAAAAATAACAAACCAACCCAGCACTTAAAACCACTCTTGAAAGTACACAGAACTGCAAACAACTCTCAATGTTGCAAATCAAGTTGCATCTGAAATCCGTGACACAGACTTTCATCTCTCCCCTCCCTTCCCCAGCAACAGGAAGAACTTGTCTTTCCAAAAACCTGGATCCTAAACTATGCCTCAGGCTCCAGTGAGTCAAGGTTTCATATGGGATTGGTTCAGTGGTTGTTGCTTTTTTGCCTTGTGGTTTTTGTTTTTTCCTTCCCCTAAAAAACTACCAAAGGGATTTCGGGTGGACTTGGGTATAGAAAAGTTACCATGTTTTAGAACTGGTAAAAGAGGAAAAAACTTTTACTCAGAAATAACTACTCTGTACATAATACTTTTTTTGTGCAGTGTGGGGCATTACAATTGGGTATAATTTCCTTTATAGCCAAAGTTGGGTTTTGTTTTTGTTTTTTTTTTTGAAAAGGCAAGTTCTTCTGGCTTATAATGTTAATTCCAGACATTCTTTGAGCTTGGGTTGTGCTCTACTAGTAAGCTTTTATTACAGTTTTTAGCTTTTTAAAAGTTCATATTGCCAAAGTGAATTTAGCTGCCTAGTGGAGTGCGCCTTTAACTCATAATCAAGAACAACAACATTTCAGCAAAAATAGAAACATATTTGAAACAAAGTCATGGAAAATATGTAGTGAGCTGGTTTCTAGATAATATTTAATTGCATCTGTTTGAGACAGTACCTCTTATAGCAATGGATCACCAGGGCAGTTAAAGTAATACTGTGCATGTTAGCCATTATAAAAAAGCCAGACAATTTAAAGTCTCCCTTATTACTCAGCTATTCTGTGTCACCGAGCCTCCTACACTCTATTTCATATGCGTGCTTTTACCTGGCTATCAAAAGTGTTAATTTATGAAAGCTAGTAGCTTTCAGACATGCTCTGACTTTGGCAGCGAGAACTTACATAGCTTGTCCTAGGTCTAACAAAGAGTCAGAGTCAGATATCTAACACAGGAGTTTTAAATCAAGTTCTTTGATTTCATCACAAGACAGCATTCTTTTACCCACTATATATTGTCTCAGTGTTAATTAAAGAGTATTCTGTGCAATTCTACAAACTATACACAGCTAGACAAGTATTACTTTTTGAGATCATGATTCAAAAACTCATGATTATTCACTTCCCTTTTGTGTTAAGAAACCAAAGCAACACTAAAACTTAACCAAATGTTTTTCATATATAAAAATACACATATTATATATATTAAGACTCTGAGAGAAGTACATTTCAAATCTTTATGCAAATAAAAATATAATTTCATACATGTTTCTACTCTTGAAAAAGTCCCAAGATAGAACAAAAATGCTTTTTAGTATTACAAGGAAGAACAAAACAAACCAAGCCCTGGATACACTTTGTAGATTGTATCATTAGCTTGTGAGGTACCTTTTGTTTACCAGTGATTTGGCCTAGAATGTCTAGATTGCAAACACTTTTTTATATAGGACTTAAACATAATTTACAATGGAATATGTACAAAATTACAAGGAAACAATAGCACAGTACTGCAATATTTGCATTACAAATCAAAATGTTTATTAATCCTATTTCTCTTCCTAGCTAGCCTCTTTGTTGATCCCAGAGGGAAACATGAGTTGCAGTGCACCAATGAGTCATCATCCACGCAATTGTATCCTGACAACCAGCCATGTACAGGAGAATCTTAACTGTAACTTAGATGCTAAGGGACACAGTTGTAAAAATAATTAGGGTTTTAGCATCAGAAGAGGAGCTACATTTTACCACCTCAATCCTTTCTCCAAAATATCATTCAAATTCAAAGCATCCAAACCCAAGCTAAAACTGTTCTTTACCAAGATCAAAAGTCTAAAATATTCTTCACTCAATAGTAACCTTTGAGATACAACATTTTTTTTGTTACTATAAATAAAACATAAGACTATTAAAGGAGATTTTTCACAAAACTTCTGGAAAAAAAAATCAAAACACTTTATTTCCCAATAGTCAACACTTACAAGCGATTTCCATTCATTCCTCCCACGGGTATTCAGGTGAGTATCCTAGTGGTCAAATGAGAATATATTACCTGGAGATGTTTAATCCCTTCTGATATAAGAATTTTACCTTGCATATATAAATCAAAGTTCATGGATCAGAGAATCAGAGACTGAAACTCACATATCTTATTTTCTAGGCCAGCAGATCTAAATCATTATTACTTTTACATTATTTTATAAAAAGCGTAACAGTTTCAACAGCAATGTGTTAGGTCAAATTCTGTAGCTTTATTGGCAAGGACAGCAAATTAATAGTAAATCACCATTCAAAACACTGAACTAGGCAGGAAGTAGATTCATATTTGAAGTGACTATACCAAACATTTCAACTGCTTTACAAGATTAATGCTTTAAAAGTATCAAAGGCTTAATGGTAAATTGCAATGACACTGTTCAGTAGTTTTAAAAGGCATACTGTTGAAACCTAGTTCCCTTACTCCTGTTCAAGCATTTTAATCCTGAAATATTATACCTCTGAAGCAGCCTTAGAAGAAACCTAACAATTTTATGTATGAGCATGTCGTGGTTTAAACCCCAGACCACCTGAAATAACAGAAAAAGTAGGGAGGTTTCTTCACAGATTTATGTTGGAATCTCATGAAACGTGATCAGCACATCCTACATTTCTACATTCACGAGGCTACATAAAATCTTACCAATTTTCAAAGCTGTTCAGCTTAACCAATATGGACATGAAAACAGTTCCACAGTCAGTATTAAAGCATGGATTTTAGATATAGTTCAAGAACAACTTTGGCCAAAAAAAAAAAAATCAAAAAAAAACCCCACCAAGTCCCAGAAGGATTAAAAAACATCAGCAGCACCTGGATCTGAGAGTTTCTTCAAATTATAGTTCCTGTAGTTTTTTCTGTTATTAGCACATTAAACCAGTATGAGAATACTTTCCTTATCAAATTAATTGGGGTCACATTACCCACTTCCCCTGCACCAAGAATCTTTAAACTGATTTAAACTGATCATTTAAACATTTAAACTGATTTAACTTCCCATTTTCCCTTCTGAGCAGTATAAGTATATGGATATGAAACAGTGGAAGTCTGGAAAGCCATCTGAGGCTGAAGTACACACAGGTTGAAGGAAACAAGGAAGTTTCATGCAGTTTATGTCAGCTGCAATAGCCTGGAACATTACAAACAAGTGCTAGCCAAAAGCTTTAATGTTCAACTCTATATAAATGCAACAACTTTGGCATTTAGCTCAATAAACACCACACTGTCCAGATTCTACTGGTGAAGGTACTTCAAGTGGTCGTCATTCACACTTAGCTTGATACACCTCTGACATATAGGGTGGCACAGAAAAAAAGTGTTAGATGAGCACAATAACTCACTTGTTCCAGTTGAACACTGCATACATTTCTATCTCATGTGAAATAAATAGTGCAACACAGGTACCACATTCTGCCCATTCACAGCTGCAGCCTCAGTTGCCATCTGCCTTTCATCCTTGTTTCCCACATCCCTGGCAGTTACATATGTTATGGAAATTTTTTTTTAGCAACATGTCCTTTTATACATTTGCCACTGCCTAACTCCATGCTCTGTCAGCTATGCTCAACTGAACAGACATCCTAACAGAGACAGAAATCACTTGTGAACAGTGGAAATAAAACCACTGATGTTATCCCTCTACACTAGTGCGTTCGCTTAGCAAGAACAACACAGGAATTCCTGGGAACCATCCCTTATAACTTGATCACAATTTTGTTAGCGAAGGCTGAAGTGTGGATTTATCAGTATCTTTGAAGGGCTCTTTGAATTTTGGCATGACAGTCATCTTGCCTTCCTCCTGCGTACTGATAACTATTCTACATAGCTTTCAGTAACTTTTATTTGAAGATGGATGCACACATGTCAGTGCAAAGGGGACATTAAAAAGCTTTCTTCTTGCCCTGATCAACATCTTAACAAAAAGAACCTATACATTATGGGTTCCATACCTGTACAACCATATATGGTGCCATTGTATAATAAAACTTGCAGGGATTTTCTGGTTTAGTCACACTAGTTACGGAGAAAACATTCTAGCATCTATTAACATTTTGACGTTTCTGGGTTACTTGTTAACAACTTGTTACCTTGATCCCAAAACACACAACTTTGCCTGTTGAAACAAATTACCTGTGAAAGTCAAGAGACCCGCCTTCCACAGAACCTACATGCAAAATGACCTATTATGATATTTATTTACCTGGGCTAACCATTTATCATTGTTTAGCGCTAATACTATTGAAATCATTTCAGTTGCAACTTCAGTAAAATAAACTAAAGCCTGAGTCCTCTGTAACAATTTCATTAACATATATGAAATACACCCTTGCATCTGGTCACAGCATAGCTCAATAGATTTTGGTATTAAGAACTTCAAGCATATTTTTTTTCGAATCACCCACTCTGCCAAATTTCTATAAATTCAAACTCAAATGTGAATTAAACGTTATCAATCCCTGCTTGAGTCACAAAGTTAAACCAAACAAATATTTAAGTCCAGATATAAGAATAAGCCTTCTCATTTTGCAAAAATGTACTCTCATTTAACTACGGTTTTAGAGAATTGTCTAATAGGTCATTATAAAATGAGCTACACATGTAAAAACATGGACATAATGCTCTATATGAAATGAAGGCTATGCTAACTGAATAGACTTTAGGTCCTGGGCCTCAAATCCAGGAAACCATGACTGCTTTAGCCCTGCTTTATCTGTGATCTCCCTAACACATTTCAGGTTAATCAAGTGTTTGTATGCTTTACTAGATCAGGGTGCTCAGATTTCCTTTTTGTTACTGAGTTTAAACACAGCCCATGATGTTGCCTAGGGGATAGCAGGGTGGAGCCCTCGCTTTCTGACCACATCAATGAAGTGTGAAATCTGCCATATTTACACATAAAAATCTCACAATGAAAATTATATCAGGACTACAGACTGTTCTTCAACCTGGTTTTCAAAATGATAAATTAGGAAATTATTTTTATAATTAAATATTCCACCCACAAGGACATTATTAGAATTTCATGCAATTATTGGGTTCGGGTGAAGACTTGGCTCCATACCAGACCAGTAACAGAACTCCCAACAGTGAAATTGCATTATGTTACATTAACTGGGCTACTTCCTAAGAATACAATTCTGCCTACAAATAATAATGATGTCTTACTCATCGTATGGTCTGTTAAGACTTCTTTTGGCCCACTTTACTGCTTGTAGATTTTCAACCCTGAAACATCTGTGTGAAGGTCCACTGTCAACTATTGGAAAGTCATGTTACTTTACAGAGCACCTACACAGTAATTTTCAAAACCAGTAAAAGCTCGTAGGAGCTCGTAGGATCCTTCACAGTGAGGCTGAAAGCGGCAATCTATTTATGACTGGCAGATGGAGAGGAGGAAAGATTGTGAATCCTAGAAGGATGCAACAGCCAGGACTTTGAAGCATTCTATGAAATCTTACAACCAGAAGTTTTTCATAAACAAGGGCACAAAATACACTGAGGTTGAGTCTTGTATTATTTTAGCAGCATGGACATCAAGACCTTAGATTATTTCTAGTGAGTGATTTGAGATTCTGCAATTTGATCTACTGTGAAATTTCATAAACAGGGCAGTCCAGGAGAGAACTTATCAAAACACTACAGAATGCTGTTTAAGCTACAACAAAGAGTTAAGATTTTATCCTTCTAACATCTGAAAAAGAATGGTGACAATTAATTATTTGCCACAACAGCAGGAAATTCTAGCTTTCTGTATCATACAAGCTTAAATCACACTACAAGGCCAGACCATTTTATTGTGTGGCTGATATCCTGTTGGAAAAAGTCCAAACAATATTTCTCCTCTTAGCTCAACAAAACCATTATGTTGATTGAATCAGAGCCAATATGTGCACTCATGAGCTCTCCAGCTAAGGCAGGAGAAACCTACCTTATTTGTAATTTAGGACAGAACTACTTTTACAGGATAAGCTACAACAAGCTTCATCTTAAAGCTGCTATTTTAGGGGTTGTAAGTCCACTTAAAGCTAGCTGTCTCCAAATAAAGTTTTGTTCTAATTCTGCAGACAAGATAAACCTTTCCACAGAAAATTTGGTGGAGAAAAAGTAACACTATCATCTCTGATTGGGAGAAAAAAAAAGAATAATGGCTTTAGATATTTATTAGTAATTTCTAAAATCTCTGAAGGAAGTAGTTTGATTATTCTGGCTGAGCTATCTGAAAGAAACCTACTAGATTTCAACATTTACTGCTATATTCCCATTTCCAATTCAAATACACAGTTAAGATTTCTTTAGTTCTTCACTCTGAGTGCATACCTGCAATCCTGAAGGCCAGCTCTACTTGGGATAGCACAGGAACTCTTGTTAAATTGCCATTTGCTACTGTTCAAGCCAACAGAAATGTTGTCTTAAAGCAGAATCGAACCACAGATTCTTTCATACTCTGTTAATATAAATGCTATCAATGCCTGTCTTCACACGACCGGCCATTTTATGTCACTACAAGTAAATAAATGCTAAAACAAAAACAAAGTCATAAACATACACTGAGATAATTACATCAACACACCTTACTGGTGGTCACACACTATTTCAACAAACTTACTAGATAAAATACTAACATGATAGTATATGGCTTTTCAACTAAACCAGAGTCACAAAAAACCTTGTAAACTATCCCCCCCCCCCCAAAAAAAAAAATGCTATTCCTTTATCTAAACACTAATGAGCTTCAGGAAGCTTACACAATTTTCAAACTTCTGACTCTCACAGGACACCTCCACATCTCTCAGATGGAGAGATTAACAACTAATCCACTAATCCACTAGTTTCATATCAATCCTCTGCAGAGGTCCTTATAGAAAAATCCAGGCATGGAGTTCTACAGCTTCATTATCTGAAGATAATGAGCAAACTCATTCTGTGAAGCCCATGTTCTCCTACTTAGAAGAAACAGTTTGACACTGGAGTATTTTATGGAGTACAGACTTCCCCTAAGTGTGCATAGTAAAATTAATGTCCAATAAACACACAGAAGAGAATAGTGCATAAGCCACTAAAATTACTTTCTGCCTTAAAAAAAAAAAAAACCACAAAAAAAACCAAACCAAAACAAAACAAAACAAAAACCACCGTGAAAAAACAAAATGAACAAGCTTTAGTGAACCAAAGGCTTTATATACTTTAGAATATGAAAATAACCTGTAAACAGCATTAAGAGAACATTCTAGTAAAACATGGCAGTGGTCTTGCTAGGATTTTTTAATACCTTTCATAAGACCCGAGTTAGGTGTCTTTATTTATGTATTAGAATAAATAGGAAAATAAGCTGTTAAATACAGCATTAAAAATAAACAGTTTTTACTCTGTATGCCCTATGATAAATATTAGGCTGCAGCAAGGCAGGTACTCTTAACAGACATTCATCAACTAATATAATGATAACTCATGTTGTATATTACATATTCATAAATGTTTGGCACTTGATTTACACATTGTTACAGAAGTAACATGAAAACACTAACCACGGACACTGTGAGCCTAGATATTTTGGTGACAGTAGAAATTAAATACATCAAATCAGCTTATGCATCCACCCTATGTGCTAAACTGATGAATATACTGGTATTCTCATACTAGCTTTTGCTTATTTTGTCAGCTTTAATAACTTACCTTCAAGTATTAAAACAGGCTTCCACTTGTATTTAAGTCTGTAGTATACAGAGGTCCCAATTTTAGTTATTTTTAGCCACCTTAAGATCATCTAGTTCCAACCCCCCTGCCATGGGCAGGGACACCTCACACTAAACCATCTCACCCAAGGCTTCATCCAACCTGGCACTGAACACTGCCAGGGATGGAGCATTCACAACCTCCCTGGGCAACCCATTCCAGTGCCTCACCACCCTAACAGGAAAGAACTTCTTCCTTATATCCAATCTAAACTTCCCCTGTTTAAGTTTGAACCCGTTAACCCTTGTCCTGTCACTACAATCCCTAATGAAGAGTCCCTCCCAAGCATCCCTATAGGCCCCCTTCAGATACTGGAAGGCTGCTATGAGGTCTCCACACAGCCTTCTCTTCTCCACACTGAACAGCCCCAACTTTCTCAGCACAAGAGGTGCTCCAGTCCCCTGATCATCTTCATGGCCCTCCCCTGGACTTGTTCCAACAGTTCCATGTCCTTTTTTATGTTGAGGACACCAGAACTGCACACAGTACTCCAGGTGAGGTCTCACAAGAGCAGAGTAGAGGGGCAGGATCACCTCCTTCGACCTGCTGGTCACGCTCCTTTTGATGCAGCCCAGGATACAGTTGGCTTTCTGGGCTGCGAGCACACACTGAAGCCGGCTCATGTTCATTTTCTCATTGATCAACACCCCCAAGTCCTTCTCTGCAGGGCTGCTCTGAATCTCTTCTCTGCCCAACCTGTAGCTGTGCCTGGGATTGCTCCCACCCAGGTGTAGGACCTTACACTTGGCATGGTTAAACTTCATAAGGTTGGCATCAACACACCTCACAAGCGTGTCAAGGTCCCTCTGGATGGCATTCCTTCCCTTCAGGGTATCAACTGAACCACACAGCTTGGTGTCATTGGAAAACTTGCTGAGGGCGCACTCAATCCCGCTGTCCAGGTCACTGACAAAGATGTTGAACAAGACAGGTCCCAACACCAATCCCTGAGGGACACCACTCGTTACTGGTCTCCAGACGGACATTGAGCCATTGACCACAACTCTTCGCGTGCGGCCATCCAGCCAGTTCTTTAGCCACCGAGTGGTCCATCCATCAAATTGATGTCTCTCCAATTTAGAGACAAGGATGTTGTGTGGGACAGTGTCGAACGCTTTACACAAGTCCAGGTAGATGACATCAACTGCTCTACCCCTGTCCATCAGTTTTGTAGCCCCATCATAGAAGGCCACCAAATTGGTCAGGCAGGATTTCCCCTTAGTGAAACCATGCTGGCTGTCACCAAGCACTTGTTGCTTTTCATGTGCCTTAGCATGCCTTCCAGGAGAATCTGCTCCAACATTTTGCCAGGCACAGAGGTGAGACTGACTGGTCTGAAGTTCCCTGGGTCATCCGTTTTCCCCTTCTTGAAAATGGGGGTTATATTTCCCTTTTTCCATTTGTTGGGAACTTCACCTGACTGCCATGATTTTTCAAATATGATGGCCAGTGGCTTAGCAACTTCATTTGCCAGCTCCTTCAGGACCCACAGATGGATTTCATCAGGACCCATGGACTTGCGCACATTCAGATTTTTAAGATGGTCTCGAACCAGATCCTCTCCTACAGTGGGCCCACAAGGTCTTCATTCTCACAATCCCCACGTTTACCTTCCAAGACTTGGGTGGTGCGGTCAGAGTCTTTGCCAGTGAAGACTGAAGCAAAGAAGTCATTCAGAACCTCAGCCTTCTCCAAATCCTGCATAGCCAGTTCTCCTGAGAGCTTCCTGAGGGGGCCTACATTGTCCCTAGTCTGTTTCTTATTTGCTACGTACCTATAGAATCCCTTCCTGTTCTCTTTCATATTCCTAGCCAAGTTTAATTCTAACTGGGCCTTAGCTTTCCTAACCTTGTCCCTGGCTTCCCAGACAACATCCCTGTATTCTTCCCAGGCCTCCTGTCCTTGCTTCCACATTTTATAAGCCTCTTTTTTCCTTCTAAGTTTCCTCGGCAGCTCCTTATCCATCCAAGGAGGTCTCCTGGCCCTCCTGCTGCACTTCCTTCTGGTTGGGATGCAACACTCCTGAGCTTGTAGCAGGTGATCCTTGAATATTAACCAAGAGTCTTGGGCCTCCTTGCCCTCTAGGGCTATATCCCATGGAACCTTCCAAAGCAGGTTCCTGAAGAGGCCAAAGTCTGTTCTCTTGAAGTCCAGGGCAGTGAGCTTGCTGCACACTCTTCTCACTGTCCTGAGGATCACAAATTCGAGCATCTTGTGATCACTGCATCCAAGGCTGCCCTGGAGCATCACATTTCCAACCAGCCCTTCCCTGTTGGTGAGCACGAGGTCAAGCACAGCACCTCTCCTTGTCAGCTCCCCTGCAAGTAACAGAGGAAGTTGTCTTCCACACAATCGAGGAACCTCCTGGACTGCTTGTGCCGGGCCGTACCGTCCTTCCAACAGATGTCAGGGTGGTTGAAGTCTCCCATGAGAACAAGGGCCTGTGAGCATGAGGCTTTTCCTATCTGTCTATGGAGTGCTTCATCCGCAGGTTCTCCTTGATCAGGCGGTCTGTAACAGATTCCCACAGTAATGTCCCCCAGAGCTGTTCTCCCTTTAACCCTGACCCACAAACTCTCCGTTGACTGCTCACCTGTCCCCAGACAGAGTTCCATACTCTCCAGCCTATCCCTAACATAAAGGGCAACTCCCCCTCCCTGCCTACCAGGCCTGTCTTTTCTAAAGAGCCTGTAACCTTCCATTCCAACACTCCAGTCATAGGAGCCATCCCACCATGTTTCTGTGATGCCTATTATATCATACCCCCATAGACATGCACACATCTCTAATTCCTCTTGTTTGTTCCCCATGCTACAGGCATTTGTATAGAGGCATCTGAGCCGAGCTCCAAATGAAGCTGGCTCATTGGCTGGAGCGGCTGGAATATCTCTACATTGTTCCAAGGACACCAACACCAAGGCTGTATTCCTTGCTCCAGTTTTTCCCACTGGACTCTGCGACCTGATATTTCTGAGGTCAATCAGCAGACTGCCAGGAAAAAAGAAAAAAGTGAAGAAGGTATTGAGTACCTCAGCCTTTTCTGTTCCCATTTTCACCAAGCCCCTGCTCATCTGGCAGTGAGCCCACATTTGTCTTAATTTCCCTTTTGCTGATTATATACCTGCACATAAGCTTTGGCTTTCCTAATCCCATTTTCACACACTTGCACACTGTGTCTATATTCCACCTGGGACACCTGCTCCTGCTACTCCCTCATGTATGCTTCCTTTTTGTATTTAACTAGATAATCTTAAAGTCCTTTCCAACCCTAACTATTCTATGATTCTATAACTGTAGTCAATGCTTCCTTGTTTGCCTATGCTTGACTTTTTGCTCATTGAGATGAAGAATCCTGGAGCTTAGAGGAAACAGTCCTTGAAAATCACCAGCTCTCCTGGATCATTCTTTCCATGACCATATTTCACGGGATGCTTCCACGTTCCTCAACAAGACAAAACCTGCTCTCCTGAAGTTCAGGGTCCTGCTACTGTTTATTCCCTCCTCTTAGGATCTTGAACTCCACTATCATTGCAGGCAAAGCTACACGAAACCTTCACGTCCCTGACCAGTTCTCCCTTGTTTGTGCGTATCAGGTTTAGTAAAGAGGCTCCCCTTGTCAGCTCCTCTACCAGCTGTGTCAGGAAGCTACCAGTGCTCTCCAGAAACTACCTTGACTCCTTGTGGCCTGCTGTATTGCCCTTCCAGCAGATTCCAGGGCAGTTCAAGTCTTCCTGTGAGTCCAGGGCCTGCAAGAATAAGGCTTCTTCCAACTGCCTGAATAACGTCACATACTTCTTCCTGATCAGGTGGTCTGCAATAGATGCCCACCACAACACTGCCCACCCTGGTCTCCCTTTTTAATCTTGACTTGTTAGGTCTCAGCTAATCATTGGTCCTCAAGCAAAACTTGATGTGTTCCTTCTGCTCCCTCCCCTCATTGCTAACCCAGCCCGGGCTTAAAAAGCCTGCCAGCCATTCACTGCAGCTCCCCGGTGATGTAAGCTATCCCACCACATCTCTGCAATCCCAATTACATCATAGCCCTGCAACTGCAGACAGGTCTTGAATTTCTTCAGGATTAAGCCAAGAATCGCTTTAAAGTCTGTTTTAATTAGCACCTTTAAAATAACCCAGTAATATTGGTGCCCCAAAGAACAATCACATAGACAAAAGAACTCACTCAACAGCAAAAGAAGAAAGGAAAAAACAATCCCATGCATTTTATTGGTATGGATCTACAGTCCCATTACAATTGGCTAAATATGAATTCTTTTGGTTTGAGGTTGGGCTTTTTTCATTTTTATTTGAGGGTTTGGTGGTTTTTTCCTTTTTTTCTCTTTTTTTTTGTGTTTGTTTTGTTGGTTGGTTTGGGGCTTTCTTTCTTGGGGGTCTTTTTGTGTGTGTCTTTTTTGTTTTTACTAATACTTCTGGTTCAGTTCACTCAAGATCCTAAGAACAGTTCTGTTTTCTCTGTTACAACTGTTTTCCACTCAAGGATCTAACGCAGGCTTTGTCCCTGGGCTTGTAACTTACTATAGGCAAAGACACATATGACTGAGAAGATACAGGTCTCTTCTTCATGGTAAGAACACTGTCTTCCTTTGGAGGAGGCACATGTACAGGTTTCCAAGGAATGGGATTACAATATGCCGGAACTGGATACAAATTTCCATCAGCACACCCTAAAATGTTTAGAAAACACGTGTAACTAAAAACGATTATTTACACTACAAGCTTCATAGCGCAAGCAGTTATAATAATCATCTGGACTAATGAATTCAACAGCACCTGCAGATGAAGACAGCATAAGCACATCATACAATTTCAATTATTTTCTTATTTTTACCAATAACTGGAATATTCTTCATCTCTATTTAAAATAATAAGCAGGTTGGATGCTTAACATTCATAATGCTTAATCATTTGTGTAAAAGCTTTAAATGTCTACGACTTAGCTACTCTGCATTATTTCAAAGCATTTATAAATAAAACTTCCTGCTACCACGTATGCAAAGCTCATGTATTTTTCCATCTTTGTCTAACTGTTATTCTTCATTTTATTGAGGAGAAAAAAACACTAATTTTCCACGTATACATTAATAACCTGCAATGAATAACTCAGGGCCCATAAAGCAGTATGAGAAAACACGAAATGAAACAGAAGAAACATGTTTCCCATCAGTCATTTGTAGTGAAATTTCAGTGCATACATCGTGGTTGGGTAAAACAGTCTGTAACACATTCTATTGCATGAGCACAGCTGAGTAGAGAACTGTTTCAGAAATCACTTAAACAAGTGATTGCAGCTGTGGGGAAGTAATGAAGGTCCAAAACAAAACATGAGGGCAAGGTATATCACCATTTATAAACATATGGAAGCAAAAGAACTCCACTTGCTTGACACATTTTTCTTAAACATTCAGAGGCTGGAATTTAGATCCCAAAATATTTTCTGTTGACAATTTGAATAATAGCAATTATTTCAATTCTAAAAAAATATAGACAAAAGAATATATATATATTTTAAGCATTAATTAAGCACACAAACATATAATACAATTCTATTTCGTACTGCTCTTCTGCTTTTGAACCATGTGGGATGACAGAAAGTACTAAATAAAGTGAGACTCACAAAACACCCCACTATCAACAGCATTCTCTTTAACAGTTCCCTTTCAAACAAAAAAAGAATAGGGTTAGAGAAGGCAAGAAGGTATGATCCAGGTGTAAAGCTAAATGGAAAGGAAATCCTAGCTAAGGATGAAGGTTGATTCCCAACTCTTCTTTTTCAGACAGGACTTTAATCAGTCCCTTATTAACTTTTCCAGCTCAAAAAAACACTTCCTTTCTAAGGGGATTCAGGTGTAAGAAGGTGGCACACATCATCTGTAACACAAACACTAACTTTACCAGCATTCTAACATAACTGATTTGCTTTACAGGAACCAGCAATTGATTCTAGTGATTCTTATGCCAAATTAGAAAAATTAGATCAAAATCAGTTATCATTTGGTATGCCACATTATTCTCTCAAACTATGTAATTTTCATCCCAAATAGCACGAAGGGCTACAAGAATGTACAAAGGGCCTCAGAGTAGAAGCTTCTCTGATTTACACCATGAGATATTCATTCCTGTGTGCCAAAATTAGATACTGGAAGAAAATCTTAAATGGGCTTCATTTTACATTAAAAGTTTAGAGGGAAGGAACCACAAACCTAAGTCACGGCATACATGTAGAAATACAAACCTGTAGTCTTCCCACATGGAAAGCCATAACCATTTAAAACAGGGCGTGGTTTATTTCTAGCATTATGTAGCCATTCCTTAAAGATCTTCTCTGATCTTGTTTTCTTCTCCTGTAGCTCAGCTTCCCTTTCTCTTTCTCTTTCCTAGAAATAAAACAAAAATCTAAGATACTTAGAGACAAAGCCCTGTACAATATACACAAAATGGTAAAATACATCTTTTGCAGATTCCCAGACTGCTAAGTATATTTCAATGTTTTCAAATACATTTTCCTGACAATAGAAGAGTAACTTTCTTTTTTCTTTAAGTCTTGGAAAAAAAGGAAAAAAAAAAACCAAACAAACCAACTTCCACATTAATCCAGTGTTTCTCTGAGAAAAAACTCTAAGAAACCTTTTGGAAGACTATATACAGAAGGTATTCTGAACATAATGGGCAGGTGACCAGGGCCTACTGCGCTGCAGTTAGCCTAAAGAGGCTATTGCATCTGGGACAGCCACTCATTCTTTCTCTCATCTACCCATATTCATGCAGCTCATGGGTTAGTTATGACTGTGTTCCCTCCAAGCCTGCAGCAGGCTTGGGGAACCATTAATCAGAAAAAAGAGTAAAACTAATATATTTAGGCACAGCATTTAGATTTAAATTCAGTTTAACTGATACTATGAACACAGCTTACAAGAACTTGCTTAACGAAGACATGTCTAAAAAGAACACACGTGGTTTAAATCTGTTTGACTTTCATTTTCTTGGGTTTCAAAGTCTTGTGCTCTGCATTTTAGAGCTCAGCAGAGACACAGAATCAATTTGTTAATCAGGAAATAAACACCACCAGTACAGAATATTTAAGTGTGTTTTAATTATATGGGAAATTTCAAGATACTGAGAAACTGATATAATTAAGGCCTGAAAATTGATCTGATACAGTTGATGGTATTTTAAAGTTAATCCAAATAAATTATTATATGTACTTGTGAAATACTTACAAATGTGTTCTGCACTTTAAGAACAACTGCTGTAATGTCAAGAGGAATATAGAGAAGTTTTTCTCACCATAATCCTCCCCACACTTAGCTACAACAGTAGTGTAATACTCCTATAATATTACATATTCTACTGAAAAATAAAACTGTAATGTTAATTAAATTAAAACAAACCAATCAATCAACCTCACAGATAAGAGAGCTGGTCACACATTTCATAGTTTTCAGCCATAATCATTACCAATATGTGATACTTCAGAGGAATTCTGGATGATTCCTGCAAGCATAGCCTTGTTAGAGCACCTGTTCTAGTAAACTAGAGTACTTCAAAGGCTGTCCTTTAGGAAGGTTAAAATAAGTAAGAGGTCTTTTGAAACTCACTATGAAAATACATAGGTAATTAATTAATATGAAATAACATTAAAATTATAACTCCTAGAATTAGACTGGTACAGAGAGATACAAAGAAAAATGCTTTTCATCAGAAATATGTGCAAATGTAATAGTAATAGAACTATTACTATTGTGGTGCTGGGAGAAAATTGTGCATATAGGCAATTGCCTATTTTCTGTTTGGGTCACCCTGAGATACGACAGGTCCAAGTACAATTGCAGGTGGTTTGCAGTAGACTAATAACCAAAATGCATTACTATGTATCTTGCTTTGCAGACTGTACCCCTGTGTCCTTTCAGAAGTTGTAATGTAAATGTGCCCATTCGACACAAGTTCTTTTTCATGTACGACACTGTCATTTGATAAATTCTACTCAATTTCATCAACCAATACATTTAATAATTCTGTATTTAGGTAACTCCATCCAAATAAATTATTAGTTGATCAATACCTTCTCTTTCTTCCTCTTTTCTGCCTCTTCAGCTCTCTTCTTCTTTAACCATTCTTTATACTTTACTTCAGCCTTTTCTTGTAACTGCATCTTTTCTAGCTCCCTTGTGGCTTTTTCTGCCATTTCTTTGCTCAACTTTCGTTCCTTTTCCCTTCTTTCCTACGTGAAATAGATTGAATAAACAGAACAGAAACTTTTCAGTAATTTCAATAAGCAATTCTTAAGAGTACTACAGTTCATTGTATTACATGATTACAAATAAAATTATCATAGACCTGAGAAAAAGAAACATTGTAAGGTCTTTGAAAACAGAATCAATCATCACCAGGTCCCAGATAAAATAATTTTAAACATAGAAAACTGTCACAAAATATGATACAAAAATTACTTTCAGGACTCCTTTTGCTATGATGTTTACTACTTTGTTTGATTTAGTCAACATTTTTTAAAACACTTCAGACACTTCTCAGTTTTTCTGGGGAAGAAATACAGGTTGCAGTTCTTGACAATAACATGTTAGGTTTACTTTTCAGTGAATCCAGAGCAAACTACAGTTCCAAATGGAAGTCAGACAACTTGTCCCCTTCTGAGAGTCACTGAGATATGCAGATTGTTCAGGACACAAAACCATAAACTGACACAAAAATAACACAGTACATGTTTTATGTTTTATGTTCATGTATTCTCAACATTTATTTTATTCTTTAGTTTATTTGCATACCAACTTCTATGAATCCATCTACACATTTATCCTCTTAAATGATGAAAGGGAAAATAAGAAAACACCTTTTAGGGTAGGCAAAAAGTGGCAACTGTGTGAAGTGAAACTGCTATATAATTGTATAATTTGAAAGATACAATACACAGAGGTTTCATTCACTTCTACATCTTTTCAATGTTTTGAGGACCATTCTGTAAGCAAACAAGCACATACAGATAGCCTTTTCTTGATCTGAGCAGGAGGTATTTTCACTGGAAGACCAACAATAGCTCTCCCATCCCTTCCTTTTCATAACCTTTATCAGATGTCTGGGATTCTACTCATACAGCACTATTTCTGCTCAGTTTGCTTAGCTCTGAAGAATCTGCATACACACATAAAGGTGAAGATATTTACCAGCCAAGCTGCGCACATGACTTGGAAGAGAGGCAGAAGATTTGACATCAGTTTCCACTTCACAGAAAAGAACTCTTGAATAAAAATATTTTTCTTTTAAAGAATCTTTTTTTCTTTTATGCATACTTCTCTTGAATAAAAGGAGATGTGTAGTTTAGCAGAACTTATGCTGACTCAAGAATGATTCCAGTTGGCAGTACAGAAGTCAAGAGCCTAAAACTACAACTGCAAAGTATAATAAATAAATGAAAAAGCAGAAAACCACACAAGAGCAGGAATAGTCATCCCATTTTACCTCTTCTAAGCTATGGGTCTTACACAAAAAAACCATGAAAATAAATATACGAAAAAAATGAAAACGAAAAAAAAATAAATAATGGGCCCCTTCCATAGCTAGGGGGATTGTTCAATAATGGGCAACAATTACAAGCAGAAAATAGCCTAAAAATCTTTCTGAAGACTGTAATCAAAAGGCAGGGAATCTTCTTAAATTATCTTTACTCACAATACTTCAGATGAGTGTAGCTACTATCTAGGCTGACCCAAAGTTAAATTAGGTCCTATGCAAACAACGATATACCGTGCATGCTACCATGAAAGCTACAACTGTTGCTAAATGTTACTTCCAGTGAGACATCCTCAAGATGGGGAGGGTCTCTGAAGAACTGCAGACTTTGTAGCTGCCTAGAAATTATTCTGCAGACAAATCAGAAACGTTTCCTCTTTCCTTATGCACAGAACAGCTTTTCATTCATAAAGTTAGTATAAACCAAATTCCCAGCTGCTTTAATAACCTGTTTCATGCAAAGCTCCTGTCACCCTGGCCTTCTCAAGCTCTTTCCCATCCTAACTACTTTGCCTCACACAAACCTATCAAAAATGCTAGGAATGTGCATATTAATGTCCATGCTATTCAATCCTCCTTTCACTCTCCTTACACATTATATGGGGGGAGGGAAATTATGTAATTTGTTCGTGCTTGGTGTTGTCAGATTGGGTTTTAAAAATTCTCTTTCATCCTGCATTCCAAACAGACATAATCTATTCACTAAGCCACTAGTAAAATTTACGTACATTTTAAAATATGATTACAGGTATTACATAAATTAAAGTATTGATTGTAAAACATCCAATTACCCATTGCAAGAAAGGTTTGTTCTCCTTCCACTCCACCCCAGCACATTATTAAGGAGAAATGATACAAATCTGCCCTGTGGGTTTACTGCTCTGGGCTGTGATCCTATCAAGCCTTAGAAACTACCAAATCCTGAGCTAAGTCACTTAATTCCCCACCCAAAACAAACCCAGCTGTGCCACAAGCAGAGGTGGTGACTCAGTAGATAGCATGTGTGTCACTGAGTCAGTACCAATGCCTCATCAGCAGAACTAACTTTTCAAGAAAAATCAGACCTCTGTGTATGAGGAGAACTGGCAGAGGAATTTAAAATTCAAAGAAGCATTCCACTTTCTTCCTAACAGAAGGTAGAAATATGAAATAATTGTCCAGGCAGAAAAAAGCCCAATTGCCATTGAAACAGGAACAATGCAGGGAAAATTAATAAAATATATGAGAGGCTGGAAAGGGTACAATACAGAGCTGCTTTCTGTTCCACATTTTCTATGTGGGTGCCACTGAACAGATATCTTTCCAGAAATTAATGTTGGGGTTTATATTTTTTAAGATACTTCTGATGGCAATCCTTTCCCATTTTCTGGTCTGCAAAACATAACAACACTTTTCATAGATAACTGATGGTTGTATTTTACAGCTGTTTGCTCTGACATCTTAGCTACCACATGCTAGCATTATTTGATGCTGACTGATGGTAAAATGTAGGAAAAGTCCACATTACTAGCAGCAGAACATACATCCAAATTTCCCTGTTTATCATCATAATAATCCTGAGCATCAATCACAGTTAGCAACCTCAGAAATCTCAGTTGTTCAGCCAATTTTTATTATGTTTTCAATTTAGCCATATTACACAGCTCAGTCACCAAGCCTAGCCCACAGAAATACTTCTTTAATCTCTCAAGAACTGATATGCGAAAAGAAGAAGAGGCCAGAAAGGAGGTCAGTGAAACAACACTGAGCTGCATTTGTCTACTGGCAGGCGCGTTTATGATTTACTATTCCAGTTCACACAGTCAGTGCAGACCCCTGTCCTGGGTTCAGCAGTAGCAGTCATTTTTCCCCTTCTTGGTAGCTGGTGCAGTGCAATGTTTTGACTTTCAGCTCAGGAACAGAGCTGATAACAAGGATGTTTTGGTTTGGCCAAGGACTTTGTGAGCCTCATGCTCTGCCAGGGAGGAGGGGAAGCCAGGAGGAAGAAGAGACAGGACACCTGACCCAAACTGACCAAAGAGGTATTCCATACCACAGCACGTCATGCCCAGGATGTAACTGGGAGTTAGCCGGAAGGGCTGGGAGACTGAGGGGTTGGAGGAGGTATTGGTCGGAGCTTGGTCGGGCTGGGGGGGCGAGTTATCGGTCGGCTGGTGGTGAGATGATGTATTCTCTTCCCTTGTTATTTCCTTTATCATTATTATCATTGGTGGTAGCAGTAGTGATCTGTGTTATACCTTAGTTACTAAACTGTTCTTATCTCAACCCGTGGAGTTGCATTCTTTTCAATTCTCCTCTCCGTCCCTCCGAGAGCAGGGGGAGGGCAAGAAAAGGGGGGGAAGTGAGCGAACGAATTACCTGACTGGGTTTAAACCACGACAACCCCACTGCAGTCTAGTAACTAGAGAATTTGAAGATGGTTACATACATGCATCTTTCTCCCAAACCATGCTCTTTCATGTGAGTATTCAATATATGTGACAAGCAGAAAGTCTTAATGTAATTAGTCCCTGAACACTCTCAGAGGCTTCAGAAGAGCACAGACTCCATGAATTCTGTTAAAACACACAGGCATTCCTATTTCAGTCATCTGCCACTCTGACCTCCTCCTCCAGAAGTGTATCTAAAACTCATTCTAACATTAAACATTAAGAATTATTTCATTCTACTTACAGTAGAAAGTAAGTCTGGATAAAATGATGAGCCAGGTACAAAGTACAGTTATAAGCATGGCATTGGCCATGCACAACCTCACTGAAAAGTTTTGTTTGAAGACACATCAACACTGTGCTAAAAAGTAAAGTACGTTGTAAAGTACTCCAGGTCTAGATGTGGAAAACCCCACAATATGCAGACAAAAACTCCTTAATTAAGCCCAGTCACAAAGGGAGTTTAACTATGTAAAGACAGACTTAGGTAAATAAACAGGAAACTTGAATTCTTAAACGCAGTTGGTTCTCAGGAGTGGAAAGTATGCTCGATTTTAAGCTTCCCTCACAAGTACTTTCTTGAAAGGGTTCAGTCTTAAACAAGGTGAACGTCCCAGAATCTCTTTCAGGTCTAAACTGTCAGCAAAAACCACAGCACATCAGACTTCACATAAAATGTAGCAGCAACCACTACTTTGACTGAGAACATTAGCTGTTAGAACATTAACCTAGGACAGGGAAAATCCAGATTTCACTGCCTGTCTGCCTGAGGGAATTCAAACTAACATGTCCCACTGTGGGGAGAAGATTCCATCTACCAAGCTGCAGGCTGGGATGATAGGATTCTCCACCTCTTCTGTTGAAGAGGTACCACCACTCCTCACCAAATAATTAACAATCCATTGGATGAGAGAAAGAGAGCAGGAGTGAGCATGACTTTTTAACTTGAAAGTCACGGTCAAGCTGCTGAACCATCTCTGTTCTCTGTTACAATAGTGAGATAAAGTATGCATTAAACAAAATGTCTTTGGAGTAACAGCTGGAATCTAATTCTCTCTTCTGAGAAGAATCATGAGGCACACCAAGAAAGGGAAGTCTGCTGCAATGTTCTCATTGTCACTCATTATTTGACAGTGTGTTGGTCTTAGGCTTTCATATTTCATACTGATTTTTCCTTCTTATGAAGAATACCAGCCAATAGCAAAGTAAATTGTAAGAACAATGCAGAAAGTATTAGAAATGATACAGTCAAATTAAGATTAGTATTAGAATGATTTTTTCAATATAAAATGTGTAACTTCACTACCTGTGCTCTTATAACTTTGCTATCACCTTAATATAGGTATCACATTAATATAGCACAAAGTATTATATGCCAGTTAAAGACCAATGACAAGGATGCTAACAGCATGAGTTTCAGAATTACATGGTTTTGGGGATGCAATCATTCCGCTGCTGAGATAGCAGTTACTGTTGCAAATACATATATTACATATGTACTGGGTTTTGGCTGAGATGGAGATAATTTTCTTTATAGCAGCTCCTGCTGTGCTATGCTTTGGATTTGTGATGGAAACAAGTGTTCTGCTGTTGTTACTGCTGAGCAGTGCTTATACAGCTTCAAGGTTTTTGCTCTTTCTCATACCACTCCACCAGCAAGCAGGCTGGGGGTGCACAAGGAGTTGGGAGGGGACATGACTAGGACAGCTCACTCCAGCTGACCCAAGGGATATCCCAGACCCAGAGCATATGAAAGCTGGAGGAAAGGAAGAAAAGGAGGGATGCTGGGAGTAATGGTGTTTGTCTTCCCAAGTAACTGTTATGGGTGATGGGAGCCCTGCTTTCCTGAAGATGGATGAACATCTGCCTGCTCATGGGAAGTGGGGAATGAATTCCTTATATTGCTTTGCTTGTGTGCACAGCTTTAGCTTTACCTATTGAACTGCCTTTATCTCACTTTTACCCTTCCGATTCTTTCCCCAGTCCCACTGCGGGGGAGGGAACGAGCAGCTGTGCTGGGCTGAGCTGAGCTGCCTACTGGAGCTAACCCACAATATGTAATATAAAGATGCGTAGACAACGCCTTCAGTGGCATGGTTTAGTGGTGGACTTGGGAGTGCGGGGGTAAGGTTGGACTTGATAATCTTAAAGGTCTTTTCCAATCTCACTGTTTCTGTATGTACACATATGCATATACACAAATTGAACACACTAGATATTTCTAAGTTCCTATTCTATCGGCATTCTAAGAATGAAGTAGCTTTGCAGAGGAGGGTGAAGTAATGGTGGTGTTAGTGGTTGTTAGAGTTTTTTTAACTTATTCAGTGGTGGAGAATAACAACTGAAGTTAACTGATCTGTTCAGTATCTACAGGAAGTCAATAGGTAAGCATGAAATGATAGATTTCAAGGGTCTCTTTTTGCAATGATAAATTCTAGGCATTCTTTGGTTTTATTTTCAATAAAAAACTTAATTCCTCTAAGTATGGCTCCTTTCTTGCTGAGAAAAAAAAACACATAAAGCACCAGAATGAACTTACATAGAGAAACTAAGCTTTCATGAGCATTAATTCTAACCTGAAAAAAATGAGACAGTAGTTAAGTTTTCAATACCTATGCAAGATTCAGTTCTGTGATGTGATAGGAATTGAGGACATCAATTCCTTCTTTTCAGACTTCATGGTTCAGCTATTAGTTGCCTACACAAGGGCTCTCAACCAAACTGGAGACTAAATGCAGCAATTAGCAACCAAGCAACTAATTAACAATCCTGAAAGATGAAGACAGATTCTAATGGCTTTGCTGTTCAGTCCTGCATACTACTCAAATCAAGGCCAATTTAAAAATGAAAACAAGACACTGAACACCAGCTTTACTTGCTCAGCATTTATAGTCATGCCACCTTATTTTTATTAATAAATCTATCAGTAACTAAGAAAAAGAAGTTTTAGTTATATACAAAATCATGGCGGGTTTGTGCAAATTTTCTTCTGGAATCAAAGGAATGTTTGGAGATATTTTAGTGTTAAAATATTGATTTTAATAGATGAAAGATTGATATTCCAGTGACTACTTAAAAAATAAAGCTCTACTACATCTAAATCAAAACAAGTCCAACAGACTTGTGTTTATACAAAAATGACTCCACTTTAGGAGAGAGAAAATATAAGACTACCTTTGTCCTCCAGAGATCTGGTATCTTACTGGAAACTCTAAAGGCATTAGTAGAACCAGGACAGCACCTGACAGTTAATTTTATTAAACTTTCAATTCCTATTGAGCTGGAAAATTTTGTCATATTTGCATAAACATATTTCACATCTTAGAATGTTCTTTGATAGTTTATATTTCAAAATATTACTTCTAGTTCATTTATAACCTTTCAAATCACGAAAGCTATTCACATAGAACACTAAATGGCTATGGTTCCTTTATTTACAAAAATAGCTTATGTAAAATAATCGGAAACATCAAAAATTCACAGCATATAGTTTTAAATATATATTAAAACAATAAAAAGAAAACTGCCAGTGAATGGGGCTCAAGCTCTGCTTCCTAACCTGACCCAAAAGCACTATGTTTAACAGTAAAAGTATCACAATTGACATTGCCATGCAATAAAATGCAAGAAAACTTGCTTGGCATACAGAAAACAGCAGAATTCTTTTATGCACAAACATTCCACTTCGTCAGGAAGAGCTCCAGCCACACTGCCCAAGTGACAGAAAGCAAAAGCAGGGACTGGGAGAATGAAGAACCACCTGTTGTAGGAGCAAATCAAGCTCAAGATCATCTAAGGAACCTGAAAGTGCATAAGGGCACAGGACCTGACAAGATGCACCTGTGGGTCCCGAGGGAACTGGTGGAGCAAGTGGCTATGTCATCCATCATATTCAAAAAGCTGTGGCAACCTGGTGAAGTTCCCACTGACTGGAAAAGGGGAAACACAACCCCATTTTTAAAAAAGGAAAAAAAAAAAAAAGACCCAGGGAACTACAGGCCAGCCAGTCTCATGTCTGTGCCTGGCAAAATCACAGAGCAGATCCTCATGCAATTTTAAACACCTTCTTAGTCATTGAGTTGACATGTTTATCCTTCAGCCTGTGTCCAGATCCACAAAAAAATCTTGTGGAAAAGGTGGTAAGGTCTATGCAGTATATCCTAAAGACAGCTAAGCTTTTAAGCTCAGTTTGTTCTTGATTTCAATCAAGAACATTTTCTGTGGTTTACAGAAAAGACTAGCTAATGAATCATACAATTTAAATGAAAATCAGATTACTTTTGGTAAAAGCTTGGGACATGGCCTAAGGATGACCTTATCCTTCCAAAATCTAACATGATAAACTCCAAACACAATTACATTTTATCTCCATCCTCTGGGCTGACCTGATTAGCATTAAAAAAAAACCCTCCTGTTCCCATTAATAACAGCGAAGAAGCTCAGTAAACCCACAAGGACAAAGGTCCAAAGAGCACCCAAGCAGGTAGAAATTGACAGAAGCTGAAGGTGGGATAGGGAGGAGAGAAAATGAAAATTTTCACTGTTTTGAACTGTGAACAATTTTAACAGGCAGCCCAAACTCTTCCAAGCCAGGAAATAGCTACAGACACCTACAATTTAATTTGCATTTTAGAAGAGAACAGCATTGTTAGTGCTGAATAATAAATTTTCTACTACTTTTTGCTGTGTATTTGAATAAGGAAGAATCCTTTTTACATCATAACAAATTATTAGAGCAGGACTGGTTCTGAAGTAGGTTTATGCAAATCACCCAGTCAGCATGGAGACCAAGAGTAACCTAGGTTAGATCAAAACACAGGTTATTCTAGCAGTTGTAGACTGAATCCTGAGTTCTGAAATGGTGAAGACAAATGTATAAGGTTTGGATATCCAGCTCAGCTAGTGCCACTGTGATATCTTTACTCAATTTTCATCTCATTTTATTCAGTACCAGAGTACAGAACAGGAAACAACTGGCATTGCTAAGACCGTAAGCCAACGAATCCATGTGCCCATGAACTACCAGGGGTTGAACAAACCCAAGCATCTGGGGCATTCCTGTTTCTGTCCCTTGCTTTGTGCAACACAGAGCTGTATGGTGTCACATTGATTGTGTCTGATTCTGACCCTAGACACAGACATCCCTCTCAAGAGAACTTAAAAAAATTTTTGATCCCCCTCAGAAATGACTTTTTGGACGAAGGAATTCCCAATTGTATACTGTGGCCTACGGAGAATTTCCTGAATCTGGCCTCAAACCTCAATTATCCCTCTGAACTCTAGCATACTATTTGCCTGTCCACAATGGTACTTGACTCAAACTTCTTCTGGCTCTACTTGGTGCACAAGACATTGCAGACAATCAAGACACACACTCTACCCAAAATGCTTCACACTGAACCTAGGAAGTCACAAACAGTAAGGTATACTGAAGACTAGACTCCAGCTATAACTAGCAGAAGGCTACTGCACAAGATGTAGGCCAATTGTCAGTTATATGACTACTCAGAAAACAAATCTCTTTATACCTTATAGAAAGGAAAAAAAAAAAAAAGAAATCAGTCTTGGAAAAATGTCTAACTGTGTTGGCATGGTTTTAGAATTCTCAACTGAAACTGCCATTCATTCCAACTAACAACAGGTTGTCCAGTCTAAGTAAATTTTACATAGATTTATTTAAAGCATGGTACTTGCTCGAGTATTTGCAGCCAAAGCAGTATTTACCTCCTCTCTTTTTTTTTGGACCCATTCCTTATGCTTCTCTTCAGCTATCCTTTTCCTCCTTTCACATTCTTGCTTTTGCTTCATCTTCTCAAGCTGTATATTCTTTTCCTAATTAAAGAAAAAGTATACATCTTAAATCTGTGGTGACCGCCTACACCAATACACTCAATATTGGAAATAGTGCTGCAGTTAAAACAATGTAACCATTAGACTTATTTTTCTGTCATTAAGATTTTGGAAAAGATGGATGAAAGTCAACACAAATATTAGGAAACACAAGTGTGAAATTTTTAGAATAAGAACTGGAAATAAGTATTTCCACTTGGAGCACTGTGTGCAGTTCTGTTGTCCTCAACATAAGGACAGAGAACTGTTGGAGCAAGTCCAGAGTAGGGTCATGAGGATAAGGGGGCTGGAGCAACTCCTGTATGAAGATAGGCTGAGAAAGTTGGGGCTGCTCAGCCTGGAGAAAAGAAGCTGTGTGGAGACCTCATAGCAGCCTTCCAGTATCTGAAAGGGGCTTACAAGGATCTGGAGAGGGGCTTTTCATCAGGGACTGCAGCGATAGGACAAGGGGTAATGGGTTCAGACAAACAGGGGAGATTTAAGTTAGATACAAGGAAGGAATTCTTCCCCATGAAGGTGGTGAGGCGCTGGCACAGGTTGCCCAGAGAAGCTGTGGCTGACCCATCCCAGCAGTGCTCAAGGCCAGGTTGGACAAGGCTTGGAGCAACCTGGTGAGGTGTCCCTACCTGTGGTAGGGGGTTGGAACTAGAGGATCTTAAGGTCCTTTCCAACCCTAACCATTCTATGATTCTGTGATTTCAGGCTTTAGAAATAATTCATTCTTCAGCTTACTTAAATGTCCTTTCAGTCAGTGGAATCTTAATTTGTGGCAATAATTTTATGCAACACTTAAAATTTACACACCACTCTGCATTCCGGAAAGCACTGAAAGCTAATTGAAATATTACTCACTTGTGATTTTTAGTACCAGAAGCCTAACCGAAAGATTAAAGACAAATTTATTGAAGATTTTAGCAAACTTTGAAACAAAAACTTTATTTTGAAGATGAGAGAAGAAATTCTGAAGTATCTTCATAGGACATAGAGTATATACACAATCACTTACATCTCTCCAAGGAAATTAATCAAAGTAAAAAGATGACTAGGACAACAGCTTCTCTAACAGTAGCATCAGCACAAAGCACTATTTTTCAATGAAAATTTAGAGACATTGAATTATTTCCACGAAACTGATTTTATGGTCCCTATGCTGCAGTCAGTTTCATAGAGAATCCCTTCTTTCTGAAAAAACAGAAGCCCACACAGAAAGCTCATAGAAAACAGTCACAATATAGACAAAGTTTGAAACTATAGTTGTTGGCTGTACTGAGGCAAAGTTACAGCCACTAACACCTCCTCTAAATTCTGAAACATCTGTACTGCAGGGACCGTGGTTTCTGGAAAAGGCAATGGCACTGTAAGTACCTTAGGAGACCCACATCCACTATCCACTTCAAATGTTCACTCACATTTCCCACATTCAGGGCAGTTTCGATGCTGCTGTCAGCAAAAGACCTAGGACTTCACAATTTCTTCTTAGGATACTTTTTATATGCAAATGTAGTAACACATTTTTATATCACAATTACATACTTTGTTCTCTTCTGGCATCTTACAAAAAGGTTGATTGATATAAGCTGTTTGAGTTGCATATATTGCAGTTTAACATCTAATGCTTTTAAAATCTTAAAAATAAATTTTAAACCATTTACCTATTCCACTGATTTCTACATGGCTTTAAGTAATGCTTATCCTACAACTGTTCTTAATATATATTTGAGAGATTTCTTCTCGATTACATTTAGTACTGTATAAATGCTATCATGTGATACACAAGAATAAATTGCTTTGATTACTCATCAAGACCATGTGAGAACTCCATAGACAAACTATATGTTTTACATGACACCAGAAATTACTTTGGCTCATTTTTTGTATTTAAAAATTAAAATAGGGAGAGATGAATTGAATCTAAAGGGAAAGTCATTAAATGTGTGGTGAATATTAACAGATCCTACCATATTCCTCAAGTTTAACAAACTATTCTGGTGTTATGCTAACCTCTCAACAACTGTTCCAGAACATTCCAGCAGTGGGTGTTTTATAAACAACACAGAACAGCTGTACATTATTCACTTTACAGATAAAGACAATCATAGAAAGGTTAGGACACTGCTCAAGATCAAACAGTAAATCAGTAACTGAAGTGACAAATGATCTAATTTTGATGTGATTGCTCTAATCACTACCCAATACTTACAGTATCATCTAATCAACTGCAGCTAGAAATACATTAATCAAGAAAAGATACAGCTTGCACTTAATTCTGCCCCAGCCCCGGTATTCAAAACATGTAATTTGCAGGGGGGCAAAATATAGAAGGAAGGAAAAATCCTGGGATAGGGAAACCTATCCTGGGAAAGGACACCAAACAGTTGTATAATTACACATTAAGTGGGTAACAACACTGTGCCTTATATCTAACCAAGTAGCTTGGCATACTTACACCCAGCACACACCCTGTCGTGTTTTACTACCTGCGTATGTACCCATGACGAAAATTAAGGTACCAATTATATAAATGCTTGAGTATTTTAAAGTCCCATTACCTGGGAGTTGGATAAGCAGAGTATTAAGCATGTTTGGAGCATAACACTCAGCAAAAGAGAATGCACGCAGAGTGAATCACATCAGCATTGTCAAACACAAACGCTTCAGAAGCCCAAAACACTAAAAAATAATGGCTAAAACTACTTGGGTTTCCACAACCCAAAAAAAAAAAAAAAAATTCCTGTGCTTGCTCTCTTCTATTAGACTTAACACTGAGCCAACTGCATGTATTCACCTCTGCAGCTCTAGCTTGTAAGCGGGCACGTAGCTCCTTCTCTTTTCCAATGAACCATTCTTCCCATGGTGAAAGGTTATCTTTCCAAGGTGACTCTTTTTTCTCTTCTGCTATGTCAGAGTCTTCAGCCTTCCTGAATCAAAATGAGAAATGTAACAGAACATTACCTATATTTCATTGGAAACTTAAGCAGTGCTGCTGCCTTGCAAAATGACATTCTTTTTATGGCATATTGTGACAGCAATTCCATCATTTTTTTACTTGCTTAGCAATCTCCAGAATGAATAAATGGCATATATAGTGCACCTCTGACCACCCCCCTTATCTTCTACTTAGTAAATTCTAGCTTATTAGTCATTTTTCCCCACCCTGTTCCAAACCGTGCAAGAGATTTAAGTATTACCTCTTATGAACTACACAGAAACCAACACCAGAAACATCAAAGTGTTACCTTCCTTCTCACAACCAAGGGAACCAAAGGAAATCAAACTTAACATTAACACCCTGTCCTTGGTCACAGAGAGGCTCCATGTACAAAGTGGCCTTTAGCATAAGCAAAGGATAACCGTGAATGCTTTTTCTTCTTTCATGTCCTATAGAACTGGATCAATGATATCAAACAATCTCAGTATTAAGAATCCATTCATTCTAACAGGTAAAGTTTTCCACCCTAAAAACCTTTCACAGGAAACATACTGTCATGGTTTAAACTCAGCCACGCAGCCTCTCTCTCACTCCCCTCCTTTCTCCCCCTGCTCCCAGAGGGATGGGGAGGAGACTCAGAAGAATGTAACTCCCAGGGGCTGAGATAAGAACAGTCCAGTAACTAAGATATAACACAAAACCACTACTGCTACCATCAATAATAATAATAATGGTAAGGGAAATAAAAGGAAAGAGAATACAACTGCTCACCACCCGCTGACAGATACCCAGCCCGACCATGCAGTGATCTAACCCTTCCGGATAACTGCCCCCAGTTTTACATCCTGCGCATGATGTGCTGTGGTATGGAATACTTCTTTGGTTAGTTTGGGTCAGGTGTCCTGTCTCTGCTTCCTCCCGGCTTCCCCTTCTCCCTGGCAGAGCATGAGGCTCACAAAGTCCTTGGTCAGAGTAAACATTACTTAGCAGCAACTAAAAACATCGGTGTTATCAGTGCTGTTCCCAGGCCAAAAGTCAAAAACACAGCGCTGCACCAGCTACTAAGAAGGAGAGAAAATGACTGCTGCTGCTGAGCCCAGGTCACATACTTAACAAATGTGACTTGCATACAATACTTGATGATATTATACAAGGTTCTATTAAACTTTTAATAGGATATCTTGCATAACTCCTAACTTCTGTACTCACAAATAATGCAGCAATCCTAGCCCCAGGCAAGAAATATCTTTTAAAATATTCTATACATGAACTATTTCATATATAATACAGTACAATTGGCTCAAAGTCAATGAGAACTGAGAATGTGCCAGTAGATTTCTTTACAAGATTCCTTCAATCTTATACAGAATTTTTTATTTACAACTTAGCAGTGAAACTAGACTTCATTTTAGTATTTTATATGGACGTATGGGTTCTGGAAACACCTACCTACTTCACTACAGTGAGTAATTCTGTTTACTGAATTCAAGTTACAGAATAGGCATCCAAACAAGCATATTATGTTAATGCTCCTGAAATAACTTTTAAGCATAAGATATCTGTTTTTTATCAATATAAAAGTATTACATATCCACAGGGAACAGCAATACTCTGTTGCCAAACCGTTTTACATCCCAGTACTCTTTAGAATATACTTCTGTGACATAAAGCATTCGGGGACAATGTCATCGGTCCTAATGTCTATTATTGTTACCCACAGGTGTGTGTGTGAACACGACTATTCACTGGCCAAGCCATAACATACCCAGGAGAACTGACTCACAGTGAAACTAACCTGGAAAAGGGTTGTTTTCCCCTAAGAGAAACCCTCTTTATATTGTGCTGCCACAGAAATGTAGCACAGTGGAACCAGCAGGACACCTTGACACAAAGACAATGCATGGACAGACACAGCACAGTCCAAGCACTCCCAAGCCCAGCATTTTCCAGTACTTCCTGCTGCACACCGGGGCTTTTATGCTACAGCGTTAACAAAGACCTAAAAATTAACACAGTTTTTAAACAGATACATATAATAAGGGATGCAACTTAAGAATTCATAAGAGCACATCTTGTTAGAAAACAGCTCTCTGAAAGTTTATTAAAGAAAAAGATAAAAGTATTATGCATTCAAATTTAGGAAACCAACACAACTTTGTCCAGACTTGACATTTTGGGCAGGGATACTTCCTCAATACATTCTTTCGCTCTGCATGATTTGCATTGAGGCACCTTCTACTAGAATAATGCTGACATATTAAACCAACCTGAGAAAAATACTAGTAGGACAGAAGTAAGAAAAAATAATATTCACTGTGTTTTCTTGTATCAGTAATTACAAAGTGGAAGCTTTTGACTTCTAAAAGAAAAAAAAAAGTTAAAAAGAATCAGAGTAATGTTAAAAACTTGCTGTATGCAATAAATAAGAATTATCAGAAAATGAAGTTAAAACAGAAGGCAACACAAGCTCAATATGAAAAACTGCTAGGCGACACATTTCTCCTCTCTGCACTACTGTGTCTAAAGCTCTCAGATGGCACTGTAGCACAGACCAGAACCCAGTCCTTCAATGAGCATCCAACTACACTCTCCCTGCACACCAATTATGTATTTCAAGCTACACAGACCCTGAATTTCATGGGACCATTTTCTGAAATGCTAGTATGTTCACAGCTATGACCTTCTTCAGAATAATTGAAAGACTTCTTAATGTACCATATGCTCAAGTGCACATTTCTTTTTAAATAAACATCTTAAATTAGATCCTTTTGGCATTAGAACTGAAGTCTGATTAACAGAACACTGTGATTATCATTTACCATATATTCACTTTAGTCATGCCATCAAACATAACCCTGATCCATAATGAAAGTATGAAAATGCCTAACACTGTTTCACAAGGCTGAAAACAAGGCTTTTCTCTTTTGCAAATATTGCATTTCACACATTAAATGTCTGCCTCCGGCTAATTTTTGTGCAGTTTTAAGAGGACAACAACAAAAAAGACTCTGAGAGAGTGTGTACATATTGCGGAGGGGGGTGGGGTGGGGGGTAGTGGCTGTAAGAAGTGGGTTTATTATACTTTTCAGATCTTGGCAGTCATACAAGGAAGCTGCTAAATGAACATTTAGTAGACACTTACTACAACACAGACCAGTATTATTCAGATGCAGTGTCTGCATGAGCAAAGTCTATATTGTGCCCACAGAGTTTAACAAGATTGTTTAAGCTCAGGCCCTAACAGAGGTCGTCTTCAGTCATATCTTACCACTGTCAGGGAATACGGCAGCAACAGGCCCTAAAATTGAGAGCTGTCTCAAACAGCATCTCCAGCTGCAAAGACATGCAGTGGTTTGAACCGAGTGCTACAGAACTTCAAAGTACGTGAACATCGCTGCTCACTGGGAAATAGTAAAAGGAGAATTAACAAAACCTGAAACAGGAAGTACTATAAACTAGTTATTATCCTTCTCAGTCTGACGCTTCCCTGACTACATCTGGATACCTTCCCTGGACTTTTAGCATCTTTTTCAAGACATGCTTGTAAGGAAAGTTCTGTGTGGTATATATTCCTCCACTGCCCTTCATGGAAGCTTGAGAGCCACACTGAGACCCTGCACCCCTGTGAAGTTCAGCTGTCCTTCCTTCATCCCACTTGCTAGTAACATCCACCATCAGTTACTGAACAGATCTGCAAAGTTTCCATTGTGAAGACAGTATTCCAGAATAAGACAGGTGCTCCCTGCTCTTCCCCCTTCCATTTTAAAGGGAGAAATAAGAATTATTTATCCTCCTGTCAAGCAGAGCAGATCCCAAGGAAAGAAGACATATTAAGTTTGCATATAATTAAAAGGGAATGAAATTAAGCCACGGGAAGAAGACCTGTGCAATGCATACACACAAAACTGCTTCTAGCTAGGTACACCAGGCAAAACAGCTCGTTAGTTTCTAAGAGCATTTAAAAGGATAACAATGGCTGTACTTCTGAAAGTTGCAAAGACCCTGAGGATCAGGCTAACAGCTTATAGGTATTTTATAAGCCCATGAAAATACGTAGCTAACAGAAGGTACTTCTGTAACCTGCAACTTCCTAAGATACCATAAAAACGAAGGAGCTGCCTAAAGCACTTATCTATGCAAACAAATCTATATTTATGTGAAATAACCTTCCGGCCTCAAGCGGAGGGAGGCGAGTGCAGGAGTCCGGCTCCTCACACGAAGGCCGGCCCCGAGCTCCCTGCTCGAACCCGGGCCCGGACGCAGGGGTTACCTATCGCCTCCCCGAGAGGCCGCCGCCCGCTCCTCCTCCTCGCCGCTCGGGGAGCTGGGGGGGGAAGCGGGAGCGAGCGGGGAGCTGCCGGAGGGACTGAGGAGCTCCTCGGAGCTGGCAAAGGACGGCGGGACGAGGTGGACGGCTCTCCTCCTCCTGCCGTGGGTCCGGGCGCCGCTGCTCATGCCGGCGAGCAGAACCGGGAGTAGAAGGCAGCACCTAACAACGGTCAACGGCTTCTTCCCGCCCGCCACCAGAGAGCACCGCTCTCCCGGCGGCCCCCGCGGCTCCCTCCTCTCCCCTTCCTCCTCCAAACGCCGCCATGGCAACCGGGACGCCCCGCCGCCAATCTTCTCGCCCGCCCGCTGCGCGCCCCGCGCCTGCGCCGGCCGCGCGTTGCCTCAGCCCGGCTGAGGGGGGCCGCAGGCCCGCGAGACGCTGTCCCCGTTGGTCCGCATTGGGCTCTTAAGATGAGCTCTGTACAGCTGTTCTTTCTTCCCGAGGAACAGTTTTGCACATTTAGCCGTTCAATAAACGGGAATCAGCAACCTCACGCGTAAATGATGATTTCCAACATGTCAGAAGAACATAGCTTAGCGTTTTCCAACAGCCAAGCCCAAGACAAGTGACACCTAAAATAACATAAGCTGATGATTCAAGCATTGGAGACAACAAAATACCATTAGAACGTAAATTTCATGCCAAGTAAAGTTACAACAAGAAAACTTCACATCAGACTGACTTCTTACAAGGCGCACAGTGCAATGCCTCAGCCTTGTTAAACAGAAACCACATATGGTTTTACATGAATGTCTGTGTTTGTGCTGCATGCAGCTAAGACATCCAGGAAGTAGAAACGTTTTTACTACATGGTTAAACAAGCACTGAGAGCAAAGCTCCAGGTCATGGTGGGAATGAAAACTTCAAGTATTTCAACAAGGCAATTTCAAACCATCTGAGGAAGGCTTGAAAACCTTCCCTGGCTTTAAAGCCCGGCTCATAGTGAAGACTGGCAACAGTCTGAGAGGACAAAAAAGTCCTGTCTCACTGAATTGAGGAATTCTGGAGCTCACTGCACTGGGCACCTCTTGCTTCTGATGGAAGACCCAGAGCTGCTACTCTGGGATGGCTTGAAACTGGGAAATGAATATCTCAAGGCAACACAGCAACCAGCTGCAATCTTTCCAAAGACACGTACATGAGTCTTTCTCTTCCCTCCTGGGAAGCCCCTCCTTGGCCATTCAAGAACAAGAATTGGGCAAGTAGCTTATATTAAGAAACCTCAGCATTGTAACAAGGTTTATGCATTGCAACAACCTACAGAGAGGGAGGTAAAAGCCAATTCACCTTTCAGTGGATTGAGGCATCGCTACTGGAATAGAAAAGTATAAAATAATACCATTGTTATCCCTCTTCTTACTGCTCTGCCCAACTTGTCAAGCCTGCTCCACAGCCACTCTGCCCTAGTTAATAACACAGGCATGGTAAGAGCCCAAACAACATCCTTTGTTAAATAGTAAGGATTGAAACAACAACCCTGCAGGTTCAGGTACACCACTCCTATGGCCATAGAAGGCCTGACAAGCAGACAAACAGCATGTTACGAGGACATGCTTCACAGCAAAACCTTAATTCTGTGAATTTAGCACCATAATAGGAAAGCCTCCTTCTAAAAAGCATCTGCCCTGGCAGGAATTAATCTCCAACTCTGCTGAAGCCTAGGGCAAAATGAAACCGACACAATGAAGTTGCTGCAAATAACTGAGCTTAGTTAATAAATATATATACACACCCTTACGGTTGTTACCACTGTTGAAAAAACAGCTTATTTTCTCACCAAAGAAATGGCAAAAAGTACATTCAGTCTTTCAGTGCTAACTGAACCAACACCATCATAGACTATGGAATAAGTACTTAAAGCTATCTAGCAACAGGGAGTTAAATTCAGAGTAAAGACAGAGTGATGTATACACAGACCTATACTTTCTGTCTGTTCAGTCATGCCAATCAGCATGTCTGAACATCCAAACGCTCCTGACAAATTGCTCACAAGTAACCCCTAATTGCCATCCACAGAAGCTGAAAAACCATTTAACATAGAAAATGATGTTAAGGAAGCAATTTTACAGGTAACTAACACAGAAGAGAATTAAATTCTAGGCATAAATCAACTACCCTGAATCACTAACTACCCTGACAACTGTATGAAATACCTGAATTTGCCAAATCTTCTTTATGGTAACAGTTGAAATTTAGAAATTGAACTATAATCTGATCAGCTCAGTCTCCAAAAACTTATGAGGCATGAGAAGGAACCTCTCAGTTCAACCTGATTAGTACTATACAGATTTAATAAAAAGAATCAGATCTGATTCTTTTCAGATTTAACGCATAGTTCCACCCCTACACACAGGAATACAGAAAATGCGTAAGAATAATCTTACTGAAAAACTCACCTTACTAAATTCAGACACAAAATAAGGCTTAGACAAGATGCCTAAAGTTTGAAAAATGTGTATCTTAGTTTTACTTGCAACCTGGAAAAAACAAAACAAATCAAAACAAACAAAAAAACTACAACAGAAAATTTTAACAAAATATAGCCAAATTTGCCTTACTGAGTCTTCAGATATTCCAGTGTAGGGAAAAACAATGTGGCAAGCACAGGAGTGAGGAAGAAAACTACTTGGCTCATGCTGTGTCAGGGCTGAACGAGCCCTGCCTATACTTGTCTACTGGCTATTTTTGTGCCTGCATTTGTAGTTCTTCTTGAAGAGAGGTTGTGGAATCTAGAAGACAATAAATTACTTCAGTTTTCCTTCTTGGCAGAGTGTATTAACATCTCTGTGATACACCATGCTCACAGCCCTCCTCCTTTTGAACAGCCTTCGCTTCTCCAGCTCATTCATGCTCCTGCACAAAGTCTTTTTCTCTTTAAAAGCGTCAGGAACAGATTTACTTGCTCTTTTTTGGCCTGAAATTTTGAAGGCATTTACAGGTTATGCTTTTGTTACTGGAAACCAGTGACTCACTTCTCATTTTGTTACCCTCAAGTCTAAATGATTTCCCCACAGTAAATGCCACAGTGATTATTAACTACTATTTCTTAGGTAAAACCTAAATTTATAGTAGTGTTGTGCCATGAATGCAAGATCTGAAATGTGTCCATTCATGCTCCAAGTTCTTATAGTATACAACAGTGAAGAGCAATTTGTGATGTATTATCCCATTTCAGATTTCACTTCCTTAATTATTGAATCATCTTCAACTGAAAGTCAGTACTAACAGTAAATCTGTCAGACTCTACTGCATGGTATGTGAAAGGCAATATTAGAAACTCTTGCTAAAAATAAACTTGTTATGCTAGCACTGAAAGATCAAAAACAACTGTGTAATTAAAAGTTATTAAGTTGGGAGACACAGCAAAAGAGGCATTACCTGGTAGCTGGATTTCTCTGGGTTCTTCTTGTGGGACCATCCATAGGTGACAGGCAATGCTGAGACAGGCAAGTTTTGCAGCACTGCTTCTTGGTATGTTGATTTCAGTAGCTACTGCCAGCAATCTCTCACCTCTACCAGTAGATAAAACCTGTGTGTGTTGGAAGACACTGGGCTGACAGCATTAAAAGATAACTGCTAGCATCACTGTAAGTCCAAAATCAGACTGATACACAAATACTGGAACACCAAATGGATCACATCTGAGCATTTTAATAGAATTTCAGTGAAGACTCATTTGTAAAACAGAGGAAGAAATCAATGCATACCAAAGAATATTGTTTGGAAACACAACAGGCTTTCTGAAAGCTGGATGGTTGGACTTCCTTCCTTACCGATTATGAAATGGCAGCTGACATTTATTGTCCTTTTTGAGAAGTAATCCCGTGGGAAGTATTCCTGTTATCTGTGAGTGGCTGGCCGATAGAGGGAGCATGGAACAGGCTAGGCTCTGACAAAACTATGGCTTTAAAAAAACCTGCCTGCAACTCTCAGCATAGAAATAGTACCAAAACCAAACTCATCATCTGTATATTTTTCTAAGCCATTCCAAAATCATTTAAACTCAAACACAGTATGTGTTTTATGACTCCTTCATAAAAGGGCAAGGACTTCTCTGAAGGTTTTAACCTTTTGCATGCCAAGAGTCAGCATTAGTCCAAGATCAGAAATCCACTTGTAAATGGCAACTTTCTTATTTTTTCTGGCAATTGTTTCCTGAAATTCTCACCACATGTAGCAGAGAGCAGATGACAAATTATTTATGCTCAATAATTTTATATGTGAGCCATTTTCAGCCTTAAACTTTTGAAAAATTGAGAAAATAACAATCAATATTCATATACCCTTTATTTGCTTCAGTGTAACATTCCATGCTAATTGCAGATGTAATATTCATGAGTGTAAATATAAGAATTAACAACTCGGGGTCGGTTTTCTTCACTTTTGCTTTACATGTGAATATTTTGGCTTACAAAATTAACAGAATACAGTAAATAATCCTCCCATACTTTATACAAACTACATGATTTTGATATACAAGGATTCTGTTTTTATTACAGTGACAATATACAACCATATCTATTTACAATGCAAAAAGTATATAAACCACATTTTAAACATTCTGCTACTGGCAGCCACTATTGTTTAGGAGGTAGCTTTAATTAACAAAATGAACTGAAGCCACATTTCCCATCATGTGTTCTATCAAATAATTTACAATACAAAGATAAAAATTCATTGTATGAACAGTATATACAGTTTAATTCTCAAAACAGCAATCTAGCTTTAAATCTTAATGAGGATGTCTCCAGAATAACTGGGATGGCAGTGGATTTGCACTTAAATTTAGTGTATTGTTCAAGAAACATACATATATTTACTTAATCATGCATTCATAACTTTGGATTAATCGATTTCAAACTAAATATAGATAAATGGATTGCTGATTGTACTTAAATCATTTGGGTCTCAGGACTTGAATGGTTTAAAACTATTGCACTGATTTACATGAAAATCAGTGACTCTGCACAGTGTACTTCACTCTAAGTAAAATAACTGGAAAAATGCTTTTCTTTACTGCAAAAATGCTTTCCATTTTCCCTCCATTTGCTAAAATCTCAGTCTATTCATAGGTATTATTGCAACACTGTAACATTCTACAGGCTGCAGAGTATTAGCTGGTCTTTCTGCAAAGACAGCGGTGTACAATGACAGCACCGCTAACACCCCCGATGCATCAATACTCCTTCCAACAGTGTGACCTGACTGCCTAATACTAAAGCAAGTTCCTGTGGTTCACCTGAAGTCATGCATCATCACTGGAAAAATGTGTTCAACCCTATTATTCCGGACAGCTGTTAATATTCTTATTTCATCATCTACAGGTATTGTGGATTACAAGCGCTTGATTGTAACAAAACTTTTTTGTTAAAAATTGAGTATTCTGAAATACAAAACAAACATGGTATTCCTATATTGCTGTCACAGTTATGTGTGGGAGAATTAATCCCTTTTTTGGCCCTGCAGTAAAATTCATCCTGAGATTCAATGCTGAATACACTATACAAAGCTAGCAAGAGAGGTTTTTTGCTCAATTATAGAAAAGTCACATTTAAAAATAATTTCTTTTACTACTAAACAGCTGTCTTTTAAATTGTGCTTTGGCAGGAAAAATTAAAAAGAAATCAACAGAACGTACCTCACCAATAGCAGAAGCAAAGTACAACTGGAGTACAATGTGGAAACATATCATTAGCATGTAAAAAAATGTATAAAAGAAACCACTATTGTGTGGAAAAAGAGTAAAAATATTGGGTAACAAATTTGGTTTACCAATTATTTACAGTCAGGGCAATCGATTAATTTGTTTCATTATTTTTTAACGTATGGCTCAAGAAATTACTGCCCACTTCCCTTCTTTACAAGTGACACTAAACAATGATTACAAAAGTGTTTCCTGCTCGGAAAGGTCAAAACAGGCAACAGTCTATGAAGGATTATACCTCTTTATTAGAACAGCTGATGGCAAAAGGCCTTTTCAGTCTTTAATTCTTGGTATGTTGTAGGCATAACGAACCAAAGGGAACCCTCGGCTTTGGTAGAAGCATGCACGGCCACAGGCCTGCACTTGGTCTGAGCTGTCCGACACGAAGGAGTCGTCCTCATCCGCATAGTCAGAGTGGGCTGACTGGGTTCCACAGTCTGACCAGTAGCCATCCGCCCTTTGGCAAGGCACCACTGCCAGTGCGGGGCAGCTGTGTGATTTGATCAAGTGTTTACAGGGCACAGTCTTGGATAACAGGAGTGATTCGCAGCATTCACACACAGCGATGTTACCCTGCAAGTGCGTGTAGACACCACAGTCATAGTAAAAATCCTGCGTCACACAGCCCCCTTGAGTGTTGACGGCTATTGCCACTGCTCCATTCTTCCTGGTCATGTGGCGCCTGAGCAACTTCCAGTCTTCCTTGAACTTCGGGTTGAAGAACACGTACAGGACTGGATTAAGGCAAGCAGGCAGTGGGAAAAATATCAAAGTAACAGACTTCATAATTTCAGGGCTGATAGAAATCGCAGTGATCAACGGTGCAAATGAGAAGAATGCAACAGGACAGAAAAAGATGCAGTTCGTGAAGATTAGCCAAGCGACATGCTTAATCATGCTGGACTGCGAGTTTTCAGAGAGGTCCTCTTTCTCCAAGTTGCAATACAGTTTAGTGTAGATAACAGCCATTAGCAAAAATGCTAATGAATTCAGGAGCACTAAAGTTACGGTGAAACCTAACGAAGGTGTTTCTCCAGTGGGGAAGGGCAAACAAAGGGGTGATGCTGAGTACTCTGCTTTGTAAAATAGTGGTAAGCATCCTGCTACCATGGCACACAGGAAAGCAAAAACCGCTGCAACCTGAAATTGTTTTTGGCGATTGCTTTTCCCCTTTTTAATGATCTCCTTCGCAGAGAAGCTCCGTTCAACAGCTGCCAACATCAGGAAAAAAATGGCACTTTCTGACGAAAAGACGGCAAGAAACCCAGCCGCTCTGCAACCACTGCCAGTCTCCCACCATATGCCAAATTCAGCAAATCTTCCCCAAGAGACAGCATCCAAGAAAGTTAAAATACCAGTATAGACTCCCATAAATAAGTTAGAGACAGAAATCAGACCTATAAACAGTTTAGAAGATGGCAATGGAGTACAGGATGCAAATATTGTTAACATGACAAGCAGGTTGAAGAATAAAGCAACCAAAAAAATGAACCAAACAGTAAGTCGAATCATCCAGCTGCCCAATAAATATTCACAAGGCTTAAAAGCACCTAGAAGAAAGAAAAAAAACAAAAAAACAAAACAGAAGGACAAGCAATTTAGGAAAAAAATTGTGCCTTAATAAGCAACGTTTTCAAAAGGTATTACGTGAGCAGTCCTCATTAATTCATGAATAGAGCACACAGCTGAACTGCTAAACAGGTCAGTTGAAAGTAAACTATTCTGCTGAAGCTATTTACTAATTAATTATGCCTGAAATAATAATTACAGTGATGAATGGTCACTTGAGAATACTTCATGTAAACAAGCTCCCTAAACAAACTTAATTACCTTTCAGCTACTCAAAATAGCTTTCATTAGTGCCACGTAAATACCTTTTGTTTTCTTTAGATTTCATACTTCATTTAAAAACCACTGGTACCAAATAAAAGCTAATGTTCACAACCAACTTGCAAAGTGAAAGAATTTTTTAGAAGTAGCATGTTCTCTTGAAAAATGACTCGCAAACATGCCTTGTGGAGCAACTTTTGGTCACAGGGAAGCATCTGTAAAACAGCTGACAAATTCAATTTATCAGCTTTAACAGGGACAGGAATTCACCACAAGCCCTCTCCCCAACCCTTGTCACTGAAAGGCACTGTGAGCTTGGAAAGTCATATCAGGAAAATGATTTTTTGCTTCTTCTTCTTTTGCCACTTAAGAAAAATAATAAAATACAGCCAACAAGAAAAATAATACGAACTGAGACAAGGAGGAAAGGTCACTACTCCTGCTTACCCCTTTAATCCTTCTAATTGCTATTTATTCCATAGGGAAATCCTACTGATTTTAAGTAACAATTAGAAGAGTTTAACCCCTCCTACATCCCCATTAAGCACTGCTAATTGTCCGAAGCACAATAGTTGGGGATCTCTCCCTGCGGTCAGGCACTCTGGGAGCTGAAGGCAGAGCAGGAAAGCCCCAGACTGTGCTACCACCTCAGGCTGGAGCTTCGGAGCTGGATTCAGCCTATGACTCCTGGCTCTGCACAGCTCATGCTCTCCCTTCAGGCAGGTGAAAGGTAAGTACAACCCATCCCTCCTGCAGGCTGGAACAGCAATGAGGCAGAACGATTAAATGCCAGCACAAAAATCTCCCAAAGCATAAAGCAACTTCCAGAAACTACTGAAGTGACAAATCAAAAAAGAATCTGCTTGTTTGTTTAAACGAGCAAGCTTCATTTCTGGGCAAGAAATAATGGTGCTGACTGGATTATCAGATCAGTAAAATCCCTTTTTTTACAGATATTTCTAAGACATCCTCGCCAGAATAATTATTTTTACGTACATTCATGCGATGCAAAAATACCTGCTAAGCTGAATCTACTTATAAATGAAAACAACTTTCACCTTAGGAAATGTAAAAGTGTCAGTGCTGTGCTTCAAAAAGCACTTTTCTAGTAGCTGTGCAGCGAGGCATCTTTGGAGAAAAAAATCCACCACATTTTCCTGTCTTTCTCCCAGGGTCTAGCTATCCTGAGAGTTAAAAATTACCCTCCCCTTTAAACAATATTCCCAGCCCACAGGGGGAAATTCATGCTGGGAAAGAAGAGTTTCATGGCTTTCAGTGCTATGCTACTTGAATGCCACTGTTCAGCAATCCATTCCTGCCATTAGGCAAAGCAGAAAGTGGATCTACGAGATGAGCAATGATTCAGAGCTTAGATGGTGGGTGGAGTGTCCTACTTATGACCAAATGACAGCACGGTATAGAAAACAAGTTGTTTGGGAGGGACTGGTAAAAAACAAGGCAAATTGTGATCTTGTAGAACACGCTCTTCCTTCCTTTTAGAGCTACAGCATCTCTGGCATGGGCAAAAAGAGAGAGCTAAAAGCTTTAAAGATTTAACCTATGTAACACACCATCTGAATTCTCATTCTGTGAACAAAAGACCAAAAGCAAATAAGCAGCATTGGTCAAATTATTTCTCAGATTACATATGGCTACATTAATAATGTATTTTGACTTTCTGACCACAATTTTTTTTTGGTTGTGATTAAGAAATCCTTGGGATATTCTGTATACTAAAGCCAGAGCTAGCCAAGAGATGAAATGCTGACAGATTTTCATAATGGATGTAAAGCACCAGTTTAGGAGAAGAGAATGAAACAAAACTTGGAACCCCCCTGCTCATCCAGTATTAACTTCTCTGGAAGTATGCCGTTCCCCCTGTCTGTGTGTTCCTATTTGTGCAAAGATGAGGGTATAAGAGGTACAGAAGGAATCCTCTGGAGAGCCCATGGCAAAGGCAAGGTTGTAGGGCACCACAGCAAATGCTTTCAGAGCCAAGTGGAACCGTGTGTGGAAATTTGCAGTTTGAGGAAGATAAGCTGAAGGGCAGCAATGAAGCTGCCAAGGATGGAAATACTTGTTTGCAAGATCAAAGACTTTCAACACTCCTGGGCTGTTCAAGCCTGAATTGGAATAGTTCTGATATGCCAATAAGAATACTCATTGCACAGGTAGCTGTAGCAATTTAAGATGCTACCTGTAACAGCCCTCTGCTGTCAGTTAATGCAGCTACAGTAGGGCTGGGGAACAGATTAGCTGAAGTATTCCCCATTCTCTCTCCTGCAAAGATAATCAAGTTTAGTTAAAACCACCCATGACAGTAGTTTGAGTTAAGCTTTTAAAGCACAGGCTGACTTCACATTGAAGCAGATGAGCATTCATACAGGCATCTCTTTGGCAACAGTAACACAGAATTAGACGGCAGTGCATTAAACACAGCAGGTTCTAAATACAAGCATTACAGTCTTGCTTGTTCTGCTTATGGAAACAAAGTTCTGTTTTTTCCTAGTATAGTTCTCCAGTATAGTGCTATGTGTCTAAAGCTGAGCCAAATCTTTGTGACTGTTCATCCAAAACAATACTGACATCAACTGAAGTTTCACTCAAGCTTTGTAGAATTTCATGTTCTGTGTACAGAATGACTAGGAGGAATGAAACATGTAATTCTGCAGACAGCTATTTGCATAACATCATGCTAAAGCACATAATAAGATTTACCTGTTGCTGGTGTACAGTGAATAATAGTCTGTCCCAGTTCCTCATTTTCCTCATTTCTTAGAACATCTGCATCAGCTGTATCCAAGTAAAAATGAAAAACAGGTTAATTGTAGGAAGAAAAAGTGAAATTCAGCAAAGCTGCCTAGGATGGAGGTAGCCCTTTGAAAGATCAAAGGCCTAACACTTCACCAGCATTCAAGACTTTAACAGTGGAGCCGTTCCCATTTGGCACATGAAGTCAAATGCTCAGTGCAGGAATCGCTGCAGCAGTTTGAATTACTATTGCATGTCCCAGCTACTCACAATGCTCTATAACATAGCAGCAATATCTTTCATCACTGGAGAAAGATCTATGGGCCTTGAAGCGCCACAAAGAACTGTCGTGGTTTAAGTGAAACCACGTGGTTTAAGTGAAAGGACAAGTCCTTTCTGAACAGAAAGGTCAAAATACTAAGAACCATAACACTTTTTCTGCTCTGGCAGAAAATGACAGAAAAATACTGGCAATTATTCTTTTATTATTATTTTTAATTTTTTTTTTTAAACAGGCAAATCTTGCACTGTCAGATAATACATTTCACTTTCATTTAGAAGGAACGTGGCAGTGCCAATCTGTAAGCAACTCCTAAGCACTTTCAGGGACAGCTTTTGTATTCCTATAAATATTTTCATTTTCCAAATTTCCTTATTCAAAGACAAAATACACCATTATTCAGTCTAGTCTGGCCCAAAATAATACTGCTGGTTTAGCACAATGAAACGCTTACCCTTCTCACGATCCAGCAAGGCACCTTGATCTTGGTGACCCGAATCTTCAGCATTAGAGTTTAAGTAAGAACCACAACCCCAAAATGCACAGCACTGGTAAGCATATGGTACAGAGAGTGACCTGAAGTACAGGCAGAATACCAGTGTTACCCATTGTAACCAACATTAAGATTACCATCTATTAATAACATTTAGATAGCACACTTGAGTGCCAAACTATAAGCTTCTTTTTGTCCAAGTCAGTAATAAAAAATTATTACTTCAAACTAGATCAGTTGTAACCATTTTTGATGAATTTTTGCACTGAGATAAAGAATTGGTGAAGACCTACATGTCTGCTGCAAGGAGTACAATGAAAATACTGTGATGTTTAGCACTCTTTACTACTGATTCTACTCCTTATACAAACCAAATTCTGATCAGTGTTTGTGGCGTTCCTGTGCAAATGAAACTGCAAACTAATTAAGCAAACTAATTAAGGAGTAACTGCTTTGTAAGTAAGCTAATTCCCAGATGATATTAAAAATTACGTCTTTCCTTCCCACTCTTCACTTTGTGGCCCCAAAAGAGGAGGGTTTTTTTCCCTATTTTGTTTATTTGAGTTTAACATAAATGGCACATACTATTAATTCTGGTAGAGAAGTACAGCTGCACACAGAGATTTAAGAAGTTCACATAAAAAAATGAGATAATAGCAGACCAGAAGTTGATTTTTCTGACTCAAGGTTACAATATCAGCTATCTGCAGTATTGTTTCTGAATTCTGTTCTTGTAAATGTCATCAGTCTGAAGGATTCCACAATGCTTTAGTTCTCAGACACAGATCAAAACCTAAAAAACAATCTGCTGTTTCTGCAGGACTGCTGAGGCCTGATTCTAAAAGTGGCATGGATTCCTTCCTTGGTCTTAGACAAATTAATAGTATGGGAAAAAAAGAAAGAAGTTCTTTACTGTGAGGGTGGTGAGGCACTGGCACAGGCTGCCCAGAGAAGCTGTGGCTGCCCCATCTTTGGCAGTGTTCAAAGCTGGACAGGACCTGGAGCAACCTGATCTAGTGGAAGGTGTCCCTGCCTGTGGCAGAGGGTTGAAACTGGATGAACTTAAGGTCCTTGCCAAACCATTCTATGATTCATCACGAGTATTATCTAAACTGGCTTAATTTATTGTCTTATTGCTTGCTACTGTCAAAACAAGTGAGGCACTCTGTGGTGTTATTTACCAACATACCGGAGCTTTGCAAAGCTCTTTGCTGCCAAAGCTTCTTTCAACTCTGAATTGCCTGCAAGTTTAAGCTGGTTCAGTCCACTCAATCCTTCAGTTGGAACTGAAGAGAGTTCATTGAAACTCAGGTCTCTGAAATGTGAATATTAAGACATCGTTACAACAAAGTAAGTTTGAAGATCCTTTAGCATACATTTCACTGAAATAAGAAGGCTCTTTAGGCCTCATACTGAGGCTGTGGCCTGGAAAATGCCTGTCAGCGCAGCAGGCACTGCAAACAATGGTCAGCTAGTGAGAGGTTTCACCATTCACACGTGAAACACAGAACGGGTAAATATCAATTTTAAGCTAAAAATATTTACTAGCTCAGCAGTTTAATGCTAGAGAGAGGAGGTTGCTGCACAGAACAGTCTACTTACAGGTTAACAATAGCTCCAACAGTGATGAAAGCTTCCTTGTGGATCTGTCGGATCCGATTTCTACTGAGGTCACTACAAAGAATGCCAAATGAGATTATTTTATCAGTTTTATCAAAACTTTGTAACAGCCACCGTACTGAGTGAAAAAAGCTAAGGTGACAAATGCATTATGCCTGTGTCAGAAAAGCTGGACAACCCTCCTGCTTCCCTTCTCTCCCCTAGTCAGCCAGGTGCAGTAGCAGCCAAATCCCTTGGTAAGGCAGCTGTATCCTGCTTCACCTCACCCCCAAAGGATAATCCATCTCCCATTCCTGCCCTGCTTCCATTCCTTCCTGGTGCTATCGTCACAGCCTGTGTTCCCAAGGCATAAGCTGACTCTAGCATCCCCTAATCTCAGGGTGAAGGTGCCAGGAAAATCACTTTGATGACAACCAGAGCAGCAGCAGGGAACATTGGCAGGGAAGGGGGGAGGCAACACAACAACAAGCAGAAGGGCCTCCACTCTCCTGGATTTCAAAATCCAGCTGAATCACCATGACTTATATTATGACATTCCTGTTGAAACACCTGTCAATTTTTATCCTGATAATTTCAGTGTTCCTAATACAATCTTCCTAAAGCAAGAGATATAGGAGAAAGAGATAATTTTGTTTACTGGGCTGCTCATCCTGAGGAAAACAGATAGGATCTCTCCAATAAATACTGTATAATGGAATAATACAGTAATAACATAATGCAAGATAGCAGTGATATAATGCAAAATATTGGAGTACCAAAAAAACACCACCTCCTTTTTCAATCTCCATATATATATATATATATATATATATATATATATATATATATATATGTTTTAGAAGTATCTTTATAGGCTAGAGAAACAAAATGGAGAATCAAAAGATCAGGACTGAAACTAGCTGCTGCTAATATTTCCTGCACATGGTTTGCTTCACCTTAGGATCCAGCACACTTGGGTTTTTGCCATCAATTAGATTTATAACACCAAGCAGTTTACATGAGAATAAAAAACATTATCATGTTTTACTCAGAATGCAGTTATGTGCACTTACAGGACACGAAGGGAGGACAGTCCTTGAAAGGTATCCTCTGTGATTTCATGGATTTGATTGTGCTGTAAAGAACTGCAAAGTGAAGAAGTATAAAGAGAACTAATTAGCTAACTGGTCTGACCTCAAACCAAGGGTTAGGTAGCTCCACGCCTGCCAATTCATAGATTTAGCCTTACCGATGGCAAGGCTTTTCTCATTTCCCCTTGCAGGCCAACAGTTTTACTATTTCCCATAGCCATGTTAATACAACCATGAAGCTCCTTCATGGCACCTCTGCCTAATCCCAACTCACAACTCATTTATAATTCAAAAGAGACTTAAGCGAGGACTGAATTATTTCCAAGCAAAAAAGTAACACTTTGCAAACTCTGAAGAATCACACTGAGATTTAAAGCAAATCCACTTCATTTTGCAGGGAATCTTTAGGCATGTTCTGACCCTCAGTGTACTTTAATTTCTCAAAATACAGATTTATGAAAGGAAATATGTTGACAAACACCTCAAGAGCTAATGGGAGAACTGTACTTGCAGTTCAGTAGCTCCCTTTACAATGAACCACATGTACAATGAGCCTGAAGATGTCAAGAGCATAACAGCAAAGGCCTTTAAGAAGTTTATTAGCCCTGCTAATAAACAAGAAGCTTGAGTGCCGTAGAGATAAAAGGAGAAGTAAGAACATATGCAAACATGTTCCACAACTTAGGCAGAAATATTGTTTAGGGTCTGGAAATTAAGCTTAAGAAAATTCAGTGAAGCAAGGAAAAGCAAAGATGGGTTTTGAATGTGCCTTACAGGGAGTGGAGGAAAAAAACATTTTACACAAGCATAGGCTGATGGTTAGAGGGAGCTGAAGAAGAGCAGAAGAGATAAGAGGCAAAAAGAAAAACACATAAATGCTCATTCCATTTATGTGTATAGCAATACTATTCTGAAATGCAGGATTCCTTTTTGTGCCACATGAACAATTTAAACTTAGCTAATTGAGGAAATTTAACCACTAAAAACAAGTGGTTGAATTCTCTGTCCAGCACACTTCTCACATTAGATGGTCATATCTCCGTCTTTAATCTTAGAAACTTAGAATCAAACACAAGCAAAAAAGTTTCTAGAGACTTGGATTCAGCATACTAAAGAGTCAATAAAGATAAAAACCATGTTTTTTTTCTTACATTTCTTCCAAGGAATGGCAGCCTTTAAAACTTGGCAGGTCCTTTATATTATTATAAGACAAGTCCCTTCAAAACAGAAAACAGGAGAAAGGTGCTTAGTCCAGCTCTTCTCTACTAGAAACGTCTCATCATTTGTAACCATTAAATGGATTGGCATCATCTTCCTGTTAGCAATGTTCTGAGAAGAAACTAAGGGCAGTTTACAGAAAATCATGAAGGGAATCACAATTCAATCAGTGAGGTAAAGCCAGCAACCATTACAAAAATTTCACCCATCCCAAAGCTATTCGACAAATTTCAACTACTGAAACTGGTGCCTTGTGATTGAAAAGTAACAGAAAACCAGGCTGTGTCTCTGCAGTGGCTTTGACAGCTCATGAGATACCTCCCAACCAGTATTTTTGATTCTATATCCTATACCTACATATATTCTATATTCTATTTCACTGCTTTCACTTCTGCATCTGGATATGTCTACCGCAAAACCACACTGTACAAATTCATTGAATTCTGAGAGTTGTAATCTAAAAAGGTTTACTAATAATCTGCTTTTTCAGAATAAACTGGATAGATGGTATGCAGTGCAGGAATTTAGTGCAAATTTTGATTTAGTGTGTTGGTACGTCCTTGCAAAGCATCCTCAAATTTCTGTTCCAAAATAAACTTCCATTTGAAAATAAATTCTACCTCGTCATTCCCCCCCCGTTTGTCTTCTATAAAACAGAACCTATTTTTCTCCTCCTTTTTTCACCACTTGCTTTTGTTCCAAATTTCCCTGCACGTATACTTTGTAAACATAGCTTTGCCCCTCCCTTCCCAATGGTTTAATTTACTAGTTTGGGTTTCTTTGCATTTATTCTAAAACACCCTTTTATTGCTTATTCTGTCTTTCCTTTGTATGACTATCCTCTTCCTAATCCTCATATCTATTTCTCTTAGTTCATGATGCTCCCTCCTGTGTTCTCAAACACAGAAAGTCACAGCACCGTATCACAGTATGCTAGAGATTGGAAGGGACCTCAAAAGATCATCTAGTCCAATCCCCCTGCCAGAGCAGGAACACCTAGATAATGTTACACAGGAATGTGTCCAGGCGGGTTTTGAATGTCTCCAGGGAAGGAGACTCCACAACCTCCCTGGGCAGCCTGTTCCAGTGCTCTGTCACCCTCACTGAGAAGAAGTTTCTTCTCAAGTTTAAGTGGAACCTCTTGTGTTCCAGTTTCTACCCATTGCCCCTTGTCCTATCATTGTTTGCCACTGAGTAGAGCCTGGCTCCATCCTCGTGACACTCCCCCTTTATATATTTATAGACACTTATAAGGTCACCCCTCAGTCTCCTCTTCTCCAAACTATAGAGACCCAGCTCCCTCAGGCTTTCCTCATAAGGGAGATGCTCCACTCCCTTAATCATCTTTGTTGCCCTGCGCTGGACTCTCTCCAGCAGCTCCCTGTCTTTCTTGAACTGAGGGGCCCAGAACTGGACACAATATTCCAGATGGGGTCTCACCAGGGCAGAGTAGAGGGGAAGGAGGACCTCTCTCGACCTACTAACCACCCCCCTTCTAATACACCCCAGGATGCCATTGGCCTTCTTGGCCACAAGGGCACAGTGTTGGCTCATGGTCATCCTGTCGTCCACTAGGACCCCCAGGTCCCTCTCCCCTACACTGCTCTCTAACAGGTCGTTTCCCAACCTATACTGGAACCTGGGGTTGTTCCTGCCCAGATGCAGGGCTCTACACTTTCCCTTGTTATATTTCATCAAGTTATTCCCTGCCCAACTCTCCAGCCTGTCCAGGTCTCGCTGGATGGCAGCACAGCCTTCTGGTGTGTCAGCCACTCCTCCCAGCTTAGTGTCATCAGCAAACTTGCTGATAGTACACTCAATTCCCTCATCTAAATCGTGATGGGTCAGTCCCAGTACTGACCCTTGAGGCACTCCACTAGTTACAGGCCTCCAACTAGACTCAGCCCCATAGACTACAACTCTCTGGCTTCTCTCCTTCAGCCAGTTCACAGTCCACCTCACTACCTGATCATCCAGTCCACACTTCCTCAATTTAGCTGTGAGGATGCTGTGGGAGACTGTGTCAAATGCTTTGCTGAAGTCAAGGTAGACCACATCCACCGCTCTGCCATCATCCATCCACCGTGTTATTTCCTCATAAAAGATTAAGAGATTGGTCAAACATGATTTCCCCTTGGTGAAGCCATGTTGACTGCCCCTCATAACCCTCTTATCCTTGATATGCCTTAAGATGGCACCAAGGATAAGGTGTTCCATTACTTTCCCAGGGATGGAGGTGAGGCTGACCGGTCTATAGTTACCCGGGTCCTCCTTCTTGCCCTTTTTGAAGACTGGAGTGACATTTGCTTTCCTCCAGTCCTCAGGCACCTCTCCCGTTTCCCAAGACTTGGTAAAGATGATGGAGAGTGGTCTAGCAATGACTTCCGCCAGTTCCCTCAGCACCCACGGGTGCATCCCATCTGGACCCATGGATTTATGGATGTCCAGATTGCTCAACTGGTCTCTAACCCATTCCTCATTGACTCAGGCAAACCGCTCCGTCGACCTGACTTCATCTAAGGTCTCAGGGGTACAGGGCTCTTCAGGACTGCCTGCAGCAGAGTAGACAGGGACAAAGAAGGCATTCAGTAACTCTGCCATCTCCGTATCTTCTGTCACCAAGGCACCCATCCCGTTCATCAGTGGGCCTACATTGCCTCTGGTGTTAGTTTTGTCTGCCATGTATTAAAAAAAACTGGACCTTGAGCTTGTTTGGAGGTTCTAGCAGGGGAGCGCAGCTACCGTATACCCGTGACCGATGAACGGTACCGCCTGTATCGGGGAAGGTCGTCCTCTTCGACCAAGCGCAGAGCTTCGGGAGGGACGCACGTGGAGCAGTGAGGGAGGAAGGGGACACCCGCCTAGCCAGCCAGATCAGCCGAATCAACCCTGGCGATCAATGGGGTGACAGATGTCGCAGCCAGATCGCCCTCACATCCAAAAAAAAAAAATTATTAAACCTCTCACAGTGCTTGAGTTTTGGATCAGATTCTTCAAGGTGGCACTTCCTGATACAATGTCTCATGGTAGTTTGTTTCAGGATCCAGGTAACTATTAAGAGTTTTACTCATCTGCCTGCTGTACTGTTCCTTTCTCGGAGACATAGATACCATCCAAGAATTTCCTGATATCCTTGTTCTTGACTGTAGTGGCTTGCTGGATCAGGGCAGCTGAATTGGAGACCAATTCAATGTCATTCCCTTCAAGGATCAGCTCATCTTTTTGGGCTTGAGATACTGCACAGGAAACACCTGGCCTCATGTGCACTCTGCGGATGTACTTCTCCCCCAGGAAGTTCCGGATTTCCACAAGGGAGCTGTTATCCTGTATAACCACGTTGATGGGAAAGTGAGCATACACCGATCTCATCTTGTAACGAAAGCCCAGCGTGACACCCTTTATCATGTTTTGTACATGACTGCAAATTGTGCGAACTGTTGCCAGTTCCTTTCTGTTACCCCACCACTTGTCCACACGTAGCTTCTTGTGCTTCTTTCCCAGGAGAGACAGCTCCACATTGATGTGGTTAAAATCCCTCTTCAGGGTTCCTCTGGGGCCCTTGACAATGACTGTCCGGCCCTTCAGCGACACACTGACTTGATCGGGGATGTCAACAGTCTGGTTGCTGAGAATGGTCTTCATTCTCGCAGCTGGCAGCGCGGAAACTAAACCATAACTAAACTTTACTCTGAATGTAGATGACTACTGTTGTGTTACCAGTGAGTGGTGGCAGAATGAGTTTGAAGATGCAAAGACTGTTCTGCAGCACCACCTTACATGGATTTTATACCATAAGAAAGAAACACAGTGCATGCCTATAAAAGGAATAGAAGTCATTACATCAATTCTGCCATGAGTCTTGATTCTTAAAATCAAGAAGCCGCAATCGGATCTCCAACTCCAACAGAACTACTAGGATGAGCATTTCTAAGCAATACTTTTGCTGTATATTAGATTTAAGTTTCTTTCAAAACATTTTGGTGCACATGAAAATAGAGGAGTGTATACTTACAAAGTTCGTAGCACCTTTTGCTCTTCGCATAAATTAACAGGAATACTGTTTATCTTGGTCCCTGTTAGAGTTCTGTGAGGAAAAAAGGGAAAACATAAATGTTTGCATTGTTGCTGGGAGATGGCATGTAAGAGCAGAATAAGGATGGTATCTCAGCTACCAGGGTGCTAGATTAACCATCAGTTTGTTTGTTTGGAAGCGGCCAAGTTTTCTGGCTTTCAGTTCTGTGAGAGAGAAGTTAGTATCAATGGGCTTTTCATAGGCTGTTATCAGCTCACCCTATTAAAAGAATAATTAACAGGCACCCAGATACCACATTAAGGAAAGCTATATAATTACATTTTTTGACAGGAAGAGAACATATAAGTAGTCACTCTCCAGACCCACTAATCGTGTTTCAAACACTTCATGAGAGTGTCAAAGTAAATAAATTATTGCAAAAGATTTCTGTAGAAGATACTTACAAGCTCTCCAGGTTAACAGTTCCTGTCAAATTAGGAAACCACTGCACCATGCTGGCACCCCGAATGACCCTAAGAATATTCCCACAAAAATGAGCTGTAAGCTATCAGGTAGATATTTTCACTAACAAGACATTCTAACATTCTTACTGCTTTTGTGTAAGTTTTACACTTGAACAGTATGTAAAAGTATTTTCACTGCTTCTTATACTAGTAATATGCTTAATAAATCAAACAACTGGAATTCATCAAGCTGATAAGAGTCATATCAATACATGCATACGAAAAGGGCATAAACTCATAGGTAGTTTGTAGTTCAAAGTTTGAAACCTTGCTCCGCTTCACTTACTCGTCACCCTCAGAATTATCTTTTGAGAATGTGCATACACTAACCTGCAAAACATTCTCACAATGCACATCCCTGTTCAAAAAAACACCTAGGATATATTGCAGTTTGTTTAAGTAGGAACCTGAGCATTTGGCCTGAGGTTATGTGTCTTATGCAAGGCAATCAAGATTAAAAAAAAAAGGTTGTAGAGCATATTTACTAAAGATTCTTAACAAACTGGATATTCCCAACAATAACAATGTTTATTAAAGCTTAATGCAAAAAAGTTATAAGGCAGTCATAAGATTTAGTTATTTTGAGTTCTTAGCCACAGCATTTCATATCCTTATATCCATTTATTGTTACTGTATAGTTGAGAGTATACTTACAGGGAATGCAGATCTGAGAGATTCTGAAATGCTGAGTTCCCCACAAAAGACAAAGGATTATCATACAAATGTCTGGGAAATAAAAAATGTGTTTTAATCCTTGTTCTTGTTCTTACAGTCACTGTCTGCTACATACTAAAAACAGGTGCATAAAAATTACTTACATTGTTCTTAGAAGGGGGTTTCCTGCAAATGCACCATCAGGAATTATGGAAATGTAGTTACTGTGAAATCCCCTAAAGATATTGGAGAAGAAAAAAAAAAAATTAAAAATATACTGCCAGTAGATTCAACCAATAGTTATTTTCTTCACACCTACTCAATTTCCAATCATGCCAAAACCAGGATTGTAGATACATAGGAATAAGTCAAACTGTAGGAATAACTTGGAAGGAATGATTTCTGTCTTCTGTACATCAGGTAAACAAAAAATATTTAATTAGAAAGAAACTATCTCTGTCCCAAAACATAATCCTGTGCTTTCTTTCTTCTTCCTTCTCTCTTAAGGAGGGGAGAAGGAAAACATGTGCGGTCAGTGAATATCTAATTCTGCTACTGGGGGCCAAAACCAGCTCAGATTCAGGATCTATGGTAATGGTTCTCCTTGAAGAAATTGCTTACTTATACAGCTCCAAAATGAATTCAATAGGTTCCCTGTCTAGCTGATGATTATATTTTCCTTTAATTATAGCTTCACTTAGCACTACTTAATCTGATTTAGACTGCTGCATAATAAGACAAGCATTCCTAAATCCTGGATTTTTTTTTTCTCTTTATTTATGAAAAGGAGAAAGAAAACTGGTAAAAAGGGAGAATAAGTAATACTCACAACTCCTTTAGACTTGGCAGTGCTTTTATGGCTTCAGGAAACTCTACCATGTTATTATAATTTAAATCCCTAGAAGAAAAAAAAGTAGGAGAATCATAAAATTCCTAACAGTGGTCATGAATTGTCAAAATAAGGTTTGTTTAAGACAATTCAATGAAAATAAAAAGTTCTCAGAAGATCTTTAACTAGACCATAGAATAACTTAACTTATATTTAGCCTTCTAATGTTTTACATGTTTTATAACCAGCTAATAACTTAGGTAAGATATTTAATATTATCTAGAGGATTACGCATATTAAGTCAAATGCTTCTTTAAAGCAAAGCTCGTTATTTTTCAACACCTCATAGATTTTTCTTCACTAGAATTTACATTGAAATAAACTAAGATTTCAAAGTAAAAAAAAAAAGAGTAGACAGAAATGACTACTCTTTATTAGCTTTCAGACTGTAGAAAACAAAAAGTAAATACGCCATTAGGTAATAGCAGACCCTGTAGCAAAACCAATTACAAACCCTGAACAGGAGAAGAGGGAAATCTCATCACACTGATTCAATACACATCAGTGACAGGGAACTGTTGAAACCAGTTAACCTGTCACCATTCCAGCAGTAATGTCAAGACCTGCTACAGCTGTGTTTCTGTGAAACAGACTCCTTATGAGCAGCAAAAACTCATGTAAAAAGTCTTGCATTTGCTATGCATATATACATAGCATCTAATTATTACTTAATTGAGGTTCTAAGAGAATGACAACACAGTTGGAGTAAGCAGCATTCCTGGACTCATCCAAACTCTTCATGTTAACAGAGGCTGTCACTGGCTTGCTCTTGCCCTCCTTCATTTGTTTTATTTATTTAGCATTCTCCCAAGCATACCAAAATGTGCCACTGAGGCAATACTGCATATTAGATGTTTGATCTGTGAGACAAAGGGAAGGGGGGAATGTAACCCAAGCAGCTGAAAGGCATTCCTTGGCAAGGAGACACTCTGGAGATGGAGTAGTACTGCAGATGTGGCATCTGGCCACCATGGACACCCCATACTGACAGGAGTATGAAGTGTCAGCAGGGACAGCATACACAAGGTGAGGGGAAGGTGATTCTTCCCATCCCCATCGAAAAGAACATAAAGCTCACTGTTTCAGATAAACCAGTCCATTATCTTAATATCTGCCAGTATTTGAAGTGAACTCAAGTCAATCTCTTGTATGAGATGCTGAGAACCAGGAGCTGGGCTGTTTCCTACCAGCCTGCAGAGGATCGGTTCAGGAGCTGAGTGGACATGTGAGAGACAGTCTCAGTGGCAGGCAGTGGTGCCCACCCGGTATTGGAGGAGACATGGAGAAACAGCTCTCTGGGGCCCTCTGAGAAACCTCCTGTTGTCACACAACAGTTCTGGCAGTGTATCTTAAATGTGTTTAAACCTACAGTAAATCTGAGAAACAAATATTTGTCCCTTATCACCCACAGGGCCACTTAAACACTTCTGATATATCCATCAGAAGTCAGTGGAGTGCTATGCAAAGATACACCACCCAGATCAGAGCTAGGAACATTAAGAGCTACATCATCCAGCATGACATTTCATCCACACTAATGTTTACCTGCTTCTCAATATAATTAATTAGTTTTGGTGGAGCACTGCACTGATACTAGCCTTCGGTTCCAAGACCTGAGTTGGACCCGAGTGTTGGTGCTGTGCTGCATGGTGCATACATGACTTATTTGCAAGATCTTCACCATACCAGTGACGTAACCTTAATTAAGCTGAGAACGAGACAAACACTGACCAATCCATTACTTTAAGAAGCATACTTACAAGGTTTCAAGGTTGTCTAATCCATCAAAGCAGTGTTTTCCTATAGTTTTTATTTTATTATTATGAAGATGACTAAAAAGCAAAAACAGAAGAAGTATGAAAGCAAGTTAATGATTTCATGCAAGTTAACACATTAGCATGTATTTCTATGAAATCAAGGCAGTTAAATGGTTTAGAAAAAAACACTGCATGAGGTAGGTTATGCAGAAGAATGTCTTTCACTTCCAGACAGAAATATTTCATCCTCATGTGGAAACAGAACAGATTGCCTACAGTCAAGACAGCCTATTTTAAACCTTTACTCACAATCCAGAAGGGTAATAAGAATATGCTTGAACATACATAATTTTTCATATCATCCTTGGAGACCTCATAGCAGCCTTCCAGTACCTGAAGGGGGGCTATAGGGATGCTGGGGATGGACTCTTCGTTAGGGATGTAGTGACACGACAAGGAGTAACAGGTTAAAACTTGAACAGGGGAAGTTTAGATTGGATATAAGGAAGAAATTCTTTACTGTTAGGGTGGTGAGGCACTGGAATGGTTTGCCCAGGGAGGTTGTGAATGCTCCACCCCTGGCAGTGTTCAAGGCCAGGTTGGACGAAGCCTTGGGTGGCATGGTTTAGTGTGAGGTGTCCCTGCCCATGGCAGGGGTGTTGGAACTAGATGATCTTAAGGTCCTTTCCAACCCTAACTATTCTATGATTCTACACAGAAACAGGTCTGTGGCAGATAATATTTTCTTCTTGTAATATCTCTGAAAGCTTACTTTGACAAACATTGGTTCAAAATATCCATTACTAAAATGAGATCTGAGGAACATATGCATCAAGCTCACTACCTATTTTCTATTTGACTTTTTGTTTAGGAGAAAGTCTTTAAAAAACCTTCAGTGGATTGTCTAGTACACATGGTCTAATCTCGTGTTGGCAGTATAGGCTGTTACTAGACAAGTGAGCTAAAATATAGAAAAAACATAATTTTCAGTGCCATCCAAGTAATCAAAGTAACTGAGGAGAGAATCCAAATAACCTATGAAACAGTTACACATACTCACAGAACAACAAGACTTGAAAGGTTTGTAAATGCATAGTCAGGAATGTGTGTTATTTTGTTGAGAGCCAGCGTCAATGCCTGCAGAGAGGGCAGATTGCTGAGTGGGTAGATGGGAACTTCTGTCAGACTGTTGTCATCCAGCCAAAGGTGACGCAACTGCACCAGACCCTCAAAACTGTCTTCTGGTATGGCAGTAATATGGTTGGCATCTAAACGCCTACATTAAAAGAGAAAGAATTCACACAGTAAACTCACAAACCACAGATAAATAAAAATACCAATTAAAAGAAAGCTTCATAAAAAACTTCTCAGACACTTTTAATAAAACATATTAACAAATTCATATGCTTATAATCAGCCTGTGATTATAACCATATTGAATTAGGAGCATATAATGAATATATTAATTATAAGCATATTTAATTATAAGCAAAGTGAATTGCTAACTGTAGACATCTCGCACACACGTACAAAACCTCAGCTGCTAACACCAGAACAAGTCTTTAAAATGGTAGCTTGGTAGTGCATCAAAGATTGCAGATGCATTTATACATTTGAAGTGATTATCATAGACCCATAGAATGGTTTGGGTTGGAAAGCACCGCAAAGCTCACCCAGTTCCAACCCCCTGCCATGGGCAGGGACACCTTCCACTAGACCAAGTTGCTTCCAAGCCCTGTTCAACCTGGCCTTGAACACTGCCAGGGATGGGGCAGCCACAGCTTCTCTGGCCAACCTGTGCCAGTGCCTCACCACCTTCATGGGGAAGAATTTCTTCATAAGATCTCAGCTCTATCTCCCCTCTGTCAGTTTAAAGCCATTCACCCTTGTCCTGTCACTAAATGCCCTTGTAAAAAGTCCCTCTCCAGTTTTCTTGTAAGCCCCCTTTGGGTATTGGAAGACTGCTCTAAGGTCTCCCCTGAGCCTTCTCTCCTCTCCTGTAGCTCCTCCTGTAATGTATTATTCCTATAGCTACACTGTTGACAGCATCACTCCACTTTTTGCTGTGGTGCTGCTCTGCACCTTAAGTGACTAATTTAGAGAACTGCCTTTAAAAGCAGTTCTTGAACAGTCAGAGCTATGAATTATCCTTACGAATAAAATATCTTACCATTAACCAAAACTGAGAAATTTCCCACTCTTGCAGCACCTGCTCCTTCCTTACACATTCCACAATGAGGCAAAATAGCGCATCAGCACTGTTGACCATTGTACATTATTGGATTTGCCATCACGCTTTTCCCCCAAATGAACTCCAATCACAAAGACTGGTGGTAGTGACACACATGGAAAGGGACTTAACCGCCTTCCACACAGAAAGTCAAGCCAAGCGCGACACTTAGCTCTGCTGCAGTTACCGGCTTATCTATGCTGTGGGGCTTCACCTCATCTCCAGGTTTCAAAGCAAGAAAGAAGAACTCCACACCTGGAACCCTAGGAGGCTGAAACACATGTCTGCAGCTCTGGCTCCAGACGTAAAGCCCTCATGACAGGAGGTGCAGGTGCTGGTGGCAGAATCTCACCCAGAATCCTGATCCATGACAACTGACAAACCTGATACTGCAACTCTTTGTCTAATGGCTTTAGCAGCAACAGCAGAAATTCTTATGCAAGATGACGTGCTTTTTCCTCATGCACAACACTCTGAACCAATTTGGTTTGGCATCTTCCTATTCTAGCAGTGTGGTTACTTGAATAGCATCAGTGGCAACCAGGGTAGGCAAAAGACATGGATGGGGACACATTCAGGTTTGTCTACACTATGTCATATAAGCAGATGTGTTGTGAACAGAAGTAGAAAACCACCCATACTAAAAGCTTAAGCTTGGATTTACACAGATGGAAGCCTCAGAAACAGGCAGCAGCAAGGGGTGACCCAGGAAGAAGCAAAACATTAATAAAGCAATATTCTTCATATGGAGCTGGGAGGAAAGGTCAGCAGTGACAGCCCACAGGATGAAACAAATGGACTGTAACCCATCCAAGCCAAGTTAGAGCTGTGAGCAACAGGCAGTGTTTGCCTGTTGTCTGCCCTGGAGGCTGTCTGCTCAAGGTCAACACACAGCTGAACCATGGTGACACTGCTGTGACACCTTGCATAAGTGCCTTTAAACAACTGGTGTACCAGCCCTACGATGTACACTGCTGTCTGGGGAGGCAGAACACATACACCCTCCTCCATTAGCATCGATGACACAAATCAGCACGGGTTTTAACTTCCATTAAGGCATTCATTGTGTTTCCAAAGCCATGATCAGACATGCTCTGGGAACTCTAGCTGAGTTAGTTTAAGAAGTCGTTGCCCTCCAGCCTCTTGTCCTGTCCCTCTCTAGGCTGGCAAAGTGGACCAAGTGACTGTGCTGCACTTTGTCCGAGGCAGTCATGACAACTTAAACACTGAGTTTGAAGAGAGAAGACAGGCTTGATGAAGAACTGATACACCTAATCTATATCCATAAAAGAGAGTTTTGTTGTTGTGATGTACATGGTTTACAGATTTGAGCATATTAGGAAACTCAGCAGCTGAATTTCCATGTAATAAAAAAACAAGAAATACACCAAATTAAGCAACAAATACACATACAAGTGGGAACTTTCCAACCTTTCTCTGCAGCCAAAGGCTCTCTCCTAAGATGAGCAAGGTGCCATTAGCTCTAAAGGCATACATCAAAGAGCTAATTCCTATGGTTAATATACTGGCATCCCCTTATCATTTGCCCCATGGTCTGACAGGTGTGTACACTATTCTGTTTGAATGCTTTTAGGCTGCACTGTGACGGGAACATTTCAGAGAAATTAAATGCCTGATGATAATGAAGAAAAAGGGCGGGGGGGGGGGGGGGGAAAAAGCCTGAGGCTGTGCTTCAGAAAGAAAAAACCAAACTAGACGTTACCTGTCTTTCTTCTCTTCCGTAAATTCACACACCTCCCTGAAGATCAAAAGAATTACTTTCCAGTGGAATAAACAGATCTGAGTCTTCTCCAACTAATTTCTCTCTGCTGTCCTGCTGATTTTTTTGGTTTTGTTGGGTTTGTTTTGCTTTGTTTTTAACTCGTTTTTGTTTGTTTCATTTTGTAAGCAAGGCAGCGTACCCAAAAGGCAGGCCTTAGTTCTTGTGCATACCTATGTCTGTACTTTCAGTGTGCTTCACACTAAATTCATGTACACTAGCAGACTGGAAAACCAAAACACACAATGAAGCCCTGAGCTGAGGAGCACCTCCTCTCCCACTCTTAAAGCAGAAGATGACCAGAGGAAAGAAGGATGCGAGCAATGAGGCAGCTGAACTCTCACCCAGGCAGAACAAAGAGGTCACGGAGATGATGACAAACCCTTCATCCCTACCTTGCATTGCCAAAATCTATGTCCCCCAGTACAAGTGGATCGAGCACCCAAGTAGCTGCATCTTCAACTGATGGCTCTGCACAGCCATCCAGTCTTTTGTTCATCTTCTGACCACAGCAGTAAAACTGGGGGGGCAGAAAAGACCACCACCCACAGCTGTCATTGAGCAGGCAGGTTTCCAGGTGAAAAAGGGTGCATTTCAGGCTCTCTGTCGCCTCTCTGCCAACTTTTACCATCATCTTAACAAATGCAATGTCTAAATAGAGTTGAAAGTAATAAACGATGCCAAATCAAAAAGCCCAAGCCAAGCAGAAAGACAGGACCTCGTGCTGTGATTATCCGTGCACCTCCTACCCTCCATTTACATAGTGACTTTCAGACCTCTGCAGCTGAAAATCACTGTGCTACAGAAGCCAATGGATACATCACTAAAATAAAAGTGGACTGTTCGCCCTGAGTTTTCTTTGACCTGCATTTCCAGTTTCGACAAGAAAACCTGTGATTTACAAATAGCAACAAGCAGAGCAGTGAATGAGTCAAAGTGGTTATTACGTTCAATGCAAAAAACTCAGCTGAGATGCTTCTATTTAGTGTGAAATGCATGTAACAGAGGACTTCGTGAAACAACTGAAAAGCAAACCTAGAATATTTAACAACATCCGCAAAATAACATAACTAAGGACTGTGCCTTTTCTTTAAGATGGGACAAGGGAATATTCACTACCTCATATAACCAGCAAAGTACAAGTAATATTCTTCACTTGGACTAAACTTTTACAAAGACTGTCCTTTTCCACAAAAAGTGTTAAAGACTATGTTCTTTAAATCAGAGCTTGCAGCATGTACTTAAATTCCTAATCTTTTAGAAGCTACTCCAATTCCAGCTTCCCTATAGGCACTGGCTTGTGAGAGACCTTTACATTTTAGTCCATAAATTCAGAGTTCACTTGTAGAGCCATCACCTTCACTTTTATTACCTGTCAGGTTCCCTCCTAAAACAAACTCCAACTTCCACCAGAAAGAAGAGCAGGAGGATGATATGACCCTATATATTCAGCAGCTCTTATATAAGTATTTGACATATTGTTAAAACACGCAAAGAACATGGCAACTTAAAGGACTTCAATCAACTCAGACTTAAGGAAACTCAAGCTAGGATGAACTCCTACCTCAATTCAAACAAATAAAAGCTATGAAGTCTAACACAGACACACACACATGAAATTGTTATATTTATATAGACACAATGTTTTGTTGGCATCCTGTAGCCTCTCCAGGCATTATATGGTCAACTCTTGCTCTCCTGGAACAAACCACAGCAGCATGCCAGCAGCCACTGCTGTAGATGCTCCCTGACGAGCCAGCCATGCTCCTCGCTGCACGAGATACATCTCATAAATGCAGTCTCAGTAATATTATGAATGTACTGCCATACATTAACCCTATTTACTTGGGAAGAGGAGACTATGGCAGATTTGTTTGTAGCTACTGTCCCAGCCTCGCTAACTCTCACTGTGATCACACTGGGCCTCCCAGGCTTCAGGGACTGGGAAATTTTAACAGCCTTGTACTAACAGCAGTTTAACACTGATGCTAATGAAAAGAAAAATCACTCCCAACTCTTGTGTTAAACCACTTCTGCTCAATAGCAATCATTAAAGAGCTTTTGCTCTTTAAAGTGCTCCTCCAGAAACCACAAAGAAATCACTCAAATAACAGTGGAGTAGATTTTTAGGTTTTGAAGTTGAGTACTGATAAGCCTGGTACCTAGGAAATCCTGCTACAATGCAAGGCAACAAACCCACCATGTTAACAGAGGTACTTTAAAATACTCTGCACGTTTGCTTACTGCATATCAAGCAGCGGCTCTCACTACCTTATGTGCTGAGAACATCAATACCAGGATTTCCTTTATTCAACAACAAATTTACAGCAGCTCTCAAAGTAACTATACACACCAAAGCTATTTCAACTGCCAGTACTGATGTGCCAGCACATCTATTTCTTCTAAGTAAATGTCTAAGATGGCACCAGAGATCATACAAAGTTTGCTGCAAATTACGTGCAGAGGATTCAGCTGATCTTTACCTACATGCTGTGTAACTTCAATTATCCCACTTCAGTTTCTGGTAATTCAGTTTCTAAATAATTTCCTGATCTTATTTAAACATTAAATTTAAACAATTCTTTAAGCAAGACCAGAGAGTTTAAAAAAACCCAAAAGGCTACAAAAAACCCAGAGATTCCCGAAGCTCACAAGAAGTACCCATACCTCACTTTCAAGAAAACCAGAACAGCTTTTGAAGGTGAACATGGCATAGAAAAATGAGACTCTCGTAATTCAGCAAGTATGTGAAGTTCATGGAGCAGTATATTTAAACTGCTGCATATTTAAAGATTTTTCAGCACAAACATGCTCAGGAGAGCTCTTCTACATTCTTTACTCAAAAAAAAAAAACCAACAAAAAACAAACTGCAAGGAAGAAGAGCATACTCAGCATATTTAAATTGGCATTGCTTATGCAGTTTAAAAAAGACATGTGGGTAAATTTCTTCTTTCCCCATTCTGGTGCCGATAGTTTAATCCCACAGTTTAACACAGACTCACTGAAAGGCTGGTCCCCTTTAACCCTTCAATAACAGCAAAGCAGGGAACTAAAAAGAACTCTGAAGACAACCCATTAAAACTTGGTTAGTTGAAAAACTATCTGCCACTGGTAAAGGTTCGCACTACATGTAAGACCTTAGAATGCTTCCTAATCAGTCATCACTGCTAATGAACATCATCTTCCCCAGACTATCCTTGCAGACACCCCTATCCTTCAAAACTCTATACTCCAGAATCACAAAATGATCAGCATAAACCATAAAACACTCTTTAAATCTAGGGATTTAAAATCCCTAAATAGGGAATCCTTCCTAAAACAAGGAACACTTAGAAATGCATACTTTAAATGTGTCCTGTCTGACTGAAATAACTCTGTCTGACTGAAATGCCTTCCATCCTCTGTCCCCACCTTTTTACCCTGCATCTTTACCATGCAAAGCAAGATCCTGCTCTTGGTTCTTTCAGTCCCAGACTTAAGACCCCAGTCTTTTCTGCTGGGCCAAGTTGATTTCCTCTCCCAGAAAATATAATCACATCTCAGTTCAACACATTCATGCCTCCTGCTTTATCCTGCTGCAGGCCTGTTCCAGCCTTCCAATATGGGAAGGCAGACTGCAAAACTGGTTCTAATCCTGCAGTGGAGGCTGTAAGCAGACCAGGCTAGAGAGCCACAACTGCTATCAGGTACCGCAGACAATGACGGCTGACCGCATGCATGAAGACACTTACCCTGCAGCTCAGGTGAACACCCACATGCAGAGAAAGGCAGGAGCTATCACACTAGAGTGCCATACTGGCATGATCCCAGTACCCGCAATTTGGGACTCTGGCATAACAGCGTAACTGCAGTGCTTTGAACTAGTCCTGCAGAACACTCCAGTATTCCCTGCATGTAGGCATGTGTGCACATATGCAGGGACAGTAACTCAGTGATTCCTGACCTACAATGATAATAAATCATCTCCCATACACGAGCAGCTACTGACAAGCTATCAAAAAACGACTCCTGGATTTGATGGCAAATGCCCACTAGAATTTGCAGCAATTACAGTTCTGGAGTTTAAATGGAACACTCAAAGCATCTAAAATTCTTTGCTTATCACAGACTCAAAGAATGGTTTAGGTTGGAAAGGACCTTAAAGATTGTCCAGTTCCAACCCCCTGCCATGGGCAGGGACACCTTCCACTAGACCAGGCTGCTCCAAGCTCCGTCCAACCTGGCCTTGAACACTGCCAGGGATGGGGCAGCCACAGCTTCTCTGGGTAACCTGTGCCAGTGCCTCACCACCCTCACAGGGAAGAACTTCTGCCTAAGAGCTCATCTCAGTCTCCCCTGTGTCAGGTTAAAGCCATTCCCCCTTGTCCTGTCCCTAGAGACCCTTGTCAAAAGCCTCTCTCCAGGTTTCTTGTAGCCCCTTTAGTCACTGGAAGCTGCTCTAAGGTCTCCCTGGAGCCTTCTCTTCTCCAGGCTGAACAAGCCCAGCTCTCTCAGCCTGGCTCCAGAGAAGAGCTGCTCCAGCCCTCAGAGTATCTTCATGGCCTCCTCAGGACTCACTTAAGCAGGTCCTCATCCCCCTTGCGTTCGAGACCTCACACATCCTGCCAGATAGACTTTTCTGGGGTGCTAGACAGCAAGTTTCCACTCGGTAAAACTCTTTCATTTTGCTAAATCTCACCTCCTTAAATAAAGGCTCTATTCTAAACCTCTTTCAGAGGCCAGAGCTGGGAAAATATCCAATGTAAACAGAAAGTAAAGAGCTGTTGTTTAGTATTCTGAACCAGGCTGGCTAGTGGCCAGCTATAATATAAACATTAGAGATCATGAAGCTCCTGTAACCATCATCTTTATTTCCACCCAGGTATGTTTACCAGGCTTGTTAATATATACAGTGTGGCAACCATCTTCCCACGCAGCTGGGACTGGAGCACATTAAGAGAAAAATTGGATAGTGGATACAGGGTACAGGAGTTGCAAACCAAATGATTATCAATACATTATAAAGTTTTATGAACAAGTAATTTGTGTCTCCACCAAGAAAAAAAAATCCCCCTAAAGCCTACTTCAGAGCAAACTGTGAAACTGCCAAGAAGAGTCAGTTAAGTGATGTTTAAACTTGCAGGTTTTGGATGGAGATTATATATTTAAAAGGCAGAAGCAGGCTTTTTACATCTATTCTGCAAAGAGTTGTTTGTTTTAGAATAAAGTCACAGCAGCTCAGGAGCTTTAAACCCATTTTTGCCACAAAATCCTTTGGGCGAGAAATAAATTGCTTTTTTTTCCTTTTTTTTTTTCCCCCCTCACTTATTAAAGAAATCAATAAAGCAGCATCCTGACACTCATGTTTCCATGCTCACACACACAATTCAGGAAACTAGTCCTACATTTCTTTGCCAAAAGGTGCTCCCTACATTAGTAGGGAATATGCATAATTACACTGTAATCCTGTGAGTGATGCAATAAACTGAAAGTTTCCCTGAACTTTGTTAAAATGACAGATCTGCGTTCTGGTGAAAGAAACAAACTGCCCAGGAAAAATGCTCTACATTTCTTACTACACTTGTCTCAAAAAACAACTTGCTTTCAAATTGCTGCCAATCCTCAAAAACGGTGTGATCTTCAATGCAGACAGATGTCCTTGTCAGGAACAGAGATGCGGGCAACCCAAAGTGTGAGGCACAGCAGTGGAATTAAGAAAACGGATATAAAAAGTTCCTTGTGTGCCTCTTGACACAGATGACTTCCAGACTGCATTTGCCCGTCTTATTTCTAACAGCTGTTCCAAAGGCCCAATTTAGCTTTCCTCAGAAAAAGTAGTAACAAGTAACTTGCTACTTATTAAACAATTTCCTCCTTTTTCACCTTCTTAAAATTTATACAGTTTATCATTTGCCTAGCAACAATGAAGCTTCCAGAAAGAGAAACCTCACCACACTCAAAGTTGTTACTATTAAATTTTAATTAGAATGATGTTATGTCAAGCAATTATACTGGTTACATTATGCAATATTACATAAACATGCCATGATTTTTTTTCAACAACCAAAGTGTCTCTTTTTTTTAAATGGCTCTAACATGATCTTCTTTCCAACCATATTAAAAACATATGAATTTTTAGAAAGAGAGAGATGCTGGCTTAATTCATTATTTTTCCTTTAATTTTGTCCCTTCCCTTTTGCACATAAAGTTATCATCAAACCAGTAACTGCAGATTTGATATATTGAACTTTAATTCAAGAACAAACATACTGCAAACAAGTAGAGGAAAAAAAGCACATTAATTGAACATGAAAAGATAATTTGCAGACAACAAAGGTATTTACTAAAGCAGTTTCTGGGTTTTGCATTACTGAAATTCAGGAAGCCAGGAAGGTGTTTTGTTTTGTTTTAAATAATTACTAAAGGGTTATTCACATCATATAACACGAAGGATGTATCTGCACAAAGTGACAGTGGCACTCAGACCAAGGTATTCTGTCTACTACACACAAACCCCAAGAGGGAAACATTACATTCACAAAATGGCTGTAAACTGAAACTTGCATCTGTCCTGCTCTTGGATCCAAAAGACTGGAAAAGCTCCTGTCAGCTCATGGCATCAAAACTCATTGCTCCCTCCTGCTATGTGTTGTGCGCTTCCCATGCTCACCATGGTGGACAGGAGATACTTGGGGTAAGCAGCCCAGCAGAAGCAGCTCTGTGGCTCTGTGGGATAATCTGCAGCCCATCTTATTCTTCTGCCCTGTGCTGCTTACTTACTGTGCTTTCTTCAGGTGAAAAAGGCGGGAACCCACACAACTAGGAGGAGGTAGTGGCCAAGATCCAAGTTGAGGGAATGCAGAAAGCACCTTTGCAAAAGTTGCACAATAGTTTGCAAAGCCATCTTGCAAAACTAATTGTTTTTTTTCCCTCCCCCAAACTGTTCCACAATCTGATGCAACACAGAAAGAAACAAGATTTTAGGCCAGAAACCTGAATTTTGGCACAAAGGGAAGAGAGAATCTGCCCCCTCTCTCCGTATGTAAGCAGAAAGGAGGAAAAATCTTGAAGCCCTTCCCCCATCTGCCTCCTCATCACAGTGATAAGCATCTACCACCTAGAGAGCTGTAACTAACTAGTAAGGTCTGATTAAGATGCTTTATAAAACATAATAAGCCATGAGATAGTATAAGTATGTATGAAATACCTTGCGAGCGACTAGCAATAATGGCTGAGGTATTCATAACTGTCTGTGTGATTTCAACACCTTCCAGTAAAACCAATACTATGTGTGTCTCAAGCAATACTCCTTCCCAGAAACCCCTTTTCCTCCTCCGGATACAAAAGACTTGGGCAGGATTCTTTTTTTTTTTTTTTTTGCACAACATTTTAAAATTGCTTGAACACCTTAGGACATGCAAGAAGGATGATAAATGTTTAACACCATCACCACTACATTTATACCTTAATCTTGTACCTGTGTTTGAGTTTTGAAAAAGTTTGGATTTGGGTCACCCCACCAAAGATGACAAATAAAATTCCTTATCAACTTAGCTTGGGAAACTTTGCTCCAGTTGAAACTGCAAATATCTGAAAGCACGGTTGCATTATTGCACATGCATAATTGTACTTCAAAACTTGACAGAATGAAGAAAATGTGCACAAAGTGACTGAAAGGGGAACTTGGAGAACAGAACAAAGTACAAAAACTTACAAGGACTGTAAACCGCTCAACCCTCTGATGGCCTCATTAGGTACAGTCTTCAGCTGATTGTTCTGTAGGGTTCTGTAAAAATCCACTGCGTTAGTAAAGTGCAATTTGACAATAATCTTTACCAACAGTAAAAGTGGCAGACGAGCCCATGGTCCTGTTATGGCTTCACAAATTTCTAGCATACATAAAAACACGTAGAATTATCAAGCCCAGATACCCAAAGGCAAGGATGAAACAACAAAATCGTCTATTTCAGTTTTATTTACATCCCATTCATTAACTGCATGAATTTGCAGGGAACAAGCCTCTGACATAATACTCTGAAATTCCCCTGGGAGTTCAGTGGGGAGGCTGAACAACTTAACGCTGCTACAAATTTGCTACAATGCATGATATTTTACCGTTTTCTTGTGAAATCATCCTATACATGCTACGAAATACACAAACCTCTAATTTTTTCTTAAAGCCACATCAATACACAATGCATTAACAATCTAATTTACAAAGTGAGTTCACAACAAAGCACCTCTGGGCACAACATGAAAAAGACACAGAATGAAATCAGAGCCAAACTGAATTAAGTTATACTGGGGTTTCATAAGAAGTTCTCTTACGGGACAACATATTATTACATGATGAGTTCTTTTATAAAGAGAATTTAAATAACTGAGATCTCACACATTATAAAACCTTCCTAGATTTTGGTGCATACTGGGATAAAAATGCAAGTGGACAAGTAAGTTAACTGTTAATTAATAGCCACATGCCCAGTGTTTCAAGAACTGCTAGAACCTCAGGCACCTTTAGGACTGAGTATCCTGATGAAGACGCCTTCAAGAACCTTGACGCTCTGCATTCAACTCACAAAATATCACATTTAGTAGTTTTGCAGATGGGCAGTTTCCTAATCTGTACCCTGCTTAAGCTGTCTGTTTATAGTTCTTTCTTTACAACTTCAGGGTCCTTTTCCACTACTGATTTTTTTTTAATATCTGCTGAATAAACTATCCATTACCCTACTAGCCACTGGAAATATTTATATCAGCATAAATGCTACAACTGCTACATACAGGTTTTTAGAACCACAAGCAACAGAAAGCTCTTTTTATCCTTAGCTATGGAAAAACAGTTGAAATGAATATTCTTGTCTCAGAAAGGAAAACAAGATATGGGAAACAGGGCACACAGCTGTTTGGGGTTTTCTTTTTCAACTGAAACTTTTTTTCTAATAGTAATTCATTTCACTCAAAGCACCAAACTCTAGAAATTATTTCTATCACCATTAAAGGTCAAACAGAGTTTTAAATAACTGTAAGTACTAGTACTACCTGATAATGTTGGGGCATCTGATAGAGTAAGCTGAAGGGGTGGAAGAAAACAAAAATCTTTAGGTGGCTTTTTAGGATTTTTCATTCTTAGGATTATTCTACAAGATATACTTCAGAAGCAAGTAAGTGTTATAATTAAACACAGTAATTACGCTTTAGTCAGGTTCACCACTGTTCATCATCACTACTGTTTATCATCACCACTTATAACAGGCTTTGTAATATAAAAAATAAAGTAGAAGAGCTAAAATGGGACAGGGAGAGCAAAGATTTCCTCCAGCCTACCAGTAAACAGGCTGGCTGTGCACTAAGAAAGCATACGCTAGCTATTAAGCTTTAAAACCCAATTACTTACAGAACTTTGAGTTCTTTCAACCCAGACAACGCCTTTGGATGGATAAAAGAAAGGTCATTGCCAGCCAGTCGCCTGGAAAAAAATTGCAATAATAATTTCAGTCATATAATAAAGCACTTGTACAACCATCTAAGAAGGAAAAATCACAGATACATCAAATGTTGCAAGCAGTTATGCATTCTGTGTTCAATTATGCCATATTCATGACCTTCCAAGTTGGCAACAGTTACTTCAGTCATTGCACATTTTTACCTACAAGAACACATTACTCAGCCTCATGGATATATTCTGCAAACACGCTAGAAAAAGCACAGCCCAGAATGATAAAACAATCTTCTTATGACACTGGGTTTGAAAAGCGCATTTACCAACTATTAACACAATCCCCTGGCTTTCAGCATTGATTTGCTGAAAGCCATGCTCTGGTACCCACGTGGTTTTAATCTATACAGCAGTTTCTAAAGAAAGTTAATGCAGTTAAGTAAAAATAACTAGCTGCTATCATGAAACAGGGAAAAGTTTCTGTGAGAATCCCAAATGTGAAGATGATATTTGCAAGCAGGCAGTATGTTCACAGTGCTGACAACTGACAGGATGCCTGCTGACATTACCAAGACATAATCTTGATAATATTTCATCTTTTGGGTCAGCTGTTTGGACAGACATTTCAGGAAAGAAAACTCCTTTGGGGGAGGGAGAGAGGGAACAGGATCCTCAGCTGTATTCTCTCTCAAGATGTGGCTGGTTTCATACTTAGGACTTCAGACACTAACATAAAGTAAATTGTGAAAACCACCATGATATTAAAAGCAATAAATATAGGAGATTCTGCAGAAGACAAAGCAGGAAAGCAGAAACAGCAGCCAAAACAGCTGCTTTCAAAGAGCTTGCTCCCCCTTCCCCCATGTCCTGACAAGCAGACCCTGTGTGGTCCAGCCTTCGTTGAGTTGCTAATAGTTGTGACACGAGGTATTTTATTAAGGATAAAAGACAGTGATGCAGAACACCTGGTAATCTGTAGCTGCCAAAGATGCCATCATTGCAGCCAAAGTATTTGCTTTCAGACTTGATTTCACATCCAAGCTAAGGAAAAGAGATGTTATGGAGAAGGTTGTACAATGAAATCACCCAGTGGAAACACTATGTACAAGGCACTATGTGTTAATAATTAAACAACAGTCAGTGTGCTTTAACAAAGGCAACAGAATATCAAAACCCACCTCTGCTGTTGCAGGGTACTCTGAAGCAAACCAGCCACAGTAAGGGGAAAGTATTGTTTGAAAGAGGCAGAAGAAGGAAATAACAAGACCATCATCTAAAGCACCAGCTTGCCAGAACATGACAACATTATTATGTTTTCATCTTAGCCTCTGTTTCTAACTGCATAAAAGAGATTACCCAAATTATTTTGTGCCCACATAAATCTGCTCGCAACAGAATTGGTGACTTCATAAAATGCTGCCTGATAGAGAGGATGCTAGTTACGTTTATCAAATGCATTTGACAAAGATAGATGGTTTCATTTACAAACCAAGACAGAAGAGGATGGCTTCTCATTAACAGGAAGGTGACTATAGCAGCAGATACTATCTGATTTTAGAAAAGTGTTTGTTAAAGCAGGCCTTGGTATTTGTTTAGTCTTTCTATTTTCATGCACACCCTAACTGCCATAGCTATGGCTCTGACATCCTTACAAGCATGCTTAAATCTCAACTTCTCCTGCCTGAAGAAGCGGAGATCTCCGGACTGCTGAGAAAGGCTTGTCTGTGTGGCTTGTGTGTAACCAAAGAGAAATCACAAGCAAAATAAAAAGAATCAATGTAATTTATTCTTGAAATCTCCTGTCTGCAAACAACCCAAGACTCTTGGTTGATATTCAAGGATCACCTGCTACAAGCTCAGGAGTGCTGCATCCCAACCAGAAGGAAGTGCAGCAGGAGGGCCAGGAGACCTCCTTGGATGGATAAGGAGCTCCTGAGGAAAATTCAAATGAAAAAAGAGGCTTATGATAAGTGGAAGCAAGTACAGGTGGCCTGGGAAGAGTACAGGGATGTTGTCCGGGAAGCTAGGGACCAGCTTAGGAAAGCTAAGGCCCAGTTAGAATTAAACTTGGCTAAGGATGTTAAGAATAACAGGAAGGGATTCACAGGTACATAGCAAATAAAAAAACAGAATAGGGAGAACGTAGGCCCCCTCCGGAAGCTCTCAGGAGAACTGGCTATGCAGGATTTGGAGAAGGCTGAGGTTCTGAATGACTTCTTTGCCTTGGTCTTCACTGGCAAAGGCTCTGACCGCACCACCCAAGTCTTGGAAGGTAGACGCGGGGATTGTGAGAATGAAGACCTTGTGAGCCCACTGTAGGAGAGGAGCTGGTTCGAGACCATCTTAAAAATCTGAACATGCACAAGTCCATGGGTCCTGATGAGATCCATCCGCGGGTCCTGAAGGAGCTGGCGAATGAAGTTGCTAAGCCACTGGCCATCATATTTGAAAAATCATGGCAGTCAGGTAAAGTTCCCGATGACTGGAAAAAGGGAAATATAACCCCCATTTTCAAGAAGGGGAAAACGGATGACCCGGGGAACTACAGACCAGTCAGTCTCACCGCCGGTGCTTGGTGACAGCCAGCATGGCTTCACTAAGGGGAAATCCTGCCTGACCAATTTGGTGGCCTTCTATGATGGGGCTACAAAACTGATGGACAGGGGTAGAGCAGTTGATGTCATCTACCTGGACTTGTGCAAAGCGTTTGACACTGTCCCACACAACATCCTTGTCTCTAAATTGGAGAGACATCAATTTGATGGATGGACCACTCGGTGGCTAAAGAACTGGCTGGATGGCCGCACGCAAAGAGTTGTGGTCAATGGCTCAATGTCCGGCTGGAGACCAGTAATGAGTGGTGTCCCTCAGGGATTGGTGTTGGGACCGGTCTTGTTCAACATCTCTGTCAGTGACATGGACAGTGGGATTGAGTGTGCCCTCAGCAAGTTTGCCGATGACACCAAGCTGTGTGGTTCAGTTGATACGCTGGAGGGAAGGAATGCCATCCAGAGGGACCTTGACACACTTGTGAGTTGGGCTGATGCCAACCTCATGAAGTTGAACCATGACAAGTGCAAGGTCCTACACCTGGGTGGGAGCAATCCCAGGCACAGCTACAGGTTGGGCAGAGAAGAGATTCAGAGCAGCCCTGCGGAGAAGGACTTGGGGGTGTTGGTTGATGAGAAAATGAACATGAGCTGGCTTCAGTGTGCACTTACAGCCCAGAAAGCCAACCGTATCCTGGGCTGCATCAAAAGGAGCGTGACCAGCAGGTCGAAGGAGGTGATCCTGCCCCTCTACTCTGCTCTTGTGAGACCTCACCTGAAGTATTGTGTGCAGTTCTGGTGTCCTCAACATAAAAAGGACATGGAACTGTTGGAACAAGTGCAGAGGAGGGCCACGAGGACGATCAGGGGACTGGAGCACCTCTTGTATGAAGACAGGCTAAAAGTTGGGGCTGTTCAGTGTGGAGAAGAGAAGGCTGTGTGGAGACCTCATAGCAGCCTTCCAGTATCTGAAGGGGGCCTATAGGGATACTGGGGAGGGACTCTTCATTAGGGACTGTAGTGATAGAACAAGGAGTAACGGTTTAAAACTTAAACAGGGGAAGTTTAGATTGTATATGAGGAGGAAATTCTTTCCTGTTAGGGTGGTGAGGCACTGGAATGGGTTGCCCAGGGAGGTTGTGAATGCTCCATCCCTGGCAGTGTTCAAGACCAGGTTGGACGAGGCCTTGGGTGATATGATTTAGCGTAAGGTGTCCCGGTGTTGGAACTAGATGATCTTAAGGTCCTTTCCAACCCTAATTATTCTATGATTCTATGAACCTCAGGATTTCAGAGCTGTGGCATCATTTTTCAAATACCTGGCATTTTTAACATGAACAAAAAATTCCAGATGGCAACTAAACACTCCCCTAAATTCGCTTTATTGTCAGAAGCTGCCTAAATCAACTGTATTAACTTTTTCGGGGGGGGTGTGGGGGGTGTGAAAGGAAGTTTGCAGTATTTAATTTTTTATTAAAATTAATTTTTTTTTCTATCAATTTCTTAAGAATTTCACTGTAAGCAGAAAGAAGTATTGATGAACCATGCTGGGTCTCTACACCAGAGAGCCAGTGATCTAGAAAACACATGTTTATTTTTTAAAGTGTTCAAAACATCAAAATAGAAATCCTTAAATCAAGCAAAATTTAGCTCAGGTTATTGCATTGAGTTATTTTGGCACTCTAGTTGATGTTGATCCTACCTACCATACCATTCAAGATGCAGCAGCTCTGCTCTGCCTGCAGCTCTGCTGAGGTTCCCTGTTAATTGGGATGGTGTGTGGATCATCAGGCATCTGCTGTAACTTCCCCACCACCAGAAGAGGCTGGGGATTATGATTTGTTTGAAAAAAGCTAAACTAGATCCAGTTGAATAGCCTCCCCCACCCTCACTGAGTGTCACTGACACAACCTACAGAGCACTGGAAACAAAATACAGCTGAGCCGGAGCAAGGCTTGCGTGACTTCAAATAGCAAGACTTCACCTACCTCAAGGCAGCTCCTGTTTATTCAGCTTTTTTGCAACCAACCAACAGAAAAAAAACCCTCTTGCAATCCATTACATTTCCGCTTCTCCTCCATCTGGCAACCTTCCAGGAAACAGGATACAACTAGCCAAGTGTGCAAAGGCTTTACTAATCAGTTTACCAAATATACATTTATCATTCACATCCTAGCCTTGGGGAGCATGGCTGCTCGTCAGATTTCAACTGCAGTTCTTCACCAGGCAAAGACCAACATGCATGCAGCAGCTGAGAGGATGGAATGATTTCTCTTTACATAACCAGGCTCATTTTAAAGAGAGAAATGAAAAATTAATGGAATATCATATAGCACATGTACAGCATATAAATTAAGACACCACTGAAATCACCCAGCCAGGTTTTCCATGTTACCTCCTTTCAGCATGTCTCAAAACCAGTCACGTTCAGATTTTCAATCTGAACATTTAGCATGTTCAGACTGAATGTTTAAATGTTTAAATATTTAAAAAAGCACCTCCAAACAGGAGATTTAGGTTAGATATAAGAAAGAAACTATTTACTGTGAGAGTGGTGAGGCACTGGAACAAACTGCCCAAAGAAGTGGTGAATGCCCCATGCTGGAAGTGTTCAGGGACAGGTTGGATGGGGCCTAAGAGCAACCTGGCCTAGTGAAAGGTGTCCCTGCCCATGGCAAGGCATTAGAACTAGACACTCTTAAGGTCTCTTCCAACCCAAACCATTCTGTGATTCTTTCTCTCACACACATGGTAAATTTGCTAAGGAAAATCACAATTTTACCAAGGCCCAACTCCAGCACAAAAGAAAGGAAGCAACCTTCATCTCCTTGCAGCAAGACTCACTCTAAACTGCTTGGAATCAACCCTGGGAACCTCTTCTTCATTGGGAGACAACTTCACACTGCTACAAAGTGGCACCTGAAAGCAGCCCTACATTCACACTACCCAGAGCAGAATACCCATCCTTCCCTTCATTTTGAGTGGAAACAATCTCAGACACCTTGTCTGAAAGCCCGTCTATTGTTACTGAGTCAAGGTGCATCACTGTTAGTTAAGAGATCTTTCTCCAAAAGCCAGAGGACTATACAACAGATTCATTCATCGAGACAGTAAAGTCTTAATTTAATAAACTATTGTAAAGTGCCCTGTTATGCTGTAGGCCACTCTCAAGGCACACAGACACAGCAGCAGGCATCATCTGCCACGGAGCATGTGCGTACCACACTGACCAAGAGTTTCCCTGCTAACTCAGTTACACCTCCCTTTGTTTGCAAACTCTGACCAGGACGCGGGTATCCTGCATTAGTTCATGTGAGTTACAACTTCAAGGTTTCTGCAGTGGAATCACAGTTGTAATGTGTGACCACATTTAGGTATCTTTCTTCTAGGTTGGCAATATCCTTGTAACTGCTTAGTATTGAACACTGTAGTCCTCTATTTCTGCTTTGAAAAATAAAAATTTAGTGTTTTAATGGAACAAAATCTCTGTAAATTTGGATAAATTCAATTAGACATAAGCAATTTCAGCATAGCAGGATAATAGAGTAGAACATAAGGAGGACAAAATACTTCTTCTATCCCGTCACATACAGGTACCCTCTAATCATTAGTTTCAGTGACACAGTAAATGACCTCCAGATGTAGAAGACACTTTGGTGCTATTACAGAAATGCAGATACAATCTGGCTGGGGGAATAATCTTCCATGGTATCTCATTCCCAGAGTACACAGCAAGTACAGCACCTTGCAATGAAACTCATCTGAAAGCAGCAGGCTGCTTTCTGTCTTGGGAAATTAAAACTTCTGCAATTATGAATCTGGCAACCTGGCTGCATCTTAACCAAGCCAAATTAATCACTGGTGTCACTCCAAAATCAGGCAGGATGTTCCAGGTATACATTTTTGTCTGTAACAATTAAAACCATCACTTTTCATTTTGACAGGATGCAATACAAACTTCTTGGAAACCTCTCTGCTGGTCTTGCATCCCAGGGGGTGGTGAACCTCAGGTTATTTGAGCAAAGAATTAGGTATTCTTCTGTCCTTCTGAAGATCTTGTGCAAGTAACGTGTTTTACTATGGGCTCCTTTCTTCCTCTTTGTGGTATTCTGGGATCCTCCTAACCTTATCTGCCCATCCTATCTCTGATCACAACACATTCGTACTTTTTCCATTCAGCACCTGTAATCTTACTGCCTCACTGAAAATTCCAATAGTGAAAAAGACTGCAGTCCCAATGTGATATAAATCACCTGATTTATTATTTTTATTTCTCCATTAGCTGCTTCCTGGTAAGACTCAAGACTCTTACTTCAGGACCTAGTCAAGGCCGAACCTTTCATAGCTCTTATAAACCATTCACCACTGCCCCTCTGTCCACTCAACTTTTAGCTTCAACCTACTTATTTTCATCCCATTGGAAAACATTCCACTGCTTCCCCACTTGCACTTTTGCAATTTCTTTACTTCCTTGCTCTCTTACATCAAACTGTTCTGCCATCCTCACATGCCTGTCCCCAACATCAATGTATTCAGGAGTAACCTTTGAAAACACCTCATAAACACACCTGTTGATTATCATGGATTAAATTTTCTCAAACCTAAGAAAAGAGCTTCAGGTTACACCTATTCCAGAGAAGCAGCTGCTTCAGAACAGAATTCAGTTTTCTTAACAGATGACACATAGTTATATGCTACATTTTGTTCATCAAGGCTTGAACTTTCACATAAGAGGTACAGCTGCTTGCAGGAAACTACCAGGGGCTCTCTGCAGGCCCAAGGCCTGTTGTGCAGCCAGCTCCCACCCAAGCTGGCCAGCTGCAGAAGGGGACGGGCTGGTAAATGAAAGCCCTACCACTACTTTGCTTATCTGTGATTAGCAAACAACCCCTTTGGGACTTCTGTCAGCTGCAGCTTGCTGCACTGCTGTGAAGCCAATCAATAACCTCCAGATTACTCCCAATTCTTCCACGCTGATTTAACATAACTCAATGGATGCTTTATTCTGCTGCTGCTAATGGAAAATGCATTTGTCCCCTTCTCCTTTTCTTATTGTAGTTTCAGTATTATACAACCTCAACCCCTAAAGTCATGAGTATGTAAGCCAAGACACATCAGGACTGAGAAACAAAGCCTGTAGCTACAACTAGCACTGAAACTGCACTAACTCCATTCAGCTGAGTAGGCACTTCTCATCCTCAGCCTTCCCTCCCCACAGTATTTACAGCTTTCTCAAAGTTACATTGAACTTCAAGGTAACAGCTTGTTTTCAAAATGTGTTCCTGGTCTAAAACTTCAACATGTGCAAGCAAACTAAACCGAGTGAAAGAAATCTCAAGCTTGACCAGACGTTCTTCTGTTAAATTGTCAACAAAAGTCACCAGCACCCACTGCAGGACAAAATACGGCTCTATGACATTGCTTTTCGTGGACTATCAAAGAGTATCTGTTACTGTATTTATTTTTTTTTTTTTACTTAACAGGAAAGTAAGTTATGATGGATTTTGAAGAAAGCAAGCATTCCCATCCACGTAAAATATGCTCTATCATTCAATTCACAGGAATTATCTGTGTTTTGATAAGACCTCCTTGAAGCAGAGCCCACAGGCTACAACACATATGCACTGAAGGAAATATATAATAACGTAAACGAATTATTATACAACATGAGCTCTTAAAGCAACCTGCTCCCATAGTCTCAGTTACTATTTTCCATGGGGAAAAAAAAAAAAAGGTTTTCACAAATCTGCTAAGATACCCATGTCTTAAATATAACCAGTACTGTGTAGTCTGGAAAACTGGCAACAAGTCTACAGCATGACAAGTTGCTGCCATGAGCAACTCTGATTCCTCTGGCCACCAAATCAGAATACATTTTATAAAATGCACCTTCTCCTCTTCAATTGCCTTTGTGGTTCTTGTACTCTGTCATGATAACCTTTCCTTTGCTCTACCATAGGCCAGATAGACCTTTCTCTCGATAAGTTATCTCAAGGCACCTGCATATGCTGATACAGGTTCTGCCACTCTGGATTTTTAGTTCCCTCTAATTTCTCACTGCCTGAATAGCCATCGTTACAAACACCATTTTGTTTACTTGAGAACATATGTCCCTGTTCCTCACCACGATGATCAAACTTAAACACTTCAGTGGCAGAGTATGGGGAAGTAGGTGGTTTGCTGGATTTTATTTCTTCTTCCTGTCCCCTCAAAAAGTCATGTCTAATGTTAAACTTTTTGCTGTGGATGCTAAGGGATCGGGGGCAGTCAGCTGTGCTATGGGAATGACTTCCATAGCGGTGGGCTGGCTGCTGAGAAACCAGAGGGGAATTTGTAGTTGACAGCTGCGGTTTGGAGGATTCTGACGCTCCAAGAGGGATCTGTGGATTAGATACCAACTTCATCACGGGCCAGCACAGAGAGAGAACTGACAGGAGCTTTTTCAGGATCAACACGCTCCTTCCTAACTAGAAACGTATTTCACTTACCTTGTCTGAAAGCAGAGATAATGAAAGTAACTGAGCTCAGTTTTGATGAACTGGGATACAAAAACTGAATCAACTACAGGTTTGTGCTTTTAGCAAAAACAGTGATATTTGGAAGCTCAGAAGGTTTCCCAGATCACGAAATATGTTAATGGTTACACATGAGTAAAAAAAATGATTGTTGAGATAGTAAATTCTCAACATTGCTTTGATCTGTCCATACGGCATGTCTCTTGCCCTGACATTTATTGCTTTCCAGGCTCGGGATCTCTTGAATGACCATGCAGTTAGCAAGTGCAAAATGTGGAAGTATAAGTCTACATATATTTGGCAATTAACCTTCTGTTACAAGTTCTCTAACCCCTTCAGATACATACAGAGTGAATACAAGACCCTGGATTTGTAGAAACCTTCACACCAAATGACTTGGAGGAATGGGAGTACTTTTCAATATGATTTTTTTGTTTCAGATTGAGGTCAACTGTTACCTTTCTCTCCGCTCAAAAAAAGGCAAATATTTTATCAGAATCATCTGGAGTTTTACTTTTACACAGGAAGAGCAGGAAAAGAACTTTCCATGAGTACTGCTTACTGCTTCTGGGCCAGGATAAGACCTGCCAATGCTAATTAGGCAAGAGTATTTGAGTACTCAAAAAAAAAAAATATACCAAAATACAACCACCCAAGAGGAGGAGACGAAAGAAGGGAAAATAATTACTTTATTCCTCACTATGTCTTCTTACAGTAGCACAGTGTCATACCAGAGCACTATAATGACAGAAATGCACTCTGTTTTCTCAGAGCACAGGGATAATGCATTTACCTCCACATACAGGATTTGCTTTTAGTGCTTTTCTGTCTAACCCTCTGAGCTTGTTGCAGAGCTACATGTGACTCTTGCTGAGGATTGAGCCTAGAACTGGCTTCTTACTCACTGGCACACGCACATCTTTTGTCACACGCTCCAATTCCTTAGAGCAAAAGGAGGAGGTAGATGCACAGCAGAAGCACTGTTTGGGGGACTCTACCTGGAGAGACCCAGCCTGAGAGTTTTGGAGGCTACCAGAAGTTCCTTATCTGGTTTATACATTCATACAGCCCCAAACTGGCAGCTCAGGCAGCATAATAAATTCAGGCTTGTAAGACGGGTCTGGAAGCTTAACACCTCAAAGTTCAGCCTCCAGGCCATTTAGCTAAGCCAGCATCTGTGTGCATGCACATGTCAAAGTAATGCTGAGCACTGAAACTCAAAGACGACAGATAAGTAAAAAGTGTAATTTTCCTCTAAAAGTCCTTGCTGCAGAATAACCAGTCTTGGGATCCTCATACACAACAATGCCAGCTTTTGCAATGAACGTGTAGAAACAGAAACTGGAAAGAAACTTCCTCATCTTTCAAAAACAATGGGATTTACTCAAGCTACTAGTATTTGTCCTCACAAACAGGAAAAATATGCAACTGTTAAGCACAGCAAGACCCTTCCAAACTACAGAAATATCGTTCTTCTATCAGCAGGATCAAAACTCATCCAGAATCAAACTGATTTAGGACTCACGCAGATAAGAAAACATTAATTAAACGCAGGTTAGCCAGCATGTTTTTAAACATCATTTAGCATCTACTGTAGACCAAGTAAACGATGTTTAAAAATATCTTAGCTGACTGTGGTTAACTCTACTTGGGAGTCTTTGCCTAAAGGTTTGTCTTGACTAGAATCTGAAGATGCAAGTTACAACACGCCGACGTGCTTTCTACTGCTCTGGCACGCACGAGGCAGCAAATGTTTCTAATGCATGCTAGCTGGTCAAGTCAAAGCTTAGGCTACTTGCTACCACACGTGAAACCTACACCTTGCTTTTTCTTCATTAGAACTTCACATCTTGGAATTCAAGTTGCAGCAACTGAGGAAATTACCTCCTCCAGCTGTTCAAATATTTGGAGCTGGTAGATGGATGAAGGGTACTCATCGGCTTCCAACCCAAAGTCAGACGGCTATTTCTGAAATGCCAACAGAGGACATCTACCAAAGCAGCCGTAGAGAGCTCTTGGTTCGTCCCCCAGTCTCTGCTGGAAGGGCTGAATGGACAGGTACAGGGTGGTAACATCTCAAATCATACCACCTAGTTGCACAAGAGGATATTTAACCACAGCCTCAGTTCCCACATGCCAGCTAACACGAGGCACCAGGACAGCTTTTCTTGTGAAGATTCGTCCTTATCTTTTCTACTCAAAACAAGTCCTTTACGTCCAGCTTCCCACTACAAATCCTGGGACTACTCATACTTAATAAAGGGAGAGGAACGGCATCATCTCATCAACACTGACACACTACCTTGAAAATAGTATTTTAAAAGACCCAAGACTAATGGACAAAAAACATCCTTCCTCCAAATGCTCCACCAGCCAGGTGAGGAAAGACACTGCCTCCCAAACTAACAGCTCGGCCTTGGTGGCCTTGGCATTACTCCAAGACATGTCTTATTCATAAAACCAAAGTAATAAAAAAGACAGACACTCCCCATCCCCCCCCCCAGGATAATACAACTTGGTGCTGATGCAGAAATTAGAAGGAAGGGGACCATCTAAATTACACACCGAAATAGATACAACAAAAGCAAGCAGCTGTGACATTTCAGCCAGGCGGTCATCTTCAGCTGCAGTCAAGAGGAAAAATAACTCTAGACATTTCCCTTGCAGATACTTCCTGATTACAACCTTATGGCAAAACCACCTCATTTTCACTGCCAGAATGCATTTTAATTAATCCTTATGTCCTTAAAATATACTTTGTCAATGAAAAGCCATGATCAGAGACTCTGGCTGGGGAAGGGGGACTTGAAATGTTTAAGCAAGGCCTCTTAGTGCTGTAATCAGCACAGATTTTATTAAATAGTTGAGCAAATATGCAGTTGCACTCTTTCTTTCCCTGAAAAATTAGTTGCGTGTGTGCAGTCTCTCGCTGCTTTTTCATCTCTCAAAAAACAGACTAGCATTGTCTTTCAGAAAAGAAGAAATTTTTATTGATCTCAATCTTCCTTTTATCACTTTATTTCCCTATTTTCACCAGCCATTAAATAAAAACCTCAATAAAGTGTCACAGAATGAAGACTGTTACATACTGTGTATGAACAAAAGCCAGAAACACAGACCTTGGCATCAGCACACATCTGGAAGATAATAGAGCACTGCTGGCTCTTCAGTGATTTCAGCTTCAGTGCTTGTGCTTTCAGGAGGGACTGTTTTCCTTGCAGTATTACTGGGCATGATATGATCACCACACCAGTCAGAGAGCACAGCATCCTCCCTAACCCTTACTGGAGAAGGTCAGAGCCCCGCCTTGAGGATGACTCGTTGGGAGGTGACCAGCACTCCCCTTCACACAACCACGTGCTTGTGTCACAGGCAATCTACAGACAGACTACAGGACAGTTTGCTGTCCTCTGCCTCCTGGCAGCCTCTCACATGGACCAGTAGCCAGGCAGCCAAAACCTTACCATCTAAACTTCACCCATCAGTGCAGGGCAAATAAGATAACATTTTAAAGAGTTAAGAGTGGAAATCGAAACAAGGCTACAAGGTCAGTAAGTCAAGGAGATTTCTGCTTTATTAGAGCAGTTGAAGTTTCTGAAGCCAAACTGGTAAACTGGGCAAAGAATGAAAATAATTGTTGATTTGCCCTCCTTTATGAGAGTGCCTTTTTAATTAATCCAGCAGATCATTAGCTAATATGGTGAATGGAAATCATGCAGTTAAAAACCTTCAGACTGTTTCAGATAATTTTATTTATTAGAAGGAACCGTATCTGTGCAGAAGAGTCTCAAAACATAACACAGCCTAACTCTTCCAGTTCAAAATTCACACTGGAAAATGGTTTCTGCTTTCTAAAAACACTGCATTATCTAACTGTATTTCCATCCTCTAGCTTTCTATAAATACTTTAAGGTGTGGTTAGAAAAGGGTGGCCAAGTTCTTCAAGGATTTTTAGTTTCCATATCCAGCAGCTCAAGGCTCCAGTGTATTTATGTTAGCATTTTCTGGGGAATACACTTCAGTAACTGCTGTGGCAAAGCCCTTGGTGGTCCGCTCCTTGCTGACTCTGACCATTGCCGTTTCAATCATCCGCAAATTACTTCCAGATGGGTATCAGTTACACAGAGATGGAGAATTTTTATAACATTTATAGTGCAAGAATCCTACAGACATATGATAAGTGTGCTATGCAGGGACAGGCACGATGAGGCTGTGGACAGGGGCACTTTGAGCACATATCCCAAAGGGCACATTCTACCCATGGACAAGCTGGAAGCCCTTTGCTTGTACCTGTGAGTAACACTCAGGTAGGATGCTACCTTAAAGATGCAAAACTCAGAGAACACCTGCAAATTTGATACTTCTCAGGGGAGCCACTTCCCACCTGTTCGTATGTCTTCTTCCACCTAGCAATTAGTCTCCCAGACATTTCCTGGTGCCTTCAATAACCCACCATGGCATGGGATGCATCCGTCAAAGCAGCCAGGTCACTCCCCCTTCAGTGATGTAGAAAGCACCTTTGCACTGAGCAGTCAGCTTGTACAAGTCTGGCATGCTGCTTCTTGCACTTTTGTTCGCTGGTGTTCATTTTAGGATTCAGAAAATGATCCTCCAGACTACCAAAGAATTCACTGCATTAAGGAAACGACAACCCCCATTTTAAATGGCTCTGACTGCATTTTTTAATCTCATCCTCTTCGTACAGGCACTGTGTAAGACTCAGCTGCCTACATAATACATCTAATTGCCTCCCATTTACATTCAATTAAATCCTGTGATACTATTTTGCAATATTAATTAACTGCCTTTGCCAGTGGCTAATCTCCCCAAGCATTTGACAAACAACACGGCTAAAGTATGGTAAAAAGAGAAAGGTGTCTAGGACTGCCTCCTGGGTGAATAGCTACTAGAGTCCATGGTGATGTAGGTACTTACTGCATTCCTATTAGTTTGTGGGATTTTCATTTGCTTCAGATGTGCAATTCTTGGGAAAAGTTCTCAATAGAAAAGTCACTTCTAGCACAGATTTCAACACTACTTTGCTTTTTCTTTGGTGTGGAGACTCACACCCAGGTTTCTGTGCTGAAAAAGCAACTTTGCTAGGGCCTGGCAGTCAGAATGTGGATCTGTTCAGCTGTAAATAAGAGACAGAACAAGAGTTTGAAGATCGTCTTAGAGCGGAGAGGGAAAATTGTGGTTGTACAGTGGGAAGTAAAACAGTTTGGGTTTTTCTGTCCACAGTAAGCAGAAATAAAGACCAAATAATTTCTGTATCCTGTCCCATACTGAAAAAGGAACGGGCAGACTGAAGCAAAACCATGTCATGTCTAGAGCTGGTTATTTCTGTTCAGGAAGGAAGCTACTTTTCTTTGAATCTACTTGATTATTTTCCCTCTAAGGAAGAACATGAATTGAAGCAAAGGACTTGTGCATGGATGGTCTTGAAAGAAAAGGAAGAAAACATCCTCATTCAGTGTTGGTAGGTATGGCCAGAGCCTTTGCACTCTCTGCTTCAAATTCAAAGCAGGTGCTGCTGTGAAACATTACCAACAGCTCTCAAGTCTCAGTTAATGGTTTTCAACTGAGAATTACTGTTCACAGGTACTGTCTACCGATGGCTCTGCTCTAACATGTGTTTTCCTGTCTTTCTGCATTCATGATAGCTGTTGAAATGGACAGCGCTTTTCTTTGGTCTGTTTCTGGAGAATCTCCTACCTCTGCAGCTGTAGGAGGTAACTCAAAAATGAAAACTGTATCTATTTTTTTTATTGCACTATGGAATTATGATTGATTTTAGTATGTCTAAACATTTGGCAACTATCATTTTTACCATAAAGTTGTTGGGCTTTGGGGGGGGTGATTTTTTGTTGGTGGTTTGTTGTGGGGTTTTTTTTTTGGTTGGTTGGTTTGGTTGGGTTTTTTTTTCCACCAGAAATTGCTTTAACATTTCAACAAGGATACTAGGCACAATTTAAAGCTTCTGGGTGTTCACTTTAATTCTGAGCTTAATTCTAGCCTATTTTTTCTTGCAAACTGAAATGCTGGAATATAGGGGGACAATGAGAGACACATTGCAAATGGCTCTTAGGCAACAAGCACAATAGATGATGGCTGAAGGCTCTGCCTTTTCTCTTTACCTTCTTTACCTCCTGACACACCCCAGGGTTTATGGAAGTTACACAACATGCACACCCACCAGTTAGGTTTTTATTGCTTAATTACTTATAGGGGAAAAAAAAAAAAAAAAAAAAAGAAGTCTCCCACAGTCATCTCAAGCTGGGAAAAGAGTTGTTTGGGGTTTTTTAACTAACTTTAGGTGTGAAATATGACTATTAAGAATCTCAAAAAAATGAACTACACATAGTTTAACAAAACACACAGGCATACAACAGCATATATTATAAAGCACATAGGGAATGTCGGCCAGTACATACGCTGGGCCAAACAAGCCTTCTCAGGCTTCTAATTTTTCTTTCCTTTTTTTTTTTTTGTTTTTTGTTTTTTTTTTCTTTTTAATTAAATTGACTACTTCTGCCATAGTGCCTTTCTGAAATTGTGTCACTTGCACACACGCATCATCTGAAACGCTGGTAAACCTATTTTCTTTCATAAAGTATTCTTGACTACATTGCAAACTTAAGCAATACTGAAAATCAGAGGGAATAAACCCAAACCTGTTACGCATAAGATACCACAAACTATTCATCTGACACAAATAAGATCAACTGCTTCACAATTTTACGGTGAAAGTCAAAACCACTTAAATAACTAATTTTTCCCTGGTTCTTAACTGTGTAAGTAATGGTAGCTACTACATTATCAGTATATAAGAAAGACCAAAATTGTAAGGAGAGGTAGAACACCTTATTAGACAAACCAGCACAGCTGGGGTGCAAGGAAGAAAAGCAGAGCACCTTTCAGGAATGCAAACTTTTCTTCAGGAGCAAGTGATTCATCTCATATCAAATATCTCAGTACCTTTGTTCCAGGATGGTGTAGTGGTTGAGTTCCTTATAGCAGATACCCAGAGTCAAAAGGTTCTGGGTTTTACCTGCAGTTTTGCTATGGGGTTAATTTATCCTGTTGCCCTCTACAAATGTCTTCCATGCTTTGCTTCAGTCTCTTCATCTGTAAAGTTGGAATAATGCTTCCCTACTTGATAAAGGTTTGTCTCTTTGGGGAAATTAGTTGTTCTTTCCCTAATGTGTATTTATTGAAAAAAAAAAATCTCTCAACAAAGCATTCATAGTTCTAGTCTAGCCAAAGTCGCTAATGAAGATAGCTTTACTTTGTATTTTAAAGGCTCTTCCATGTAGGAAATGCTACTTTGACACTGAAAACACACGAGAAGCAAAGCAAATCGCTGTGGTTTTGTCATATCTATTGATTTTTACTGGAACTTCTCAACGCTTACTGGCAAAGGTTGAACCACTACCCTCTATTCATAGATAAGGAAACCAAGGCACACAGAAGTCTCTTGACATATCAGAGTACCTACTAAAGTAGCAATTGGAAGTCAAAGCCTCGTCCCTGTTCATTGACTCTGAAACGCAGTCTAATTCAGGGCTAAGCTGTGAAAGCGTGCTTCAACTTGGCAAAGGCATCTCAGTGAAGACTTTGGTTCAACAGACCACCAGGCACATGAGCCTTAGCACAGCTCAAGGATTCAGAAATCCAAGTATCACTTTAGTGAAACTTAATAAAAAGCTAAAGAAAAAACAAACAAACAAACAAACCAAGAAAAGAGTGAGGCGAGAGGAAGATGGGAAGTGGAGAATTATTTCTGTCAGGGAAACTAAAACCAAGAAGCCCTGTACCACAGAACTTGAATTTCTGATGTAGGTCAGGATGGGCTTGTGAGCACTGCACCTGCAGCCTAAGGGGGCAATGGGAGCAAGCTGCTCTGTAAATGAAACAACATATATTTTATGGAATTTATACAACAGCTATAGCGTAGCTCCTTCAGAAACTATGGTAATTACACACCTCTTGTGTTATCTTTGGATAACACTGTAATTAGTATGTGTCATCACTCTACCCATGATTAAAATAATTACCATAAAAAGCCCCTTGTAAGTAGCATTTACTGTTCCGGTTTCCAAACATGTACAGGATTATTTTTTTAAAGCATAATTGCTTTCTCTGTTCACAGCTCAACTCAACACTATTTCCCCACCCACCTTCCACTTCACACAGCCATCTGATGTTGTAGCAAAACCTGAACATGTGTGAAATACTTACAGCTCTTCCAAGTAGGGAAAGTTCTTGAATGCATCCTCCGGTAGCCTTGTGATGTTATTCATGCTGATATCTCTGGAGAAGAAAAGCAGACAGATTTATCAATAAACAGGAAAGGATTTTTACACTCCAGCAAAAGGAGGAGAAAAAGAAAGCTTAGGCAGATTGCATGACAACAACAACAAAAAAAAAAATAAATTCCAGCATCACACAGTAAGTAGTATCTCTTTCTAGTAATTTGCATCCCGAACTTTCCAAGCACAGTAATTTGAGAATCCAGCTGCAGCAAAGACCTATATAATGGAAAGCTGATAAAAGAGTTCTCTGACACCTCTAAGCAACAAAAAATTCCTGTGAAACTACAGGGTATGCATGGATGGAAGAGGCTCTACAGCACTCTTATCCCCAGTACTGATTTTTACCAACTTACATATGTACACGATTTTGAACCCAGATGATTAAGACCACTCTACAACCACATCATATGAAAACAATAATAATAAAAAAGACTGTGACCACCCACCATGCAAATTTTCATCCCACAGTGTCTTAAAAAAAATTAAGAAAAATATGCATTGGGACTTAATAAATAGCTTCTGGCAAACAGGGCTTCTGGAACAACTGACAAGAATAGCAGAAACATGTCCTAGCTCTACCACAGTCATTTTCCTTCTACAAAACTTATAGAAGTCCCTGAGGTAATAGTTTTAAGCAGATTTCATTCTCAGTCCGTGAGCAGAGACAGGCCGGCAGCAAGTGCTTACATGATAGGTATGCAGACCTGTTCAGCCTTTTTTCTTTCCAAAGGAGCAGTAAGTGGCAAAGCTGGTGCCATCACCTCAGTTCACACCTACATAACCATCACAGATAATCCCATCCTAAAGCAAGTTATTACTCATTGTGAATAAAAGTAGCATGAAAACAATTCAGTTTGATAATTAAACAAATAACTGCCTAACAATTCATGACATAACCCAAGTTCTTACTTTCCACTTGGTTACTGCTTTTTTTGGTTGTTTTTAATATGCAGTTTAACGAGCAAGTCAGTGAGACTACGTACAGCCCTGCTTCCACACGCTGTTCTGTAGCATCCATGTGCCACCTCCCCACAGATTTTGGGTAAAAAGAAACAAAACTAAATTACCCCTTCCATCTCACTGATAGCCAACCAGTAACACTGACACTCCTCTAGGAAGATCTTGAAAGGCTGGTGACTGCATGCAGGACAACAGATTTTGCTTGCCACTCAAAATGCTTAATGTCAGAATTAAGTACCTACTGCTAGGGCAGACATTCTCAGCCCATCCATAGCCACCTCTCTTTTCAAACATCTGCCTCAACTGCAATTATCACTTCTGATGAGGCAGAGAAAAGGCAATTCAGACTCTTCCTGCTATGCTGGGAAGGCACAAATTCCTGAAGAACTATTTTGTAGCAGCAAAAATACAGCCCAGGAGAAATAAAATGTTTCACATTCAGGATATCTTCCATGGCTCACACCCATGACAGGACTCGGTGCTGACCCTAGGAGATTTGAAGTCAGGCCTCTAAGGGGAACAAGGAGCATATGGAGGGGTTGGTGCTGCTTCTGTGCACAAACATCCAAGTCATTTGTGCCTCGTTTCATACTGTGACCCAATGCCACATCAGTACCATATAACCTACCAAAAATATTGCAGCAGCTAATTAAACCACTTTTTGCAAGAAGTGCCCACATTATTCCTCCAGCTGCCAGACCATACTGTCTAACATAGTTAATGAAAAAAAGTTTCCTTATTTATACTGACAACAGAATGCACTATTTAAAACACACCATAGTTACTGGGGGGAAAAAAATTTCCCCCACAGCAGTTGACAACGTCAACTGATGTCAGTGAATTAATGCTCAGATTAACAACTGGCAACTGGTCTGCTGGCCCTGACCTGGCAGCACAGGCTCTCAGCAGCACCTGATATGAACACTGCACTCTTACATGTAATCTAGATGAAACTGTTCCTTTAAACTAAATGTGTATTAAGTAGCAGGCCAAGGCTTCACTGCTCATATCCAGGCGTAAATCAAGAGAGTTATTCCCCAGGAGTTGTTAAGAGTATGCTAACGTAACTCAAGAGCAACTGTACACCAACATAACTCAAGACCAATGGTGGCTAAAATAAGGTTCAGCACATACAGACCAAACCAATTGTGAGAAAAGGACCAAGAAAATCCACTATGGCACAACCGACTCCTTCACTAAGCTCCAGAAGGAGCTGAACTAGAAGATCATTTACTTCTGAACTCTACAACCTGCATGCGCTTTAAGAGGTTCTTTGTGTCTCAGCAGTGGCTTGGGTACTGTAAGATGGTGCAGTTGCTGTGGGTGACGTTTTTCTTCTTGCTCAGGAAAGTAAATAAAAGTATGGCATACATGAATCGCCAGCTGTCTGCTCCACAGGAGTCTGCAACTTTGATTCACCCTACCTCCCACAGGCATTTTTCAAATTGTCATGAATACATGTGCTTCACACATCCAGGCCAGCCCCCTCCTTTCCAGAGGACTACACATCCCTGCCACTATCAACTAGGAAGCATTTATGAATAGAGCAGAAGAGCAAGCAGGGAGTGGAGACCCTACACGAATCCTAAGAAATAGTAACCCGTGCAAGCAAATCACAACTCTCTCAAAAGACTGTCCAGGTGATATAAAACCCTATCATTGTATATTAAATGGTGTTAATAAGTCAACAGTACATATCATCAGAAAGCACTTCATGAACAACTAACCATCAGCTGGTTGATGGTTTTGACTGCAACCACATCCGTTGCACTATGTGACAGCTCTTTGGTGCAGAACAAGTAAGAAATCACATCTGTCTGAAAGCAATGGTCTTGAAGTTCCAGAACAAAAAATGCCAGATTTTCACAAATGTCACATGCAATCCTAAACAAAGTCAATGGAAACCAGGTAGACCTACAGTATGGCTGAGATCCAAATTTGACACAATTTTAGCTTTCTCTGGGTTCTGAAATTAGCAAAGAATGATTTTTGCCTGTAAGTTAGCATCTACAATTTTCATATAGGGAGTGGACTCTTCAGATGTAAGCATGAAAAAGAACACCTTAATAATGAAGATGTGTAAAGCATCATCAAGATTCCCAAATCCTATTGAAATTTTTGTTTCAGCAGAGCTATACATAGAAAGATACACAAAGACACATTGCAATTCTTTAGCATTATCATGTCAATCTTCACAGACTTATCATGATACCTTGCTAAAAGTCTGGAATTATGACCAAGTTTCTATATTTGCCTTTACTGCAATCAATAGTCACTCCTACTCAGTAAAAAAGCCAATCTGTATAGCAGTAACTCAGACTTCCAAAGTTTCTTCATGATCACCACACTACTTCTAAATCAAATTTTGTTTAATTAAAAGCATTATGTAAAAGCAGTTTTGCTGCAGAAATTGTAAGTGTGATTGCAAATGCCTCACCCATTAACAGACTTGGGTAGAGCACACTTTGAAAAACTGCTAGATAAAATTAATCTTATCTGAAGTGCACTATCAGCAAAAAAACAACCCACATAGAAGGAAAACCACAAGGAATTGTAGAAGCCAAAATCAGACACTTGTTTTGTTTTTTAAATATATATGTATGTGTGTGTGTGTACACATATAGGTTTTTTAATTTTCACTTCACTCTACAGAATATCCTCAGTCGAAGAATGAGTTCAGGGGTGCAATTTTCTGGTAATAAAATATTAAGAAGTTCATGAGCTTCAATGCAAGAATTTACAAACAATATTATCAAACATCTGTATCACTAAAATTGGCTGACTTAATAATTACTCTTTAAAAAGTTTACCTATTTAATTTGGAAGACACTGGCAGTATCCATGGCAATGATGCTATCACACAACCGAAGGGTCATGTCAGCAGTTGCCTAATGCCTCATTTCAGAAAGACTCTGATGAAGGAACCTCACTGGATTGGGTTATTACACCCAGACCTAAGGCCCCCCAAAACAGCACAATGCCTACAAACCTTTTGATCACCACCAAAACACCACCACCAAAACACCACCCCCACAACACCCCCAACAAACACCAAAAAAGCCCCACAGTTGCCATAGATTTTACTGGCACACTGAAGTTATGACTCAGTATAAGAAAGGCATATCTTTAATTTCTTGTTCTCTTACCCCTTTTCAGAAAGATCTGTCAGCCCTGGCAACCTACAGCTTTGTCTTGAAATCAGAACTCAGCCTCATGGTTATATCTGGGGGTTTTTGCCTGGGAAGTCCAAAACAAACACAACAGCTTAAAGAGGCAAAAGACAAGGACAGAGATGCGGGCTTACGCCATGGATTTGTCAGGAAAATGAAGGAGAAGTTGGGGTAGACCTGCACCTTTCAGCAGCTAACCATTAACTGAGCTTATCTGTACAAAGCAGCCAGGCTAAATCTTCGGTCACTAACCAACTTTAACCAACACAGAGAAGTGGTAGATGTTCGCCATCCCTGGAAACATTCAAGGGTGTGATCAGGCAAGGATCTGGCATCAAAACTAAATGATGAGCAGCTGAAGGTGGTAATTTCTTTAGCAAAAAGAGGCTACATGTCAGGGATAACATGAATCACAGGCTTATAGTGACAACTGGTTTCACCATTTCAGGTAGGAGGGATGTAACACCAGAATATAAACAATAGCGTGCTCCTTCCTCCAGCGCTACTGCTGCCGTGGCTGCAGTTTTGAACAAATAAGGCTCTAGCACTTGGACAGAAGATTTATCCTTCTTCCAGGAAAGTAATACAGAACAGAGAAAAAAATCCCCACCAAAACACAACTAAAACAAGTACTGAACATGTTATTTCACTATGCCAGGTGCTGCAGAGACTAACTTTTACAGGCCAGAGGTGAAAAAGCCACAGTACTCCAGCAGTCATCTGTTCTTTGCAGTGGGCTTCAGCAGATTCCTCCAGCTTATTCAGACAGCTACTTTAATCATAGAATCATAGAATGGTTAGGGTTGGAAAGGACCTTAAGATCATCTAGTTCCAACCCCCCTGCCATGGGCAGGGACACCTTACACTAAATCATATCACCCAAGGCCTCGTCCAACCTGGTCTTGAACACTGCCAGGGATGGAGCATTCACAACCTCCCTGGGCAACCCATTCCAGTGCCTCACCACCCTAACAGGAAAGAATTTCCTCCTTATATCCGATCTAAACTTTCCCTGTTTAAGTCTGAACCCATTACCCCTTGTCCTGTCACTACAGTCCCTAATGAAGAGTCCCTCTCCAGCATCCCTATAGGCCCCCTTCAGATACTGGAAGGCTGCTATGAGATCTCCACACAGCCTTCTCTTCTCCAGGCTCAACAGCCCCAACTTTCTCAGCCTGTCTTCATACAAGAGGTGCTCCAGTCCCCTGATCATCCTCGTGGCCCTCCTCTGGACTTGTTCCAACAGTTCCATGTCTTTTTTATGTTGAGGACACCAGAACTGCACACAATACTCCAGGTGAGGTCTCACAAGAGCAGAGTAGAGGGGCAGGATCACCTCCTTCAACCTGCTGGTCACACTCCTTTTGATGCAGCCCAGGATACGGTTGGCTTTCTGGGCTGCGAGCACACACTGTTGGCTCATGTTCATTTTCTCATCAACCAACACCCCCAAGTCCTTCTCCGCAGGGCTCTCTAAATCTCTTCTCTGCCCAACCTGTAGCTGTGCCTGGGATTGCTCCCACCCAGGTGTAGGACCTTGCACTTGACACGGTTGAAACTTCATGAGGTTGGCATCAGCCCAACTCACAAGGGTGTCAAGGTCCCTCTGGATGGCATTCCTTCCCTCCAGCGTATCAACCGAACCACACAGCTTGGTGTCACCGGCAAACTTGCTGAGGGCACACTCAATCCCATTGTCCATGTCACTGACAGAGATGTTGAACAAGACCGGTCCCAACACTGATCCCTGAGGGACGCCACTCATTACTGGTCTCCAGCTGGACATTGAGCCATTGACCACAACTCTTTGCGTGCGGCCATCCAGCCAGTTCTTTAGCCACCGAGTGGTCCATCCATCAAATTGATGTCTCTCCAATTTAGAGACAAGGATGTTGTGTGGGACAGTGTCGAATGCTTTACACAAGTCCAGGTAGATTACATCAACTGCTCTACCCCTGTCCATCAGTTCTGTAGCCCCATCATAGAAGACCACCAAATTGGTCAGGCAGGATTTCCCCTTAGTGAAGCCATGCTGGCTGTCACCAAGCACCTTGCTGTTTTTCATGTGCCTTAGCATGCCTTCCAGGAGAATTTGCTCCAAGATTTTGCCAGGCACAGAGGTGAGACTGATTGGTCTGTAATTCCCTGGGTCATCCATTTTCCCCTTCTTGAAAATGGGGGTTATATTTCCCTTTTTCCAGTCATCGGGAGCTTCACCTGACTGCCATGATTTTTCAAATATGATGTCCAGCGGCTTCGCAACTTCATTTGCCAGCTCCTTCAGGACCTGCGGATGGATTTCATCAGGTCCCATGTACTTGTACACATTCCGATTTTTAAGATGGTCTCGAACCAGCTCCTCTCCTACAGTGGGCCCAAGGTCTTTATTTCCAGCTTAGTTTAGCAAAGTCCCCCGCTTTCACCCAACACTGACACATGAAGTCTTTACAAATACTTGTACATATAGTAACCAGCACAGATGCTTCCCTCTGCTGAAAATAGGCATCAAATGAGATAAAATAACTTGGCAGAGGATAGCACCTCTGCTAGATACAGTAAAAATACACAGTACCACATCTCCTCTCTGCATAAATTTAAACAACTGTTAAAGCGCCCAGCAGCAGAGACTTCAGAAACCTGAACTAGGCAATATAATGCACTTGAGCTTTTTTATTACACTCCTGTGCAAAAATTCCAGTCCCTGATGAGATATTTTGGTTGCCAGTTTGGAGGTTTTTTTTTAAAGATTCTTTATTCTATCACTAACCAAATTCAAACTCCCCCAGGCTTCAGGATGAGCAGAAATACTTCCCATCTCAAATGGCAATTTAGTAATTCTATCACATTTTAAAAAGAGAAACCCCTGCTTATCTTTAGGAAAGTGGCTTCAGTCACGGCTTCCATCTGTGGTATCAGGCAAAAGAGAATTAGATGAAATGCACAGCTTCTCACAGCATCTCCTGCAGGACACAATTCTCGCTCTCATTTTAAAGCATAGCCTCTACCATGAAGCAGCCTGAAGTTTATCCTAAACTTCCTAACGATGGCCGGAGTGGGATTCTGGCACAAACAGATTAAGGGAACAATAATTCTTGCACAAGAAGAAAAGCTGCAACAACAAAGAAAGACCACAAAATGGAAAACATAAGACTGCCTGCAGAGGGCTACAGAAAGGACAGGCAAAAAATGATAAACAAAATAGCCCAAGGTACAGGCTGAGACTAAAAGCTAACAACCCACGACAGATGATAGGCATTGGAAAAGAAAACTATGCCATCCTCCCTGGACTGAAGGACATTTAGCTGCTACAGCCTTGTTTTGATGATACCCACTGTTCTTCACTACATCTCCCCAGCCAAAAGGTATGCACATTTTATGCAAAGAAACCCTGCTTGCTACCCAACTCTGTTATGCCAGCACATCTAAAACTCAGACATGTGGGTGCTAAACTCTTGATCCTGTGTTGCAGCCTTGACTATCAACACCAGGATTTGCCCTGAACTGGGGGTGCATGCACCTTCCTACCTACCACATCCATGCACTCCATCAGAAGGCATGTTAACTACTTAAAATACTCCAAAAATACTGTACAAAAGTTCTTCAGCTGGAAAAACATGAAATATCTACCTACAGAAAAGGAAAACTACATTGCAATCAAGATTGGCTGCTTAAAATATAAAACAAAAATACTTTCCCCACCCCATGCTCCCCTGCACTTTGTTAATAGCTAACTTCTTTTTGGATATCACCTAACCTCTATCTTTTGTGAAGTTTAGAAGGAAAGAGGAAGAGGGAAGGAGAAAAAGAGAGAGAGGAGTGTCTGTTGAAGGAAAGAAGATCATGTTTCAACAAGGCACCTTTAAAATCCTATAAAATACTCCCTCTGAGCAAGCTTAACCTGTTTGTTGATAGATAATAGCATGTAATACTGTAGGCTCCATTCAGTCTTTTCCAAGGTCTGGGCACTCTGCCACTGAGTTATTTAATTATAACACTTACAAAATGATTTAGGCTGAGCTATCTATATTTGAATAAAGCCTTCCTACCTACTTGCAAGAAAACATTAGGTAAAAGGTCTTAGTCTTACATAAAATTCCCCAGGTATTCAGCTTCAGTAGTACTAGGAAAAGCTGGAGCTGTTAATATCTTTACAAACTACATTCAGTAAACCAGGTGCAAGTCAGCATGACAGAAAACATTCAGCAACAGTCAGCCACCAGTTACCACTGGGACCACTGATAGGTGGATAGTGTCCCAATTACATTAACATTCGTGAAGATCAACAAGACAAAGCAGCAGGTATTTTTGTCAGTATACCAGACCAACAATTCTATGCCAATTATCCAAAAAACAGGGGCAGAAGTAGATGCTGCTGTATGCCAGTCCTTCGAATTTGATCCAGGTCACATCTGCATTAACCAGCAGAACTACCTGGAGCAAAGGGTAGGCAGGGGAAGAAAGGAGAAGTCAGGGAAACTCAAGGCTAGACCAATCTAAGTTGTCCTGCAGTGCCACAGTTCTGAAGAAACACCTTTGGCATCAAACTCCTTGTAGAAATACACTCACATGATGAAAACCAACATAATTCAACGAAATCACACACTTCATCAACCAGTTCCAGGGGAAACCAGGAGCTGAATTACATCATAGTTTAGACCTGCTGTTCTGTCCTAGTTAGCCAATTCCCTCACAATGAACATAAAACCACTGAAGTGATACAGTAGATGAGTTTGTATTAATACTGTCCCATGTCTTAATTGTATTCAGTGTATAATGAAAACAGAGAAAGCCTAGAGGATCAGCAAGGAAATTCTAAGTAAATTAATTCCATTAAAAGTTTGGGTTGGTTTTTTGTTGTTTTACTCTACCTTTCTGATAACAAGCAGCAAACAATTCTGTTTCAGAAGCATCTCCTCACAGATACTGTTTGGAATGGTAATGGACTGCACCATGAATCCAATGAGAGCAGCTAAAATTCATGGGTATGTATTACAGGCAGACATGCCAATCCCAACAGCTAGAAATCATGAACAGAAGGCAAACAAAATTGCCATGTGTTGGAGGATCCCAGGTGAATTTTTCAGTCATTTGGAGTGGTTTTCTCAAAACAGACTGAAAATTGTCTTTCAGCTTTAAACTTCATTCATGCTATAAAAATGTCATCATTCAAGGCCTGATGTGGTTCTGGGCAGCCTGATCTAGTTGAATATGTCCCTGCCCATGGCAGGGGGTTGGACTAAATGACCTCTTAGGGTCTCTTCCAACCCAAACCGTTCTATGAATCTATGAATCAAGCAGAGGAAATCTGACGCTTACAGAGAGGCCTATACTTGGGGAAGTGTTTGGGCTTGCAGTAATGTTTGAGTTTAAAGAAAAAGTTAAAGTAATACACTAAGTAATTAATTTCTTACCTTTTATATACTACCTACATCTGTTACTGCAAGGTTTGGCTACCTCAGCCTTTACTATTAGCTAATGTTTATATGGTAATAGGACACTGATGCCCCAATATGTTAGACTGGTATTGTATTTAACATTTACCTTCAACCAGCTTCTGACAGCTCTGCACAACTGCCAGCGCCCATCTCTCACCAGGAAGGGCCCAGCTCAAGGGCACCTCTGGGTATGCCAACAGCCAAGGACTCCACAGCATTAACTATCCGATATCCTCCAATCCTCACTGCCATGCCCCAACACATTTTTCTCCTTCTAATCCTCACCTATTGTTACTTTTAACATGGACAAAGTTGTTAATGAAAAAACAAGATGTAAGATTTGAAACTAATTATTGCATTAATATACATTTTTCTCCTTGTGATTCCATCTCTCCCCAGGTACCTTAAGTATGGTCCTACTGCTTTTGACATGACACGAGACCTCCAACACTTAAAAAGGCACAGAAACCTGTTCTGTATTCACAGCCCATTTTGCAGTTACAAAAAGCCTAGCAACCATGCCATTTCTTCAATTATGAGCATGTTTCTTTTCCCACTTCTTCTAGGAAACATTCTTGTAAGAAAGGATATATCCAAATACTTAAAGCCTTAGTCAACATCTGCAGTGACTAGCTAAATAAGACAGAGGTTGCATTCCCACCCAGCAAATTCACTTGCCATTTCCTAAGTACTCATACTATCTCTCTAATGAGCACAACGTCTTATCATCTCTTGTTTGTATTGCAACAAGAAGCTAAGGGCCCTAGTTCAACATATCAACGTGATTGGCGCTGTACAAATATGCAATTGGAGACACTCCTCACCTAGAACTGAATTTGCTGCTTAAATGGACTAGACAAACAACAAATGGACAAGAAAACAGGCACAGAAAGGTGCGGTAAGCTGCCCAAAGTTGCCAGCAGAGCCTGGAGTCCCCTCCAGTAACTCAATGCTGCTCTGATGTGCTATGCTCAGCAACTACCCACCATGTCCTTTTCAAAACAAATTAATTACCTTTCTTTTTCCTGGGTTTTGGGGTTGTTTTTTTGGGGGGTTGTTGGGGTTTTTTTAGCAGAACAGGACAGGAGACTCTTTTGACAGTTTCTCCTTTGCTAGATGTAGGTTCACTCCAATCGGTAGCAGCAGAAAGAAATTACATTCTAACAGCTATGCAAGAAATTAAGTGCAGTGTTTCCATCCGCTTTTTTGTGGTTCAAACTAACTGGAACATTTGTGCCACTGCTCACTTGGGGATGAAGCACTTAAACTGCTTTTCCTTGGAAGCAATCAAACATCAGACTACCCACCAACCCTGGCTATTAAGAGGGAACTTAGTTACTCAAAAGTTTTAGCAAACAGGGGTACATGGAGCTCTTTCTCAGTACAAATAAAAAATAAATAAAAAAAAAAATTAACCCCACATAAATCCTATTGATTCCAGTAAGCTTTTAGCATTTTGCTGAAATAGCACCTACATTTTCACTGACAGCCACAGAAAGGCTGAAAAAATTCAGACAAGTCTCCTCCTGCAAGGGAAGTAACATCCTCCTTTCCCCCACCATATCTCCAAGTTATTTCTCCTGCCTCCTCCTTCCCACGTCACATCAACCTGTTAGTTTTTTATTTTCTCTTTTGTTTCTTCCAATGATGTCTTAGCTTTCTTTCAGCCACAGTAACTAGCTCTAATGTACCCTATTCATGTGTCAATCAAGCCATCATCAAGATCTTAGAGAGAACAATACTTGTATGCAAAGGCCTATTTGGAACTGGTATTTGAGTCACTGCAGGCCAGCCATTAAGCAATCACACATACGGTTAATGGCCTATGTTGACACATGGTGGGGAATTAACCCAGAAAAAAATTCCACTGCGTTATTATGAAAGAGATCATATCCTGAAATAGGACTATAGCACAAGTTAACATACTCTTCGGTTAATTTTTAAGAGTCACACATTTGGTGCAGATTACGGGCTGAAGGAAGGGTTTATTGTAAACTGGAGGAGGAAATAAAATGTCTTTCAGTGCAAGAGTATTTCCCTTACATAGTTAAGAGATTATTTATAGCTGATAGTAAAATTATTCATTATTCATGGTTTTGTAATTAATTACTCTCCAGAATACAGGAATACAGGGAATTGAGTACAAAAAAATATCAGGCTGCGAGTGTGACAGGCACATTGATCAAGTAATCTGAGGGCAAGCCAGTGCTGAGATACTCTTCCTATATTTGTGAATATCCATCACAAAATAGGAATAATTAACCTGTGCAAGACCATGAAGAAATCCATGAACAAAACCAAGCAGGAACTCAGATCATCCACATCCCGGATCTCTAACCAACCTTCCATGTGCTGCTAGGGAAACTACTAGGAAACTACCAGGGAAACCCCCTGCCAAGCTGCTAGGGAAGCTCCCAGCACGGCTTCATCACAGCTACTTTCTGGCTTGAAAGTTGTTTAAAATCATGTAGACAAAGTAACGTGGCTAACCAAGACTCCAAGAGTAACCACAGATTAAAATGTCAGCAAGATCATCATAAGCATTTGGTGACACACCCCTCAGATACACAACCACTTGAGGTAACACAGACTACAGGGGACTTCAGGAGAGCAGTGAAAATCTGTAAGGACCAACATTTTCCAGAGGACCGCTGCAAAGCACCTTTGCCAGGTGGACTCATCATGCCTTGCAACTAGCACAGCAGTTGTTTGGGGGCTGAAATCTGAACAATGTCATTATTTCATGCCAATTGCATGTTTTGTGCACTTTACCCAGTTTGGCTCCTGTCTCCAGACAGTACAGCTCAGGCTATGCACAAAGCCAAGGCAAGTTGTATATCTGGCAAGGTGTAAACCTGGCGCAAGCATTCAAAATGCTATCCTCCTCTTAGCAAATATTCTGTTTTTCATTGATGTCTCTTCCAGCTATGGAAAACTATGAAGAATACTTTCATGCCTTCATCCCATTTAACAACCCATAAACTGGCTGAATAACAGCTCTCCAAGTAAGGGGCTTGAAACTGGAATCATCTTTGCCCAAAACACACACGTCTAAACCATTCATTACTATCACCATTTCTGGAAAGGCTTGAGATGATTTGTAAAAGCCACTGAAATAAGCAGAAGGATTTTTTCTTTTTTTATTATTATATTTTAATCCATAGCTCTCCACACATAAAGGGTAATAGAGAACAGAGCAACAGACTACATGTTTAAGGCTTCAAACTATTACATCTCCAGGGTGTAGTCACATGATATGTTTTCTTTCTCACAAAGGAAATTGGCTTATATTCCTACCGCTTTCCACCTCCACAGTAGGAACTGTTTACAGGCAGCATTCTATAATCAGATCATTGTAATAATCTGGATTTAAGCAAAAACATTACTGGGTTTTGGCCTGTTATTGGTTTTTTGGATAGGGTCAGCTTTCTTCTCCATTATGGCCTTGGAGAGAGCTGTACCAGCACAACTATGGAACAGCAGACGCCTGTGGCAGTAGGAAAGAGGAAAGGTACTGAAAGAGACAGTGGGAACTTTGCGCTAAAAGCAAACATAATGTGTAGCTATGCCTGTGATGAGATCAACACCAGATTCCCTAATGGCGTTTTACAGAAAGGTATTTGTCATGTTTTAAGTAAATAAAGTTTAACATTGTGTTTGCAACCAAGTTAAAATAGGGCAGCACTGACAGTTGCTGCAATTGGCTTTACCACCGGGGAGTCATACTGAACCATCAACCACCAAGATAACTGTCATTTTTAAATTACTCGAACTTTGACTTTTCTTTAATGAGTTACATAAGCCCCAGGTTAGACAAACATGCACGTCTTAATTTAAATCACATATTGCTAAACTGAACACAGCCACTTTACCTGTTACCAAGCCACGGTTTTATTCACTACTATTGAGGAAGTTCTCAAGCATTTTCTTCCTTATCAAAAACTTCTGTGAAGAACCATTGCTGAAACACTAGGAACATCACCAAACTATGTCATCTAACCAGTTTAATGAGATCTGTGTGTCCGCCCCTCCAGCCTCGGGTCCTTGCTGCATAACCACAAACACCTACAAAGCATGTTTCATTCCATTCAACAGCTTCAAGGGCAATGCCATAAAACTTAAACCGCCTCTACATGACTGTAGGGAGCCACACTCACCCTTTGGACTCCAAGGACACCAACATCTTCCTCCACCTAGCAACACGGTATTTACTACAACAAACATTTCACACCAAAACCTCCCCGTTACAACTCCGGACAGAGCTTCAGTTCCTTGCCCCAGCAGATACTCATTTTGTGGGTTTGGACAGGTTGATTCCCCTTCCCAAACCCCAGGTTCAAAGGAGAATAATCTTTTTTGCATCTCTGCAAGGAAGGGGAGGATAAAGCTGCTGATGTTTCTGAGCTGCCAGACAGAGCCCAGCACTTCAATCTGATAGAAAAGCAATGCTATCATTACACACATATATTCACATCAAAATCTTCTGTTGCATTTTCACTCTGTGTTTTTGCTCTGTTACAGAAAGAGAACACCAACAGCTACACATCCCATTTTATAAAAATGCCAACTTTAGTAACTCTAAGTACTCTGGATTTTATTCATTTTCTTCTGGTTTATTTTGGTCTCCTAGTCTGTCCCACTCAATGTTTAGAAAGTAACCTGAGCCTCAGAAGTCTGGGTAAGCCCTACATTTTTAGAAGGCTACAAGCAAAAGAGCAAAATAAGAATGGTGTATGAACACAGTCACACAATGAACCCAGAAGACAAAATGTAAACATCTCAATCAGTCCAAATGTATATACAACAGGTTCAGCATCTAAGACTTTTTTTCACTTGCACATAACATATAACATGTAACTTGGACGTAACTAAAAATTATTTCTAGAGGAAAAAAAAAATTAATCTTTTCCTGCAATACAGCACTATAATTATCTACAGACTGTGGGAAAACTAAAAGCACACAGTACAGCTTTCTAGTGTCAAAACAGATTTTGTGGCAGCACCTGGAATGGCCTTTATAGAACCAAAGGTGCTTTTACACAGGAATTTCTAAGGCATCTTAAAGTAGCTGACAAAGCACATTTTTATACGATGTAAAACTCAGGTTATGGAAAATATTGATCATCAACTACCGCACAGTACCTGAACAGAAGAATAATTTCCACTTTGTGACATTTGAAGGTTAAAGTCTGCCTGAAACGCTCTGAAGTTGATACCTTCACCAGATGGTAAAGAGAGGGTTGCCGCCTATTGTCAAGATGTGTAGCTCCAGACAAGAATCCAAACAGCTTCCCAAGCTTTAGAGTTACTGTGGTTTCAGCTACATTCCTCTTTATATTTGAGATGGATGGTCAAGGCCCTTACACACATAAATACATGGGCTGAGCATCCACCTTACATTCCAGTGACCCTTAGACACAAATTGAAATTAAGAGTGCACTGGCAGACATTTTGTCCAGCTTTCGAGAAGAACTATAGGTTCAGGTTCTACTTCCAACAGTATAGGATTGAACAAGGGATATCAAGGAAGCATTTTAAACCAATTTTATTTCTGCTTGTATAATGAGAGTCAGGAATTATCTCATTCTTACCTGACTTAGAGCAAATTACTTCATTTCAAGAAGCACAAAGTATGCTTTCCCTTGTGAAAAAACAGAACTCTCTGCTCAGTGGTTCAAGTGGTACAAGGCTTTTATCCCCTCCCACCTTCCCAAATTCTATTTGCTGTCATGTTAAAGCAACATAATATGCTTTATTAAATGTTCATGATGTAAATCATGAACTGCAAATCAAAGTTCATGATTTACAGCGACACAGCACCTGTGGTGGGCACATACATAGCGGTGGGTTTTCTCCCCCAAAGGCTGCAGTAAAAACCATTTAGCAACATCACAGAACTGCACACATTTGCATCACTCATATTCTTGAGAACTTGGTGAAGGTACAGCCCTACCACTGACACCATCCAACAGATAACAAAAGCCCACACAGCCACATCCTCCAGAAAAGATGGATCCTCCATCAAGAGCCTCAAGTGAGGCTGTCTGCACCATGCCAAGCTCATGGGGGACACAACTAACTTCAGTCAATGTGGGCTGGCAATACAGGGGCAACTGGCAGGAGCAGTCATGTCTGTAAATAGCAAGCCATTCAGTGAAAAAAAAATGTAAAGGAAAATATTCAATCTGGATGAAGAGAAACCAACTGAAAGCACAAAAGCTCTTAAGGCACCAGGAGATGAAGGATTAATGTCCTCAAACAGCTTCCAACCTCAGAAGTCTGAAGGACAAAAGGCAAGACCTGCAGCAGAAAGCCACATAAGATGACGAGCACCGCCTTTTTTATATATATACTTTATGAGGAACCATGCCTGGATACAGATTTTAGATGGCTACACAAAGAGGCTACCACAACCACCAAGAGGCCTCTTGAGCAGCTAACATGCCGAGAAGTCTTTCAGCATAACAAACCAAGATGGATCAACTCTGACTGCAACATGGGTCCTTCCTCAATATTTGCCCCCAACTGGAAGAGAATTCTCCAGAATCAAACCAGTTGGTGAACCCGGCTATTCATCAACCAAGTCTTTTCACACACTTAAACTACAAGTAGAAGCTCAAAGAATCAAAGAAACAAACAAACAAAAATAGGGAGAAAGGAAAAAATTTGGAATTTAAAAAGCAAGAGGTGTGGGAGAGGATTTTAAAACGTACTGGTCCAACCAACAGAGATGTAGGAGAAGGGATGGCAAGTCTGAGGCACAGCGACACTTTCTGAGGTCCCTAATAGCATGCAGACATGTATTTTAGGAAGTCTGCCAACAGCAACCTGCAGAGGTTGTCCCTCTATCACTATGGCATACAAAGCAACAAGCATAGCCTGAGCTGGCAGCCATAAGATGGTTAATACCCACTGCACACGAATTAGAAAACCCCCTACAGTTAAAATTAACTGCAATTGCAAAGAAAAAGAAAATACAAAAGAAATAAGAGGAGAAAAAAGAAACCCAAAAAACTGCACTCTCTCAGACGCCCCGGGAAAAAGCCAAGTACGCTGTTATCGGGGGGGACAATACATTCCCATTCCACAACAGCATATTCACAGTAGTTTTCAATCAACATCTACACAAGTCACTGGGGGGGGAGGAGAGAGAGAAAAAAAAAAAAAATCTGTTTTCTTTCATACAATTCCACAAAAATAACTGTCATCACAACCATCCTTGTGGCAGAAAAGTCCGTATTTCCCTGCAGTGAAATCCGTCTGCAGCTGCCCTGTGGAAAAGACAGGCAATAATTGGCTTCTTTCACCTCTGTTAACCACGAACAAAAGTGTCATTCAGCTCCCAAATGGACAGAAGGCACCAATGGATGGTCAGCTCGCTGAGCCAATGGGCTGGAATAACAATAACCCTGTAGCATTTTCTTTTTCCTTTTGTTTAGTCTTTCAAAGCCCTTAATTAAGACCCTCACAAAGCACCCCTACAGACTTCTTTCAATGAAGCATTACACGCCTGTTTTCTTGTATTTAAGGAAGAAAAGTAACAGGGATTTCTGAAACACATTAAGCAGTACACACAATTTCCATGTATTCACAACTGAAATACTGTTACATTTTAGCTTTTAAATATTATCGTCCATAAAAAGAAGTTCAAGCTTACTGTACCCACTCTTTGCTGTACATCCATTGCTATGTCAAAAACAACAATTAAATACAGGTAGCCATAAATCTGGTGTAACTGCAACAGCTCACCCCAATCTTTCGCGAGCCAGCAGCTCCCAAAACGAAGGCAAGTGGAACGAGGCATGTTGATGCCTGGGCATCCCAAAGCAGGCAGCTGAGAAAGGATGGGGTAACGTAGGGAACTAATTTGTTGCGACTGCACATGACGCACTGGCATTGTCTGAAAAATCAGAGCTGGTGAAGGCAAAGGTATATTCCCTGCTGGGTTTGGTGACCTTCCATACAATTCAGTATCTGCTGTCATTTAATATACATGAAGGTAATCTGTACTCCATTATTCACAACCAAACTGATGGAATACCAGTGTTTGTGTATTAAACAGGACATCTGAGGACTACTACTGCTTTCTGGCAGCACAGGCAGTTGCTGCTGAACAGAAGTGCTATAGAAACTTCCTAGAAATATCAGAGTACACAGCAGCAGCTCTTTTCTTGAAGGTCATTTCCCCCAGCCACAAACAGGAAACAAAACAATCCTAAGAAAACACCACTGAATTATCATCCTTGTAGGTGCAGGCTACTTTGGCCAAACCTAGTCACCATGTCCTTTCCCACCCTAAACCAGCCTCAGCAGCAGGCTAACATGGCCCCTGTTTTTGTGAGGCACCCAGTGCAGTGAAGGGTGCAAGGGTGGGTAAGGAGCATCAGGTACAACTTAGGACCTAAGGAAGCCATCACCAGCCAGCAATGGTCGAACCCCTCCAGCATGATGCAGCCCCTCACCATTGCCTTGTAAATATTCTTGGCCTGTGAAAGGTGGCATCTGGGCAGCTTCCTTGCATTAGACCAGTCCAGAGATAGAAGGTGCAGCCAAACAGGGTCAAAATTATCAGCAGACAAAAGAAAAAACAACAGGCTGAAGCTCTGGTAATCTCCAAAATGCTCTCTTCCCTGAAAGAGAACAGGAATGGCCTTTTTCTCACTGACAAAACCCCACACAACACGAAGCAGGAACAGAACAAAGACATTTCTATTACTAATACCAATCTGAGTGAAGACAAAAAAGCAATGGTTTAAAACCCCCCTCTACACTACCTACATATCCAGCAGGCATTCTTTAACACGCAGCACCTGCTATAAAGGCCACATACATCTAGTCAAAATGCAACGGGGTATAAATCAGTTTAGACCTTTTTTATTATTTTTATTTTTTATTTTTTTAAAACATACCAGCGTTAGCTGCATGTATCCATATGCAACACAGACAAGGAAGAAACTTGCCTTTCAGAAATGGCAATCTAGCAGCAGTACTTGGTGATTTTGCTTTTCAAAGTCAGACTGGCCTATTTAGGTACTACAGACCAAAATCTCTCCTAGTCAGACCTCAGACTACTGAATTAAGGTCACAAGAAATAACACAAGATCATCAATTGTGCTGCATGGACGTTGTTCCTGTTTCCTACTACTACAAGAAAATATGATGTAACTGTACTAAAAGGCAAGAATAAAATATATTTTTTAAAAAAGACAATGTCTGCATGACTTGGTTTTGAAGGCCCAACTCTAAGCACATATTCTTGGAAAGCCTGTTCATGTGCCTTTATGTGCCTTTATCAGAATGTGTTGTATCACTGACCTTGACCATGATTATTTACCAGAGGAGTTCAGGAGGAACTCCTGATCAACAGCAAAGAGAAGTAAGTTAAATTCTGAAAACAAGCATGAAATGTCATTCTGAATGCATCCAATTGTACCAGCCACAATCCAAATTCATATAATGCTGATAAAAGTCTCATGAGAGCATCTGATAAAACTGCAATACAATGTTAATATTCACCACTGCAGTATAATGTAAAAAAAGCAAAACAAGACCCAGCCTCTCCCATGCTACCCCAAAGCCCCAGATACAGCTCCAAGTGCCCAGGACAGGGGGATCTCGGTACCTAAACAGCCAAGGTCTTAAAATACAACAATCAAAACAAACAAAAAAAAAAAGAAAAAACAACAACGAACCCCCCCCCCCAAAAAAAAAAATCCCTGTGAGGCCCTCTCCAGCATGACTTTGTCACTTTGTCAGTCAGGAATCGCATCCCAAACTGGATAGTTGTGCTAACCAACTTTAGTAGTACAGCTGTGGACTTGTGGATTCTGCCCCGACATGAATAAAAATACTACTACTTACCACTGCTGACCCAAGAATATAAACTAACTAAAAATTAGAATATTTCTCTAATTTTCAAGGAAAAGGCATACAAGCAAATGAAGTATTTCACAGAAACCTTCAGCCAAAATAAACCGACAGCCATCACTTGCCATAAGTAAGAGGTCAAAGAAGCACTTATTACTCGTAAATTTCTTGAAAAGGTAAAGTTCTCTCTTTAATTCAACTCTGTTCTCAGTATTTACACAACTACACCTATTTAAAACTGAGTAGATTTTAATCACTAAACTGGCAAGAAAAAAACCTACCACACTTAATGCAAAAGAACATTGCAAGTATTTACATGAAAAACAAAGACCTACCACAATACCTATCCAGCCCACACTCTCAGCAACAGAGATTAAGGCTTGTCAAGTTTAATCATGTACATTAGATCAATTTTTTTATATAAACGCATCTGATGCATGTGTGATGGAAAAGCAAGAGAGCCACAAAAGGCAATCAAGTAATCCACCTGCATTTCTAGCCTGCTTGTAGACAGAAATAGCACATGAATCTTTCCAGCATTATGCATCTTATAGATTAACTCCAAGAAGAAAATTGGGCTTGTGAACCCTTATCTCCTTCTATCTCCACACAACAAACATGGGTACATTTTAACTTCATCATTGCTATCCTCCAGGCATCCATTGCTATCCTCCAGCTCTTACCTAAAGGCCATAGGTCAAAGCAAAACCCTTTCTGATGTATAAACCTATGTTGCAGTGAAGACAACTATAATGGATGCAAGGTGGACAAAGAATACCCCTCCCAAGCTCCATTAATAAAAAGATCTGGTTTTTCTTGTTCTCGCTTGCTTCAAAGAAGTCCGGTTTCTTCTGCCTTGAAAGACTATGGGTTTTACTGAATCAGTAAACTGGGGCCAGTAAAACTTGCCATGCAGCTCAAAACCTGTCTCTAATATGGACAACTGAGTACGACCAACACCCTGTTTTTCTCATTACCAATCTCATCGCATATTAAGACCAACATAGCAATTTTTCCAACCTATCACCAGCAAAAAAGGTCATTATTCCATCTTAATAATAGCACTGAATATTCAGAGGTCCAAGACATGGAACCTTCTGCTACTTTTCATTATATTTACCACAAAATAACTAAATAAGAACAATTTTTATTTACATTTTTCTCTAACAGGTTTACAGTTTATCTATAGTAAAGCTGGTAGAGAAGGAAGCATCCCCATCCCTTTGACGTATCGTATTTTCTGTAGCATACAGGCTGATTAAAGTTGCAGAAGACAAAGCTTTTAGAACTAATTCTGTACTACTCATTCCAAGAAATGATCAGTCTTACCTCCTCTAACTACCATCAACTTAAAATTATTTTAACAATCTATTTATCCACTTTAGTCCTGCTGGTCTTTACTATTCCTGTTTTCTTTCCCCCATGCTATGCATTAGGAAGAACAGCATTAGGAGGAATCAGAAGGATATAACCCTGAGAAATTTCCACAGGATTAAATATGTATTTCTTTGCTATCACAGGAGCAATCAGTCTGGCAGCATTGCATCACATTCATCTCATAAGGAGTTATTCTCTTTTGACATTTAAATAGTGTCTGACTAAACAACAGCTGCTAGTAGAAATGGTAGAATTAATGGATGCCATTTGCTAAAGTCAGTGCCCTTTCCTTTTTAGCTGTCCTGTCCCATTACAGTACCAAGAGGCAGTGTTAACTAGCGCTTTTCCGCAGAGCCCACACCACCTTCAGCAAAGGGAGAAATATTTGGAGCTTGCTAATGCAGTACATCTAGCAGTTGAGTTTCAGCAAACTGAAGTTTAACATGCTATGCAAAAGGTATAAATTATGCTTCCAAGACAGCTCCAGGCACTGCCTTGTTTGGAGTTGCTTACTGAGCAGCTACATTTCTCCAAACAAACTAATGTGCAGAAGGGTAAAGGGCAGTGAAGGTAATTATTGGAAGGAAACCTCTCCCAAGGTCAGCAAAGAATAATTAAGCTTGTGCATGTTAAATCACATAGGGGAAGTGAACACTGAAGTAATCGAGTGTTAAGTGATAGCAAGACCTATCTTCGATCTTTTCGAAAGGAAATTAAGGAAGGGGGTAATCTAAAGCACGACTGTTTAGACAACACAAACGCAGTATCCCCAACCTTCATTTAGAGTTCTTTGCATAAATGTGAGTTATTTGTAAACATACATGTTTCCCCTACATACTCACATGCATAGCACCCCCACAGCAGAGAAAACTTTCAGTAACCCAGTAATTAAATGAGTGTGCTGAAACCTAAAGCAGTTCAACTGCATTCTGCAAGCCTGGATCCAACATAGTTACCTATCGCTCATTAATCTCTCTGCAGATAAACAGATAAAAATGCTTAAAGTACGACCAAGATTTTCAGCTTTTAAGATGCCTCTTATACTTCAACTGCAACGGTGTTTTGGAATCCACCCCAGCTAAATGAATGCAACATACAGGAATAAGTGCTACGAGTTCCTAGTCTAGTCCTTCCTCAAAAGTCCTGGGTTGTTGTGTGAAAACTGAATGAAAGTCACTTGCACAACCCTGAAAAGTTGGTGAAGAAAAGCTGTAACAGAATCTTCTCCTCCTGGACTTCCGAGTTGCCTGTCTGGGGAAAAGAACCTAAGACATGAACCATGCACTGTTGCTGTTGACAAGATGGCAGCAGAACAGGGGTTGTTTGTGGTTTTAATTGCACGCATTCTTGGCTGGTATTTGCTGAAGCTTCTTGGATGACCTGCATATATTCTGTTAAAATATACTATGTACTAACTGCTTTTAAAATATAAAGCAAATACAGAGCAATACTCTGTATTTAAAATATCTGAGACGCTTCAAGGGACAGCTAAACCAAAAAGAGACTACCTCATAACGGCAGGTTAAAAAGCAATCCCATTTAAGTCCATGCTGGTGTGCCTGAACTGCAAAAGGAGAAAACCAAAATCTGTAACATAGGCAGACATTAAGGCTTTCCCAGTAATTTGGCAGATATGAACTGTTAAGAGATCTGCTATCAGCCGCCAAAGACGCATTTGCTATCAGTGCTCTGTTGGGAGAACCCTTCTGTCTCCTTTACCAAACCTTAAAACTTTGCAACTTATCTCTCAATCCATTCAGCAAAGACCTTAGATTAACTTTCAAGTCTGGATATACAAACAGATTTCCATCTATGTACAACAGAGCTAAAGAAATGGTGTCTGGACAGCAAACCTCACCATTATCAGACATAAGGCTTACACTGCAATGCAAACAGATGGCAGGGCTCAAATCCTGAAGTAGGGTGTTACTACTCAATGGGTCTTCCTTCTTTAAATTAGACATGCAAAAGGACTTGCAAAGGACATGCAAAGAAATACTGGAAACGGTCATACATAAAATACCTCTGTAATTTCACTACTGATTCACACTGTGGTTCACCTATTCTCTTAAAATCAGAAGCTACTTTTCAATTTGACATAGTAGTTTAAGAAGGACACCAGCAATTAAAACATACTTCGTACTTGGGATGAACGACCGTAGGCATTACACACTTCTTGTCCTTCTCTGCAACATCACGATGCAGAATTAATGTACTGTCTGTCAAAAGAAGGGGGGAGGGGGCGGGGAAGAGAGAGGGGGTTGATAAATGTACATATATCATGACTACTTTGTAGAAATCTCAGTTCCCCCAGTACCTCTACATTGTGAAACACCAAGCAGGGACTGGTCACACAAGAGCTATCAGTGCAACTCCTGCGTTCAACTAGTGGCTGTTGAAGAGAAGTACTCTGGAATAGGGATAACTCCTCAGTAATGCTGTAATTCCAGAATGCTGCAACAGGGCAGGAAGAACACCCAAGTTCTTATTTAAAGAAAAATACCAGCTAAAGTTCAGGATAGTACCTGTTGCTTGTTTAGCCATCCAACAGAACCAACCCCATGCAGGTGACTCTATACCCATTTTTGTCATGACTAATATTTACTACTGCAAGATTATAGAAACAAGATCAAAGTCCAGCTGTACTCTGAACAAATGCGGTGGGGGTTGGGGGGGGGAGGGGGGGTGTGATGATGAGGGAGGGGTGACAGACTCCAGCCAGCATAACATGGTTTTATCAGACACAGCAAAACAGACACATGCACAAATGTTTGCCAGTATAAAACAGACTCATGTTTTATAGAACACTCAGGGAGGATGATTTTATACTGTCATGGTATGGCAGAATTTCCCAACTTGGTGATCACTTGCACATTACTTATCATTTGAAGCATTTGCTTCTACCCTATCTATTGTGGTAACAAAGTTTACACGGGCAAAAAATTATTAGTGTGGCACAGATATTAAGGGAGCAAGCAGTCAAGGATCAAACTGCACAAAGCTCCTCCAGCCTTCCCAAATGTCTTATCCAGAAAAGCCCAAAGGGCCACAGCAGTTCCATACTAACTGCAGATGAGGAGTGAGCCCCAGGCTGTATCTTCTGCCAAGCACTCGAAAGACAGAGATGAAACAGAAGCTGTCTATTCCCATGGAAGATGCCATAGGACACAGCATTTGCTCAGCAAAGTGACCTACAATGTCAATCTGACTAATAATAAATCAAATCAGACTGGACATCAAATTTGCTGAGCCAAATTCACTGCAAAAACAGCATTAAAAAGGAATATTTTTACGTTTATGTTATCATGCCACTATTCTCTATTCCTCATGGCACTGAATCAGCTGAGACTAGGTGATGCACTATACCTGCAGGAAATGGGGAATATATTTGGCAAAATAAATATCCAAGGTATTTGGAAATAGGCATCAATCTCATCTATGTTACAGACCAGTTAGTTATTAGGGCAAAAACTTTACCTTATGTGAGTGAGGAAAAAATGGCACAGTTACTTCAGAGTTGAAAAGTACATGTACTTTATTTTAAGGAGGGAAAAACTGGCCTTGCTGCACAAATGCAGAGGCTTCTGCTGAAACACTAAAGAACTGCCATTTATTATCCTCAAACCATATCAAAACCCTGCTTAGAACTCCTAAACGTCAAGATACTGTACATTTTTGGTATGGAAACCAGAGACCCGTCTTTTCAGGAAGCAGGTTAAAAAAAACAGCATGTAAACAAACTAGTTGACAATGACATGTCAGGCAAGTCAATTCTAAGTCAATGATTGACCTGGATATTGAAGAGATTTAACGCCACCACTAAATACTTAGCACAGAGCCAGCAGATTTGCCCTTGGAAAAGACATAGATTTTCTACATCTAGCAAGACTCATACTAGTTCTGTAAAATATTAACAGTCTGGTCAATATTAGCACATATCTTTTTTTTTTCTTTTTCCCTTTTTTTATTTTTTTTTTTTATTTTTAAACCCAAATGTTAAAAGCCAAAGCAGTAAAAAAAGTACCTAAAGGCAGAAGCCTGTGCAGGTCTAAATCACCAGCAACTACATTCTCCAAATAGGGCCCCTTACACAGGACCATATCCTTTTTTCTCCCAGCTCAGTTTTCCCCCCTCTTAATTCCATAAAGACCACCACAACCCCAAGGAGACACCCAGAGGAAACACAGCAGGGTGAGAACTGCTTGAGTGAAACACAACTAAAAAAGATGAACAAGGAGTTTGCAGATTGCTGCTGGCCGCAGCTTTTCAAAATTCCCTTAAAGAATGTGTAAGTCTGGGCATAAGTGCATCAATCTTTCAAACAGTGTGGGGCTCCCTTCAGTAGGTTCAAGGGCTCCTAACTTGCAGGAGCAGCTCAGAGAGCACTGAGAGAGCAACAAAGACTGTTCTCCAATGTGAGCAATGTTTCCCCTGGTTAAAAATACATTTTTAGGCTCTCAAACACAGTACCTGAAAGAGAAGATGGTCCTTCATAAATCTTAGGTGCAAGAAACGAACGAAGGCCAGATCCACCAGTTGTGCCAAGGAGCATGTTTCCCCACAGAAAGACCCATTGCCCCAAAGAGAAAGGCCTGCACACTGAAGTCTCTTCACTTTTCAGATGAACTACCTGTACCCACTACTGTTCCAGAAAAATAGCATTCAGAAAAATAGCAAGGGTTATTTTTAAAAACATATGAAATGGAATTTTACAAAGGACAGACATGACACTCCTTAAGTGAAATTTTAGTAACAAAGAAAGGACTGAAGCTAGGCACCACCAAGTCCTTTTAATGAGGCATGGAGCAGCAAAGCTTTCCTCAACATCCTCTCCCGACCTGCACTATCCTCTCCTTCAAGGCAGTGCTGCAACAGGAGCAAAGGATCTAGGCTTTCCAGCCACAAGCCCGAAGCCTTGAATGGGGAAAAACTCTCACTTTCAAGCTAACACACCACAGTGTCTGGATCACAGGAAGAGCTAGTCCCATTTTGTGCTCTGAAAGGGAACGTAATGGGCATAGGGGGAGACAGACCCCAATGCACATTCCAGAGGGACCCTTGCATCTGCGCTCGCAACTTCCGTACCTACTGAGCACCAAATACCAACCACCACAGTACCCAGATGGTTAACAAAAAACCACAGAACCATAGAATGGTTTCGGTTGGAAGGGATAGTTCCAAACACCCTTCTGGAACACTTTTCACTAGACAATCCTCAGTATCACGTAGATGAAAGAAAGGCAACCATGGTTAACTCTACTGCCTGGTCACATTATTGATAGTGCAATGCCAAGAGCTTTGCTCTACATCCACGATTCCGGTCCCACAGCAAAGCATGTGGCCCTTAAGCAAGAGCATTTTGAGGGCTCACAACAAAAACCCTGTGGCTAGCTTAGCAATCTACCACAAAGTTTGAAGCCCCCAGCCCTCTCCCCTTGCAAAGACGGGAATGAAATATTCCATATGTTTTCTTTGTCAGAGACATGCCTATTGAAAGCACAGCCACGCCACTCTCCCCGCTGGGGCACCGGGTCAGGCTATTCATCTGTAACCATGCAGATGTCAAGAAGGTAATGGGAAAACTCCCAAACAAAAACACATTTTCACAGAACAAGGTTCTAAAATATACAACTGTGTTTGCAGCATTATTAAGCTAAATTAAACAGGTTTAGGCCTCCCCTGCATACCTCTGAAATTGCACATCCATTTATGATTCACTGCTAATTGTGTGCCAGTTAAAAACTCCAAACACATTTGCTCAAAAAGTATAGGGTGAAGAAAGTCCTTGCAAGACCTAGCATTCCTTCAGGATTGGTTGGGGAGAGGAAAGGAAGTACACTACCAAAAAAAAGTCTATGTTTTAGTAAGAGAAAGCTCAACTGGGAGCTGCAAATACAGCTGTTTCCTCTCTGAGGGCTGACTGCTCAGGGTACTCCTCAAAAAGCTCTCTACAACTTCACCTGACTTCACATTTATTTCATCTTTTCCTCAAGATAAAAAAATTAGCACTTCCTCTCTTGCAGGAAAACTAATAAAATCTCTTCTTTTCTGCCCCAAAGAGAGCCCCTTCTGCATAACTTCTATACCTTCTTCCAGACCACCTTGACGGTTTGAGGGTCCTCCTGCATTTTTAATGCAAAGCTTACAAGAATTAGTTAGTATATTAAAAAAAAAAAAAGAAGCTACATTCCTTAACCTTTGTGATAGTTTTCCTACCCCTGAAGAAAAAAATAGCTATTATTTTTTGATCTGAAGTTAAGAAAATATTAAAAACAGACTCAAAATTTACTTCAATGGTATCTTTGCTGTGCCAGAATCTTGGGGCCAAGTTGTCAAAAAACAGCAGCCATTGTCTGAATTACCTACAGTTAACAAAGTTATAAAACAAGATTTTTAATTACATGTGTATTTATCAATATTAGACTTGAAAAACATCAACAAGAAGAAATAAAACCACTGATGCACTCTGAGCATTTCAACCACAGACCTTATATACTTTATAGTTTTCTCCTGTTATACCAAACAAACTTCTGGCTACATTCAAAACTGCTATCACTTGAGAAACATGAGAATCTTTCTTCAGTAGTGAAAAAATGTATTGCTCTTACCTTCCACATACTCATGGCTTTAGAGGTTTCCCTACTGAATTGTATTCATAAAAAATAAATGCAAAAAGCACACAAGAGAAGCCTAAGGAATTTATTTTTATTTCTGTAATGCTATGTTTAAAACATTATCATATTGACCGACATGATGCATAATGCTATCGCTTAGCTGTTACGTATTCAAATTCAGCAGTCATTTTCAGACACCTACTTTAAGCTGTTGTTTTTGAGACAGTCCCCTCTGTTTTGTAAAAGATGCATATCATTACTGATGTCAGTTGACTGGTTTATGCAGAATGGGCTTTCAAATCCAGGGAGAAGCTGAAATACATACTTCCCCTAATCTTTCAGCAACATCAGTATGTTTCTGGGAAATGGAAAGTTCTGACCTTGTGACAAGCCTTTAACACTTAAATCATTCAACAGTAAAATAAAATGGATTCTACTATTTCAGCTATGTATTTTGAAATAAATAACATCAGACTTGGAAACTTTCAATTTCAGTGAAACTCTGACAGCTGTAGTAACTAAGCACTTTAAAAGAAAAGAAAAAATGGTCAATTGTTTTTTCAGGTAGATACATGCTGTTTCTGCGTGATTTAATTACACTTTCCAGGCACCCATACATTTAATGATAGATGCTTCTCATTGGGACATATCAGCTTTATTTGGAACACAAGTGAATAAATCTGGGCCTGATTCTGAAACAAGGGATTTCAAAGATGTTTATAGTGAGGGCAGTTATTTATATAGTAACATCAAGACCTTCCTCTCTTCTGCTGTGCCACCCATCGCTGCATGCAGCTCTACATCAACTGAACCAGCTGCTTGTCTATCAGCAAAGGAAATACTAACAGCTACCTCCACATTTCCAAAAGGGCTGTGCAGGGCAAGCCGGTGGTGGGAAAGCTTCGAGAACCAATATCACATGACCAGAAATCTCTTCTCAGACCAAAGTTTGAGAACGTCTTATCAGAAAACTGCAGCCGTACCTGAAAGGCAGGTATGGGAAACCACAGAAGAGTATTTCCCCTGCAACAAAACCCTAGGTCACTACAGCAGCAGATGGCGAGTTTACCAGGTGGGGAGGACTCCCAGGGACCATTAACCCATGAAATCCTGTTCATACGTCTGTTGGCAAACATCTCAGAACATTTAAATCTCTGTCGCTTCATTTTTCAGGCTTCTTGAGATAGAGATGGCTGCTTCTCTTACCCCTCTCTCATGTACCCTTTCCCACCTTTGTCTCCTATTTCTAGATCACACACATTTCTTATAATTCTCCCTCAAGCTATTTTTGACTTTCTGCTTCTTCCGTAAAGAACCCCAAAACCACAACTTGGCAGCACAGAGCTGCTGCCTGAAACACATTCATCCCTTAATAGAATAACTGCTGGCCATGAAGTCCCATGCGGCCATGCTGAAGCTAACCAGCCCCATCCATTTCACTCCCTTGCCTGCTTGCAAAACAAGGAGCAGGCAAACCTGAGCTGTTAGCAAATCCTCCATAATATAAATACATCATCAGCTCCTGCCTATTCCTAAAAGGAGGGCCGCCTTTAGGAAGAAGCTTTTAGGAAAAGCACAAGGGTGGCTGAGAGGAGGGTCTCAGACACTCAGAGACACTCCTGAAGCCCCGCAGCTCCTGGGCTCTCTAAAATGAGATATGGGTGCTCAGCCCTTCAGAAATCTAGGCCAGTAATTTTCTCTGGGTAAATAAGAGCTTGTGTTCTGCAAAAATTGCTGGCTTAGATGTAGAATACAAAACAAATAAAGATCCTTGCGGAGGAGGTTTCTTTGGGTTTTGTTTTGTTTTTCAGTCCTTATATTACAGTTTCCATATTTTGCATCTCAAGCAGAGAGTTATTAGTAAATTCCTCTCAAGAACTGAAAAGGTAATTATCTACTAGCATAAACTTGCTCACATTAAAGTCCAACTTTTTTTTTTTTTCCACGCTGAAGAATCATCTTAGCATTTATTCCCCAAAGTTACACTTAGGAGCCTCTGCCAGGAAGCATCAAACAAGAAATGTCATATTGCTGATACAAATGCTCAACGTACAAAATAAAACCCAAATACCTGACAAATTACATGCTACAGCAGGGTACTGTTTTTTTTCGGGGGAGGGATAAAAGAAAAGGAGGAAAACACCAAATTTTCTGCCAACAAAGAAGATTAAAAGGGTAAAAAACATTTAACAAACTTTGAAACAACAAACACCACACTTTTCTGTTCTCTACCCAAGAGCATCTACTTGTTTACAAGACTGACTGACAAATCAGACAGCCTGAAATTAATCATAAAGACTCCTACCTTTGAGTGAAAGCTGCTGGAGAGACTGCCACTGCGTGCTGCTGGATACTGTATCAAACTCAAGTCCCCCTTCCAGCCCATGGAATTGCATAGGCATGTACAAATGCAACAGCATTTCTGCCAACTAACAGGAATATTCCCATTAAAATGATGTGACTGTGTCTTTCCAAAACTAGTATGGGAAATAGGCTTTTAAAAAGCCAAAATAAGTCTCTTATAACTTGCCATCCCATCACCACCATGTGGCATAAGTAAGTGAAAAAACTCAACGGTGTCACTGTAAAACCTTCAAACCTCTAATTAGATAAGGCTTTTCTATCTCAGGAGAACTGCAATTACGCTACATTTTCCAGACTCAAGGTCATGTCTGGACATCTTTACTTTTCACCATAATAACTCTGCTAGACAGCCTTCATAAAATCTCAGCCATGTCCTTTCTTGTGCTTATCTGACCAAAGCAGGATGGTAAATATCTGTGTGTTTGTATGGGACGTATTAAAAGAAGACATCTCACATCTATCTACTGCATTTCATCACCATCCTACAAAAAACGAAAGTGCCAGATGAAAAGACAAATAACGAAATTCACAAGCTCTGCTGAGTCCAAACAGAACCATACCATTTTTGCCATTGATACATAAACAGAGCAGGACATGAAATGCTAACATGAAACAGTGTAGATACTACCAGACAGTAAGCACACTGTAAAAAAAAAAAAAACCAACCCAGAGGATCAAGTCTCTGTGATTGCTGAAGTAACCTGTGGTACGAAACACACAAAAGAAGGGTCCTTCTAGGCTGCCACATCTTGATCTTACAAATCTTGTACATAACACAGCACACAGAAAGACAGCCAGTGTTAGGTTAAAGGAGTAATAAAAAAAAAAACAAAAGGACAAAGATGACTGTTTCAGACTGAAGTTCTATCCTCTAAAGCAGCCAGGACTCATAAGCCTGCCTTTCACAACTCAAAGCAAACTTAAAGCAGGGGACCCTGCCACTCCCTAAAAATACTAGCAAGAAGCACCAGAAGGGAAATCAGCTGTATTGTTTTTACCTTTCAAGTGCCCAAAATACAGTGGCAGGCACTGAGAATGGACTACATTCCTCATGATTGTCAGGCAAGCCCCTAAAACAGCCAGGTCCAGGTAAGATGCCTCCAAAGTCACCAGCTAGAATTACCTGCTTTTCATCTCCTGCACAAGACTCATGCATGTATTAAACCTCTAAAACTGCAATCTGAGTTCTTAAACTGACACCCATTAGAAACACAAGTACAAGTATGCCCTACCATAACTGTCTTCCACTAAAATGGATGTTTTCTAGCACATGGCATATGAAATATCATAGCAAAGATCAGGCGTGTACCGCATTGGTTAAAAAACCCAAACAAACAACATTTTCACATTCTTGCACAGGCATCTCAACTTGCTAGACGACAGTTATTTTGCAACAAAGCACAATCACAACCTTCATAAACAGAAAATCATGCAGCTGGTAATTAAGAGTTACATAAACACCTACCTAAATTATACAGAACAAATGGCCGCCTACAGTAAAAGTATCAAGTAATTATCCATGGTCATGTCCTCCTGACTCCCCCCCATCCCATCCCCTCCAGCCCCTCACAGTGCCCAGATCTAGTGCTGCCCCCCCTCTCTTGTCTATCTCCCCAAAATCTCTCCACCAAGATGACTGTGGCTGGGATGACGTACTCACCTTTCTTCATTCAAATTCTATCTCTCAAAGCACACTGATGACTCAAAAGTAATGAGCTATAGATGCCATCTTTCCAAGCTGCTTGGTCTGATGCAACTACCCTCATGTAACCACGCTGCACATCAGTAACCATGCAACCATGGATCCCCCTGCTATCATCCCAGTCCTCCTCTCCCTGCACCTAACATCATGGTTGCAGAACCTTTTGCCAGGTATGAATGGAGCGGATTTAATATACATTCCACAAAAAAAGAAAAATAATAAAAATTGTTGTGTTTGGAGGAGCTTTCTAACCACTGCAGTAAGCAAAGAATGAGCACCAAAGCAGTCAAGAGCTGAGGAATGGGAAATAAGGAAAGAGGGGGGGAACCTGAAAGGAGGTACTTCTGAGGCTCTACAGAAGTCACTGCCTGACCACTCATGGCAGCCTGGGAAACAGGGCTGTTTTCAAAATACACCTTTGGAAGTTATGTTAAATTATGAAAATTAATGTGAATAAATTAAGACTGCAGGAAAACAGATGGAAGAAGAATTAAATACCAACCCCCTTCCACAGTTCTCAACTGCCTCAAAACTCATTCACTGCCAACTTGGGTCAATAGTGAGCTAATTTCCTTCAGTTGCTCTCTCCTGGCCAAAGCAGGAAAGCAGGCACAACTTTGCCTCAGTATCACAGAACACCACCTGTAACACTCTTCCAGCCACCTCTGCTGTGCTGTGGACTTGCTGCTGCTACGGCTATAATCAAAAAAAAAGCCCTGTAGCAATGCTAAGGGTATTTCCTGGCATCCTTACCTTGCCTGACAAAAAGCATAGCAAAGCTTTCTTCTCTTCACATAGCTAAGACACTTTGCTATAACACAAACATGTCAGCTGCGGGGCACAGGGAGGGGGGATGTTATTTTCTTTCTTTTTCACCCCTCCTCACAAGCCAACTCAGCTTCTCTGGCAAAACTGTACATTGCCCAGGCCAGGCAGGTCTGAAATGAGCTTTCTATTGCCTACAAAACTGTTTTCTACATATCCTAAACTTCCTGTGGCCTCACTACAACGGAGACTATTCAAGCACAGAAGTGCCAAGAAGTCACCCTTTTTGTTCCTTCTGTAAACAAGGGCACGGAACTAAACACAAGTGGGGACCAAGAGTTTCCTTCACTGCCACAGAACAAGATACCTAGAAAGTTTCTGCTCAGATTTAAGGGTCATAAAACCAACAGCGACACAAGTCCATCATGAAATATGCTGAAACATATGAAGATCTCTTACCAAAGGCCTTCAGCTGGCTTCGGGAAATTTACCTGGAACTTGCAAACTAAAACTCTTCAGCGACCTTATCTCTAATGGGTGTTGGCTATGACAACTTGTACCATTAGACAAGGAATGCCATGTTGCAGGCACAAAGAGATGTACCGAGCCCATTTTTACAAGACAGCCAGACAACATAATAGCCATGAAACCTGGCACTTAAATGTGTCTTTTACCAGATAGGCTTCAAGTACTTGATGAAACTGGGTAACTTTCCTGTTTTGTCTGTGAAGAGAAGACAATTTACCAGCGAATCCAAGGCTTCATGACAACAGCTCACGACTCCCTACCCCACACGCTCACAAAACACCATTTCTGCCAGAAAAACCACCACGAAGTCAGTTCCCAACAACGTAGCACAAGCACAGAAAGGAACAAAGTATTTCAGCATAGGTAACAACCAAGACCCGTAACTTTTGCCATTCATCAGGTACTACACAAGCAAAAGGCTCAGTAACCTTTCTCCACCCAGCTTGAACAACTAAAAGGAGAAAAAAAAAAGAAAATAAGTAACGCAAACAGGTAGAAGAAATTGTAAACGTGCTCAATAAACAAAACATCCAGCACCTAAGAATCAGACTCGCTTTGCATATTAAGTATAGGCAAACAAAGAGGGGGGAGGGGAAAAAAGAAGTGACATTTTCGTAGGCATATGCCGCTGCTGTATTTTGACAACACGGCAGCTCATTACTGATGTGAACCCATGTGCTGTCACTTGCCGGGGTGCACTCTGTGCTGTATGCTGTAAAGCTTTAGCAATAACAGACCTGACCACTGGCCCATATAAGGCCTCGCTTCAAATCTTTGCTGAGAAGCGGGGCAAGACTGACAGGTTTTGTTGTGAAACTTAACAGGTTTGTGGATTAGCAAAGCTACCATATTGAAAGCTGCAAATCCCTCTCTGGTCATGTCTCCACAAAACAGAGTGTTCATTCCTCAATTAAAATCGTTATTATTGAAGTTATCAAAATTCAACGCAACACCCACCAGGTTGCGTCTGCTTTACAGTATCATCACAGGATACCAGAGAAAGGGGTTTCAGGGTTTGTATTTTTCCCTACCCACAAAGAAAACGCAACAAAGCTCACGACACTTGTTTAAGCTGGGATTTTTTCCAAGGTTCAGCTGTGCATATACACTGTGAGGTTTTGTAACAGTAAAGGCATCCTTATTTAACTGATTCACGCATGCTGAGGACTTGAAACGCCTTGACTTTAGGGAGATCAGGTAGCCTGGGAGCTGGTTTCTGAAGAAAACTAAAGAGAAAGGCTCTGCAGTACGAGGACATAGCACAGAGGCACACACACGTGCAGGCAGCGGCTCCCCTGCCTTAGGACGGCACCAGGAGCCCATCGAACCGTACGGGAGCTCTCCCTCCGCCAGCAAGGCTCCCCTCGCCAACCCTCCCAGCCTTTAAACCTCCGAGAGACCAGGCCGGGCCCCAGCGCTGTGGGCAGCGGCCGGGCCCAGGTGCCGCCTCGGGCCCCACCGCCCTCACCTGCCCCTGTGAGCGGCCCAGCGGGCCCCGCCGCTGCCCACAGGCCGCCACCCGCGGGCCGGAGGGGGAGCGCGGCGGCCGCGGTGGTGGCCGTGTTAGACCCGCAGCAGCAACAAAAGATACGTAAACACATGGTTGGGGGGGGGGGGGTGTAAGTAAAAGGGGACAAAGCACCCGCCCGCCCCGGCCCCCACCCCGACTCACAGGGCGTGCGTGAAGGCGCTGAGTCCCGGGGGCACGGCGGCCAGCCCCCGCCCGGAGCAGTCCACACCGCGGTCACCGTCGCAGCTGCAGGACGCCGGGCAGGGCGGGGGGGACGCTCCGCCGCTGGGCCCGGCCCAGCTCCCCAGGCCCCAGGCGACGAGGCCGAGCAGAGCGAGGCACCGCATTGCCGGCCCCCGCCGACCACAGGCTCGGCCCGCCGCCCTCCGCACACCGAGCCTCGCCACCGGCGGGCGGAGAAATCCGAGAGGTTTAAAAACAGCAACAACAATCGCAACAAAAGGTAAATATAAAAAGGCGCCTCCGGCCGGCCGGCCAGCGCGGCGCTGGGGCCACCTCAGCGGCGCGCCCGGGAAGCCACCCCTCCGCCGCCCGCCCGCCCCATCCAACGCCCGCCGCCGCTGCTCATCTCAATCCAGCAGGTCCCGTGCGGCGGCGGCCATGGCCGGCTCAGCCCCCGCCGCTGCCGGCGGGTGGCGGTCCCCAGGGAGCGCGGAGCGCGCCGGCTACCGTGCGCCCCGGGCCCGGGCCCCGCGGCGGGGCTGCTTCGCACCGCCCGCCCCAACCCAAGCTTGGTCGCTACGAGCCGCGACGGCTGCTGCTCTGCGCCCAGGGCAGAGATGCGTATGCTAATGAAGCAACCACCCCCGCCACCCGATTGGGGCAGAGCTCATTAATATGCAAAGCAGAGCGCGGTAACAGCCAATGGGCGAGGGGGGGCGGGAATACCCTTCTGCAGAGACCCCGCCCCTACGCGCTCCTGTAGGCCCCCCCGGACGTTCTGCGGGAGCTGCCGCGACCCCCGGGACCGGCCCGGACTCCCGATCCCGGTGCCCGTCGGGATGCCTCCGGGATCCTCAAACGTGACAGAAGGACCTCAGCAGCCGTGGGGCCAGGCTGTCCCTGTGCTGCAGGAAAACACCGGTCCCGCACCCCAGCCCGTGCCGCCAAGTGCCGGCATGAACTGCTTCCCGACTTGCGCCCCCTGAGAGGTGAACAGCAACAGCCGGCTCCTGGGCCTGGTATAAGAGGAGGCTGACTGGCACTGCCTCTCCATCCCTTTGAGCAGGCATGCGGTGTCGTGCTGCTCCCTGACTGCTAGACCTAGGGAAGAGGGAATGCATCAAAACTCATCTCAAAACAGTTTTGCATTGAAATAACTGTTTCCCAGGCACACACACACACCCCCCCACCCCCACCCCCCCCCCCAGATGGTATCTGGCTTTGATGACAGGTCTGCACCGTAACCACACTTAATGCCAGGGGCCACTCCATGTCCTCTTCTCCTTATTGCCTTAAAACAAGCAAACAAACAAATCTGAAAACCCATCTACCCTTGGGGTTAGGATCCTCCATTTTTACTTTGGATGTCTGTTATCTACAGCCACCACCCGCAATAAGCCACGTGTTCAACTTGGCTTTCCTATGCTCCACACAATCACTGTGTCTTACTGGGGATGTCACAGCAGCAGCACTCAGGCCACACCAGTTGGGCGCTCTCACTGTTGGCTCCCTCTGGTCCAGACCCTGTAACAGGCTCTGAGGTGACAGACCTGGCTGAAGTGAGCACTGTGATGGCACCAGAGCCTGCCCCAGTGGCAAACACACCATCTATTTTACATGTCTGCTTGGGATGCTCTGAAATTGCCTGGGGAGCTGCCTCCCCGGTTCTGTCATCGGCACAGCCCCTGGGTGCAGCCTGAATCACAGCCAGGCAGGTGGCTGCACTGCCCAACCCAAACAGCACAGGTCCCAGAGACCCCATGAGAGATCCAAGCTTTCCTAAGCCCTTCTGTCACTACATAGGTACCATGCTGTTCATTTTGTGGATCAGTGATGGAGGAGCACAGAAACAGGGAAGTGACTGACAACCTGCTTCCGCTGTAGGAAGGAAAACGTAGAATCATAGAACCACAGAATGATTTGAGCTGGAAAGGACCTTAAAGGTCCCCTAGTTTCAAACTCCCTGCCGAGCAGGGACACCTTGCACTAGATCAGGTTGCTCCAAGCCCTGTTCAATCTGGCCATAACACTGCCAGGGATAGGGCAGCAAACGGGTCCAACAACATCACCCTATGTGCACCTAGCTCCACTGACTGCCCCAAACCCAAGAGCAGATTTGCAATAATGATTGAACCTCAGTCCAGATCAAGAACAACTGTGCAACACGTGGCGTGCTGGTACTGACTTCAAGTTGCTGTAATAGCATCCAAACCAGGAAGCAAAGAGGCAGTGTTCACAGCAACCCTGGCTCGTCACCTGTGCTCTGATCCATGTTGCCGGGGGGGGGGGGGGGATCAGGAGCTGAAGGTCCCCCACACCTTACCTTACCACGGGCTGCCTTCACCAACATGGACATTGCAAAGGAGACTCTCTATGCTGGGCTGAGGTCTGGGCTAATCTCACCTTTCCTGTGCTGAGGTGGGGGAAAAGGAGAATGGCATCAGCTTCAAAGTGTTCACTAGGTGACATTTCAAAATCAGGCATGTAAAGAGCTGAAGACTGAAAATCGTCTGTGCTCAAGATGGTAGAGTACACATCAAGGACACTAGAAATACAGATCTTCCAGACACAACCTTTACCTCCTGTATTTCTCCTTATCATTTTTCAATGGTTAATTCCTTTCTAAAAATATTAACATTATTTTACCTAGTTACTGAAAATACTATTCTCTTCCATACTGGGAATCCTGTTCTCGATACACTGATTTTGTATGAACTTCATCATTCATCACTGCAAAAACAAGGTCATTTTAATAACTTGCTATGTGCTTGTCTTAATACCAACTAAGCAGTACAAGGTTCCCATCAAAACTGAACATACCAATGTATGATAAGGCTTTGCCATACATATATAGACACATATGATTGCCTGTCCTTCTCCCTGGTTGGTCTTGTCAGCAGAAACATGTCAAAACTGTGTTGTCCTGACTGCCCCTGAGGCTAAAAACACTGCACATTCATGTCACTGTTTCTGTGTCTGTGTTCAGGGACAGCAATGGAGAAGCAGCAACCACAACAGGGAAAAAATAATTAAAAGGAATTATTTTCTGGCCATATTTCCACAAGCAGACCCAAACCAATCCAGGTAAGCAAAGTGACCTCCTCTCCCCGCCCTGACTGGCGAAGAAAAACAGCAGAGTGCTTATACTTACTCTGTAAACAGTCTCACTTCACTAACCAAAGATAATGGGAGCAGAAATGGCCCACAGTGACTGCACGGTGTTGGGAAGATGAACAGGAGCACGGAGCATACTTTGTACTGCAGCAGTGGCGACCTGCAACACCTGCAGAACTTCGCTGCTGGAAAAAACAAGGACAAATGACTTCTAGTAAAACAGGGTAACAAAGCACTTTTTTCATCCTTTGAAAACACTGGAATAGTTTTATTTTTCGTTTCAATCTTTGCCTGGTTTCAAATCTATCCATTTCTTTTCCCAGCCTGGCTTCAGGTATTTTTTTCCTTAGTGGAGCTATCTCAAGTCTCCATCTTCCAAACTTCTGTCCTAGAAGCAATCCATTTGTTCTTTCCAATCAGATGATACTGCTTTGCTTCTTCCAGCTAGTCCATAACTTGTTCTGGTCAACGAACCAATCTCTGGCTCTCCCTTGCTATAGCACCATTCAAGGACTCTTCTCCATCAACAGCCCACGTTTCTCTCTCTTCTTATGCAGCCATCAGTTTCCAGGCATTTATTGGGTTTATCTTCCTTTATAAGGAAAACCCTATTGTTTATTGCAAAGCTGGTTTGTTTATGTAACAAATATCTACATGCTGAGGTATTTTTAAGCTGAAAAACATTATGGGTACATTTTATTAAATTACTTATTTAGCTAAAAATTGTACTCATGGACTTTGAAATTATCATAGTTTAGAAACCTAGTCTGAAACAATCCTCAGCGTCACAAATTCCAAGAAGCATCCTCCAAAATACGGCTTGTTTAAAAAGAAACAAATATCCCCCCCAAAAAAGAACATAAACAAACAAGACAAAAGAAAAAAAGAAAAAGAAAAAAAAAAAAAACACCCACAAAACAAAGGAGAGAAAAAATCGTCTTTTAAAACAGGTGAGGGAGATGAGGATCTGACACCCAAGTCAGTTAAAGAAAAAAGGAGAAATGGAAGATTCACTTTGTTTGAGCTGTGGAGAAAACTGGAAAGGACTATAAACCATTGCTGCATGAGATCTTCAGGATTTAGAGCCTGATGTAGAGGTAGGTGTCTGTGAAACTTGTCAAGCATTTGCTGAAGAGGCACTAGGAAAGCTTCAAAGACACATGGGAAAATTCTAAAGAACCTGGGCACTGGATTTTTTTCTGCTATTGCCACAAAACTGTACAGCAATACAATAATTTCTGACAAAAGTCTGACAACAGTCCTACTTCAAAGACACAAATATGTTTGGATTTGACTTGAGTTCAATGTGAAAGAGCATACAGATGAAGACCTGAAACACACACATAAATAAATACAGTATGAAGTGTGACTGGAGCAGCAGAACTCAAGGCTGACTTGAGGGGAATGAGAATGTAAAGCTCATAGTCATGATTTGTTTCACTGTAAGAAATTCTTAGACTTTATAACAGGTAGCTCACCAGTACTGGACCAGCACATCATTCTCAGGTTTTCCTTCTCCACCATTGCTTTTGCCAACTGATGCCATTGGGGCAGCGCTGATTTAAGTCTGATTTGTGCAGATATTGCTATAGACCATGCTAATATTGGTCCAAAGTGGGGAAAAGTCTGGCAGAGGGAGGTAAGGGCTGACACTCAGCCTTGGGAAAAATGATCCTGTCCATGACTTGACACAGGCAAAACCAGCACCAGCTTTTTTACCTTCAGCAACTGACTGTCAGAGCTAAACTGAAGAGCCAAGGGGATGTGCATGGAGGCTTCCACCTACACGCTGGGGTAAGACGCTGTCAGTGTACTGGTCCTGCATCATGAGCTGCTCCATCCCTGCTATGAAAACACAAACACAGTTTAGAGCAGCTTTAATTTTTATTTATCTCTGTCTAGTGATAAAAACCCAAGGTTTACACTCCAGCAGGCTAGAGATAGAGCTGAGAGATATATCCAAACCCTACTGTACCCAAGCATCATCAGCAAAAGCTGCTGCTGCTGCTATTTGAGCCTTGTACTGCTAGAAATTCAATTAACACTTTGATTTCAGTTCCAAGGAAATTAACGTTATGCCAGAGAGCATCACACGGAGCTGCTATGAGGAGGGAAAGCACCAAGTCTGGAATATCTGAAACTGACAAAGCAAGCTCTCTTAAAAATTATACTCCTTTCCAGAAAATAGGCTGGGGCTTTTAGTCAATTGAAGTAGAACGGAAAATTGCTTCAGGAAACAAGCATCAAATGAAAAAGAGAGGCTAAACTAAGTTCAGAGTTTTGTTAAGAAAATGAAGGTAAAGATTCAAACCTTGGTGTAGCAGGTATGATTTCAGGCTTCATGAAAATGCTTAGACTGAAAAAAATTCAGAATTATTTGGTGGGGTTAAAGGGTTGCCAAGAAAATTACTTTGTCAATAGGTATTTTACATCTCTGTAACACAAAAAAACCTAATCAAGACAAGCAAGACCACCAAGATCCAGCATTCAAAACCAGCACTTGGAGAGCAAAGAAATACACAACTTAAATACTAAATAAAAACAGGAAAGAAAATTCATTTTAAAAATGCTCATAATTAAACATTCTCTATAGGTAAACAATACTTCCAATGGTGCAGTGCCTCTACACCATTCCTGTATATGAATTACTTACGTGGTCCACTGTGTAATGTATTTTGCAGTCTATCCTTGCTCAGTTACTCCAGAAGCTGCCTCTGGAATGCAGTAGGCTGGGCTGTGAACAGAAAAGGAATGTTACACCGTAAGTACGAGAGAATAACACCAGGCAGCTTATTCCAACACCTTCAGTAAATGTGATAGAGCAAAGCCAGAAGACAGGAGAGCCCACAGCAGTGTGTGGCTTGCTTGCTGTTTTTCTGTTTGCTTGAGTTATTTTAGCCTAGTGGCAGCTCCTCAGCTGTCTAGAATTAGCTTTGGATATTCTCCACTACTAAGTATTCACCTTGAGGAAAAAAAGGGAGAACAGTTCCCACTTTAATGCAATAGCATCATAACATAACAGATTAATTTTATCATAGCACTCTAACCCAAGGTTAATTTTCCTACAAAATATTCATTACAAGCACATTAAATCAAGTTTTTTGACAGGCATTCTAGCATGACATAATTCTAACATTAAAACAAATCAAACGACAGCCAAAGCGAGATCAGCTCATGACTGGGTGTTTATATATGATGATTAAATGCTTTGCAGGGAAGGGGTCCCAAAGAAGTAGCATCATAGAATCAGAGAAGTACAAGAAATGCAGTAGACACAGAGCCACTGTTACTAAGAGCTGAGTAGGGAAACACCCTGCAAGAACAAAGCCTAATAGCTCAAAGCGAAACCTACCCACTAATTCAACTGCTGAAAAGACAACATCCATATCCACTGGTAGGTATTTTGTGCATTTTAGCATATTTCAGGGTAGGTGGTCAGCTGAAAAACAGCAAGAAGGCAGGCAAGGGCAGGCAGGATCTAGCTGGGCTTACCCAGCACACTCAAGAGGCAGAGAAAAGGCCCTACTAACCCCTGTTTCCCAAAATCCTCCCCAGAAAACAACAGGAGTTTTATTTTAAGCCAAACAGCATAGTTTCAACTTTTTTTATACGCCACCAAAACACTGAGCAGTATAAAATTTAAGGCAAGATATTATACTAGGAATTAAAAAACTTAAATGAAGCAGTGCTTTAAGGGCTAAATCTGCCTTCGCAGAGGACCAGCTTAAGGATTATGTAGTTTTAAATCCTACTTATATCCTGTTTTGAGGAATTATAGTAAAGCCCAAGTAATGTAACGGAGTAAAATTAACTTCAATGACAAATTACTCCCAGAATGTGCCCGCTGTCATAAGCTGTTTAGGAAAATATTTTAAAAGCTCCTGTGTTAGAATGAATAAAATTATTTTAAGTATTTTGTCACAGAAAACTTGATTTGATATATTACCTATTACCACCACAGCATAACCCAAACACTCTGGGAAAAGAAATACACATGGAGCAATACATGGGAGTTTATAAGGGAACAATTAATCATAATGCAATCACTTGGTCACAAATGATTTTCAGTGCAGTGCTAACAAATGATTTCTTTTTAAGTCACAGATATGGGAATATCCCTGGTGAAGACTGAGGGGATGCAAAATAAGGTTGGATACCTTATTTTGGTATGTTTTCTGAGATGACTAGGTCACTCACGAGACTGATTTCTTCCTTTAAATGGAGTCTTAAAAGACAAACAGAAGCAATGGGTTTGGTTTGTTGTAGCATGGCATGCAACTCCTCATCACTGTCTAATGCTTTGTCTGCATTGCTCTTACTCAGATGCTGCAGCAGTACAGAGTTTTTGTGTTCCTATTTTTAAGGAGTATAAACATCACTAATCTGTACACACCTTAGTTTCTATAGGATTGACTTCAGATTGTCCTTTTGAAAGGCCCTTACAGTTACAAGGCAACTGACTCAACAGGCTCTGGCAGAGTCCCTATTACCAGAGTAACCAAGGAATCCCAGACTGATTTTAAGTAGCTTGTACCTTGGGGGGGGAGGAAGGGAAAAGAACTGCTAACTAATTATGACTCGTCATCAAGTTGAGCTATCAGATACTAAACTATCATCAAAATTGGGGGGCATAAGCAAACACTAGACATTTTGAGCCTCTCTTACCCTATCTTATCCTCCCTGCCAATTTTTTATCCTTGTTTTTTTTGCTCACCACAAAGTAATTTCCCATCATTTCTGTCTGGCTTGCCATGCAGCAAGGTTCAAGTTTTGTTCTGTAGTGTGAACTTAAAGCAAAACCCACTCTGCACCTGCAGAACAAACTGAAGAGCTGCAACAGCCAGAGCACTATGGAGAACAGCCCTGCTTCCAACTCTCAGAAGGCAGGTTCTTACAGTTCTTCTGCCAGGTGGCAGTCCTCTCGCAAATACTGAAGCCAGGCTTAACCCAAAGCCTGCCTTCAGTATTTGCAGATGGGGTGTATGCAACAGAACAAGATGCAGACAAGTAAGTCCTGGAGAAGCCATGAGTGTTTCTCCACCTCAGGGATCAACTCACTTGGAGACAGCCAACTCATTCCTGGAAATATTTTTATGTTGTCTTCTCTGTCATTATGTTAAGAAGGGTATATAAAAGCTGAAAAAGCCTTCAGGTTCTGAGATCACAACCAAGGCTCAAGGTCACACCATCTATTTCCACTGTGGAAGGGCTGATGCTCTCCAAGGGGCCAGGTGCTTCTCAAAGATGCTTTTGGTGGAGCAGAGCAAACATACCAGCCACTGATGGATTGCTACCTGGGCCATAGAGCCACTGGCCACCATACCAAGACTGACCTAACAACATCATACAGTGCTTAGCATGCCAGACAGGATATGGAAATTAACGTGAAAACTTTGGGGGACACCCAGGCCGAAGCAACAAACCTACTTGCCAATGCTTAATAAATGACAGAAACTTCAAAGACAACCCTCACTTTTCATAAGAAACTGCAATCCTTTACCATCATGATCCATTTATTTTATTACTTATCTAGTTGCTTTCTGCTTATCTAATTAGAATTACTCCTGGTATGTCATTTGAATACATCCTCACATTTCTCTAAAGCTGTTGTTCTACAGATTGATTGCGTTGTGCTCCACATCTAACACCAGCAGCATCTTAGACACATGTTATCCACATTTAATACTTTCACAAAACAGCAGCACAAATACAATTTCTTAGGGACACCACATCATGGAGATGATTGGAAAAAAATGCACGTCTACCGCAGGCTCTCCGCTTCAGTAAGATTAGTCAGGAGCCTGCCAAAAAAACAGCGGGTTTTAATATGCATAGGTATTCGCATCTCAAGCTGCCTGCTTGTGCTGAGGGACAGGCTCACTTTTGTATGCCTCAGAGAAGGGGAAAAAAAAAAATAGTTAAATTGGTCTCAAATTATTTGCAGAGGAAACTGCAAAAAAGCCTTATTTAATTTTCTACTGTATTTTCCCCCCACTTCTCATAAACACTTATCTTACAATACCAACCCCAAACCCTACAACTTCTTAGCAATAGATTGAGGCTCTCTGGAGCCAAACTATTTGTCCTGTGTTTGTACACTGCAAAACACAATAGGATCCTGGTTCAAACCCGGGACTTCTAGGGGTTGCTGCAATGCCAGTAATACAATAAATTACTAACTTTTGCCTTTTACTTACAGCCCCTTGAAGCAGGTGAAAGGCCTAATGACTTATTCTCCTGCTGTCAGCCATCCAGTCTCCAGCACAGATTAGATTTGATTCAGACAATGCTACTGTACTGCTTGGGCAGAAAAGCAGAGCCACGATTAGATAAGAGCCTGGTAGATGTGGTTTTACTTACCTTTGGAAGTATACAATTCCAAGTCTTGCACTGTTTGGGAAGACGACTTCTTGATTGCATTTCAGGTTTTTTTTTTGCACCTCTACAAATCTATTTTCTATATAGGCAAGGAGAAATCCGAGATAAAACATGGAAGAATGTGTGTCTGAGCTGCCTAAAAGATATGGTAGGATGGAAAAAAAAAATCCAGTAACTTCATACAAAAACCTGGATAACTTAGATCAACATGCGGAGGGGATGGAATGAGATGATCTTTAAGATCCCTTCCAACTGTAATCATTCTATGATTCCACTTTTGCCTTCTATGCTACCAAATCAGATTAACCAGCCAGGAAAATATACTATTAAAAAAAAAAACCCAAACCCAAAACAACTGTTGAATGAGAGGCACAAAATTTACTCTAGAGGGAGAAAATGACTAAGTATCACCATTTCTCTATAGGACACATAACTGCAATGTAAGGTTTCATAAAACTGAACATGATCACCTAGCACTACTGCAACATATCCATCTTTACTCCAGCTTCCATAGTAACAGAAGCCTTTCTATACAGGCAAGATTTATCAATACATTGAGCTATACAATTAAACAGAAACAAGGGTTATACAGATATCCGAGGACTGTTCAGTTTGGAATTAATACACCCAGTTTCCCAAAGTCTTGCAACAAAGGTTCTTAATTTTCCTTTGAGGAGTGGGGAAGAAATGACTAACGTGTCTGAGCAGAAGACTTGATTTTAAACCTTTTAAGCCTTTGTTATCAATAAAATACCCAATTTACTTCAACCAACCAACCAAAGGTGAGGGATGCAAAGAGTTCATTTTACTTCTCACGATTTTGTTACTCCAGACCCAAGACGTGTCTCTAAATCAACAAGAAATAGTAGCTCATCAGAACTTCAATACTAACTTAATTTTAAAAGGCTTCCCTGCAACTCCAGTTGCAGTTTTCGTGACTGGGGGTTTGTTTTTTTTAACAGTTACAACTAGCTACCGATTTTATCCTGGGGCACGCTCCTGAATCTCAGATGTCTTTTTGAGTGTGCTATCTCAGCCTCAGACTCTCCAGGCAAAGGACAACTTCCCTATAAAAGTGAACATGGCAACCCTGGCTTTTCTCTTTTAACCAGCTTCAAATCAGGATTTTACCAAAGAATCACAGAAACCGTGCTACTAACTGCTCTGTATCTCATGCTTCCCTGTAATTTCAACCAGTTTGCCTACCTTCCATGGTTCTCACCCTCACACCAGTGCAATCCCTTTGACCATGTGCTTTTCGAGTTCACTTATGTCCATGGCAATGGACTCAACAAAACCTGACAACACCATTCATGTTTTCTGCTAGCTTAGGGCACTAAGCTTGTTTGGGTATCAACTGCTAGATACAGTTGAAAATGTAAGTCAGAAATTAAGGATGTCCCACCAACTTTTTCAGTTGTTTTAAAATCAGTTAAGCCAGTAACTACAACGAAAAACATGACATTGATGAACTGCAGCTTTTTAAGCTATGAAATGACATTAACTTCAGTCTTTGCTTCCATGTTGTAAGCCTTATGCTTATGTATCATTTGAGTTTATGCAGCTGAGGACTATGGAGGTGTCAAAAATGCAGGAGGCCCAATGTATTATACTTGGTACTTGAGAGCATTTCCTTCTCCAGCACTGGGGTAGGAAAGGAAAAAAATCCATACACAATCAGGAGAACTAACTAATAACAGCTTGAAGTTTTCCTCTTCAGACACCCACACACATGCAGGGTGTTTATATTGAGCCCTAGAGATTATGAACACCCAATTACACCAGTCTGAAAGAAGTGCCCAGAATGGGAAGTCAGAAGAAAAAGGCACAAACACAACGCATGCAAAATTTAACTTTTATTTTTCTGTTGATAAAACCCAAAGATCCCTCACAGCAGCAACAGATGCAGAAGTATCTGCAGAAATGACACCTCTTCTTAACCTCTTTGCATACCCAAGTATGCCAAGTGTATAGGGACTGCATGTTAACACAGTACAGGCACTGCTCAGTAGTAACAGAGATCAAGTTTCTTGGCATATTTTAACCCATCCTTTCCTCAACAGTATAGCATTTTCACAGTAGTAAAGATGAGTATTAATAAATAGTCTGTTTATGGATTTTTCTGTTGTCATTTAAAAACTTTATTAACTTCTACATGTACAATTTATATTCCCAGATACACCTCCCCACGTTTTGTAGTAGCTGACAAGCTGTATCTAAATGCTACAACTCAGAATGAAAATGCTACCACCTTTAGCACCTCTGGCTTCACTAGCGTAAATATTCCCATAAAGTAACAAAACACACCTCTTGTTTCAGTAACGCAAGGGATACAGGTTTTAAAAGACACATTTCTACTTCCTTTCCATACCCTTTTTAAATATATATATATATGTTTATATATAGCTCTAAAACAGATCTGTACTATTTTACAATTAAATTAAAACACATCCACAATCGGTCTAACTAGTGATTTTGTCTCAATATCTTAAACATTAGCTGTTCCATAAAAATATACAATTCAACATGGTTGTATCAGTAACATGGGGCCTTTTGAAAGAGGCCCATGACACAAAACCAAAGCAATTCAGTGCTCAATGTCATCTAGCTGATAAATATCTATACTGCATTTTCAAACAACCAGTATCTTTAAAACCCAAATTTCTCTTTGCAGGCTTACCATGCTTACAAACATGCAGAAAGCAGTCACATTTCTCACTTGTCTGTAGCAATCACATTGTTTTTTTCAATGGGTCAACTGACAAAGTACAAACCTCATTCTGTCATTTTTAGATCACTAACCTTTTCCTTTCCTTCACATACTGAATTATTTCACAATGGATCATACCGTTCCATGTGAGACTAGGGATTAGCCATGTAGCAAGAACTGCACTTTTCAGTTTAAGCTTCTAAGAATCAAATTCTAACAGTCAATTAGGATGCACTCATAGCTGCCATACAAGTGAACAAACATCCAGTAGACAATTAAATTAATTCTAGATATATACCAAAAGGCGAAGCTTAAAAAACAAAAACCAAACCAAAAAGACCCCAAAACCTAAACTATACAAGTACAGCCTCAAGCCTGGCAGATTCCAAGAAAAGGACCTCTGTCCAGAATTATTCTTCCCAACAACAAACAAAAACCGTGCCACATCAAACACGCTTGAGATAAGACATTAGTTGCTTCCAGCTGGAGATTCCTTGTAACTACCACAGCATCATTCCACAGAAAGTTTTACAGAAATGGTGATGTGCAGTACTTCTGCAGTACAAACAAGAATCCTCCAAGTCAGAGGCAGTCAGTAATAACACCCCAGACAAGTTCACGTCACGGTAACCTGGCGTATAAACCTCAGCACATTCTACTCTTACGCATGTAATAACCAATAATTTAGGTACTAACTATTCCAAGACCAATACAGTCAGTCTGTAGATAAGACTACAATAGAACATACTAAAAAACCCACAAGAGGTATGACAATCAAGATGAATATTTCTTTTAAACAGCAGAAAGTCAGGGAAACATCTGGAATTCTGTTGCACTGCATTATTATAGCTTCTGCTTCCTAGTATAAAAATACATCTAGAGAGTCAATTCAGAACTGCATACAGAATTATACCCCCGCCTTAACTGCTTTAAAATTAGTACAAAATAAGTTACAGGAATGATTGTTGCAAAATTGTGTCAGTATTACAAAAATCATTATATGAGAACACCAACTGCAAATTATTTACAGGCGAGGTAATACAGTTTCCATAATAATGAATTAGAATTTAGCAGAAGTGTAAAAACCATGTACTCACCAAAACATTACAAAATCTGGTATCATTATCAGCTACACAGTAGATCAGGATTAGGTTTTGTAGCTGATATACAACATATTGTTAAGAAAAGTGCCAAAATACTGCTACATAAGAATCTTTTTCCAAAACCATTCGGCAAAAAAAACCCTGCAGATTCTACGTTAAGAAATGCCTAAAGGAAACAGGAAAAACAAAAAAAGGGATGTCAATTGTACGAGTATGTCTTATTAAATGACTTTGAAAAACCTGCACATTCAATTCATGCTTAAAGGTCTGACATGAAAGAGGCTTATTAAAAAAAAAACAATAATAATCTAGAAATACCAATAGATGATTTTTCAGGGTTATCTTAGGCCATTTTAAAAGTACACATTCCTCTTAATTCATGAAATCTATGGAGACTAAGAACATTCTAAGCATGGCTGGACTGCTAAGGGTTGCTGTGATCAGTGGCACAAAGTCCTGCTGGATGCTAGTCTCTATTGGTAGACCCTAGGTGTCTGTACTGGGGCCCACTCTGGTTAACATTTTCACCAATGTGAAGGGGCGACAGGACACAGCACACTCTCAGCAAGCCAAAGGGACCTTGGCATGCTACAGAAATGGAAAACAGGAATCTCTCAAAGATAAGTGCGAAGTCCTATCCCAGGGAAGAATAACCCCATGCACCAATACAGGCTGGGGGCCAACCTGCTGCAAAGCAGCCCGGCAGAGAATGATACCAAGCTGACCATAAGCTACCATGTGTCCTCGTGGCAAAGCAGCCCAGCAGTCTCACGGTCTGAATCAGGAAGAGCACTGCCAGCAAGGTGAGGGAAGTAATTCTTCCTTCCCCTCTGCTAAGCCCTGACAAGCCACAACTCAAGTGCTGTGTCCGAAGTCTGGGCTCCCCCTGCATACAGACATCGGCATTACAAAAGCAAGTCCAGCACAAGGCCACAGAGATGAAGCAATTGGAGCATCTGACATACAAGAAGCTGAGAGAACAGGGATTGTCTAGCCTAGAGAAGAGGCGGCTCAGGGGTGATCTTACCAACATGTGTAAGTGGCTGACAGGGAGGAGTATAAAAGAAAAGGGCCAGATTCTCCTCAGTAGCATCCAGTGGCTGGACAGGAGGCAATGGGCACAAGTGAAAATACAGGAAGATCAAACACTACAACAGGTTGCCCAGAGATCTTTTGGAGTCTCCATCCTTGGAGACGCTTAACGCCACAGCTCGTTGCAGTCCTGAGCAATCTGCTCTAGCCAGTCCTCCTCCAAGCAGGCGGCTTGGACCAGATGATCCCCAAGAGTCCCTCCAAACCTCAATCATTCTGTGATTCTACAAAATGGACAGGGTCTTTTGTAGCCCAGGCATTGGATAAACTGAGTCACAAACTATAAAAATGCAAATGGAATATATTTTCTCCTCAAATTATTGCATTCGAAGTTAATTTTGCTGCCTGCGTTTTGCTGATCTCATTTTTTCAAATCTTGACTCCATTTCTTCCAGGACCTTTGGTGTGTATCGCACAACTAATTTAACCTTCCCTTGAGCTGCCTTCAGCAGTTCTACAGCTTTTTCATGGTGTTCACCTTCAACACTCTGCAAAGCATAAATGATGGAGTATTAGTAAAGACACATACTGAAAACAGACTTTTTTTTTCATTTCTTTGTAAAATTTCTACACAATCAGCTATTGAAGTTTTCTAGTTTGAAGACTGCACAAGGACAACGTCACCCATGCTCAAGATTTATTCTTCAGCAAATTAGTAAGAGGTGATGAAAAATAAACTCATTAGTATTAATAGAGTACTACAAAACTTTTGGTCAGGTTTATGCTGAACAATCATATTCTGTATTTACAGACACCAACCAAAACGAGGGTAACATTAGGCAGTTCTGAAATGACACTTAAAAACCAACACATTCAGGAGGATGCTTATTTAAAACTCCAGATTGTTCTTCTTTCTGAATGCACTTTAAAATCAGCAGCCACCTTCTATGTGCCTAATAGGCTGCCACAGACAACTGCAAGATAGCTGCCTTCTTGATGTTATCCTGTGTTATGACAGTGCAGAACAGTGCATACTGAGTGCTGCACTGGAGAAGCTAACATGCGGCATGCTGCTTATCTTAGTGCTCCACATACCTCTCCATAAATGCAAGGTTTTCAAGTTAATTTCCTCTAAATTGATTCAGAACAGCCTAACCCAACTCAGTAAGAACAGAATCAAAATACTTTCCTTAAAGAACTCTCAGAATTTATTAGGGTTATACTAGATCCGTCTAATTACAAATTGTAACCAACAGTTCTCAACAACTGCATCCAAATATACATTCCTGCACAGCACACATTTTATCAGCCAAACTTATTTCTCCCAAACTTATTAAGCACAATGACGGGACTACCCCAAGCCTACCTCCCACTGGTGCTATTAGAAGCTAGAAGGCAGGTGATGTACCTGTTGATTGTAGGGTTTCCCCGTTACTATAACATTACTTACAGAAAAAAGACAACAGTTAAAAAAAAAAAAAACAAACCCAAGTTATTTCTCTTCTATCAGACTTAACACAACACAGACATGTGAATGCTTTCATTTGTGTTATTCAAGTAGATGTGTAGGCTGTTCTGGTTAAAACCAGTAATAAAAGGCTGGTAAAAGTCTATGTCTAATTATATCAACATGCTGCAATTCTGGAGTACATTCAAAATCTCCCATCTGAAAAAAACACAGACTTGTTTTAAGGCACATTCACTGCAGTCTTGGCAGTGACTTTTTTAACTATTAAATCAGGAATTACAAGAAAATGCCTGTCACATATTAAGATGACAGGATTCCCTCTGTAAACATCAGATGTTTTTTCTGAGACTACATTAGCATTCTCAAAAGCTTTTTATGCACTCATTCACTGTATTCATGCAATGGCAATATATATTTATACATGTGCTTGCACACACATGCAGTCATTGTTAGCTGTACAAACTGCCTGATGACCAGGTTCAGTTTCAGGTGGTATTTTTTCTTTTAGGAGAGTCTGTGCATGAGGAAAGCCTCCTCTGAAGAGAATTCTACACCTGTTCCTCAATACTTAATGCTTCAAACTAACAGGAAGGCTAGGCCAAGGACAGTTGCATCACTACGGCCATCCATGTCAGTCTTTCATGTCCTGAAAAGGACAGCTGGACTCCCAGATATTAGCCAGGAGCCCAGCATGTCAGAGATCTGCCCTAGCAGAGACTTTCCAGAGTATAGACACCCAGTTAGCCTCTCTTCCTTCAAGTGTCAAAAAAACCCTCACTTGAATTAAGAAGTACTCTGTCTTCAAATACAATTGGGTTTACAGAAGTAGTGATAAAACCAAAATTTTAAGCTATCATACACCTTCTCTGCAAATGAAAACACTAGTTTGAGAAATATTTACATGCATTTGACTAGCAGCTGCCTTAAGTCAACGGCTGTCCATAGCCTCCTCTTTCCAGCCACCCTGTGATTTGGTTTTTGTATTCTCGCTCTTTAGAAGAGGATGCTCATTGAAAGTAAATATCCACAACAGCATTTGATATACATACTGCTTAAAATATGGTGAAAAGCCTCTGGTGTTGAATGTCAGTGCACTTAAGTGGAAGGAAAAAAGCATCACACAACTGAAGATAACACCACCTTGTAGTTCCATCTTATTACAGCTGTCATTATGCAGTAGCATTTTTACAGGGATAACGAGAATGTGCTCAGTCTAATGCAACACATCATAATTTATTACTTACCTTAGAAGGTGCAAAAAATTGTATTAATTAAAATCTGCATCATGAAACTTGGATTTCACAACACAATACCTGAACTAAAAGTATACAACCCCTCAGAATCCAAAATACTGACATAAATATTGCAGTTCCCAAGTCAAACATCTTGGGAACCAAAGCATAGTCCTAGAACTCTCAAGGCACACAACTCCACAGAAGCCTAAATAAATTGCACTTGTGAGGATAAAAAGAAACTATTTTGCCAAGATTAAAAAGATGACGTCAAGTTTGTGCCATGTATATTCTCCGTATGCCCCCAAGTGGAATCAAGTAGTTACTGCTACGTAAAGTGGAAACCAATTCCTACCACTCCGTTTACAGAAAGCAGCTGGTCTCCACGTTTCAGGCCTCCGTGCCTATCAGCTATACCGCCGGGGATAATACGAGAGATATAGATTGGAGAATTTTGTTCTTTGCCTCCCATAATATTGAATCCAAGACCTTCTTCGGTTTTGGGTAGTTCAACCACTCTGGGATGGGAATGGCCTTCACTAGCAGCAAACGCAGCTACGGTGGCCTGTAAGAAACAATATTTTTCTATTTATAAGCAATTAAACATAGACCTCTTAGCTAGACACAGCAAGCAGACTGGAAAAGTACTTTTATCTCCAAGTACCAAAATGTGAAGACAAATGAATTTAATTCTCTAGGTACCAGGTAATGGTATCTAGGGAATAGAGAGTAGCTTGAAAAAGTCAGAACTCCAAGAATAAAACTAAAATAGAACAATCTTAAAAATATCTAGTCTTTGGTTATATCTTTTAATAACCTACTAAGATTATCCATTTTATCAGACATCTAGATAATATCCTACTGAATTTTAAATAATCTGCTTCTGAAGTAACAAATTACTGTTTGTTTATACAAGTTACAGTTTGGCTTTTACCTTCGCCGTTGCATTAGCTCTAACTTCTGGGCTACTGCTGATATCCACAGTTTCATATACGTGTTCATACACCTACAGAGACAAAAGAGTTAAAGTATGGGGGAAAGAGATATTTTTCTGCTTAGATAATCTAACAAAATACCAGGTATAACGAAAAAAACATGTAACTTAACAAGTACACACCTCGAGTAAGAAGTTTTTCCCCAATTCACTACAAGGTGTCAAGTGACAATGTGCCATACTACAAAGAAACAACTCTCTTGATACCTTTATTGCTCAGTTAACCCATGCGGATCTATGTCTCAGCCTCAGTCTTCCTCCTTCCATAGCATCCAAACCTCACCATCAACTCAGAAGTGCTTACAGCTCTAACACATGACTGGAGGCATGGATTACTATCTTTTCTTGTCCGATTCGATGTGAAACTCTTCAATAAGGATGCACACAAAACCATTTAAGGAAAGCTCTTAAAAGCTCTCCTGACAACCCATCCCTTCCCGCAAGATCCCCATTTTTCCTTCAACTCATGCAACCAATTGAATACCTTAGGAAAAAAAAAAAAAAGGCTATTGAAAACACAGAGGCAAGGAATACTAATGCTAAGGAGGTGCTTACACTGAAGGCTAACCCACATCCTCACATCTACCTCACAATTTGGACTTGTTAAGCAATAAAACATACTGCCCTCAACAGGATGAGGACATTAAGAGGATACCTCTGTCTAAAACCAGATCTTTTACATGACTCCAGGTGTTACCATCAGTGGTAGCACCACCACCAACAGCAAGGCATATTCAATCACCTAAGAATCTCTAATAGAGTAACTGGAATGAAGATGAGGTGGTGCAAGGCTCCACCTTGAGGAGATGTGGATATGGCTTAAAAGAAACAGGCAATTGGTACTTTGTCTATTCTTACATTCTAAGAGGATAACAGCCTGCTATCTGCCAGTAAGGACAAACTCTCAAAATAATCTCTAAAAAGTTACTTGCTCCTGAGCTATTAATGCACCTATGCTATCTGCAATTATTGTTATTTTCTTCTGAACTTTTAAAAGTAGGTCTTGTTCTATGAAGTGGCGTCAATCAAATTCAGCCCTTAGAGCAAAATCAGATTACTGCACTGGGCACAAAAAGGAAAAAGTAAAACATACTGGGTTTCAACTAAAGGTAACTGCTTACGTCAGGTTAGCTTACCTCCCTTACAGCATTACAGAATTCACTTTGAAGGACCCTTTGCAATGCTTGTAGCTTTTGCGGTGGCACTTCTCCACTTCTCTGTAATTTTTCCAGCAGCTCAATTGCTCTGCAGATGTCTACAGAAAAATAAAACAACGAGGAACATCTGAGGAAATTATAGGTTTGTTTTTTCTTTCTTTCTTTGTTTTAATGGAGCAGTCTGTGTGTGCACATTTTTACACATAGCTTTAAGGTGTACACCCTTGATTTCTCCCATAAAACTGTATGTTTACAAAATGGTACAATAAAACACTCTACTTTCAGAATATTTTTAAGTCAACCACAACAATCCCTCCCTGTAATCTGGAGTTATCACTGCCAATCTGATTTTTCCTTGAAGTTTAAATCAGACTGAAATATTTAATTGATACATACACTATCAGCATCTCTTATGCGTACTTCATAATTTATCTACTGCCATTGATCACATTTTGTTAAAACAAGCAAACCAGCTAAAATATTGTCAAATACACTGTTTAACATTCCTTTTATATATATATAAAAAAATATTTTTAGTTCAACAAGACTCATTCGATACTTTCCCTACAACAGGGCTGAGAATTATCTGGTCTATTATCCTCCAGTGTTTGGAAAAAAACAACCAAGCTCCTTTTCATATTCTCAGTTGAGAATACCTCTGTTTTAGAACCCTAAACCCCAAACCTCTTTGTTCCAGTTCCTAGAAACTTGTTCCTAAGAATTCACGATGTCCATATTATTATAAATGCTGCTTTGTGAAACTGAACTCCCTGTAAAAGGTTTGATTCCAGATCCCTAGAACTCAAGAAGGGCATCAATGCCATGTGATGACATGCTCCTGGCAGCTCTAGAAGAGTACAAGACATTCATATCCCTTGTATTTCCATTAGTGATGATTCTGAATCACGCAAGTCCTTGAACAGAAGCAGAACATTCTCTCGGAAAAGCAGATAGGAAGAATTAGTTTCATTAGCACACAGGCAAAGAAGCAGTGATTAATCTATTATATAAATAAGGCACAGATTATTTTAGAAAAGGATGGAGTCTGGGACACTGCTATATCTCAAATGTATTACTTCCTTCTCCATTTTTCATGTGAACGCACTCAAATGGCACGTCAGCACAGAAAACGTGCAATAGCCATGAACTTCTAAAAGCCCAAGTTTAAGAAAAGAGAATTTATGTAACAAGATGAAAAGACAGTGGGGTGTATGTTTTGAAATGGAGGTCAAGTGCACTGAGAAGAGACAACTCATACTCATGCTCTGTCCACTTCGTGTTATCAGACACACCTGCAGGTGGTACAGTCAATGAAACAAGGTACAGCTTAACCTCTCAGGCTGGTCATCCACGGACTGGAAATGAGTCCTTCATGGAACACCATCCAAGTATTATCACTATAGCCACAAGACACAAATTATTTCAGATGAGAGTTAACATTTCTATGCACCATGAGAATTTGGTGTTTTCTGGCAAGCATTTCCAGGCTTTACAAGCACCAGTTACCTGAAGCAAAGAAGTATCAAACCTTAAATTCCAGCTATTACTAATCTCAACTCCTCAGAGGACTCACTTCACACAGGCATGCCTATTTGCTATTTGTACAATTACAAAATTCAAAAACACTTCTGAAGGTTTTAATTTCCTAACACACATTTTGTATTTCAATTAACATACAAAACAGTTGGTGAAATTAAATTAATTCTATATGTGATTGTTGATTCCTCTTCAAGTGATGAAAAATCCCCAACATTTTTAGTAACTCTTGTGTTCAGCAACAGCAGCACAAGTTGTCTGTATTCCATCAAATCTTGCACTGAACAGCTTGAAGTAGAATGATCAACAAATGGCAGTAGCAGCATTTCCAACCCTGCAACACTCCATACATTAATGAAAAAAAGTCTAGAAAGTATGTAAATTACAATACAGCTATCATGTAAATACTTGCAGATGTTTGCACACAAATGACTGTTTCATGCACAGGAAGAGTACAGCTGTACACACCTGTACCCCAACTTGGGGCCCATGAAGCCTGTTAAGCTGTAAGGTGCAGGAACTTGTTAGGTAACAATTTGATTACGATACTGCAAGAAATCTTAAAGGGTGACAGCAACCCAGTGATCCAAAGAGCAGCTGCTGAAATGAAGACTCCAGAAACAGTTTTGCTAATTTCTCCTATTTTTTTTTGACCTTCATGTTTCATCAATAAACTCGGTATATTTCCTACCTGGATCTCCTAAGAGATGAAAAGTTTTAATTACATAGCACTTTATACCCTAAGGTAAAATCGTCTAGTTTGGGAACCAGTTGTGTCTTTCCTGAAGCGCAGACTAAGAGCATAGAATCAGCTTGTCAAAAAGTGACTGGGATACACTGAAATGGATTAATTTTAGATGGAAATAAAGCAAAAAACATAGTTGATTAAGAACAGGCTTCCAGATCAAAGCACTAAGCTGCTCCTGGTAAAAAACCAAAGCAGACTAATGAAGCACAAAAGTCAGATCCTCAGCACTCTGTAGATCTCCTTTACCACACTGTACCTCTGGCTCAGGTAGATACAGGCAATGATCCCATTACCAACACACTTCCCCCCTCCTCCCCCCCCCCCCGAGTTGTTTTGTTTTACTCTGTTGACAGGACCCCATTATAGGAGCCTGAAAGTGAAATGAGTGTAACTTTCTCCCACTGAACTGCATTTGGTACTATTAGTCAGAAGCTGAAGATTCAATCTCTCCCAGCAATACTGCCCTGGAAAGGAACTAGTTTGGCTGGGAATAAATGGCAAAACACACCTTTCATTTTCAAGAAAAGGCTGTTGACTGCTCTGCTGATGTAGTGTGCTTCCTCCTGAACTACTGCTTGTGATATGATCAGCTGAAAGCTGTCTTCCTCACAATATTATCATGACAGTTTAGCCAACTGTTCCGCACCAGAGGCTGAAATGGAACACTACAGAATTGTCAGTGATGGATTTCCACAAGGATCAATGTAGAAATAACTCCAGAGGTAGGTGATTAAAAAAAAACCATAAAACTCACTACAAAAATGAGTCCACACATAACTAAAAAATGGATTTCCTTTTAACCTTTTCATCCTTTTTATACCAGTTGCCTGTTCTTCACAGATCATTTTTGTGCTCACAGCATCAAAGTCCTGAAAAAGTAAGATACATTTAAACTAAAAAAATGTGGGAGAAAAAGACAGCAAGATGCCACCACCCCAAGCATATGTGTGAACAAAACACAGAAACAGAAATGCAGCAACCTCATAGATACTCCTGATTAACCACCTCCACTGCTTATGTTCAAATAGTCTGGATTCCCAAACTGTATGTAGAGTTATCACACATCACCACCAAACCATACAAATAACTTTGGAACGTTAAATGTTCTTTCATCCCTGCCCTCCAGTGAATTTGGGTGGTGGTGTTTGCAATGCAGCTTGGAGGAGAGAACAGACGGGAAAATGTTCAATTGCCCTGATGGTAAGCTATGGTAACCATTTTAAATCAGCTCTTTTTCCACACTATTCTCTCCTTTTGTATGCCAACAACACTAGTGATGTTCACTTTCTATTCTCTCCTTTCTTAAGCTATATGCCAACAACATTACTGAAGTTCATTTTCAAGCTGCTGTTGATTCATCGTCAGGTTATCTGCAGTCAGCCCCACACAATTAACAGAAGTTATTTATTTCTGTAAATAAGCCTCTGGCTTTTGTGAGTCCATTATACTGTGCTCCCTTTTTCTTTACTTAAAAAGGTCAATATGCCAGAAGACTAAATAGCTCCTTTGTTACACTGATCCCTAAGTAACCCTGCAGATTTGTTTACTTTCATGGATAATGCATAGTAGCAAGGTATTGAGGTGGAGAAGGATGCTGCCTGAGGTTTAAATCCAGACCTACCAAGAGAAACTAATCCACTGCCAAAGCAGCTGCCCTAATTAACAAGCTTTGGAGTAGGGAGGGTAGGTGAGCTGTGGAGTGAGAATCAAAGTCCTTACATAAGTCACTATTTACAGGCTTTCCCTGACACAAGTGATTCACTTGTAGAATGGGAAAGAGGGTCAGGCAAACAGAAAAAATTACTTCAGTGGTAACTAACATGTGCTAGTACCAAACATGGGTATGTACAGCATGTCATACATCTATAAAAAAAAAGCAGTTAGCACTATGAGCAAAGATGGTGGTTCCAATGGAAACAGCAGCAGGAAAACAGTCAGCTCATCCAGTCATCTACACTCCATTTAATTACTTTCTTTCTCAAAAATAGGATTTCTCATTCTCAGTATTCTTTTCCTATTTAAATTCCACTTTCCACTCCCTGCTTTCCTACTTTCCTACATACGCATTCATAAGCCCATCATATATATTGTTATACAAGCATGTGTTCACTGAGCTACTGTGGACCTCGCAGTTCTGAGGAACCACCCTGAAGGAAGTATATCTTTGTTTCCTAAAAGCCCTGGATACAAGACACAAACGTATTACAGAAAAAAATACCTAACTAGGGTCTGTATTTTATCTATTTCCCTACTGATTTTAGTACACACTGTATGGTATTAACAACACAAATTTAGACTAGAAACTGAAAAATCGGGGTGAAACCATAAACGTGAGAGTGCAAGAGCTGAGCAGAACCACGAACAAGTGTACGGGGAGCCCTGAATGTATCAGCTTTCTTCTATAAAAATAAGTAAATTATTATTACTAACACAGAGCCTAACAGATAGAAATTAAAGCTAAGAATTCAGCTGAGTTCAAAAGTGAGCCTTCCGAAGAGAGAAGCAGAAACAAGAAGCTAACAAAAACGCTGGCACTAGCAGAGGCGCAGCACACACACGCACAGAAGGTCTGTGGCCTGTGCACCCATGCAAACCCAGACGCCCACTGAAACGCGAGAAAAATCTGCGTGAAGAAAAGCCAAAGGAGCAAGTCCAGCCAACACGCAGCGAGAACCGGAAGCAATGGAAAACACTTCCTGATCAGGCTCCTCTCTGGCTGCCTCTGCGGCAGAGGGGCCTCTCAGAGCGCCGCTGCCCGCTCTTGGCTTCCTCTAGGCCCAGCCTCAAGACGATCAGGCCTCAGCAGGGAGCGGGGGAAAGACAGGAAAAACCGTCCCATGGGCTCGGGCCAGCCCCTCGGCAAGGCGCCGCGGAGCCGGGCTGGAGAAGCAGCCCCACGTCCGCAGCAGTGAGCGGTCACAGATCAGTGAAAAGCGCCTGTTCCCAACCGCCGCCGCGCTCACCTCGCTCCAACCGCACCGGCTCGCTCAGCGCCGCCATCTTCTCTTCGCTGCGGGCCGAACGGGAAGTGACGCAACACTGCCGGAAATAGCGGGTAGCGGGAGCGCGGGGATGGTGTTGACAGCCAGGGAGGCGATGGCGGTGGTCACGACGGGCGGTTTTGTCGCGATCGCAGAGAGCGGCTTTTGCTCTCCGCGGTAGGAAACGGTGAGGTGCTCGCTTCTCCCCCGCTGGTGTAGCAGGACGTGAGTCCTGTGGGCTCAGCCGAAATTGTGTCAAAACCAGTGTAAAGTGCTCTCTGTATGGGGCTTTTTTCCCACCTCTTAACACGTCTAAGGACTTTTCTAAAAACGCCACAGAGGGTGTGCCTGTCTTTCTGCACACCTTGGGTGCAACTGGAGATGCCCTGGCAGTGTTCAGGGCCGGGTTGGACGGGGCTTGGAGCAACCTGGTCTAGTGGAAGCTGACCCTGCCCATGGCAGGGTGTGGAACTAGATGAGCTTTAAGGTCCCTTCCAACCCAAACCAGTCTGGGATTTTATGAAATGTTCTGCCTACGTGAAATGTGAAGCATGTATTTTACGTTGCTTGTTTGGCATCAGTTTAATGTATGTGTGGGACTAATGTATTGCATTTACTTTCTGTATTAAATTGATGTGTGTACAAGTATGATTTAGATTAGCTATTAGGAGGTTCTTCCCTGTGAGGGTGGTGAGGCCTTGGCACAGGTTGGCCAGGGAAGCTGTGGCTGCCCCATCCTTGGCAGTGTTCCAAGGCCGGGTTGGACGGTGCTTGGAGCAACCTGGTCCAGTGGAAGGTGTCCCTGCCCGTGGCAGGGGGTTGGAACTGGGTGAGCTTTAAGGTCCCTTCCAACCCAAACCAGTCTGGGATTCTGTGATGTACCTTTTTCTGGAAAAAAAAAGCAAGAGACTACTTCAGGCCATGTACTTATATATTCTTAATTTCTACTAAGGGTATAACTCTTCATGTTTGGCTTTGATTTTACCCACATTTTGTATTTATTTTTGCTTTGAAAGAAAATAGCTCTCAACAGGTCTAAAAGTGTCTGCTAACATGACAGTGATGTACTCTCTCCTCTCTGTGATGCATTTTAATGCCAGTTCCTCTCAGTTTGAAGGATGCAGCGTGTGCATTTTAATGAAAAGGTCATGTGAATGGTATTTTGCAGGTGAACAAAATTCAATCCTCACAGACTAGTCTCCAGCAAGCAAAAGTATTGTAGCAGCTGGAACCATAGAATGTTTCTGGAATAAAATCCAGATGCTTCTATCACAGTCATACACAAACTACCATTCTTGTCACGAGTGATTGAAGTTTTAAATAGCCTGCTCTGACTTTGGACAGATGAGCTTATGGAGAAAAATGAGTGTTCAGCAATATTTCATAAATCTTAAGGTTTTTCCAAAAGATGTGCAATAAGAATACATGTTGAAACATATCTTTCAAGTGGCATTATTCTGACTCCAGTGAAGACTAAAGATTCACAAGTTAAAGCAGCTGCTTTAACTTTCTTGTAGACCCAGTGAACTGGACAGTGACGTTATGAGAATAAGAAAATCTGAAAAGCACATTTTATGAAGTGCTTCCACTGTCTTCTTCATAGCGCTGTCCATCTTACACCACATTGTTTCAGGAATTTGTGCTGATTTATACCTGCAGGGAAAAAAAAACAACAACAGCACAATAAAGCTTGTGGTTTTAACTGTGATCTGTGAAGAATGTTGTATTAGTTACTTGCGTTTGTTTGTTCGTTGTTTTCAAAATAGACCTTACTTTCTATGATTTTATTTTATCTGAGAAAGCTAGATCTTTTTACACCAGAAGTTCTGTGGTCATCAGGAAAACTAGTGGGCATATAATCTTACAAAAGAACAGAAAAGAAGCAAAATGCCTGATTGTTCTGTTTGGCCTTTGGTTTTTTGTAACACCTATGGAACTAAACCAACTGGACCTGAGAGAAAGAAAACTTTGGCATAAAATGTGATATTGCTGTCTGGTTTAATAAAAGAGCTGAAAGTGGGCATGTATGCCTCTTGTGTGGCCTTCAGGAGGACCAAAGAACATCAGGTCTCATGTTGCAGTGGAAGAAGTGGAATGCCAGTGTTACACAACACAGGAAAGGAAAATAAGGCTACAGGTTATATATAAAAATGAAAAGCATGCATACCCATTTGTCTTTTCCTTTCTGAGGTAATGTTTAAGTGCACTGCTGTATTTTTGCAGGACTGCCTAATTTTTGCAGTGACGTCTATTAAGCTACAAAGCCAGGCGTTGCTGTGACAGAGGCGTTTTAGTGCAGTTTTTTGTCTTCAAAAATAAGAAAGGGAATGAGCTGCTGAGTCTATAGCATGCTGCATTTTCTCAAGAAAAAAAATCAAAGCATAGGTGGATACTGACAAGTGCCGTATTAATACGACAAACTGCTTGTGCCATCCTTGTCAGGAAATCCCTATCCTGGTAAGCATTAGGAGGAAAAACAGGTCCCAAAAGTGATTCCCAAAGAGTGTGGGTGCGCCTCCTGAATGACTAGGTAAATGTATTTGCACAATAGTGGCTGAGAAGCATGAAAGTTCTAAGCATTAGAATTCAATTGATGTGTTTTGCTAGCTATAATGAAATTATTAATTTAGACCCGTTTGTCTATGTCACTCAAGCTTGTGACATTTTTACCAGAATTACTTTAAATCTTCACTGATGAATTAGCTGAGGTGTTATCAGCTACACTTTAATGCCACATGAAATATTGGTGCAGTGTGCTGTAGTATATGTCAGTTGGACTTCTGGGAGCAAGAGCATCCTGCAGGTTTTTGTGTGTATGGTGAGTAATTAGAGTTACTGTGGAAGGATTATCAATAATCAACTGATATAGCCTATGTCTTCATTGGAAGATAGTTGCACTACCAGTCTAAGGGAAATGGAAATCAGTCTCTAGTGTGAGCTAACTTAAAATGAAAGCAGTTTATTTTAGATGAGAGGTCTTAGCGTGCAAGAAGTTAATTCATAACTAAGAGGATGAGCTTTATTCATAAATTAATTAATAAGGTCTTAATATTTTTATGGTAGTGTCTTACCAGGCAGCCAAACATGGGGCCCTTTAAATCTGGACATTAGACACAGCTGGAGAGAATGCAAATGTGGCAGGATATACTGTACAATTAGCTACGCAAAATGCAGGAAGAAGAGTGGTTTAAGAAACTTCATTCACTTTCTGCTCGGGTGCAAGGTTCGGGCTCAAGCTTCTCATGAGAAAGAGACATGGACTGAGGCTAGCTTTGTCTCTGTACAATTCTATCACAAAACTCTGTAAACTTATGGCTTAGTTTGTTGGAAAAATACTTTCCGTGTGTATGGATCTGTTTATATGTGTGTTCTTGTTCTAGCAGGACCAGTCCATAGTGGTCTTGTAGCTAGGTAGTATTTTCCTTCACATCCAGCTGACATGAATTTAATCACAAGGAGACTGGAAGATTTGCTGGATGCTACAGAAAAGTTAGAATGCAGTGTTCTAAAATTTCATCATCCCAATAACATCCTTACAAGTGTAAAGGTGCTAATTAGTGCATTATTTTACCAGATAGTACAAATCACAAACCCACAGCATTTATTTATGTATGTGTTTTAACATGCATATGGTCAGGAATTATTCCGATGTGCTTTTAACAATATTAGGCAAATTTTAAGTCCACACTGAAAGGGATTTTACTTAATTACCTAGCTAATGCTGTAGAATGTACATAGGCATCCAGTTACCTTTAAGGAGGAAATGGCAATCGTGTAACACGGTACACCAATATGCTGAAAAAAAAATTGACTAGTAATGGGTATCAGGACACAATGTATGCTCATAAAAATCACAGAGGGTTTTCTCATGTCCACGAAGAACAATGCCTGGGAAATCTGAAAGGCCAAATTAACCATGGTAGAACTTTTATTTATGATTCAGGGCAGAGAAGAGAGTGCCAATTCAATTTTTAGGTTATTAAGACATCTCATTGCCTTAAGGCTACCATGTTGGTAGAATTTTATTGCTTTAATACCTTTGAATTTAAGTACTTTAAATCTTTGACAGTTGCATTAGTATTTGCAATTCCAGCAATACTTTGATTCATTGGCCTAGTCCAGGGTGAGTTTTGTGCTCTGCCACTCACTGGTTGATTGTCATTGTCACTGTTCAGGCTTTTATACTAATTGAAAAACATGGTACCTTTTTGGTCATGCACATAACTAGCATTTTTTCTGGTTTCATATGACAGAAGAGAATTTTGCATTGTTACATGTTACAGAACATGCATTTTGATTAATCTCTCACACACTGGTTGATTAACATGTAGAAAGAGTCCAGCATTTTGGTATGTGCCACCTGATCTCCGTGCCAGTTATTTTTTCCACATAAAACTTGACTATGTGAGTTATCTCTGGATTTTTTTAGTCACTCCTAGTGAATGTATGAGCAGACATATACAAAGCACTGCCTGTTACTCAGAGTTTTTTTAAATCTTTTCATTGTCATCCCCCTGGCCTTTTCTATAGATGTAAATGCTGTTTACTGATGACAAGGCTGACAGAGGAAGCAAAGTCAAATTGAAAGTCAGTGATGCACCTAAATGCTAATTACAATTAATACTCGGAAATAATTAAATGCATCTGCCTTTCCCACCACCTCCCTTCCTCCTCCCTCCTCCCCCAAGGAAAATACTTGATCTTGCACATGCTCCTTTTTTCTAAAATACATAGTATCTGTTAACAGCCTCATACAGATGAGACAGACTCACCTTACTGCATGATGTAGTAAGCATACACTGTAGTACAGCTCCACAGGAAGCCCTTCACCATTAAGTTTTGAAGGACAGCAAGCTTCTGTTAGCAAAAGAGACTAGTATTATTATATATTAATAGTGATATTATATAGCGTAGTGTTCTATGCAGAGTCAAATCCTATTTTCGAACACTATTTTTACAGAATTTACATTAATATTGTCATAATACAATAATTAAGGAATTATTAATTAATAATTAATTTTCATCTCTAAGCACATTTTCCTTGGTACAGAATTGACGTCTTTCAGTGAATAAAATTGTGTTAATTGCTGAATTTCAGAAGAAACATGGGATGTTTAATTTCACCTTGGATAGGACAGTAATGTTTTTGAAAAGACTGCTATTAAGTTATGCCTTTCTGTACAGTCACAGAGATAAGTTAAGATTGCATTAGCAATATTTGCCTGCCTTTCATGTGCTTTGCTGAATAATCTCATTTAACTTGTTATTTGAACCTGGAAAGTTTGAGTTTACTTTAAAAAAGAACTAAAGCTACCCAAAATAGATTTGGCAGAACAGCCATTTGACAGAAGAATATAAACATGGTGAGTCTCCCTCTGCTTTCATCACTGGAAGCCGCGTCTGGCCCCTGGGAGGGGTGGTCCAAAGAAGAAACTCTGCCTCTGCAGTATGCTCTTCTTTGCACTTAAACTTGACAGGGCTTTCTGAGTAGGAAAGGGATGGAAGTTGCAAATTCAGTGTGTTTCCTGCACAAATACAGGTGTGAGTTAGCAGTGAATTCCAAATATCAACTTTTATTGAATTTAGACAGCACTGTAAAGGAGTATTTCATTAGAAGAGAATGTTCCCCCCCCCCCCCCCCCCCCCCCCCCCCCCGAAAATATGATAGAAACATCCACAAAGCCTTTCATAAAGAGACTTAAGGAAGACTTTCCAGATCTCTGGAATTGAATTTCACCTTTTGGCTTTCCCCCCTGCATTGTGGTAATTTCTCCACTGTCTCTGGCTGCAGTTGAGTTTTTCACTGACTCTAGTTAGAAGACTAGGCTAGTCCTTCTGCAATGAACCATTTCTCTGTGTATCTTTAGATGAGCTATCTCAGAAGAAAGCTCACTGGGATCAGAAAAGTCTGTAGAAAACACTGGTTTGACTCCTGAGATCTGAAATTGTTCTGTTTAAGCCTTGCTTAAGTAAATGTATGCCACTGACCTAAGTGGGTATTGGTCTAACCCCCAGAGGACCATTCAAAGTTCAGTAACGTAATTCTTGCTCTCCTCTGGTGCAGCTGAGAAAATTTGAATATAATTAAGATATCTATTTAGGGTTTAGGGCTGAAGAGCAGATGGACTTGGCTGTATGATTGCTAACACATTTCTGGGTTTGTAAAGAACCTTTTAATTTTTTTTTCTCTAGTGTTTTTTACCAAATGTGATTTGTAAATACCATTTCTCAAAGGTCCAATTGTAACAAAATGGATGCAAACTGCTAATATAATATTAAAGTGAATCACAGAATCACAGAATCCCAAGGGTTGGAAGGGACCTCAAAAGATCATCTAGTCCAACCCTCCTGCAAGAGCAGGGTAACCTAGAGTACATCACACAGGAACTTGTCCAGGCGGGCCTTGAATATCTCCAACGTAGGAGACTCCACAACCCCCCTGGGCAACCTGTTCCAGTGATCTGTCACTCTCACAGTAAAGAAATTTTTCCTGATGTTCACCTGGAACCTCCTATGCTCCAGAAACTACTGTTGAACTTTTTATGCTTACAAAAATGCATCCAGCATTTAGGATCCCCGACAGATTCTCCATTTCCATGTAATAGGGTCCTCTTGTACAGAAAGGAATCTAAGTTTCAATGACACTGTTTTCAGTAATATCACTGATGTTTAAAGAGCCCCAGAAGTGTTTTGTTGTACGTCGCTGAACATTTAAAATTCACAGAAAAGTGTTGAAAGTGTATATATAAAATTTCCTTTTTAAATATTTGAATATTAATATTATTAATAATAAAAAAAAACAGTATCTTCCAGTAGGATTGTGTAGGGCCAGATCACTCATTGATGCAGATGCACACAACCCTGCTGTCTCCACCTCTCCGGCTCACTGGGATCTTAGAGGCAGGGTTCCTATAGTCCCAGGTATTTCGCTGTTAATTGCAATAGCATTAGGGCTGGATCACTCTAAAGAGGTAACAAGTAGGTATGCTACCTCTTTGTATGTACAGTGCAGTGTATACCATTTTCTCCACATCAGTAAGGATGTTCAGAGCTTACTTTCTGTATATTGAAGAATATACTGTGATTGTTTCCTAAAATACATTCTTTACCTAGACTTCAGTCTCCCTGTCAAAGGTGCCAACCTGGTAGTGCTAGGAATAGATTTTGTTTTGTTAAAATAACTGATATTATCATCTTTACAAAGCCACTAACATGACAAGACCTTGTACTTCACTACTAATATTAAGTAGACTACATTAGCGGTATCTTAACTGGTACAGCCTGTACAGATGTAATACAATCTCCTTCCATACTATTTTATCACATTACTCTGGTTTCTAATCTTGCAAATATTCTCAAGAGGAATTACTCACATGCATAAAGTAACCTCATATTCTTTAATGTTTGCAGACTTGGGCCCCAGGTTACAATATCATTTATATTAAAATTGTTTCTGAGCATAAAAGGCTGCTAATTATTCCAGATTCTACATCTAGGATTGTATTTTGAAGGGAGAAATACATCTTATTTGTCTGATTTTATCTTTTCCTGTTTTCTTCTGGTCTGTTTTGTAGTTACACATATGGGGAGAGTGATGCACATGGGAAAATATTAAGGTAGTTTGGTGATAAAAGTATTCTCTGTGCTCAAAGACTAAAGAACTGCAACTGATTTGACATTTTACTCTTTTTGGCTAAAAAGAAAAAGCAATTCAATTCCTAATATGACTGACAAGCTATATTTTAGTGATCAGTACAGAATGAAATCTGAAACACATTAATTTGTTTGTATTTGCACATTTTAGAAACATGGAGTTTTAGTTTTCTTAAGTGTGCCTCCTTGTGTTTTACATTTCAGCCAAAGAACTGAGATTAAATTTGTGTAGGAAGGCAATAAAAGGGGTTTATGAGTACATGCAACTGCTACTTATTTTCAGCCTATGACAAAGTGAATTTCCATGGCAGCTTGTAAATTCATGAAATTTAGAACTTCAGGTAATACCAAAAGCAAAAAAAAAAATGATGGAAGAATCATTTCAAAGGCCTGGGAAAGCACGCCCAGCCACAAGTCCAGCTGCAAGACAGTGCAATTTGGCAATTGAGGTACTTCTGACACATTTTAATATGGGTTTATGCACTTCTGAACCTAAGTACTTTAATCAGAGTGCTAAGTTAGTGTTCACAGACCGGGATTGTGTTACCTAGGTCCTGTTTGTTCAGTGGTTTCAGCGATGCGTGCCCCATAGGTCTTAGCTTTGCAATTCAGTGAAAATACTTCTCCCTGGCCTGCTGAGGAACACCCATTTGAAGAGTCTTAGCATGAAAAAGCTTCAAAATCAGATTGCGATACCAGCAGTTGAGACACAACTTCCTGTAACAGCAAGAAAAATAAATTACTACAACCTTTGTAAAAAACAAAAAATAAATCTCTACTATCTCTCGCTCATGTCAAACACATTAGAACCAATGATTTGTAATAGATGGGAAGAAAGGCAGCTGAGATGATTAGGTGAAAGGGAGAGGCTAAGTTACAAGGAAGGGTGAGGAAGGATTACTTTTTTGAGTATCATGGGGAATATATGCTCGGGATTGAAAGAGTGCAACAGAAATAGATTACAACAAATAGATACAGGAAATGTGATTCTGAAGAAGCTTTGAAGCTGAATTTGCCTTTCTCCTTGCAAGACAGTAGAGAAAGTTGTTTCCATCAGAAAATGTAAGCCCACATTCTCCTTGTACTGTTTATTGTCAAGCACACCTGCTTTCTAAGCTGCATAAGCCTCCAGCAGGTAGATCCTCAGGATTGGTGTCTGCATTTTAACTCTACTTTTTATGATTTTACAGCCTCGTATACTGCCAGGACAACATTTAGTCCCAGCGTCCTCAAGCAAGTTTCCATCACTTCCTCTAAGAAGCTCTTCTAGCAGCTTTCCAACAACCAAGAATTACCTTCATCCACAAGTAGTTTGGCTTTACTACATGAAAAAATACAGAATCATAGAATGGTTTGGGTTGTAAAGAATATTAAGCTCATCTAGTTGTACGGACACCTTACCCTAGACCATGTTGCCCAAGGCTCTGTCCAACCTGGCCTTCAACACTGCCAGGGATGGGGCATTTACCCCTTCTTTGGGCAACCTGTTCTAGTGCCTCACCACCCTCACAGTAAAATACTTCTTCCCAATATCTAACCTGAACTTCCCCTGTTTAAGTTTTAACCCATTACCCCTTGTCCTATCACTACAGTCCTTGATGAAGAGTCCCTCCCCAGCATCCCTGTAGGCCCCCTTCAGATACTGGAAGGCTGCTATGAGGTCTCCACACAGCCTTCTCTTCTCCAGGCTGAACAGCCACAACTTTCTCAACCTGTCTTCATACAGGAAGTACTCCAGTCCCCTGATATCTTTGTGGTTTCTGGACTTGCTCCAGCAGCTCTATGTCCTTCTTATGTTGAGGACACCAGAACTGTACACAGTGCTCCAAGTGGAGTCTCACCAGAGTGTAGTAGAGGGGCAGGGTCACCTCCTTTGACTTGCCAAAAATCAGTAGATGAACTGATCTGGAACCCTGAATGGATCTCAGACTTTAAAACATCCCTAAGATTGTGTTAGCAAACACACAAAACCCACTGAATTTATACATACAACCCCTGATAAGATCCAGGCTTTATCCTCTCTACTTAGGTGCTGAGCATTTTATGATGACAAACCTTAACATAAGAATAAAATAAAATCAGATAAAATACAAGAAAACCATCTCTCAGTTATGCAGGGAGCACTCTAAGTAGCTTTCATCTCTTTCCTGTGCTCCTAGTAATTTATGGTGGTTCAAAATAAGTACAGCCAGCTCCCATCCTCTGGAGTGCAAACACACCGCCTCTTCTCCACACCCTGTCATTTCTGTTTACCAAGAAATAGAAGATTATTTTGCACTGAACTACTCTAGAAAAACACCAGAGAGAACACTAAAATTTGAGGCCAGCTAGGCTTGTCCAATTGCTGCTAGTTTTCCTCCCCAGCTCAAAGAGCTGCATCATTAAAAATAATGCATGCTATTAAAGGACAGCATAGATTTTGGAGCATGAAGGGTTTTTAAATGACAGCATTCATCTGGAGACAATACATTCTGAGACTCATTCAGTTTTTCTCATTTTATAATACAACCTAGTCAGAACCTGACCTATGAACCATCTTGCCAAATTGGCAAGAATTTTTCAGTTGAGACACATTTTGTTTATCCATTGAGTCTTCCTCTGTTATCCAGGTGGGAATCTCATGAAGACAAAAGCCTGCTTCCTATTTATGTTATGCTTGTCAGAAAGTGCTTAGGAAGCTCACAGGGACTCCAGTGGAGTGGATGTGAGAAGTCATGCTTTTCTGCAGATGGCTTGCAGTGTCCAAAGAGACCTCTCTCAAAAGCATTTCTCCTCCTGAGGAGAACTCCTCAGAAGAAGTTTTTCATTAAAAAGATTTTAGTAATACTCAGTAGCATTGTGCTTTGGATTATGGTGTAGATGAGTTGATGCTATGGAGAGTCTAGCTTAAAAGAAAAAAGGAAAAGGCAAGTTAGCTGGCAGAGCAAAGAAATTTTAATAATAGGCAGAATGAGGACGGGGAGATTTATTGTTTTATCTTTGTTCCCATAGGGAAAATCCACTCTTTTTAAAGTGAGCACATATTTTTATCATTAAAACTCACCACACTTAGATGATTCTCTAAGTCTCATCTAACACCTAGTGAAATGTCCCATCTATGCAGGCATACCAGTCCTCAGACTCACCATAAACAGGTTACCATATGTCATTCTATGATTACCTTGAGGTGACTGTATTCCTATGCATCAAAACCAGAAGTATATTATGGTGTGGGTGATGGGTAAATCTGAGAGGAATAAGTGTCCAAGTGTCTAAGTGGAATAAAGTGACTGGATTTACCAACTCCCTGGCATGTGGTAAGGCAGTATGGAGCCTGACTCAGCTTCAGAATACTCAGTGGTACACTTTATCTTGGTTTGCGTCCTCCTGTTCCCAAAACAACTGGAGCAAATCCCTTCTGCTCTGAGAACTGTGAAGAGCACCCTACCAAAGCCTGAAGTCCAAGATACTCTTCCTCACTTATAAAATGTGCTGGTAGCCGAGAACCACGAGAAGTCCTAGTCCAAGCTACCACTCACAAGTCCAGGCAGTAGTATGCAGATTTCTATAGCTATAATTTTTTTTCAGAGTTACAGAAGACATTTCAGACATCAAGAGAAGGATTAAAAGTTTGTGGTGCTTCGAGTGTAAAGTATTTTCTAGAAGAGGGAAAACTAGAAAAACCAGACCCTGTCTCTGGCACTCCAACAAGAGTCTGATGTGTTCAGACGTGAATGCAAGGGAGCAGGCTTGGTTGGAAAAATTGGTATTTAATTTAAATAAAACCAAACAAAAAAGGCTTGGCACTTACTTTCATTTACATCAAGATGAAACCAAGATGCTTAAAATTTTTAACAATAAGCCAGAATGAGAGAAAGAGGCTCCAGAATACCTAGGAAATTTGTGGCTAGGAAGCTCCCCAGGAGATGGGGTACAAGCAGGGATTCAAACCCATGTGTGTTACATCTAAGGTCAGCTCACTAGTCATGGGGCTAGAGTATTTTCCAAGGCTTTTCTACCATCCATTGCCTTTTGCAATCTGTCCCTATTCCTTTAAATGCTTGGTTTTGTTGCACTGCAGATTGTAACCGATTAGAAGAATCACAGATTCTTTTTCTTCCTTTTTTTTTTGTTTGTTTGTTGAAAATAACTGCAGTCTTTGGCTCAATGTATATTGATATATGTATGCAGAATTAAGTAGATCCATTCAAAGAAAGTAAGGATATAATTAGTTACAGAATTGTATAATGCCTGTAGCCCCACCTATTTCTAGTTAAAAATTAGAGTCATAAGCTACCTCTTCCCATGTGAATAAAGTAATCGTAAGGATATTGCCTGTTCTATAACTGCTCCATCGTTTCCCCTCTTTCACGTACCTCTTGTTTTGACTAGAAATTCTTTCTTGAGCCCAGCAACTTAGTGGTAAACATTTCTAAGGAGCCTACTCCAAATTTAATCAATAATGCGCTTGATCAATCAACTTCCAAGCTGAAAAACATCACCACCTCAGAAAAAGCCAGTAAGTATTTATGTTCTTTTTCTTATTTACATGAAGTTGATCTACCATTTCTGGCTAGACCCAAGATACACACCTACCAAAGCTTTTTCCACACTATTTCTCATTTAAAGGAAAAATACATTTGGTAAGCCAGTGAGTTAAAACAGACCAGCTGCATACAAAAGTACAAAACCAAAACAGATCCACAGGTGCAAAGGAAAGAGTTCAGTTCTGTATGGGGCACTGCTAAAAAGCCAATGGATCGAATTGAGACAAAAGACTGAGGCATTCTGAGGAAGTGTCAGGTGCGTATTATTATGGGCTTAAAAAACAAAGTGATTTCTTACAGCTAAGGAAGGAGCAGCATGCTGAGCTTGCTGAGAATGCTCAGCAAGAAGAGCCCTCTTTCCTCCTGCCATGTATTGTGTGCTGGGGTAGGGGAGGTGATGACCCATTGCTTGTTTTGATATCACTTCTTATTGCTGTTTATGCAGTAGTGCATTTGTGGGCGTGCAGCACAATTGTATTCTCTGCATTTCTGTTGACAACAGTTCTTTAAGGGCCTGATTTCCCAGGTCTTTGAAAGCTGGGCGCGGCAGACGTGGAGTTCTATTGCTCATGGGTTCAGGTGAGGTGTGATGTGAACTCACACATGGGTGTTCCCCAGGGGCAGGGCACCCAAAATCCAGACCTGCAAAGCAAGGGCACCTTTTGACTCAGTTCATTGTTTGAAGGGTCTGGAAATGCTGCTCATGTTGGGAGGCTGTGTTTAGTTTTCAGAGCAGGGTTTTGTAATCCAGTTTGCATTTAGAGTAACAGTTGAAGTCCCTCATATGCCTTTGTGTATTCAAATGGACATTTCTTGGCTATTTTTTCTGCACATGCCATTTCACACTGAGCACAGCCAGGCGCGATTTCTTGCTCAGCCCAGAGCCTGGCTGTGTGAGGTTGAAGAAATCTGTACTAAAACTGTCTCTAACTGATTTCCATAAGCCTTCTTGGTGCTTTTCTCCACCTAAGCTTGACAGTCAGCTAGTCTGACACTTCTAATTTCTCAAAACGTGCTTTTTCCCCCTTGCAAGACTCTGCTACCTGGCTTCTGTGTGGCAATTAAGATCTCTTTTGTTTTTAGTATCTATAACATTATGCTATTCCAAAACCACAGGTAAGAGATACTAGCTAAAACTCTGACTATTTCTGTCCACAGTAGTAAAAGTCAGGATCTAGTGATGCACATTTATGTAATAAAATGGATTCTGAAGTAACTTTGGCTGCTGTAGTTTTGAAGCAACAGCTTAACAGAAGTTCTCAAAGCACAATTTAATTTCCACATACCATTAGCATTTCATGTTTCCTGATGAGGATAGCTGAGAATATCCGCTGTTCATGCCTGAATATATTAGTATTTCAGAAGGGAATATGAAAAAAATAACATATAGCTGAAGGGATACTAAAGATTGTGTTTAAATACCTGAGCTGAGATGAAAATTAGCCATTATCGGGTTTAAAAAAACAAGTAATTTCCACGTTGGTGGAAATCGGGGTGATGCTAATGTTACTCAATGAAAGACATATATAGTGCAGTAAATAAAGTAAATTAAGAAAATAATCAGGACTTGTTGGATAGCTGCATTCCTAGTTCTCTTTTAAGATAAACTTTTCTAGTCTTTCCATGTTACCTTCCCCACGTTAGTAACAAGACCCCACTGAGATGGATTTAGCTATTTTGGCTTTGAGGAGCTTCTCCTTTCCTGCTTCCCTGCCCTGGGCCAAAGCACAGCTGTGGTGACAGATGCCTGTGCCTGCATGTGTCAGGCAAGGGCTCCCACATGCTTCCAAAGCATACTTGATGTGGTATCCCCAAAGAGTCTTCAATCCTTGTTTGTCTTGTCCTGCATTGCTTAATATCCAGTGACTAAGCACCATTCCCTGCCACCCACTGGCATATTTTCTCTGTTATTTTTTACATTGTGAAACCAGCTGTAATTTCATTTTCCAGGGTGAGGAATGAGCCTGCCCCACATTGTTATCCAGCAGGATCTTATCAGGGAATCCTCACAGCCCCAGGAAAATCTAGTTCTCATACCTGTCATTTCAGTAAAGGCTCTGTTTGAGGAAAAGGTGGTTCTGCTCCTGCACTCTGTTTGCCTAAGCTCTTGCTGGCCTCCAGCAGCTGTGCACCATCTTCATAGCAATAAAAACCAGCAGAAATACTTGCCAGTGGAGGGGGGCACACCAGTTACACAGGAGAGCTGCAGAAACCGTCCCAGCTATGCACGTAGTGCAAGTAACACTGATGCAAGCAATCATCCAGGATCCAGGAAATCGAGGTAATTGGAGGAAAAACACTAAGGAATAGTTACTGGGCGAGTAACGAGCAGATGCTTGACAAAAGGCACTAAACAAGCTATGGAGTTGTGCCTGAGGCCTGAGAACCTCTCTGGGGTCAGACAGATGAGGCAGCTGCTGGGATATTCGTGCTCTGTGGGATGAAGAGAACCAGATGATACACCCTCAGCACCATGCCTCAACAGCCCCATGCTTCCATACTGTCTGAGTACAGTCTGAGTAGTCATTAACATGAATCAGGCATCCATCTTGTACTGGCAAAGAGACAGACTACTCTGATTTATGGCCCTGTAGGACATGACCATACTAACTCTGAGTTTAAAATAAGCAGATTGAATTGCTTAAAAGGAAGAAGCATAAACACTTTTTGCGTTTTTCTGAGGTGGTTAAGGTTTTTAGCTTGGAAGATGTCTCTGTTTATTTTTCCTTTTATGTTCCACCAACCAAGGGTTTCACCTGTATTCTATGCAAGGCACAGCTGTAGGATTTGCACCTTAGAGGTTGTTTCATGGAGAGCATCAATACAGCACAAAATTAATGCCATTTAACCAGAAGCAACAAGCTTCTTCCAATACCAAATGTGCCATGCCAGTGGCTGGAAAAGGGAGAATTGTCTATGAACATGAGTCTGTAAGCAGAGTGACATACCTTCTGCATGGCCACAGGTCACAGCATGCCTGCCTCAGCCCTGGGAGCAGACTGTGTGTGCGGAGATTGTCATTTCTGAGCTCAGAGTGGCAGTAAACACTTAAAGTCTAAAATCTGTAGGAAGCTGACTGGCCTGGAGGAAGCACAGAGCTAGCGGAGCAGGTGGTTATGGTGAAGGGCTGCTTCCCTTGGACAAGAACACAGAACAAACCTTTCTTGAGATGGACCTAAGACAGAGAACCACAGACAGTAGGAAAATGGTGGCCATTTCTCATGTGATACAAATAAGTTAATTAATTTCTATTAAATTAACTGTCCAGGCCCTGCTCCTGGCAGCCGCTGACCATCTCTCAGAAGCAGAAATCAGTTTCCTCACAGACAGGTTTAGGGGAACTACTGGAGAAACAGCAGTAGCACCTAAACCACAGGGCAACAGATTTTGGGTACTAAAAATATTAAAAGCAAGTATGTTCAGAGGAAGCACCTTTAGGTTTTGCTTATGGGTGTGAAAAATTTAATATCACCTTTTGAGAAGATCATCATAGTTGAAGCTGATGTTACTGCCATTGGAAAATGACCTATCTGCAAAGAAAGATCCCTAGAAACAAAGATACATCCATGTACAAATTATACACACATTATAAGCACTTCCATGACTACAGGCACACTTTCTAAGGATTTGAGCAGCTAGTAAAACAAAATCCAGAACTGCATTCAACACACCAGCCTGAGAAAAGGCAACAGGTTAAGATGTTTTGGCACAGTAAGGAACATCACTGAGACATTAGATATGTGGTTATGATACAGGACAAGTGAAACAGGAGAACCCATATCCAAAGAGGAAAAAAAATGGTCTCTAGAACAAAATAGGAATGTATTTCTTCACAAACCCCTAAGACAATCCTTACCAGAAGATATAAATACTGCATATATCAGAGTATTGCATTTCTTATAAGAAGGATGCATGGGCAGTAATAAATATAACAGGTGAAATAACTCAGATCAAATCCATTTGATCTGCTGAAGGATTCACCATCATCACATGAAGTGTAACTAGATGTTTTGGGAAAGAGTTCCAGGCCTGTGTGACATGGGACCAAGGGGCTTGATTAGTTTAGTTCAAGCTTTTCTTATATGTGTTTGAAATTTTGTATAATTTAAATGTTGCATACTAGATTTTGTTACCGTTTGACTACAAGGAGGGTAAACAGTAGATATAGAACAGTTGCTTGAGCCAAAGGTATCGTGATTAGTGAAGAGATCCTTGGCTTTAGTGATTTATAGAGAACTGCCACAGGGTTTGCTCATCCTAAGCAGCAGTTAGGAGAGCCTGTTTCACTTGTCTTAGCCAGACTGAGGGGTACATGAGAGGGGCTGAGAGGGGACATGAAAAATACCCATAAACCAAAGAAAACCTCTTAACAACAAGAAATATAATCTGAGTATGAATGAAGTTAGACTAAAAATGAAGGAAAAAAGAGAAAAGATTTCTAGCCCTAACAGAGGAACAAGGATGTGAGAAAGTTTCTTAACAGAAATGGGAATGAAGAGTGGGGGAATGGGAGTAGAAAATCCTTTTTATTTTAAGAAGTGGCCCAGTGGATGGATGTATGCAGCTCTGGTCTCAGGCAGCTGTAACAGAACTGGGGGAAACAAAGTCAAAAAGGAGCAGCAAGCATGACCACATATTAAAAACTTACCTAGGAGGATGAAACTGGTAAACTACGCCTCTTCTGTCTGGAGAGGGTAACTCAGGAAATAAGCCGGAGGCCCCAAGTCATGGGGGCAGGGAGCAGAGCAGGGTCAAGCATTTGCAAGCATCTTCCACTACAAGCACTGGGAAGTGTCGGAGGGATCTAGGAGGAGCCAGAGCTGAAATAGGCACGTGGACATGGCCCTTCACAGAAATGTCCCCAGCGCTCCCTGCCCAAGGATGCAACCAATGTCTGTGGGGCCAACAGGAGGCGCAGGAAGTATCAGCTGAAGAAGTTCCCTCATCTGCAAAAAGTCTTTTTCAGGGAAACCATTAGGGGAAGGATGATATTTACTTGCTCTGTTCTTATTTCTCCATAGCCGCCTCATGCCATTGCTGGAGATGGGCCATTCAGCCTTGCTGCCGTTACTTTCCCTTCCCACTTTATTCATAAGATCATGGAGGATGAATCCAAAGCAGTTTCTGGAATAGAAAGTTAGATGGAGGAAGCATGGAAGTATTTGTTTCCCCTGGAGAGCAGCCATATGTAAATAGTATAATTAGGTCTGGAAATGAGGAGTGTGACTTAGCTATGCTCCCAATGACCTTCTCCTCAGTTCAGTCTTTGACACCTTTCCAGGGAAACAGCCTGAAGTCATGGGAAATTTTGTGATTCTTCACCTTCTGCAGAGAATTACTGACAGCAGTTAGCCTGGTTTGAGTGCACTTCAGATTCTCTTGAAATAGTTTATTTGTAATTAACTTTTTTTGGCAGGGAATGAGAACAGATCTGTTGACAGACAGAAGTAGTCGGAAAGCTTTTATATTTTCAGGCTGGATTGGAAAACCTCAGAGAAATACTGAGTAAAAACTGAACTCCTGACAGTAATTGCATGCTCTAGGCAAGATGTAGATCACTGCAATACAGTAAATATGATAGTAGACAACACAAGAAAGAGAAGACAGGACCTGGATGTTTTTTCCTCCTCATACCTTTCCTCAATCTCATAATTAAAAATGACTGCATCATTCTACAAAGAGAAAATGTATCATCTGCCTTATTTCTTTACCCCAAACTTACTAAAAGTTCGTAAAAATCTGGCACAGGAACGGGTCGTGGGAATATAACATTCTCAATTTGATCACTTCCTACCCAACACACAGGGTAGGCTGTTACCCAGTATTCAAAATTAACACTATAAATAATTCTAGTGACGTGTTACTAAGAATGGTAAGAACTTAATTGCTTTCCAGCAGTTTCAGATTACATTTCACCCTGTGCCACATCTGCACTCTACAGATGTTGAAGCCCAGAAATCTCTTCCAGCAGCTAAGTTTGGCAGCATTTGTTAAACAGTTGGGGTGTTAAAACTCAGAACTCATGGTACTAGAGGGGCATGATATCTTTCCCTGTTGAGCAATGATATATGTAACAGTAATCACAGTGTTTTTTCAGAAACCTATTTATAAGGATAAAAACCTACTTCTGTCACCCATTTTCATGCTAGGGCTGCTTGCTGCTATGTTAAAATCTATGACTAGTCCACTACAAGGAGCATCAGGTTTTATTAGTTGAGGGGAGGGAAAGCAATAGGTCTAGTGTTGTTCTTTCAGTCCTTCTCACACAGATCTCCATGGTATAGTTCTTATAACCAAGTAGGGATTTGGTTCGACAGTTAATTTGCTTTGTTTCACACGATTTTGAAGAATTTCTTCTATTTTTACAAAGGCAGCTGAGTACATAAGATGTATGAGAACTGCTAGGAAGCTGAGAGACAAGTAGGACTGGCAAGATTAGTGCTGAGGATTTAATTAATTTTTGAGTAGTTTTTGATGGTATATTCAGCTGCATAACTCGCTACCATTGTTTTGAAATAAATTAAAACATTTGTAGAATTATCTATCTTACCAACACTTCTGTATTGACATGGCTCTCTGCTCTAGCCGTTACGACTTTCTCCTGGGAGAAGGCTAGCTTGATAGCTTGCTAGTTTGAGTTAAGTGACTTAAATGATAAGTGGCATTTTTGTTCTCATTACACTAAGAAAAGTCAATCAATATAAAGCACATCAATGCACTAATGTAGAAGCAGAAACCAAAGAAAACTGATATTAAATGGAAATTTAGAATCCATTATATTGAACACTACAACTCAATTTCCTGAACTAGAGTTGACAAACCACTAGTAAATGTCCAGCAGGGAATAGTTCTGCACTGATTATACTGACTAGATGATTTAATAGGTCTTTTACCTCCCTAATACCTATGAACATATGAAAATCAATGCAGCCCACTTAGTACTTTCCCTCTTTCACTCCAGATGCGTGATTTAGCTACCTACAGGAAGTAATGCAGAGAAGCCAGTTGTGTGTTACCTCTGGAGGGGGGGTGGAGGGGGAGGCAAGCCCCATACAGAAATCCTAGGCCAAAATCCTGAAGGATTTCACTTTGATGCCTGGTAAAACCCCTCCTCCCTTCCTGCGGAGGACCTTCAGTCAAAGCCTTGCTCTGGGAGAGGAGGGTGCCAGTCCCCAGCTTTGGTACAATGTCCTACAGAAGTGGGGGAGAAGAGGGAGCTTGTGCCCAGCACCCCTTGCTCTCCATGGATGGTCTTAGGACACTGGTCCCTGCAAACCTGTGGAGAGAGGATAGGGACCAGGCACTAACTTGTCTCTGATTAGGGCTCTTCCTGTAAAAACCTCAATAAGGCCTTACTGAGAAATATGCCAAACAGCCTGGCTGTATGGATTTATCCAGGTTGGTCTTCTCTTCACATCATCTCAGGGACTGTGGAAGGTTTGTGTCTCTGAGGAGCGGAAGCAGACACCTCTTCTGTATGGCCAAGGTTTTATTGCACTTTTAATTTCTGAGCTGTCATTTCATTTAGTTTCCAGTAGATGCTACTCTAGATGCTCGCTGGAGCCAGTAATTGCTCCTTCCCTGAACACCAGACCTTTACAGCTATGTTCCTTTGTGTATTTTCAGAATACTGGAAAACAGCATTTAGCCATCGAAAGTTGATCAACAATGTGAAACTGATTAATTAACAAGGGAAGAAGAAGGAGCAGAGCTACAGAGCAGATCCTGAGCCGTGCCTGCCCCATGAAGCCCATGGTGGAAGGCTAGTACCGGACCTAATCCAACAGTTTTCAAGACATTTTAGTAAACAGTGGCAAGAATATGTGAAATCACATTATACACCAGCAGAGCTGGTAAAAAGCAAGCATGGGTATACAAGAAACAATAAAATCTTGTTATACAGTAGTGAAATAAGGGAAAACAAAATAAAACATCCTTTCCAAAGCAATCTTCATGAATATAAACAGAAAAATTTGACCACAAATTGTTTCATGTTCTCATTTACAATATTCAATGTGCAAATGTCATTGACACAGCTTATTTTTCACCAGTTTTGATGTATTTCTCTGCTTTTCTCAAAAAAAACATGGAGGAATATTATTTATTAAAGAGTCATAGGTACCCTTGCAAAGACTTTTGGGACAAAGGACATGGTTTAACTAAATAAATACTAATTTCTCAGCCATTTTAACCCACTCGGCGCTATGGACACAAAAGCCTGACATTCACTAGAAAGTATGGGAAAAAGTATTCTTACCCAAATTTGTATTCATGCTATTTGTTAGTCACGCTTTATGTGCTGGAAGTCCTGGGAGGATAAAACCTGATTCAAAGTGTCTCACATGAAAGGATGCTTAATTGCCACAGAGGTCCTGTCCTAATATCAAACCCCTGGTAGGCTAAAGGCCAACAGCACCTGCTTGTAGACATTCCCATTCAAACCCTTTGCCTTCTTCACTGCCTCTGAGAAATATGTGCCCTAAAACCCTTTCTCCTGCCCTGCTTTCAAGAAGAGACCGACTTATACACAATGACTAATAAAACAGGACCAGAAATTCTGTGAAATTACCTAAAAAGTAAAAAAATAAATCAGGGAAGTGTTGCTTCAGACTATAATTAGTGAAATCTACTGTGAATATTAATGAATGACACCGAGCAAAGTTTTACCAACATTGCATATTTCCATAGCGACTCATCTACAAAAGTCTTCACCTTTTTTTCCCCCTGATACTTTCAGTAAATTTTAAAGTAAGTGGCAGCATTAACTTAATCTTTTATTTAGCTAATAGGGAAAGGTTGCATTAGAGCTTTCCTGGAATAAATGGAAGTGTACTTTAAACCAAACGCGTAATGGCAATTCCCCATTCAGCTGGGAACTGCACTAAATATGGCTTTGTCAAATCTTGAGCTTTTATCGCAAGTGTCACAATATCTGACCTTTTTCTTAAAGCTCTAGTTACCAGAATCATGTTGTTATGTGAAAATCGCATCTTTTATTAGGGGAATAAAGGTTTCCAGCCTTGATGGCTACAGATAAAATGTCAGTTCCAAAGGCTCCTAAAGCAAATGAGAAGTAACTGAGCACCTACTATTAAAGACCCCATAATAATAGAGCTTCAGCTATACACTCTTACATGAGCATTACAGACATGTCTGTGAAAATGTGCTATTATACACAAGGTGGGGGAAAATGGTCCAGTCATCCCCCGTAGACCTGAGCATCCACCCTTTAGGATCCCTGCTTGAACCTGGGGATGCCCACCTCCACATATCCAGGCTTTAACACCATGCAACGGTGCTGGGGAAGCCTGTGGAAGAGATTCAACTCTATTGAGCTAGGATTAATTTAACTGCAACACTCTTATTTGTGCATCAGATAACCTATTAATCCCAGCGTTTCAGGCTGCAACCTTGTTAGTAGTCACTGGCTTCCCTCCTCACCACCACTTGCTGAGTCCTGTTCCTCGCCTACCCCATTCCCAAGACCGTTTGTTTCTCATTTGAACTTTAGCTGCCTGAAAAATAATGTCAACAGCAATCTTGCAGAGGCAAGTTTTGCAAACAGGATACTATTACTTTGCATAAAAGATAACCTTTGTTGAACATTTTGCATGGGAACCTTAATTCGGCATCTGGAGGAAGATGACTATAAAAGCATTCCAGAGCATTTGCATGTCAGAAACCAAGTGTCACACTCACAGAATCACAGAATGGTTTGGATTGGAAGAAACCTTAAAGCTCATACAGTTCCAACGCCTGCCATGGGCAAGGGACACCTTCCACTAGACCAGGTTGCTCCAAGCCCTGTCCAGCCTGGCCTTGAACACTGCCAGGGATGTGGGGGCAGTTGTGGGGGCAGCCACAACTTCTCTGGGCACCCTGTGCCAGGGCCTCACCACCCTCATTAATAGGAAAAAAAAAGAAAACATCAGCTAACCACTTAAAAATACAGTTTAAAACCTTTCTTTCTACTGTCATATTACACTTTATTGTTATTTTTTTTTCCTACTTAGGCTTTCCTTGCAGTATGGGTTACAAACACATGGTCCTGCAGGGTGCAGAAGTTACACCACATAGTAGAGCTGCCCCAGCATGGGCTCTGTCATTACCTACTGGTCCTTCCCAGTGCCTCTTGCATCCCATGGCTGCCCACTCCCCCCACTGATGGCCATGGGGACTTCAAATGGGTCAAACACAATGAGTGCAGATCCTGTCAGCATGCCATGAGTTTCAGAACATTGAGGTTACTGTGCTCCAGCTGAGCTGTAGGCAGAGATGGATGGGTGCAGATCCCTCGGTACAGCACAAGGGCAGTTTCCGTGCACCCTCAGAGTGCTGGACTAGAAGGAAAGAGTGGATGGTTCTCGGGCGGTGCCACCCTTGCCCTGCCTGATAATAACTGCAATTTAAGATTCTGCAGGATAAACTGCTCAAACAGGGAAGAGCATTATGGTTTATTGATGATTTGTCACTTAGCGCTTTCCACAGGCAGTGGTTGAGTCAGGAAAGAGGGAGGATGCCACAGTTGTGATCTTTTTCCCTTCCATGCAAATGGTAACCTAGGCAATATGCAAACGCATCTGCTTAAAGCAAAAGAGTTTCACTCCTAACCCATTCCTGCTCAGGCACAAATAATGGCAGCAATTAGGGAGGTTCAGCAGTACCATGCAAATACATAGAGTGAGAGATGAGAAGCTCACAACTGCATATTTAAATAATATAAGGTTAGTAGAGAAAAAGAATCTATTTTAAAAATGCCAGCTAATCCATTAGGAAAAGCAAACAAGCACTTGTTATTTGTTCCATTTTCATGAAAATGTCTTTAGAACTTAAGAGATACTTATTCTTCCACCTTCTGTGGTGTCTGTGCGAGATGCTAATTCTCAGGTGATAAATGAGAAACCAAATGAGACTTTTCCAGAAAAATGGAAGAGATCAGAGTTATGCCTCAGGTACTGTGTACTGTAATTGATGGCTTAATTATAGTCTATCTGAAACCCACTGGGTTGGGTTTTTTTGCTTTACAGATGGATGTGGCATAAACAACATCCTTTGCACAACTTCTCTGCCAGTGGTTTTAATTGATTGCTGCATTGATTAGGTGTATGCAGATGGCTGGGGGTTTCCTCTGAAAAGTTTTTGACATCTCATTATATAGCACTCCTGAAAGTGACAGGCACTTGTGGCTTACACGAGTAACATTTCAGTTGTTACTCTATGCTACCACAATGGTTTCTTTTCACCCTGAACATCCCTGTAGCTGAGCTGGCTGCTGTGTGATGCTGGCCAGTTTGGAACAGATAGATGAGACCACAGCTCTCGTACCTCACGTGTCCTATTCTCGATTCAGGTATGTACTGGGGTGACTTTACTAAGTAGCTCCAGAGCCAGGTAGGAAGAAACTGTAAAGCCAGCAGTACAGGTGCCTGGCATGTTGGGAGTCCCATATTTGGGTTTCTGGGCCAGGCAGACTGCCAGATGCCTGAAGATCAGAAATGTCAAGGTGTTTGTAGCAGTAGCAGGACTAATTTTATGTTTAAATCTCCGGTTTCTGTGCATACCTTGGACTGTCAGGAGCAGCGTGAAGCGAATGCTGTTGCACAACTGTGTACTACAGCTCGTGTTCAGAGCCGGAGCGTGGGTGGGGAGGGACTGGTTCCACATCTCCAGCAGGAACCCTCCAGGATGTTGTAACAGCCACACAGAGAAAACATCTGCTCGTTAGCGAAGCTGCTCCGGTTCAAACGCCAACAGCACACAAGCACGAACAAGCCCTGTGCACAGGCTACTCATGACTACATCCCCACAGTGAGCTCACGGCCTCTGCGCTTGGCCCCCCGGTCCCTTCAGTCTCTCCCTAACCCACTGTGCTCAGCAGCCTCCCCCAGCCTGCAACTCGCAGTATTCTGAGGGTTTGGGGTTTCCCCCGGCCAGCTGCATTGCTGCTGTTTCTTTTTCCCCTTCCTGCAAACACACTCACCAGCCACCAGTGCATCCCCCCCAGGTCTAGTTTCTCTTTTATTTCCCATTGCTCCATCTAGTTGCCTCCACACGCCGCATGTCAGCCTTTTCCCCCAAAGGCCATGAGAATCCAGGAACACAATTTCCCATCCACTTCCCAGGCTGCTCCTTCCCAGGGCAAATCCTGCCTTCTTTTCCCCATATTTTGTCCCATACATCTCTTCCTGGAAAGCTGTTAACAGACCTTACTCTCTCTGCAAAGCACAGACCTACACAGCCACCACCCCCAAATGTCCTTCAAGCAGTCCCATGGCTGCTTCATCCATGGGTACAGGCTCTCCAGAGGCCTCTTGTGGAGGGAGAGCAGCTTTGCCCGAGGATGGCTCATCCCTGGGGCCAGGTTCATATGGTGGTCTTGGCCACGGAGCAAACCTGTCCTCACTCTGGGCTCTGCTTCAAGTGAGGAGTTGGAGAAACAACAGGAGGGAAGGGAAACCGAGAGGATGAGACCAGTGATGGTGTGATAACAAAGTATCCATGGGGCTTTTTCCCAGTCACCGTTTACCTAGGCTCATGAGCCAGATGCTCAGGACCCCCATGTGCACCCATCTCAAAGGGCTGGTGTCAATATACCCATCTTGGGATTAGAGTCGAGTATGTGTGGGAAATGAGTGCAGGAAGCACTGGATTCCAGCTGAGCTGGGCCCATCCAAACACCAAATGCAAGAGCTGTTTTGTGGTGTATGCCCAGGCCTGTGCAGGGGAGAGCTGGCTCCAGGGACCTTACCAGGAGATGTCACAACATTTGCTTGCCAGGCCCAAAAAAATAAATGTCTGGAGGCCATATTTTCTGTCATTTCAAGCCTGAAGTGTACTTGAGGAGTCTGAAGTTCTCGACAGAGCTTTATACGTGCAGAGGGGGATTTTATTTTGAACATCCTTTAAATACTCTGTGGGTAGGAGTATTTCCAGTTTTGGAGTGGTGCATGTATTCTGATAAGTAAAATCAGCCTACAAAGTGGACCTTTGCATTGGCAATCTATACAGCATGTATCTGCACTAGTGACTCACACAGCCTGTCATGGGTTTTGTTTAGTTATTTCATGTAGAGTTATATTTGTATTACAAAATATTTATATTGTAGATATTTTAGCATCAATGAACAGGTGTGTTGCAATACCCATTTACAGAAAGGATAGTTTTGTGTCCAGTGATGTGCGGAAGTCTTCAGAGATGTGTCATCCAAAACTAAAAGGTTTTGGCATCATACACTGCATGTCAGCAAAGAAAGAAACTGTAGGTCAGAAGTGGTAGCAGTAGTTGAAACACTTTTCCTAATCACATTAATATTTAGTCAAATCCTGTTATACTTCCCAAACACTGCCACTGGCCCAGATTCTTCTCCCAGGTACACTCATTATGTTTAGAATAGATCTGTTAAGGAATAACACTATGTCTGCTGCCCTGTAAACCAAGCTGGTCCACCAAGATGGATTGGCATGCTTGCCATGCAAGGAAAGGAAGCAGAGTTTGATCTCTGCAGCTCAGACATTGTGTTGAAGTTCTTGCAACTCCCTAGTTAGTGCTCACAGCAATCACAGCTTTGGCCAAATATATTTTCTGGGCTCTTGCTTGTTTGTTTTCTAGTATACATGTTCAGCAGAGTCCATTTCCATCTGCGCAAGCAGTCACCACAGCACCAATTAACTGGTCTCATAGAAGTCTCTCTCTAGGCCAAGTCTCTCTCTTTGAGGCCAAGCGACAAAGGGCTTCAAAACATTTGGTAGCCACTGGAAAGGAAAAACTTCTCCAAAACAATTTTTGTCCCTGAGACTTTAGACAGACAATGAAAGCTTCCCTGATAACACAGATCTGCCAGCTTATGCAGCACTTCATGGAAAATTCAACTTCCGTTGGGCTGCTCTCTCTGCCTCTGGGAGATGCTGTTTTTCAGTCCTGATTCTTTGAACCGCATTTACTGCCTAGCATTCTGGATCAGATGCCAAACCTTTCCCACAGCCATTTGGCTTGCAGGTGCCCAAACACCCTCCTGCCCAGTGTGCACTTCCCTGCAAACCCCAGCAGCATGTGGAGCTGCTCAACAGGCACTTGGCCCCAAAAGCTTAGCAATGGGATGAAGGCATCCAAAGGAGAGAGGCTACAAAGCCAGACGTGCAGCAGGCACCCCATCCTGCAGGATGGGTTTTGCAGTGCTGCTGAGGATACAGTGCTTTGGGTGAGCTGCCTTTTGGTGTGCAAAGGTGGGATAAGAGACAGAAAGTTCAAAATTCATGGTGGGATGGGCACCTATGGCATTTGGGGTGGGCTGGGATGAGGCTTGGAAAGGTCGACAGGACATATGTGGGTGCCACCCCATCACCCAGCCATGGGATGCTGGCAGAGCTCTGCATCTATATCCCTCACAGAGGCTTCCCATGCATGTTGTTTGGGCTGAGGATAGCTTGTCCATGCTGATAGAGCATTAATAAAGTCAATATTAAACATCTCTGCTTGAAGGCAGATCTGCAGTAGCCATTAAGCAGTGTGGCTTCTCAGGGCAAAAGGGTCCCTGGGGGGTTTGGCACAGCCACCCAGGATGGGAGCCCTCATCTGCCACAGTGGGTCTGGGTAACCCATCCTCCTCCACCCCCCCACCCGGGGCCAAGCTTTGACTCTCCACCAGCCCAAAACCTTTCTCATTTTCAATAAGTTTGAGTGCTCTCCAAGCTGCACGACCCTAAAGATAAGAGCTTATCTTTAGTGCAGTGTTAAGAGCCTCCTTCTTGGGCCCTGATGATTCTTGGGACAGACACAGCAAAACCCCCTCCTGGGTAACCAAAAAGAAAACCTCTGGATATGATCTATACACATGAAGAGGCAGAACTAGATGGTGGCCGCAGCCCTGAACTAGAGCAGAGGGTTTGCGCTCTGTCTAGTGGGGGGATTAAAACTGCTGGGTGCAACAAGCTCGTTTGCTTCAAAGCAAAGTGGGAATTCCGGGCCGTCCGCACAGCTGTGGGACATCTGCCCGAACACAGGGCTCGGGGCTAGCAACCTGCTGAAAAAGTATAGGCAACAACATCCAGAGCAGCAGCAGCAACAAAAAAGAAAACAACAAAAAACAGACAAAACCTGATGGGAAAGCAGAGCTCGAGTGTGCCTGAGGCCATGTGTCAAATCTGTGGCACCAGTGAGACATGAAGGGTTTCTTGTCCCTGGTTGATTCCCCAGGCTGGCTGTATCTCAAATATATGTGTGTAAATGTGAAACAGACCGCTGCCTGACTTTAATTTACCAGAAAGCTGAACTCACACAATTTAGGAGCGTGAAGACCAAAGTGGCAGGAAGAAGTTACACATGTGGTTGTTTTCAGGCCCCCAGGAGAAGGCTGTATCCACCGTGCCCTCAGAGCAGCCTCCCAGACCGGGCAAGGTCCCACTCGCACCTCCTCTGGGGTCAGTGGTCACCAGGGATGGAAGCATGCAGGTCACACTGTGGTGGTGTCAGGGCCCTGGTGCCAGCACCACCTGCCACAGGGGCTTCTTCACCTTACTCTGCAAGAGCAGAAACTCATTTCTGCACAAGCCCACACCGAATGAGACCACTGCACTGGCCACCCTCATGCTTGACCTTTAGCAGTAGCCAGCAAACCATGCCCAGGATGGCAGCAGAAATGGGGCAATTTCATAGCGATTGTCTCCCAGAGTATTCCTCCACCAACCTTCCTACCAGGGTCTTCCTGAGCTAAAACTGATACTGTGCAGAATGACTTCTGCTAAGTTTATTCTCTATTGATTTATTGAGCTGCTCTTCAATCCTCCCACTAAATTCAGTAGATACTGTCCTTTTCAAAGGCAGAATTAGGCTCTGTGATTAAGGAGAAATTGTCCAATTTAAAGGAGAGAAAAATGAAAGCTTCAAGAAAGATTTGCAGGTGTTTCTGGGCTCTCAGCTTTGCTCTGAAATGCTCCAACACACCGCCGCGTAGGTGGTCATTTTGGTAGTCTGGCACGAAACTATAAATTACACATAGTTACAGCCCTACGTAATACCTGACACACACTTTATTAGAGATGTTGCACCAATTCCTAGAAACCATAGCTATCTACTGTGTTACAAAGCACAGAGCATATCTTGGTTCTAAAGGGGAATTTATGATGTGACCATTGCGTGGGTAATGGATTGCAGACCCCTAAAATAATCTCAGGCTACAGGAGCGCTTCATATCAGGATCTCCTCATGCTAACTACCTGCCTCAAAAGTTTAAGCAAGGTTTTAGATCATCAGCCCCATCCACTGTATTATCTTCAGTAACAGGCAGGGCTAATTAGCTGTGTAGCCATTGTTTGCACTACTTTATCCTCATTATTTCTCCAATTTGCCATGCAGGCAACAATTATAAAGCCGTAAAGACGTGCAGAGTTATGCCTGGAATCTCTGGTTTAATTTAGAGGAGGCACAGACAAGAGCAGCACTGCTACTGCTAACCGCAGATGCCTACCTGACAGATTTATGAAGAGATTTCATGTGCTCTTCTGCCTTTCCTCTGTGTCCTATGCTGTGCAAGTGAATTTAACAGCTGGCAGATGGGGTCCTGGAGCCTCTGTGCTCACTAAGCTTACCAGAATAAAATACCTGACTATCCAGGCCTCAATTCACAAACTCACATGAAGATTTTTAGCTTTGGGGAAACTCAAGGCAATGCATATTCTAAGGGAACATGCAAACCAATGCTTTCCCTCTCACAGCCCCTTCTGAGTGTTTGCCCTGGTTTCCCCTTGGAAAACAAAGCTCCTATTTGGCACTTCAGGTGATAAACTTCCATATAGCTCAGTCTTGGAAATTCCAGGTCACTCACAAAAAGACTTCTAAAGTCAGGAAAGTGGCTCATTCTTCCTGAAGGGCTAAGCAGAGGCTGCCAGTTCTCAGAATTTAAGCCTGGGTTCACCTACACCATGTCATGCCCTGCACTGAGCTAATGAGAATCTCTGTTTTCCACCTACTATATCTCTGTGCAAACAGTGCATGGTGAGAGCAGGCTGCAGGCAGAGGGTTTCCTTTGATTTCCATAGTTGCATCCCTCCAGTCCCTCTCCTGCCCCAACAGCTCTTCAGCAGAGACCTGCACTGCTCAGAGGTATGTACCAGCAGCTATTAGCAAGACTGGATGAGCATGTCTGAACTCATATCCCCTGAAACGGGGAGGTGAGCGCTCCGCACCAGCGCAGCTGACAGCAGGGAGGGGAAATTTAAAGGCTGTTGTGAATAGTTCACCTGAAGCTGAATGAGACTTTCTCTGTACCCTTCAGAATTAAACAGCCAGACTATGGCATCTCTAAGACTTAGATGCTAGTCAAATACAAAAGAATAAAGGCCAAAATATGTAACCAGCTAGGAGGTGACTTAACATCAGATGAAGCAAGCACAAGTCACCTTGTTGCTGCATCACAGCACTGACAGGTGCCTGCACCCACACCAGCACCACATCCATTTGACCATACCCTCTGGAGCAATAGCTTCAACAGGGCAGAAAGGACATTAATTTACAAGTTGATGTAGTGATTTTTTATTTATTGTTTAATCAATGCACTCCTTTTGTTGCCAAGACAAGTGTTCTTGCTCTTAGTATTGTTGGTGGGTTGTGCCATATGGGGATGTCAGGAATGGTGATTGTGCTTGTCCCAAGAATAAAGCAGGCCAGAGATGCCTAGGAACAACAACAACAACAACCAACAAATTTATACAGCATAGGTGGGGCAAAAAAAAGAATTGTTTCTGTGCTTTTTGTTCAAGTAAGTGTACTTCTTGTAACTAAACAGGACTTAAGATGTGCATTTGTTATTTACACCTGCTTGTTGACAGACAAAGGCAGGGATGTTCTTCCTGCTATGCAAGATGCAGCTGTCCTGCATCACATCATCTGTACTTAAATTTCAACAAAGCTCACTAGATTTCCTCTTTTTTATGTTCCTCAGAGCTCTTTTGCATACCTACTTCCATGCAATTTTGCAGCTGTACCAATTAGTGCATGCAATACGTGTGTTTGAGTAAGAGCAGAGCATAGAACTGTGAGGGAAATGAACTCATTGGCCTTTCCACAGATGTAAATGGTGAAGCTGGCAGCTCTAGCTATGTTTGTAACACAAACATGGCCACAAATACTCCATGTTGTCTTCAAATAACAGATTCCCAAGACTGACATCCAAATATAGTGAACCTTCTATAAAGAATCATGCTGGGGTGAGAGCAAAAATGAGTCTCCTGGCAGAGTGGCCTTTAGCTAAAGGTCAGAAAAAAAATAATTGGGAACCTTATTAAGGTAATTTAAAATCCTCAGTGGAGATGCTAGTTAAAGGAATATTTAGTGCAGTCAGTACCTACACTCTTATTTAGAGTCTGAGTAGTTTTAAAAGCTATTATAACCTACATAACACAGTAGAAGACAGTTTGGTTTACATATAAGAACTGCAGCTTTAACTTGGAAATTCCAGTACTTTATAGATTTAAGCTAGACCAGATTGTTTGCTCAGGGTCTTTTTTCAATAAAAGGGAGGAGGGGATGGTATAAAGAAAGGATTATTTTAGCAAGGGGAAACATTTTCATAGTGCAGATGTGTGAGACATCATTTCTGAAAGTGCCAAACTGTACTCCTAGCAGGGTATATTCCTTCCTTGTAACACATCCCTTTGCATATCATCCAAGATATTACTCCTATTAAATAAATCAAATGCTTCTGGAGTTCCTGCTCTGTCATTCTTTACTGTGATACAAAGTTTATTCAGGTTCAGAGGGGATAAGGAAGAGCATTATTTCGCCTCGTGCCGATGGATAAGAGCAACAGTGGCACTGATATCTCATGTTTCTGTTTGCTGGTACCAGTACATACAAACAACTTTCTTCTCCCAACATTTTAGCTTGGTTTCCTCAAGCTCATTTTATCCTAGCTGTCTGCCTGGCCCTATTGGAAGGGCCTCCAAACCCCAGTCACAGCCTTCTCCCATTGCAAGGTGCTTCCAGTCCCAGGGCAGCAGGTAGGATAGCCCACTCCAGCATCCTAGGGGCTAAAGGCAGTTCTCTGCCTCTTCCCACTACCACATGTGTGCCTTGCCCAGCAGGTAGAAGCAGAAATGAGGGATTGAGATGAGAAGCCTTGGAGCTCTGTGACAAATTCTCCTCCTCATCTCCTAAAATCCCTATGTGAGCAAACTGGCAAAGGTTACGTTAATGAGATCAGCTGGCAGCAAGGAGCCCTTAATACCTGCATGTCTCTCCTGGGCACTGGGAATCACCACCCCTTGGTTCCCTCTGCAGGTTGTTCTTATGAAGCAGGGACCTGCAGCAATATGTGGGGTGGCTGCAGTCCTATATGGAGTCAGCAACACAGCACCAGCCCGATCAAAAAAACACAGCAGCACCAGGAGGTATTTTGCATTTAGGAACATGCATACACATATTTGTTTCTTCCATAGGGACACCCAAGAGAACTGAGCAGGTTGCAGACAGGTTTTAGAGACTCACCCTCACACAGCAATGCAAAAACAAAGCACTACTTATTATTTCCCTCAACAGAGGGCTGGCCTAGCAAAGAGCAGCTTACCTCTGAGTGCTTTCTGTCACCATCTAACAGGATGACATTCAAAAGAGATGATTTTGAGAGGCATCCCAAATTCAACAGATGAATCCAAACCTTACCTGGAAAAGTTGGACCCCCTCATGCTACCTCCAGGCTTTCTCCTCCCACAGGCATCAAAAAAGGATATTAGTTTAACTTCATTGGTTTATATCAACACCATAGTATCTGACTACCCAAAATGGTAGCAAGGGAGGGGGAAGCCAAACAAAAATCCACCCCCCAAAAAAACCTTCAGAAAAATCTTATCTTCTTCCAAAACATCCCCCTACAGAACCTTCTGACCTTCATAACTGCTTCATAAGGTGAGGTCCTTGATGCTCTTTATATTCACCTCAAACAAATGCATCCATTCCTTCTTCATTTTAACTGCCCTGCCAGATGGTATCTTTTCAATGAGATCTTAATTAGAAGTAGCCTGTGGAAGCAGTACATTGGATCCACCTGGGACAAACTGCAATAAATCTCCTCTCCCTCTGCTTGCACTTCAATGTAGCTTTGGGATTCTCTTCAAGAATCTTCTTTTACTGCTTGCTGTTGTTTTCTGGCTGAGTAGTTCAGAAGTCTAGCTATATGCCTTTATTTCAGCTCCAAGTAATAAAAGCTATGGAAACATCTTTCTTTTCCCCTACAGAGCTAGGATTCAGTAAAGCGGATGAATGAATGAATGGATGGATGGATGGTTAGCTCCAGTATCTTCCTCCCTAGTTCCAGTATGTCTTTTGAAGGTGCCCATCTCATTCTGTAGGTACCTGGGCCATATCTTTAATACATATTTCATAAGTTAAAGCAACCTTACCCACCTGTGTCCTACCTAGGGTCTGAGCAGAGCTGGCTCCCATAGCCACGAGCAGGCCTGTGATGTGGTAATAACACAGCCCTGTTCTTCCATCCACCAAAGGTTCTAGTACATGTAACTGCTTCTGTTAGCTGATTTTCAAGACAAAAATAAAGCAAGCAATGTAATGATTATAATAATAATCTTCACAAGCACCACTTCCTTGGTTCCTGAGGAGGCTTTGCTGGTGGGAAATATTCAGCAATAGAATTTATTGAGAGTCTGGATTTGTGCTTCCCTCCCCACCTCCCCCCCCCCCCCCCCCCCTTAAGTTATATGAAAGTTTTCTATTCATCATGAATGAATAGAAATCTTCATCATGAAGATTTATTGAGGGCTATGGAATAATTAAATATACAAAGGTTTGGCAGCTGTAGTAGAGAATATTCTTTTAGAAATGCTAAACCATGTTAAATCCAAGGAATCCTACTCCTAGTACTCCAAGGGGGTCATAAATAAGTTCCGTGCAGGGGATATAAATACAGATGACACCACTTAAAAATCATGACTATAGCTATTGAGTTTATATCTCACATCTTCCTTAGTTACTGAGATTTGTAACCCCTCCCCCTCACTTCCATTACACTTATTTTATGGCTGAATAAAATCATATATATGTGTCATTCATGGGTTTTTAGACTCATGAGGACTTATGTCCTAGAATTAAATGGAAATACATCATTCTGCAAGTATCCCCAACTTATATGGAAGGTCAATTCTTTCCACCCCTCCCCTCCCAATGCTAGCTGTCCATCTATGAAACAGGGGGCTATCTGCCCTCCGAGTGAGAGTTTTATTGCTAAAATAAAGTAAAAATGGTTTTAAAACAAAGAACACACATCTTTATAGTAAAACTTGAGTTTGTTTTACAATTAGAGAAAAGAGTCACATGGTCCCCCAAAAAACCCCTTTTATATATATATCTTTTGAAAATATATTTAAAAACATAAAAAACTCTATAGTTAAACATATATTATGTTAATCAGTACACTTAAATATAGCTTAATTATATTTACAGTATGACGCAGTTGCTTTTAAATTTTAATGCCAATTTCAGCTTTTCCCCCAAACCATAAAATTATATAAATATACAATAAATATTTATGTTACACAAGGTGAATAATAGAGAACAAGGCCACAGACATTAACTTACAGTTGCAAGAGTCTTTACTTTAACACAGCACTAGGCCTGCTGACATGCATGATATACCTTTGTCACAAACAGACCACAGCAAGAGTTCCATTAAGTGACATGAAAGAAAACCGCCCCCACCCCTCCTTCCCATCTCTGTCTTAACTGAAACTGCCAAGCCTGGGCTCATGGATATATTAGGTCAGGCAGGTGAGAGTCATGGGAATGCAGTTTAATTGCCAGTTTCACATTGTATCAATAGGCATTGAATTGGTGGAGTATAAGGAACCACTCCAGATGTGGATACAGAACACAGTTATTCTGTAGGTTCTTAGCTCCATCTCTTAGGCCCCCTCTCACCTGCAGACTGCCCTCTACCCCTCTGAACCTACCACCCCACATCAGCACCACCCTGACCTATGTTGGGTGAGGATTGCTGAGTTAAGGCTATAGCCATAATTAACTTTAGGAATGAGGAACTTTATTTCTAGCATGGGTTATGCATTAACACTTCTCTTTTGGAAATTCAATTTCTTAGAACTGGGAATTGTTTTATTCCTGTATCTGAATTAAATTACTGTCACGTCCTAGCTATCATTTCTTTTTCCAGTCTAGATGAGTGATCCATTTGTTATTCACTCATCCTTTCCCCTCCTAAGCGACCAACCCTGGTTTTAAGGGGAGCCACCGTTACACCATCTCTCTGCTGTAGTTTAGGAATATTGCTGAGAATAGCTCCTGAGCCATGTCTGGATTATTAAATGCACAGAATTATAATACACACACAGGTATTGGCCACAGAGGAATTGAATTCTCCCTTATACCAACATTTACTTTGCACGAAGAACAATTCAGTTGAAGTTTTGAGACATTTCATTAAGTTCTTCCCTCCCCCCCCCCCCATTTCTGATATCTGTGTGGGAGCCTGAATAGCTGCAATTGATTGGGAAAGTCAAGGTTTGAAGTTCAGGTGGGACACACAATTTCCTCTTCTCTATAACAATCCAGTGTGCACAGGGCCAATGCAAAAGGTTTTCACTGCACAGCTGGGCTGGTTCCCCTTTGCCCATCAGTTATCCCAGGGAAGGGGAAGCCGTTCTAGCCTAAGTAGAAGAAATTACTGATTTTGAAATGTTAGCCTCTGTTAGCTTCCAGCATGGGTTTCTACTAGAAAGGACATGAAGTCAGTGTTAAATATGCTCTTCAGAGAGAATTACTGTGGGGGAGCATATTCCAAATAAGCTTTGCCCAGTTCAGGTTTTTAATTAACTCAAACAGTGAGGCAGATTAACGCAGATTCTGCACCATTCAGAAGTAGTGATATTTCACAGTACTTCCCTCTTTGTTCAGATACTTTTCTTCATCTACAGGAATTACAAATATAGCATCTGCCTCCAGTGAGCTCACCAATGAGCTATTTCTGCTTCTCTGCCCACTGTAGTCAGTGCAAGTGCTATGCACAACTCCCAGGCTTCCAGCCGGCCTCTTTAGACATACTTCAGGATAGTTAGAGGGGCAGTGCCCAGTTAATACGTATATCAGAACCTCAGCAACATTAAGCAAACTCCTCCAGCACTTGCTCTCCATGTACTTCATGAGTATATTTTTTTCTTATGCCAATATTTGTTTCATAAAATAAGGCTGACAGCAGAGGTAGAGCCACACAAACTCCAAGTGCTTCATCTAGAAGCAAGGCTTCTTCCCACCTCATTCCCCAGCTATCTTCCAGGCAGGGATGCTACTGCAGTTTCCTAACACACTTTGAAGGCCTGGGGCTGCTGGAGATGCCCTGGAGGGTAAAAGTGTAAGTGGAAAAGGCAAGCTCTCCCTCTCACAGGATGCACAGGACAATGTTTAGTGCTGACTACTCAGTCAAAATAAAACACTGCTCTCTGTCCTTGAACTCACTGAGCTACTCAGTCCCATGACCAACCAGACAAACCAGGTTGAACCTGCAGATCCACCATCACCTTTCTAGACATTCCTTCTAGTGCCATTCTTGTGTGCTTCACCAAGACATTTGAACCCACCACAGAGACTTTTATTACATGAAGATCATTGCTCTCAACACTCTATATATAGAGTATTTTCTATATGACAAGCTCCAGTTGCATGGTAAGTGAAATACTTCAAAGATCACAACCACCATCCTTCCAGAGGGAGGAAAAGAAAAACAAAAATCAAACACAAACAAACATGGTATAAGCAAATGCAGGTCTCAAAAGACAGCAAATAAAAAAGTTAAAATAATTAAAAAAGAAAAGAAAATACTCCAAAGAAGCATGTTGCCATACAGTTAATTAAGTGCTGTCTTTCAGCTTCTACAATGTGAAGTGGAACAGTGGAACATCACCATTCTTTTTCAGTTGCCTCTTTTTTTATTATTTTTTGTCAGTAGTTGGACTGCTATTGCAAACACCTTTACAACATACAAAAAGGAAACTGGTTTTTAATCCAGGATAAGGTAACGAGAGGGGTTTTTTTCCTTTTTCAATCTGAAGGGAGTTCAAAAGTAAAACAGAAACAGGAAAACTATGACAACAGCACCTTGACATTGTTTAATTCCAACGCTATCAGGAGTTAAAAGCAGTAAACAGATATAATACCAACAGGAATAAAGATACTCACTGTCTAAAATGTAAACGGAATGTTTTGGTTCAATTTATTTTTCTGAAAGAGGACAGTTTATCATCAATTCACAACTGAAGCAGCATGCAATTTTATTCTTTGTTTTTTTTTTTAATCTTTTTCTATTATCAATTCTTGGCAACGGCGACAAACCACAATGTTCTCAAGGAATGTAATGCAGACTTTGCTGTTTGCTTGGGTCTCTTTTTTTGTTTTTTTTTTGTTTATTTTTTTTTGTTTGTTTTTTGTTTTTTTTTTTAACCTTGTGCGCAAATGACTTTTGTTCCCCTTCAGGTCATGGATATGTTCAATAAATAGATTGTGGAATCACTGTACTGTATAAACTTCAGTTATACATGCAGTCCATAAAATTATTTTTTTACCGAATAATTTACCCTGTTATGTATATATACAAATAGATAATTTTGTCTCAATATAATCTATACAACACAAACCCACTATCTTCCCCTTTTAATGGTTAATGTACATACACAGGAAGTGTCTATCCTTATAAAGCGCCAGCCAACTCTCTTTTTATTATCCATAGTGAGAGCTCTCACGTAAGACTGGGTAGTTCGGCACTGGGAGTTCCAGTGCCTCTTGTCTATGCCCCTGCAGCCCTCCTTTGTGTACCCCTTGGGGTTGCATTTGGTCTCATAGAAGTATTGCTTCAGTTGGCCTTTGGGTACTGGGACTTTCTCCAGGACAGTGACAGTTGCCCCGGACATGTCCACTGCAGTCTTTTTCTCCGCCGCTGTCACCCACTCGCTTGTGCTGTCGCAGACGCTCAGTTCCCCACGGCGAGCTGGGTCAGAGTGGCGCCGGACCCTCATGGACATGTTTGCAGCATCCAAGTAGTTTTTGTACTCCTCAAGCAGAAAGAGCAGTGGGGGTTCCAAAGGCACTTGACTGCTTAGCATGACTCGAGATGTGTACAAGTCTGCATCCTTGTTGTCCTCGCTGGGCTGGATGTCCTGGTCTTCATCTAGAAGCTCCTCTATGACATGTTCAAAAGTGTCTGCCAGTGAGGTCAGTCCTCTTGAACCAGCGTTGGGCCCATTTAGGCTCTCAAGAGTCCCGTGGGTCCGAAGACCTGGGTAAGCCAAGCTGCCTTGTCCTCTTACACTAGCTTCTTTCATCGGGGCAGCTTTCATGCAACTGAAGTATGAGATAACCATAGTAAGGAAAAGGATGGTCATCACTCTTCTCACTTGGTGGAACTGTTAAGGACAAGAAAAAGGAAAAAAAAAATAATTTAAAAAGGATGGAGTAATAATAAAATTCACCTGAGCTGTCATGAGACATGCGTTTTCTGCAGAGATTTGCTGCATGCAGCCGCAACTCATTACCCCCAGTAAAACTTACCCTTGTACAAAGGTATTTGTTGATTCACAGTTTCAGAGAAAGCATATGCCAAAGCTTGGGCAACACTGATGCCACCAAGTCAGAGTTCTTACATGCCAAAGTCTTCCTGTAGTAAGTATTAGATTAAACACTATGCAACCTCCTTATTTATTGACTGATTATACCTATTTAAAGTAACAGCAAAGGCAGAACTGATATTGAGCAACGCAACATTTCAGCAATAAAAGGCAGCTTCAGAAACGTGACAAGCAAGACTTTCATCTCAAGTGGAAATATTTAAGATCTCTCTATGCCAAAATATTTTGTTGTTCTATGCACAATCCCCTCCCCATCCACCCCCCAAAAAGCACCAGGATAAACTGCATTTGTTTTTTGAAAGCAATCTTCAAAACACAAGAAGCCAATGCCACACAGTTCTGACATTTCAGCAGGTCAATTCCTCAACTAAAAGTAGAAGGTATGTGTGTATAAATACAGAACGAGAAAATGGTCCAGCACAGTAGACTAAATTTGAGCAGGACAGCTTGCTTGCATCATGTGAATGCTGTGGAAGGGACCTGTTGGATTACAGGCTGTTAAGAGCTACACTGAAATGACAGTACCAGAACCACTGTACTGTATTTTGCCAAAGCCCTATAGTGCCTGCTCTCAAGCAAGCAAAGCAGAAATCCAGCAGCACAACCAGCCCTACTGCCACACTTAACAAGCTTGCTCATTTCTCTCACCCTCTGCCCCAAGTTCTGGCACATGTTACGCTTTGAGGCTTATGTGTATGCTTGGCTCTGTCTTCATTGAGCATGGAGGGGTAGCACCAGGAAAGTGCCAGTATGAAAACTCCTCCCCAGGCTTGGATTCTGCACGACTCACTCTTCTCAGCACTCCCAACAGCTTGGGCTTGTATGACTGCTCCTTCCCAAGTGCTTCACTAAGTCTCTGTAGATTGTACATTCCTCAAAGTAGAAATGTTTTCCTCCTCAAGTGCAGAGTACACACTGTGTACTATTACAAGAACCGCCAAACCCTGCAGTGACAGACAGCTATATTTTGACCTATCTCAAGAGCTACTACAACATCCATCACATCCAGTTGTTATTTTTTCTCTTTCTGATCCCTGCTCTCACCAGTTCTGCTTGCTAGAAAGCAATGGCATTGTTCACATTTTTGAAGCAGCAGCTAATGCTTGTTTCAGAGCTTTTGAAGTTCATTCGGAAGTACCTCATACTTGGCAACTCTCATTGGAGTAAATGCTATTTCTGTTTGCCAACAGGGTGTTATGTTAAAAGGCTTACTTCATCTCTTGCAAATATGCTGTGGGAAACTAGTACTCTTCAGACTGGAACATGGAAAGACAATCTATCATAAAGCATACAAAGAAAATGAAATATGTACTGGAATGGCAGTGCCCAAAATGTAGGTCTCAAATTATACTTAATGGAGTGTGGGGAGAGTGGGAAGTGTTTGGGTTTGTGTCCATGCCCCTCTCAAACAACATTTTGGCTAAGAATCTGGCTGGCTACCCCAGCACAACTCTTTTTCCATCTCTCCATCCTTCTTCCTGTTTAAAAGTGTTACTGTGGCATAGATTTATTAAAATTAAACAAACCTGACATGTGACTCACAGGAACATAGTGTTTGCTCTAACCATGTAGAACACTAATATTTTGCAGATTTTTTTCATCCTTGGATTTTTATAACATTCTACAGGGAGCAATACCAGATTTCTTCCTCAAAGGGGGGGAAGAGAAACACTTAGAGAGATGATTTACAACTCAAGGAAGGTGGTTATCAGTCTTCCTTTATCAAACAAGGAAAGACAAGCTAAGAGGGAGAAAAGGTGGTTCATACAAATGCAGAGCCAGTGGAACAGGCAACACAAATAATTCATGTACTCTGAAAATTGTTTTATATAAAACTTAAAAGGAAAAATCCCCAAACACCCACATCAAACTCTGTGACCACCAGAGCAGCGAACACACAACACAGATCTTCTGGCTCCTTATCAAGTTCCTGTTATTTTCATTAGAGTAGTGCCCAGAGATCCCAGCCAATATCTTGACTCTGGAGGACAGATTCTGCCTGAGCACATAGTAGTACCCCAGGGGCCTTCCAGTGCAAAAGATAGAGGACACCACACAAGAGGCACCAAGCCCAGCACAAAACAAAGAGAAGATTGCACCCATCAGCTATATACACTGGTTGGAGGCTGGACATTTACTTTTCAAGGTAAGTAGGTCAGCCTTAAGTTAGGCAGGATCTTTGGACCAGGCCACATCCTTCACTGCTGTCACTGGGCTGTTTACCTCATGGTAGCAGTGAACTTGGAGGGATGTGAAATGAATAGAATAGCAGCTATGCAACTTGATTCACACATATATTTTTCTTACACAGAAGAAGACTGAAGAGACGTGGAGAAACCTCACCAATTGACTTCAGTAAGACCTCAGCATCCTCTGCCAATGGCTGGTTGGTCACCAGATCCAATAGTACTTTATAGCTCATGTTAAATTAATCCTTCCTCAATCAATCTTGCCTTCCATTTAGCAAGGAAACTGCTGTCAAGCTTGATCAATTTACATCTCATCTGATGACATACAACCACTGCTGTTATCTGACTGGCAAGAAACAGTGTACAACTGGGCTCTGAAAACCAGGAACTACAAGACAGCCATTATCCATATAACATACTGAAAACACACAAGGAAATGTGTCCACCTGAAAGCCACCCTTCTTCCTCCCATTTATAACAGTAGAAGAGTATGGCACAGTAAGCTTTAGCAGCACAGACACGCAATCCTGCTAGCAAGCAAACAGATCAAACATCTACTTCTTTGTAAATGAATCCCAGACTATGCCTAACTGTATGAGCAGGATATGAAAAGGTTATTCTATCTGAGGATTATACACAATCCTTGTCTTTGGCAGCAAAATAATATCAAATTATTTAATAGAAGAAAACAATATTTTAACACCTAGGAAATCTCTTCATTTTAAAGGCCATAGTAATTTCCAGCAGCAGCTGCTCAAAATCTACTAGTTTAACATCCTATAGCAGAGCAACATTTAAATCTCACTTCATGGGTAGAAACACCACCTTTCAGCTACTGTTGAACTGACTCATGAATGCATGGCTCATGAGTCAGTTCATGAGTTAGTGAGGCAGGACTAATACTCCAATGTGGCACCAAAAAGACCATTGGAAACACTTTGGATGGCAGCTTCAAGTCCTTTCCCTCGGCTCCCTAACTATCTAACCTTCATTATACTGCAAAGATTAAAGATACAACCTGCCCTGTTACACTAATACACTAAGGGGCTTTTTACAAGGGCCTGTAATGACAAAACAAGGGGAACGGCTTTAACCTGACAGAGGGGAGATCTAGACATAGTTTAGTGTGTGGTGTCCCTGCCCATGGCAGGGGGGTTGGAACTAGATGATCTTAAGGTCCTTTCCAACCCTAACCCATTCTATGATTCCACAATCAGGAAGAAATTCCTCCCTATGAGTGTGGTGAGGCACTGGCACAGGCTGCCCAGAGAAGCTGTGGCTGCCCCATCCCTGGCAGTGTTCAAGGCCAGGCTGGATGGTGCTTGGAGCAACCTGGTCTAGTGGAAGGTGTCCCTGCCTGTGGCAGGGTATTGGAGCTGGATGAACTTTAAGGTCCCTTTCAACCTAAGGCAGTCTAGGATTCTGTGTTCATTCTCATGGCTGCAAGAACATCCTTCCTTCTCCCATGCAGCATAGTAAAGCTGAAGCAATGAAAAGAGGTCACCCACCATAGACCAGATCTCAGGAAGGCGTGACCTAGTTTGTACTTCAATAAAGTCCACACAATTACAACTAGAATAAGGGCACATAATTGTGGCAGTTGTCTCCACTAATGGGAAGGAGGCTCATTAAATGAAGGTCATGTCAATTATCTACTGCTAGTTTACATATGCAGTCAATTACCTAGCTGTACAACTTTAGATACTTACATTTAATGAGGATTCACCACTTAATTGTTTGATTTCATTATTTTTAGTTATTTTAAGTAGAAATCTAGCAGCTTAACAGGTTGTATTTCCAGCAGAGAGACCTGAGGGACAGCTGTGAACATGCGCTTGCTTTTCTGCATCCTGATACGTGCCATGAAAGCTGAAGTAACTTTCAGTAGTGAACAGATTCATAATGCTTTAGTCTCCAGCAAGAAGTGTGTGGTGGAAGATAAAATTAGCAGCAAGGAGACATTCATTTTCTGCCTTGCCATTTTTTAAGACCTTTATACACAAGTTCAATTTACTAAATACTATTGAACAGCACAGGCATGAGTTCCTGCTCTACGCATCATTACCAGAGTGTGTGAACAGATACCAAAATGGGATGCATGTCAGCACATGATTTGCAGAGACTAAACATACTGAGAACAAATAGTATTAACCTTTAACACATGCATAACTGGATGTCTGACACACTGGTTATCCTCTCGGCTATTTATGCGGCAAACTATATAATTACTTTTTATTATTGAAAACAAAGCACCCCCCAAATACATACACATGCACACCCACACTCAATTTGTATTCTTGTTAAGTTGGTGCTTCGTGTCAGGAAGAAGAAACCCATTTTATTTTTCTCATGTTGGTTTTCCCTGAGGTAATAAAATCTACTTACCCGTAATGCCAGAGATGGCAGAGACTAAGAACCATTTTGAAGACTAAGATGAATAGCAAGCAAATTTACAAGTAGTTTGTAAACTGAAGCTTTTAACATGAGAAATTTGCTTTTATCTTACATTGCTAAATATTGCCTATGGTACAGCTTCTGAGAGCAGTGAAACTCCACAAAGCGTTCATTGGCTCTGGAGAGGTATGCATCTGGTTAAAGCACTTCCAAGGGGGTTTTGTGGGGTTTTATCACTCTCCCCACAACACACTGAAAATAAAAATCACAACTTCTCCTGCCAACCAGAGGTGGGAAAGAACCCAAAGAGAACAGTGGCAAAATAATAATGCCATGATATTATACCCTGATCTTTCACAGAGTTATGTGTCAGTTTCTTACCAACTTCCTTTATACTTTTCTGGATACTGCAAAGGGCACAGACTTGCTTCAAAGGTTGAAGAGAGAGAATCCAGCTGCCCTAATGGGCACACACCAGACAGCCTCCTCATTACAAGCATCCTTATACTTAAATTGGCCAAGTGCAGGACTACAAGGAGCTCCCAGCAGGATTTCTGTCGGATGGATCTCAGTCCCATTCTGCTCATACCAGGAAATCAGCAGGATGAGTTTTGGCACCACACACAAGAGAAGGAATAGCAGGCCATACTCACACATGGTACCAGTGCTTTCAGAAAGACAACAGCCATGGAAGAGAACAGATGTGGACTATTTTTGTAACTGGACAATAGGAACCGATTGTTGAGCAAGTGACACAATGCTGCCTTTCCAGCTATTTGTACAGCATCCTGCACATGTGGCTTCCAAACTGCATCTGGGGTTGCTATCCCTATGCAAACAAACAGCTCCAAAAAGGTACTTGTGTGCATGCCACTACACATATCAAACACAATCTGCTTTACCATAACATTTTTTTTTTTTGCCCTAATTCCATGTTAAAATACCAAGGTATGCAGTGACAGTCCTCCTCAAATAAGGAGGACTCAAATAAGAACCACTACAAGCAGGTTTATTTTTGCTCATCAGGAGTATCATGGGTAGGGTAACATGCTGCACTCCTACTGCCATGCCTGAAATACTGTACAGTAGGGATGTGACTTCAAAGTCTAAAACCTAAGCATTAGCAAATTCCAATTTCAAACCTGACTTCAGGCTTAAAAAACTGCATTAATCTGTTTTAGAGTTCATGTCAAGTTACATTAATGCCATTCTGTGGTCATTCAGAAGTAACATTATGCAATGCCTGTGAAAGTAAAGTTCACCTTATAGATTAGGGTACCTATTTTGCCCCTCAAAACAAGAAAAAGAACCACAAAACCATTTCATGAAATAATTACTCTGTGCCACAATACTATCTGGTTCTTCTACAGGAGCAGATAATTACAGTTCTCCAAAATCATTTGCTTTGATAGCCACTAGAGCTTTATATAATGCTAATTCAACCTGCACGCAGAAGAACCTCAGACCTTTGAGCAGCATCTGTGGTTTGTCTTCCATTTCACTATGGCTCTCTCGTACAAAATACTGTGCTGAATCGTCACAGGACTAAGCTATTCTGCCAAGTACACACATGAAGCTCCCACTGAAGTCAAGGATAATTGGCACCCGAGAGTAGGAACAGAACAGAGCATGTTGCGTGCAAACTAGCGTTGAGTTGGATCCCTTGTACCGTGACATGTGTCCAGCAGCCCTGGCACAACCCAGAAGCTGCTGTACCAGTTGAGCTTGGATCTTACAAATGCCTGTAAACTTCTGAACAGCATGTAAAACATCCCACGCACCCATCGGTTCTGCTGCAAGTGACAAGCTTCCTAGGACCTATAGAACATTATGCACTCAACAGGAATGTAAGTGAAGCTTAGCCAAGGAAAGTCAATGGTTAAAAAGCATAAGCATCAGATGGAGCAGTTACCCATGGTTTGGGCAGGTAGTGCTTTCTCTAGGGTAAGGGAGAAGAGCAAGGGCTATACCCATTTGTTGCAGGACTCTTACCTTTGCTGAGACCCTGACTGTGTGTGGCATTGCTGTAAGAGAATACCTTGTTTTTAGCCATAGTCAGTCCTTGAAATGAAGCAGATCAGTATGTCGTGGTGTGCACAAACCCCAAACTGGAAATGCCTGTTGTCAGAGCCCTGACAGGTATTAACAATATGCCTGCATTTGCCAGTGGTGTTATCAGTCATCTTTTGGCTGCCCGCCCTCGTGTGCAGATTTCTCTCAACACATGCTCAGTTCAGTTGTTAGCACGGCATCTCTATGGAAATACCTTCCACAGATGGGGCAAGGGATAAAAGCTTACGCTGAGGTATCTATCAGAGCAGCTTCTGGGAGGAGTCAACTCCAAAATTATAAGGGAACAACCAGACCAAGAGCAGAAACTGGGCAGTTTGCAAAGCCACCTCCATTTACATTAATGGAATAATGAAGGATCTGTAAGGAGCAAGGATATACTCATTAGGAATCTAACCTACCTCACCAGAGCCAGCCCTGCATGTGTCCTGCTGTAACAGCAGCTTTTTCTTTGGAGATAACACTGTTGGAAAATTAGGTTACTATGTTAATATAACTGTATTGAAAACACTTCAGCGAGAAGTGCTCTTTCACCACTGATATTTCACCATGACGCAGTTCACCACAGATCTCAAAGCATTACAACATTATAGTTTTTAGGTTTTTTTTTTATTCCACACCCTCAAGGTGGTTTCATGCTGAAACAAAACTTCTGCAATTGTATGCCTGGCTCTCAATCCCTCACCTGTTTTAAAAATCTGGGGACCAACTTCAACTGGATTTAATAGAGGGCAGCAAGTTTCACTGACAACATTATTTCCATGGTCAGATGTTGGAACTAGCATACAGTAGCTCAGACATACCCAAATAACACCATCCCCCCTTCTTCCTTAGTCAGGCAAATACCAGTGTATGTTCTTACCCACTCAGACTTTGCCGCTTTTATTTCACACGCTCCACAGAGGAAAAGCATTTGGAATTACTACAAGGGGTGAGAAGGTACATCTGGTAAAGATGCAAGTGTTTGAAAACAAGCTTCACGAGTTGTAATGCTCAAGGTACAAACATTTAATGGAACATACAGAAAAAAAGCTTGCAGTCTGGAAGGAAAAAGTAATTTCTAAAGCTCCTGCCTTCTCCCAGTTGTAGAATGGTGTAATTTCTTTCACAGTAGTATTACACTTCAATTCCTGTAAATTACACTGAGGCAGGGTCCTTCCCCTCCCCATCTAAAAGTGAAGTTCACCTGGTTCATGACTTTTCATACTTTGCCACCAAATATAACTACAGGTTGTGGCATCATGGGAGATTATTTCCACAAAAGTTCTTGAGGTTTATTGAAGCAGTATATTCCAGTGGACCTAATCCTGGTGGACACAGTCACTGCCTCGTGTAAGCCCATAGTTCACAGATTTATACCAGCTGTAAAGGTGGCCCTGTACTTATGCACTCATAAAAATCAGATGAGTCTGACACCTAAACCCAAGATAACAGCTGTATCAGAACAAAATGTGACAGGTTTCAGCAAAACAGCTTCCTCACATTCAGGACTCCTGAAGAATACCTGCATATTTGGTAATAATTACTTTTTTTTTGAGGGGGGGAGGGGGGGGGGGGAAAGGGAAGCTTTCTAGGTGTGCAGACTAGCTCCTTCCTTCCCCCACCAAGAGCAGCACATAAATAGCTCAGACATGCCTGTAAACAGAAGTATGCAAAATCCAGCCCAACAGCACCTAACTTAACTCTGCTCTGCACTTGGGTGTCTTGTTTCACTCAGACACCCCCCGCTGAAGAAGGTGACTTTGCTGGCAGCATACTGTTCTCACTGTAAGAGCCCTGAAGCTCCAAAGGACAAGTTTGTGTACAGGCTTTCTGTCATTAAATAAACACTTCCCTAGAAAAACTTCAGTACCTGTCACCTCACACAAGCGGATGCTATTGCCCTGGAGTGAAGGAGAACTTCTTTTCAAATAGCTGGGGGTGGAGGGAGGAAAAGGAAAGTTAAAGGGAGAAACATTAAATTACCCAATTAGTCTGTTGAAAACTCTCCCAAACCTCTGCACAACACAACAGATTATGTAGAAGTCACCACCCTATTCAGAATCAAAAGCAGAGCTGTCTTATCAAAGATAATTAGTGGTTCTAGAAAGGAAAAAAACACTTAGAAGCTGCAAGAGCAGAGAGACCTGGTTCTTATGTACAAGTGAAGAGTTGCAGCAGCAACATTTCTTGAAGAACATGTTATCAAAACAGTGGCTTGCAAACACTAAATCTCAGCATCCCTATGTGAGGAGGAACCACATCAGAAATCCTGTTTTCCTTCTGGGTAGGCTGAAGCCCACAAAGACATTTAAACAACTTACCCCAGATTGCACAGCAAGTTGCTGATGCACCAGAGGACAGCAGGGAAGCTCTTGCTCCCAATCCCTTGCTTCAGCCACTACCCCAAGCTGCCTTAACCACGCGTATCACTCACAGATTTTGCAAATCTCTCTATGGCCACTTAGATGTCTAACCCAGAAAGAGGCAGGGCAGCTGATTAAAACCTTAGGGATATTACTTTGAATACATATGCTAGCTTACTTCCATCTGTGTCATTAATTAGTTCCTGACTGTAGGTTAAATGTAGGGCATGTTGTCACGAGCCTAAGGTGGGGTGGCAGGACCTCCTGCTATTGCCATATGGCTTTTTGTTTCTTCCTTCATTCTTCAGCTTTTAGCCTCATGCTTCTAATTTGTGTGCTCAACTATTATATAACAAAGAACAACAAGAACAACAAAACTAGCGTTAAAATAGAAACATTCTTCACCATTAAAACCTTCATGAGGTTTGATCTGAAATGCAACACAACTTCCTGTCTCATCCAGGGACTGCCTTTACCCGCAGCAAATTTGCTATGAAATTCAGGAAAGACCTAGTCCCATGGAGAACTGTGACTGCACAAATAGGTATGTACCAGCCCTATAAGCACAAACCAGGGCGGCTTGCCAGGGCCCAAAGGTCAGCCTTCATTTGTATGAAATGGAGAAGTGCAAGGCAATGTCTATTCATAATACAGATGTTCAGCATATACAGGGGATGAAGCCAGGGTAGCACCACTATACCTATCAAAACAAGGAAAAAAAGATGACAGAGTTCCATTTGTCTTTTTTTCCCAATGCATCTCCACAGATGCATTCTTCTGTTAAAATACAAATGGCTCAGGACTGTCCTCAACAAAATTACAGGTCATGTTTTGAGGTATGCCTGAACATGACTACTTGTAAGATATGGAGAGTGTCAGCAGTTCATCTTCTAGTGAATACCAGTAGGTCTGGTGGTGCTTTGTGACTGAAGACTTACTCCAAAGTTAGTTATTGTGCTTTCTAGCTCTCATTGCATACCTGTCCTTCCATTAGCTAAAGGCAAGGGAAATGATTTCTGGTATTTTCAAGTATAAGATTCTATAATTTTTATAACAGTTACAGGAATAAGAGCAAGGAAAAAAAAACATACAACAATACCTATGTTGAACAAAACTGATTAAGAATCAGGCAATACGACTTCATGGAATTCATGATGTTGCATCTAGGTTTGTCAGACTTCTTTGGAGACATAGAACTCCAAATAGCTTCTTCTTAAATCTTATTTCTGCCTTTTTATTTTTATTTTTTTAATGGAGGCGTGTGGAATTGACTCACTTCTCCTTTTGCAACATCAGTATCACTCCTGCTACTTTTTTGCAGTTACAACTGCAGGAAGGTTCTGCACAGGGTGCAGCAGAAATTAATCATCAGTGTAAAACAGAGAGAGAAAAAGGACTTAACATGAGTCTTCAAGGAAGGTAGCTTTGCTCCTTCTTTTCAATTCAGGTGCAAATCATTACCTTTAAGGGGAAAACTCATTTTCAGATATTCTTTTGCTAGTCATTACACGAAACGGATTTCTGTGAGAAGATGTAAAGAAGCACCCGTTTATCCTCTCTTCGTACCATTTCATTGGCAGGAACTTGGCAACACCCTGCTGCTGTAATAAGACATGAAACATCCTTCTTTGCCTCCCATAAAATAAAACCAACCCTTCTTCACCAGTCTGCAGGACACTTGCTGCCAACAACAACAAAAATTAATCACGAAATTGACATAAACTGTAATGCTTCTATCTGGAAAAGCAGAAATGGGAGAACCTCAGATTCATTTACTGCTAGTTTTGGTTCAACCGATTATAAAGATAAAGGGCAGTCATGATGTTCAGCAGCAAATTCGTACTTCACCACAGTTTCCTGGCACAGGTTCTGGTTAAGTTACCCTTGCCAGCTTGAACTTGTTAGTGGCTTTGCTTCCCCCTTGGACTCACACTGGCTTTCAATACAAATTCTATCAAATAGCATTTCTCTCTTGGCATTTACAGCTCAGTCAAACTGGATTATCAACTCAAAAGGAATGTAAATAGCAAGTGAAGATCCAAGTTTTAATGCAGGCAGCCAGCAGGCACAATTATCCACAAATACTGCAAAACAAGTCCTGTCGTTCATCCCAACAGCGTCCATGCACTTCTGTGGTACAGTGACAGCTATGACTAAGAGGAGGTTAGTTTACATACTAATCCAGCCCTTGAATAAATTTTAGATTTCAGTTCTTTTTATCTCAGCATATCAAGTAATGAACACTTATGGAGAGTGCCACGGCCAGTGTAAAGAAAGGTAAACTAAACCATATGGATACTAAATGTTGCACCAAGCATATAAAGTAAATGGCAGGAGGCACTAAGGAATCCAGAGATCGTAACCTTTAATTCCTTCATCTAGACAAAACGTCATTTCTCCAGGAGCTGTTATGTTTAAAGAAAACCATGTTTTGATCACATTAGATAAGGTACAACCTGCACTAGAACTGGCACAAAATAAGCTTAACTGCCTTTCTTAAGATGTGTACTAACGGATGGGGTAGTGAAGTGGGAGGAGGGAAACAACACGACATGACAATGGGAATGGGATGACAAGGAGTTAGTTCTGGTATTATTGTTACAGCTTTAACTGCAGCAACAAGTCTTTTCTATTCTGAGTTACTAAAGAGCATATAACAGCATTTTGCGCAAGGCTTTGCCTAGTTGAATCTTTTTCCAGGCTCTTCCTGCTATTCTACACACACAAAGGACTTCAAGCCAACTTGTAGCCCAGTGTAGCCAACTGGAAAGGCTGAAGTTGGATGTGGAACTCCAGGTGAGCCAAGGGTAGTTTCTTAAACACTAGTTTGGAACAACAGTTCTCATACACCCTGGTATGGTACAAACAGTTTGCACTTGCGTCCTGAACTTGAATGGCAAATATCCCTATATCACAGCTCCTCAGTTTCACACAGGAAAACTCTGATTCCTCAAAAGCTATATACTAAGTGTTTCTCCTGATATACTTTACACTGACAGATTTCAATTACCTTACGAAATCACCCAAAGCATCACCCAGGAAGATACGCAGCACACACAGTCAACTACTGGCTTGAACTTTCAAGGCTCTGGGAGATCAAAGTTAGCAGCTCCCACTGAGGTTTAGTTGTGTTGAGTTTCTTATTCCACTGGGCACTTGATAGCCATAAGCTAGCAGTTATTATAAAAGCCCCCAAAACATACCGTGTCTGTAAGAGCCCAACAGAAATAACTGCACATGAGATTGAGTTCAGTGGGTAAAAAAGGCACATTGTTTCTCTTTATAAGCAGTTCCTCACAAATTAAATATGGAACAGTGCTTATTCTTCTCTCCCCAATGCAAAGGAAAATCCTGCTATAGCCAAAGATTGACGTACAAAACAAAAAGCTGTGAGTTCAAAACAAAACAGGAAACTAGATCCTAAGAATCAAGGGGCAGATAGAAAAAGCACATGCCATGTTGTTAGATTTGAGGTAGCAACAAATACCTATATATCCAGTTTAACTTTGATACTTATTTGTATCAGGAAATCAGGAACATCCTGGATCTAATGAAACCAAGCTAAAGGCTGCTGCGCTGATACATTAAGAAAAATCAGGATTCCACCAATTATCTACTGAAGGATGACCCCTATCGATTAGACTTCAATAATGGGATGGGGAACAACCTCCCCCAATTCAATCCTTAAGGGAGGAGTTCTACATTGCATTTTTTTTGGTGCAAGCTTTAGACGTGCTACCAAGTCTCAGCCACAGCTGTAAGAAACACATTTGACTTGCAAACACTTCTTTAGGTGTAGTCTAAAGTTCATTCAGCAAATGATTTACTCAAAGTGATGCTCCTCATTCACTTATTTCCAAGGAAGACCATAAAAGAGTGGCTACCTGCATTGATAGGACAGGATTTGCAGGCACCACCTCAGTTACAGGGTTAATTAAAAAACAACACAGCATGCACACACTACACTGCGGAGTAAGAACAGTTTGGACCGGCAGCCTCACTTGCCTGAGCCATGACATCCACGAGCAGCGTGTTTGGCTCGTGAATCTCTAGGTGGCGGTAGCTGCTCAGATTTTAGATACCGAGCGAGGCTTACCTCAAATTTAGCAACCAGTATTCCTCCCATACTCCTAGAATTGCCTTTTCTAATTTGAAATGTGACCCCCTCCCCCATTTCTTCATAATTTATAGTAGTCTGAAGCTGAGTCACAAGGATTTCTGCATTTTCCTAACCAAGTACACAAGAAAAGAAATGAACTGCCAAAGTATTGAGGTAATTTATAGCGTAAGGCATTGAGAGCTTCTAGTCGATCAAAGGACTCAGAGAAACAAACATAAGAACAATCATGCCTTCTGTTCTGTAGAAATGCCACGGCCAGAAATAACTGTCCTAATTAACTGGTTTCAAAAAATGACTTCTCTGAAAGATACAATATTCTTACGGAGGAAAGTATACAACTGCTACAGCCTTATGGCAGCTGTCACTGGGCATGACAATTCCCTATATGAAGTTTCCTTTTACCTCCTCTGGTTGTCTGTGGTGCTCATCTTCAGACAAATGTATCCATCCATAACACTTAAATTTTGCTATAACAGGACCTTCTGCCACCACTAGTATCAGTGTTACTAAAGGATTACAGCCACATCAGAGCAGCAGCATCCCAGCCAACCCTCTGTTCACAGTTTATAAAGGGCAGAAATTGTGTTCAAGATGAGGTTGGCTTTGTTTTTTGGAAGCCTGTTGCCTATTTAGTCAAGTCCATAGGACCTTCAATGCTTCAGACTGTTCCATGTTGATCATTACTGCTGGGTGTAGCAGCCAGTCTATAGTTGCCTGATAATTAGGTCCTGAAAGTCAAAAAGGAGGAAAACATGCGCCTGACCCTACACATCCCCTCCACTTTATGAACATGACCACTTGTCCATGCAGAACAGGACAACTTTTGCCAACAGTGCTCTTCATAGGACAGCTCAGAGCCTAGAACTGTAAGCAAGATGGCCAACATAAGATTATACCAGAGGACAAAGGCCATAATATAATGGTGACGCCAATAAGTCACACATGTATCTCCAAAATTAAATCACTTGTTTTCTGTTATTGTATAGTCTAGTATCTCCAAATCAAGCAGCATAAGGATTTATATTGATAACATGTATGTTTAAGAAGGCACCATGGCAGAGTTGCCTGTATGCACTGCAGAGCAAAATCTGTTATTTATTGTTTGCATTACCAGAGCACTGAAGGAGCCCTTGCCAGGTACCAGGAACAGCACACAGACAACACTACCTCTGCTCCAAAGAACTTATAGTCAAAGATAAGACTGAATAATGGGTATGGATAAGGAAGGGAGACAGTATGATCTGCTGACAGACAGTGGGGACAGCCTACCAGCCCCATCCCAGCTCAAACATCGGGCAGTTTGCTCAGCACAGCTCTTTTCCCAGTGGGTACCCCAGCAAACAGAAGAGGTTTTAGCACCTTTCTAGCTGGAACCAAAGACATCAGGTTATTGGGTTACCTCTTCATTTTGGCAAATACACAAAAATAGCCTAGCTTTGGTGCTTTTAAAAGCTTCTTTTTAAAGGGTGTTCACAGCTAAGCATTAACAAGAATGCCAGCATATGAACTGATCTAAGAAATGATTGAGTTTCCTAATTAAGCAGCATTGTAGCTATTTAGGAGGAACCAAGCACTCACAACATATGCTTGAAAACAGGTCAAGACAAGTTAGCAATTAACCTATTAAAAGCACATATCCTCTTCTACTGGAGTCTCCACCAGTTCACACAATGCCTAATGTGAGATTTCTAGTGTAGGCACAGGGCACATTCCTAGAACAGCATTTCAGCTTTTTATACAAACCAGGGAGGCAGATATGGGGAATTTTTTTTAATAGGACCACATTTACTACACAATCCCCTCTACTGAGTGAATTGTTTCTCATCAGCATGGAGACTTGCCCATAGAAAGGATGAGAGGGTCTCCTACTTTCTTGCAACCTGCTTATATACCTGCACCCCAGCAGAGAGCTATTACCTGAGCTCAACAGGTAATGCAGCTTCTTGTGTTTTCTTCACTGTAACAGCAGAGGAAGAGCTGGAGAAAGTGCTACAGGTACTGCAAGGACTCTTAACTGCAGCTACTTTCAGCTTAGTACTCTTTGCTGCATGCAAAGCTTTTAAGCAAAGGCACAGATCCTTGTTTTCTGCTATATTCTTTCACATTTGAACAAGCCTTTAAAATCCTCTGCATCTGTGCACTACATTTTGTAATATTGCAGCACACTGTAGTACTCCCATAGCACTATGCTACAACATAATGCCTTTGTGTTTAAAAGCATGCTGCTTGGAATTAAACTTTTTTTTTTTTCCAGTTTAGCCTCACTCCCTCTAAGGTAAAAGTCCTTTCCCATTTTCCTCCACTGCTCTATCTGGATTATACCGATAAAGCGTTCTTGATCCTTCTGACCCGTTTTACCCTGATTTCACAGCCATATAACAATAGGATCTACCCTGCAGCTCCGGAAAACAGAGAGCACTGGTGACGTGAACAGAAGGCATGCTACTTACAAATGGGTTTTCCCAGCCGAGGTTCAGTGGAGCTGAACATTAAGTGGTAGTACTACAGCAGAAAATTGTTGTGAGTTGGAGCCCTGCAGAAAGGCTCCTGTATCTAGTCGTATTAAGTAAATAGCTGAAACGTCTACCTGCTCCTTCAAGGTATTAAAGTTGAAACAGAGCCATTGCTTTGCCCTGAGACCCAAGTGAGAGGCGGTGGACCCTTCCCTTCTGCTGTCCAACAGCCACTCAAACCCAGGGACGTGAAAGCTGCTCCTGCCTGCATCCAAAGACAACCGAGGAAATTAATTTTATGTCCTCATCGCGCCATGAATTAAAGATTACAGAAACACTTGCTGAAGAAAAATGTATCGCCCGGATAGATTCCTTGCATTCATTAGAGCGGCGTTACTAGAAACATAAATAAGTAGTGACTATTGATCTCACAATAGTCATGACCTCAGAACAGCAAGCTACAAGAAACTGAAAAGCATGTTTTAACCGTAAAATACAACCCAAGGTGCAACTGCACCCCTTAAAAATCAACAACCAAAGCAGGCATAGCCCACAGCGGTGACACCTTACCCTACTAATCCTGCAAAGGAAAAGGGAAAAAGATCAGAGGGGCAGCGCCAGGGTTCCAAAGTATTGATTCAGCCTTGCCAAGCACATCCACCCTAACGCCAGCTCCTCTCAGGCTGGGGCATGTTTTCCACACCAACACACAATGGAAGCCGGCGGGCAGGATCCATCCCGGCTCCTCTCCCTCCCTTCCCCGCAGGGGGTCGGCGGGCGAGCCAGAGGACAAAGCCCCCACGGCACCGCAAGCCCGGTGAGGGTGCCCGGCGTGCTTCGCATTCCAGCTTCGGTCCCGCTTCAACAAGTGCATCGCTCCCGTCCCTCAAGGCCCGGGGCGGCGCCCAGACCCCGTCCCTCTCCGAAAGCGGCTCTGCGCGCGCTCACACACGGCACGGCGGGGCCCCGACACCGGGACCCTCCTGCCCCGGCCCGGCCCGGCCCGTCAGCAGCTGAGGGGAGGAGGAGGCCACGGCCGCCAGGGGGCGCCGTCCTCGCAGGGCGCCGCCACGCGGGCACGCGCCCCACGCCCGGCCCCGCCTCGCCCCGCGCCGTAGCCGCTGATACCGCCGTCGGGGAAGCGGCACCAGCGTCCGCCGGGCTCCGCGTCCCCCCCTCCACCCCGACGGCGACAGCCCCAACGAAAGCCCCGCCGGGCCGCCCACCCCGACCGACAGGTGCGGAAACAAAGGGGCGCGGGGCTGCCCCGGCCTTCCCTGCTCCCCGGACGCCCCGCGCCCGGCCCCTCAAGTTTCCCGGCGGGGCGCCGCGTACCTCGTCGTCCACACAAAGCCTGTCCGGATCCCCCGTCCGGAAAGTCACATCCTCTCCCGGGTGCCCAGTCCCACCGGCCGCCTCTCGCCAGCCCGGCAACACAAGCAGCAGCTCAAGTGTCTCATCCAAGCTTTATGAGGGGCGGGAGGGCAACGGAGCCGGATCCCCCACCCGCGCCGCCCAACTGGAGCCTCCCGCCCCGGCCCGGCCCGGCCCCGTTGCCGCCGCCGCCTCCCCGCGGAGTGGCTTCGCCCCCCGCCCGGGCGCCTCCGGGCAGCGGCGGCCGCAGGCACCGTGCGGCGCTGACCCGCTTAAAGCCGCCGCGCTGCCCCGCTTAAAGCCTCCGCGCCGCCTCCCTGGCCCCGCCACCGCCCCGCCCGGTCCCCGCTTCCCCGGCGCCCCCCGAGCAGCGGGAAGGGCGCGGAGGGGCCGGGCCGGGCGGGGAGCGGCGAGAGGCGGGGGTGCGGGGGGGATCGGTCCGCCCGCCCGGCGCGGGATATTGGTTTACCCAGGCGGGTATTAAGCAAGCCCCATCCATTTAAATATCGCTCCAGCGCTGACCTCTTCCGTAGTTTGCCTATTAAGAATGCAATCAAGATAATAACAGGCATTGCTTATTAATGAGCGCTCCAGGTAACGTTACACCGGTGACTTTCTGGAGGCGCGCAGCGGGCGCGGGTGCTCAATCCAGGCGGCCCAGAGGCGGCTCTGCCCGCACAGGCACCGGGACTGGCAGCCGGAGCCGCCCGGCGCCCGTCGGCCACCGGAGCAAGGGGCTGCCGCGGTGCCCGGAGGATCCCTCCCGGCAGAGACGCCCCGCTCGGCCCTGCCCGGCCGCCCGAGGGACCGTTTTCCGTCCCCCCTGTCAAAAATCTGTCTGGCCTTAACCCCCTTCTGCCTGTGCACCCGATACGGTGAATTATTGATAGTGGAAATTGCATGGCAGAGGCAATAATGGCATCCCCTGATTGAGTAGCTCCATTTGATCTTGGTAAAGACAGAGATGGCACACTCCCCGGCCGGGCTGGAAGCACACGCATGTGCCAGCGGGGCGCAGCACCTCGTGCCACGGCTCACAACTTCATCCACATCCTGGCACGGGCCAGTGTGGCCTCGCCTCCCATCTCCTCACCCATAAATAATACCCGAGGCATTTGATTTTCAGAAGATACCCCATCTCTTTTACAAGTTGGTTGTAGAATCCCAGAGTGGTTTGGGTTGGAAGGGACCTTAAAGCTTATCCAGTTCCAACCCCCTGCCATGGGCAGAGACACCTTCCACTAGACCAGGTTGCCCCAAGCCCTGCCCAACCTGGCCTTGAACACTGCCAGGGATGGGGCAGCCACAGCTTCTCTGGGCATCCTGTGCCAGGGCCTCACCACCCTCATAAAACTTATTAAATCAATTATCCTTCTACACCTTTAAAGCCCAACTGCAGTCTAATTGAAATTAACACCAAAGGCCTGTCCACTTCGGCATGCCTGTGGCCCTCTATACCAGGAGAAATGTGTGCAACTCATTGCTGCCTTCAGACAGTCTGATTGCCTGTGTGCTTTTGCTATGAAACACCTGCATTGATTAGATCAGTAAAGTAATAAAATATCCCAGGCGTTTGAAATCTGAGCACACCTAAGGCCTTACATATAAAACAGCTTTTAATATATATTAAGGGAAACAATCCTGGTGGTTAATATCCTTTGCAGCTTTAAGAACTTCTTTAAAAAGCATGCGCACAGTACCACGTTACCATCCAGCAGCTTTTTTGCATGGTGGTAAGACAGCCCAGTTTTGATACCCTGTGTTCTTAAGATGATGCCCACAAATACTTGGATGATCTGCCAGTCAAGTTTAATAGCAGCAGCAGCAGAGGCTACTTTAATCAGCTGTCATGTAATACATTACATGCGTGTTATTCCTGGAGGATGGCCTCTTCTCCTACTACATTAGGCAAGCAGATGAGCAGCAGCAAGTACCATGCTTTAGAAACACCCAAGCGTCTGCTGGCTTGTTCTCAGGAGCGAAGGAGAAAGCACATATCCTCAAAAAGTCTGCTTGCAATCAGAACAAGCTTTTTAATTTTGGAATGGAAGCATGTTATGGACCACCTGACAAATCCTCGTGCTGTGATGTGTGCTTTCAGCTCAGCTCTGCTAAGAACATGAGAGCCATCAATCCCGAGCAATGTGTGCCGAAATTCCCACTTTGCTCCAAACATGCTGCCTTTTGCCCCGGTGCAGAGATTTTCCTGGGGAACAGGCATGGTCATGGAGCTGCTGTATCTTGCTGGTATAATCAGCCCTTCGGGGATTATTAACTAGCCAGTGCTTGATTACTGGGAAAATTAAAAAGAGTGTAAGTAATGATCTGTTTGTACTTCTAATGCACATACAAGCTGGGCTCCATATTTTTCAATCAGGCCCTGACTTCAAGGAGAATTTTGTATGAATGAGCCCCAAAAGACTGGGCCCACAAGGGATTAGTTTGTGAAGCAACCGACGGTCATCATGCAGAGGAACTGCCCTGATAGAGCTCTGCTCCTTTGTCCACATGACATACTGTAGCTTGGAGATGTACGTGAGCCCTCTCCTTTGAAACCTGTAGGATATGTAGGATGCAGTACTCAGACATTCTCATGTTTCCTGTGGATTCATTCCCAGGTGACCCCAGAAAGAATTCTCTCTTGCCACATGCAAAATAGAACATCTCCCATCTTCATTCACAGAGGTTTGGACTGTATAGGCATCAGAACTGAGTGGCGCTCAAAAGGAAAGCTGCACCACAGGCTGCATGGGGAAGAAACGGGCAGGCAGGCCCTATCCTGATGATGCTGGGTTGGTTGATTCAAAGCCTCAAGCCTCTTGGTGTCACTGGCATGCCCACCTTACAGCATTTACCTTGAAACTGAGTCTTTTTCGTATACCTAACTAGTTAAAATAATTTTTTTGCATACGCAATCCACATTTCACCCTTTTCCATTCAGCAACAGGGAAATAGTAAGAAGGAGTATGAGTTGTCAATCAACATGTTGATTTATCCCTGCAGCAATATCAGATTGCTTGCAGGGGGGCAAGACCATTGCTTTTTGCTGAATTCAATTTAAACTGTAGTATAGGCACTAATGATGCTGTAGATACTATAAAGAAGAAAGCTGAAGCACACACATCTGGTTTCTGTCTCAGTGGAGGTTGTGCATTATAGTGATTGATGTACAAGGTCCAAATTTACTGATAAACTAATTCTATGATAAAGTAGTTTGTGGGGCTCTTAAATTCCCCCATTGCAATTGTAAGAGAAGCAATAAAAAAAGTCAATATTTGAAAAAAGTAACATTCTTAAAAGTCCGTAGTTAGTCAATACACAGCTGGTGATTCAGTCTCCCCCCACAAACATGTCTTTACACTCCTCATTTTATTCACATAGTATCTCGACTTGCTTTTGAACAAGAAAAAGGTCAAGAAGCTACAATTTGGACTGCTTCTCACTTGGTTGTCAGGAAATATAAACTAATCCTGATTACAGAAATGGGAATGCTGTTGAGGTACTTGGGTTTGACACTGGAGTATTTTTACTATTAATAATTTTAATTGGCTGAGGTCAGTTCTTATATCACGACAAGCATTTTATGTTTAATTATGTTTATTCATGTTTCCTGGTTACCTATCTTTGCTATTTTCTCACATTAAAGGGCTGGAAAGTTCATGGAAATAAACTTTTCCAACTCAAGTAATGCTAAAAATTGCAATGGATTATATAAACACCATTGGAGGTTGCAGGCACATTGCATTTGTAAGAAGATGACTGGGCTGTGAGGCCACTCTAATGATTCAGTGATCGCAGCACACACAGCAGAACCACTCATACTCTACAGTAACATCAGCAGGTCTGGAAAACCCTCAGCATCTTTGAGAACCAAACCCAAATTCTGCTCAGCTATGTCAGGTCTTTGTACTCATCATCCAGGCTGTGACTGAGCGAGGTGGAGCGAGAAGGGGGTCAGCCAAACTGCGGCCACAGCTTCTCCTGGGCGTCTGCAGTACGTGTTAATGCCCTGGGGTTGATAGCACTTGGATTTCACAGCCTCGAGGTTTATTTCACATCCAAGCCGCAAAGAGTTGCTATGGTTCTGGTCTGCAAGTAGCTTGCTGGGTGGCCAGAATATACCCTGTGCCTTAAATAGCACAGGGTACTTGCTCTTAATATCTAGCATAATTTCACCTTTGGTGAACAATGTCTGCAGAGAGGCCTTTCAGCCTCATTTTAGCAGGGAAAGTATTTGTGAAACAGCAAAGACCCAGAGACCTTTCATTAGACATAGTTTGTAGCCTGCATGTGTAGGGGATAAAGCAGTGAAATCTATCCTTTCAATCACAGGCACTGAAACCACAACATTTTTGCTGAAGAAAATATCACCTAATAGCTCAGAACCTTCACCCTGCAGCTACAGCAAAAGTGAATTTGAAACTCCAACAAACAATTAAAATAATTGGTTTCTTCTCATGTCTGCTGGAGGTGCTCATGCCAGCTTTCCATCACATGGGGGGATCTGTACCCTGGATCTCATCCCATGCCTTCTAGTCAGGGATTTCAGCACAATTTATGCGCATGAAACCGCTCCTAGAACAGAGCTCTGTGGTAGGTGCAGATTAGTGTAGATTTTACAAACAAGGAAATGCATGTGTCTATTATATATAAATTCATTAAGCTGCTCATGAACATACTTGTTCGACAAGCATGCCCCTTCTGTGTTTGTTCCTTGCCACTGCTCGTGTAGTTGTCTCTACTGGCATCAACTGTCACAGAAAAGCAATATGAATCATATGTGACAATTACCACATACATCAACTGATGAACACACACAATCCTCCCTGTCCAAACCTCCAGGCTTCCCTTTTGGGGTTTTGTACGAACTCCACACGCTCCACCCAGGAAATCCCTCTTCCCTGTGCAGAAGGGCTGGGGGTAGCCCCCAGGATAATTCACTGTTCATCCTGACTACCTGGTCCCACAGCCAGTGTGGAGCTGTTGGCAGGCTGGCCCCGCACTGCTGGGTGGAGAGCAGCTATTGAGGATGGTGGCAAAGGCAAAAAGCAAAATAAAAAAAAATAGAATAAAGAATGAATCCAGCCCAGCAGCAAAATGAAAAGTTGGGTTTATCATTTAACTCTTTGGCACTCACTAAAACTGGGAATTCACCTCCCAAGTGTGTCTGCCTTACTGCTGTCATTTTGGAGGCATTAAACACCCGGCACCTGAGCAAAGAGCAAAGTATCTGGGTTATGCCTGAGGGTGTCCAGTGTACCAGCTGTCTGTCTGACGTGCAGTGCAGAGCCTTTCCCCACTTGCCCCTGGCCTCCCTGCTAACAGCCCAGCCACAGCTCCATTGCAGTGGATAGAAAAGAGGGCATGGAACAACAACAGCAACAAAGCAGGCTCCGAGTCAGCCACAGACATGGGAAGGGAAAAGAAAATCCCCTCTTCCCCAAAGAGGTTGCGTGTGATTCCTCGAGATGAGGGAAACACGAGCCAAGTGTGGAATGATTAGATGGTTGGAGATGCACTCTTCTGATGAATCCAGCCATTGGAGCTCTGTGATTAAGGAAGATCAGAAAACCTTTGGTGCACTTGTGGGTGAAAGGTGTTGGGATTGACTCATCTCTAAGTATTCATCGGATTTCAATTAGATGCAATACAGTGGATAATTTTTATTATTTAAAGGGATTAGATTGTAGGGGTTTGATAAACTTAGCCAGGCATCTTGTCAGAGTATGTATGTACCTTACCAAACCCTCCTCCATGCGTAACTGTGGAGAGCATATTTTGGGTATGTCCTAAGAATAAGCAAGGCCCAAATCCCCAGGTTTGCAGTCCTGTGAGTGCTCCTTTGTAGTTTATTTCTATTCGAGCAAATAAAATTTCCTCTGACATGAAGCTCAAGCCCTCCCTTCACCAGGTGCGGGCAGCTGTGTGATATTGCCCGGAGGGTGATGGGTGATAAGAGATCTAAATCAAGCAGTCAGGGAGGGGAGAAGGGAGATGGCATGCTGTGCTGAGGGTGGATAGCTGTACCAGGGTGCCCACCACCCCCAGCCCAGAGCTGGCAGGAGGGATCCTCCTTGGGTACGCAGAAAACCTTGGGAATGAAAAGCATGTGTAAACATTAAATAGTTATTGTAGCTCTCCTGCCCTGTACTACTTTAATATTAAGGCATTTCAGACTGCACTTAGATTGCTGTCTTCATCTTCCCAAAGAGGTTAAGGTGCTTTGGCTCCATCCCTCTTTAAAGCACAGCCATGTCAATACTTTTAACAAGCTGATGTGTTTAAAGATGAATTCAAGATTTGTTTTTTTAAACAGGGTATTGAGCTATTTTACCTAAGAAGCAACTCCAGAGTTCAAAGCATTTTCCATGTTAAGCACCTAAAACATTAGAGAGAAGTATCTGAGAAACAGTAGATATTTTTGTTAATTGCAAACTAAAATTACCAGTGCAGCAATAAAGATTAAATAAATAGAGTCCTCAAAATGAATCCCAGACCACATCATGTTCTCCTCCTCCAGTTACCGTGACTTGTGGCTCAAGAAACAAGTACTGGATTAGTCACATTAAAGCCAAAGTTCCCCTTGACTAACATGTTTCATTTGTTTGCTGTCTTTTCCTTTTCTTGAGCACTTAGGATTGTTAACCTCCCACTAATTTAATAGCTGGAACCATGATGTGTATAAACGTTACTACATTCCACTTTGGAGATTAATAGGCAGGTATGTGTCAGTCCGGCAGTTTTCACTTGTCCATGTAAAAGGGATGGTCTCTTTATCTGCGGTGAAGGAGAAATATTGATATATTCCTGAAATACTGATTCAGTAAATCAATACAAATGTTAAGCCATTTTAAAATAACTTTCCTCAAGTCCTCCATCATTTCTCAAATGGGAAAACATATCGATTTGTCTGTCCCAGCCTGCACAAGGACAGGGTGGCTCTTGAAATGTGGCAGTGGGGCAGGAGCATCCAACAAGGGACATGGGCACCACCACAAAACCCATGCAGCCAGAACATCAAGCAGGAAGAAAGCAACTCCACATGCCCCAAAACCCCTTCTATTTTTAGGGCTGGATGCAACTCAAAGACTACTCCAGTAAAACCCACCCCTGGCTTTGGCGAGACATTCAGTGGGGCCTTTTCTCAGTGTTTCGAGACTTGTGCCATTGGAGTATTCATTCGTAAACAACATTATCTACATTTATTTCCTGGACACTGTTTATTTTTTCATGTAGTTTGTACAGCTGAAACGTAAACGCTTGCAAGGGACCAGTGGCTTTAAACACCCCTTTGCATTTCATTATTTAGCCTGTTTAATCTGCTATAATTTACTGCAACTCACAGTTGTATTATATGGCCTTATAGTGCCTGGACTTACTTGACTATAAAAAACACCGAAGTCAACAGGAATGCAAAGTATTTAAATCAGAGGAGAGCCAAGTGCTTGATTATCAGTGAGGACTCTGCAGCAAGGCAGTTAAACCCTTATTTTAGACTTGCATTACGTTGCTGTTTGATGCTTTACCCTGCTATGTGCTCCAAGCAGGATCCCTTCCCCTTCCAGGCATGTATTGTTTCTTCCCCTTTGGTTCCTTAATTTGGGTTCGATCCCATAATATGAAAAATATACTCTGATATTGCACCTAGAGCACATTGATGAGGCCTAAAGAGCTCCTCTGTGATGGGAATTAAGATCAAAAAGGATATGGAATTTAAATATTCAACATCTCTTCTCAGATATGAAACAGAAAAAAATGTTTTGATGCAAAAGTCATTGCGACAGAATATGTTACTTAGACTCTGGGACCATATTAGGGTAAAATGGCTTTTTAGATAGAAATTACACTGAGAGAAACTCCTTCATATGGAAATTATGACATTTTGTCTATTGCCTCTTACTACAAATGTTTAAAAGATCTGTTAAAAATATTCTTTTAAGAAGTTGTATCAAGATAAAAGAAAGTGAATAAGAACCAGTATAATTTAGAGGCTTATTCCTGATTAGTTTCCTAATTTAGACCCTGTTAACTGCCAGAAAATTGCACCACTTACCAGAGCTGGGGAAGCCTAACTGATAACATAGTTTATTTTGCAGTTTGGGATTGCTGTGCTTTTGTCAGGCCCTCACGCTTGCAGTAAATGAATGTTGTGTTAATTCAATGTACTGATGGAATTAATCTATTTCCAGACTCAGGAAAGAAAGGCTGAGCCTGAGTGCTAACCCAAACAAAAGACAAGTGCACAAAAACCATATTCTCGCTGTCTGCTTCACGAACTTTCCCTACACCTCCATCTGAGTTTAGCTGCTTGATTTTAGCTAACCATGGATCTTTACTAACATCGCACAAAAAAACATGGACTCAGGAGAAGGCAGGCAGCTTGCCCCATCAAGGTTTCAAATACAGCCAGGCAGGACCTACTGACAGACAGCTGAGGGACTGCTAAAATGGCTTTCCAGGAAAATGGACCTTAACATCTGGGCAAGATGCATCACCATTTCTTTTCCGTCTGAGCTGCTCCTCCCATCAAATTTGTTTGTATTGGTATAATAGACAGGGTTTGGGGAGTATCCTCAGGTACCTAAAGCATCTCTTCTGCACATGCTTGAACCATACAATCCTATAGTTTCCCTTCCGTATCAATCACTTGCCAATCTATGTTGCCAGAAAAGAAGAGAGGTTCAGGCAGGAGGTGAGGAAAAAATTCTTTACAGTGAGGGTGGCAAAACACTGGCACAGGTTGCCCAGAGAGGTGGTAGATGCACCATCCCTGGAGACATTCAAGACCAGGCTGGATGTGGTTCTGAGTAATTTGATCTAGTTGAAGATGTCCCTGCTCATTGCTGGGGTGTTGGACTAGATGAGCTTTGAAGGTCCTTTCCAACCCAAACTATTCTATGATTCTATGATCATCATTTTGTCTCTGCCTTGCCAAGTGCTTATGATTATGGATAAGGAAAAACTTACTCAGCTGCAGCCCAAATGTCTCCTTTACAAGAGTAAAACTGTGCTGCCACTGAAGGATTGGTACTTGGGGGCTCAGGGATGGCTCATGACCATGTCCTGATCCCATCACAGCAGTGATGCTGCCCTAAAGCCTCTGAGTGCCTGTGTCTAAGAGGCTGTGCTGTCTTTTTCTCAGAAGAGTCAAAGGTGGGGTTGGACAAAGCTTGAGAAGAGGTTGATTAAACTAACAGCAATGCCAAGTTTCAAGCGGAGCACCTGAACACACCATGCATCTGCCAGAGACTCCTCCATGGGGCTCCTTCCCTCACGTCACACAACCAATTTCCTCTTCCAGGGGCTCTCCATGTCCTTCCCACCCTTTCCCCATAGTTACCTGTATCATGGGCTCTTTCCTCCAAGCCACCTTCTTGCACAGTTCCCCATCCCTCCAATCTCCTTTTCTCTGGCTGTAGGAACAGTGCGTGGCTCATTACTGGCTACAGGTTTGCAGCGAGGGTGAGCAGCAGGCTATTGCTATGGGAGGTATTAATGTTCATGAACAATTAGCTCTGTGAGCTTCAAGGAGATAGCTGATCCTATGTGCAGGGTCTCAGGGGTTACCTCAGCCTGCAAGCCATGTTGGGAACCCAAACTGGGCGAGAGTAAAAGGCAAACTGATCCGAATGAGACTTGGCTCCATGGTTACACCATCCCCAGTATGTCCTAGAAGAGCATGTGCTGAAGTCTGCCTGACTGTCCATTGCTGAGAGGGAACTGGCATAACTCACATCATCATCATCATCATGTTTACAGCCTTGGCAGAGGTGAGCTAGGAAGTTCTGCTGCTAAAAAGAGCCTCAGGCAGCTGTCACACACAGGCAGCAGCTGGTGAAATGGCCTCTAGCGGTCAAGAAAGCGAGCCAGTATGTTGCCTTGGTCTTGCCCTATTGCTCTTGGACGGGCTGACTTGCCAGGGGATGGTACAGAACCAAAAGAAAACCACTTGGAAAGGTCCATCATCTTTGGCTTTCCTCCTGGCCTGAAGTGTATGCCTCACATCATTCTGAATTTCCTCCCCATTTGTATGGAAAATCCTTATGGATAAATGAATATGAAATTCTGGCTGTTGCAAATTAACTTTCTAGCTTTGCCTTAAAAAGGGCGCAGCCTTCTTGTAGATATTTTGGTTTCCTTAAAATTTGGGAGCCAGCCGAATTTTCTTTAGGGAATGCTGTGGGAAATCTTTGATGGGAAAGTAGATGATAAAAATAACTATTTGGTGCCAGAGGCAGTAGACTGAGGATTAAAAGCCCCTCTGAAGTCAGAGACATTCAGGTATTTGAAAGAGCTCAAAAAAAAAAAAAAAGGCACGAAAAGCAGTGGGTATCCTGGGCTATGACCATGGTTGGGCAGCTGATGACTGAGTCTAGGTGAAGGATTTGGGAAGAGGAAAACAACAGGTGGCGGGCAGAAAAGGCATGAGAATCAGATCTGCCTGGGGAATAGGTGGTGGATAGAGTGACCGACTGCTGATGTGGGAGCAAATGCCGTGGAGAAAGAGAAGAATCAGGTGAATCTATGATTAAACTCTCCTTCCTAAAAAAACCTAAGACCCTTAGACTTAAAAGTACTTGTTCCCTTCAAAGAGTATGAGAGGAAAATGTAACAGATACTAGTCGTGTCACTTAGAAAGGTGTTCAAATACCACGATGAATGACGAGTATGGTATAAAGACTTAGAATAACTTACTTAGTAAACCAAATTTGTGACATGAAAAGAGATTCACGTGAGAAATATTGTAAGATTCACTTCTTGTGTAGATGCCTTTCTAGAATCGATAGATACATTATTCCTTTTTCTTGTCCGATACAATGAATTTTCAGCAATGGAATAAAGGGTGTCACGCTTCAGGCTGCAGCAAGCGACACGTACACAAACAAAAGAAACTTGAGATGTATCATCATCCACTGGCAAATTCCAAATCCAGAACTTAGCCTCACTTAAAAAACTGCTAGGGCTTTCTGTTTTCCTGTCTGATACTATTTTATCAGATACCTGTTTACAATAATCATCCAGATAGCTTGTCAGATGCTTTTATGAACTTTTGGCAGATGTGAATGAACATGTATTTAACAGAGCCAGCTCTCCACCTAGGCAGCTCCAGTCTCTTGACCCTTGCTCATGAAACCCACTGCATCCCATTTGCAGTAGAGTTGGTCAGGTTTCAAAAGGTATTTGCTGTCAGAATCAGCTGCCCCCCTTTTTTTCTTCCTTCTACTTTTGGTAACCACCTGTTGCCCTGAAACCCATTGACTTTTCATGATGCATTTTGTTTTGAATCTGAGTATTTTATCAAAAGTCATTGTCAGACTTTTGATAGCAGCTTTAGAGGAAAATACTGAAAGATTGCTTAAACACTGTGTAAAACAATACAGAGCTGAGTTTGTGTTGAAAATGTTGGGGGAAGGGAAGGAAGATCATTCTGAAATGTCAAATAGTTTCAAAACTCTGTCTACTTTGTCAGTGTGTGGCCTTTTCTGTTTCCTCTGGGAAAATCTGAATGGGAGCTAAGAGACAGATACAGAACGACCAGCTGGCCACCATGCAACCTTCTTCTGTTGCTCCTGTTGTAAGGAGTGAAAGATGTAAAAGAATAAAGAAACCTGAATGCAGGATCAGGGCTGAAGTCAATACTTTGATATTTCCATAGCTGTACAGGTTTACTGTCTCTAATATTAAAGTAGCATGTTGCAAGAGTGAATACGTTAACCTCTACTGTTATGTCTTATCTTAGGCACAAGCAGTCCCCATCTAGACAGCCTCCATCATTCGCAAGAGTTTCTTAGAAAAAAGAAAAAAAAGACGCTTGAAGTTATTATATTATTATTATCATCATAATATTTTAATTTATGGTAATTTTTACCTGATTCAGTGCTCAGAGAGGAGTTTGATAACTTCTCTGTATTGTTGATGAACAAATAGAGGAAAAAGAATGGGAAAGACCTGCCACAAACCACCAAAGATGCATAGGAACTAAGCTTCATGAATGAAGCAGCCAAGGAACCAGATTCATTGGTCTTCCCTCCAGTCTGTCCTTAGAGAGGACGTATGACCACATGTACAAAGCAAACCCGCTGGACACTACCCTTGTTCTTGTGCTCTTGGTAAGCAGATGAGAGAAGGGTTAATCCCAAAGTCTTCCCACTGCCAGGATCCCTTCCTCCTCAGCATGCCTCAACTTTTTGTTTTAAACTGCTTCAGCTTGTATTTTATCATTTGTTATAATAATGGAGTCTAGCAAGAAGCTTGTGGCCCCATAAACTTTACACATAATTTTAACTATGTCAGCTTTAAAAAGTCAGTATCTGCCTCATCAAAGGGCAATCATATCCAATGTGGGTGTTTGTGCCAATTGTGTTTTGAACTGCAGCAATAATCCAACCAAACCATGCAAAAGAGCTTTTCTACACCCACATTTCTTAATTATCATCATGAGACTGAGGTAGTTGAGACCAGATCTATAATGCTTTCTGGATGTCAAAATGCCCACACACCTTCTGTAATACTTGTGCTACCATCCCCCTTTTATATTGCTTTTGGCTGGTCCGTCTAATTACCTATCACTGTAACTGTTTGCTGCATGATTCCCAAGTCCCACAAAGGCTTGTCAGGAGGAAGGGGCTCTGTTTAAGAAAATAGGAAACAGCTTGTTCGATGAGACCTTCTTAGCTGCACCTATAAACATTTTAGTGGGTGATAAAACCCCTTTGGTCCCCCTTCAGAAATGAACCATTATTTTTTTTTAGCTATCAGGTGAGACCTAGAGCTTTAAAAGCCTTTGCATACATTGCACCTGTAAACAATGTGTTTTCTTGGGAACTTTGGGCTCTACTGTCGTTTGGAGAATAAATGAGTTCATCATTTTTGCATGTGCTACAGTCAATAAGGATCTGGAATAGGAAAGTAGTGAAAATGTTATGACTTAATGAACATGTTGCGTAATCATTCTTGCCAAATGTCAAAATAAATTGGAGGTCAGAGCGTACAGTTTACACTTGTTAAACTGGGGGCTTGTGTGCTATTTTGGGAAGATAAAAAAAAAACAAAAATGGATAGACCAGACCACGGAAAGGCAGGGGGAAGAGAAAGCACACACTTGGCCACTGATGGCAAGACCTTGGTCCATTACAGTCCCACCACTAATGTTCCCCATGGGAGTACAACAACTTAGGACCATGGGGAAACCATTTCTCAACAGCAGAATTGGCTCTATGGCGAATGCCCCAGCCTCAAATCTCTCCACCAGCCAAGGAGGAGCAGGGGCCAATCTCCCACAGCCCTGTTAATGCCACAGACCAGACCTCTAATCCCTAACCCCTGCCTCCCTGGGAAGCGAGGAGCTGCACTGCAGGTGAAAACCAGTCACATCCATTAGGGACTTCAAAAGGCACTTTTCATCAGGATATTCTGAGTTCGTATTCTGCCATGAAGTTCAAATGACAACGGGAATAAAGTGACTGGAGCCAGATTTCACTTTTGCTGGAGGCTGTTGTGAAATTCCTGTTCACTTCTACAGTGAATCTCATTGAATCCAGTTTTGGCATAGAGGTACTGAGAAAAGCAGGTTTTGCCTATTTTATGCAGAGTTTTCTGTTTGTCCAAGCAAGGAGTACCTTGAAAGCTCCAAGTTGGGAAATATCTACACAGTTGAAGGCCTGATTCCTTGAACACCAAAGCAGGTCATGGCTATTTTCCCTTTGAGATTGCCTCAGGAAAAGACCAATTAGGATTACATGATAAGCAAAATTACTCCCATACTTATGTGATTAGGAAAATAGGACTCTCAAACAGCACATTCAAAGAGAGATCAAAGCAATGTTGTTCTTTTGCGGTTAGATTTTGACTTATTTATGGTTTTCCCCATTGAGTACATGTTCTAGCAGCACTGAGAGGCCACAGGCACGTGCTTCTTACTCCACCTCTACTTCTAGTAATGGGAGTGCCGCAAAGGTGCCGATATTTCTTGCTGCTTGCATGAAATGTGTGGATACATGTACTTTCATCTATTTTGTTTCATGGTACAGGGAGGGGGGAAAAATCCTTTTCATACACCTACATCTATCACATAGCAACTAAGAATAGAAGCAATATTGAGACAGATGGAAATGTTAACGGTGACAGCTCACAAGCACGAATCACACATTTGTGAAATAATGAAAAGGGTGGGCAGTTGTTATATGAACCCCATGTCAGTTGGTATGTTTTCCTGGCTATAATTTTTGCAAGAGTGCATCTCAGAGATATTTTTGGTTAATGGGAGAAGACGGTGCCTTGCCCTGCCCTGCACCTTGCTGGCATGTGGGTGTAGGGATTCACTGAGGCAGGCGAGCCATTTGCTTGCAAAACTGCACATCAGGCATCCTGGGTGCTGCAGGATGTCCTCTGACACTTCCCTGCCAGGGCATTTTAGTATTCCTAACCATGTGGTGGGAGAGACGCAGACAGGAGGTGTAAAACCATTTGGAAACCCAAACACAAGGGAAACACATGATACTCACACTGGTTTCAAACCCTTACTTCCAGGCATACAAGGATTAACTTTTTTTCTACGTATCATCTGCCTATGTTCTGTGGTGCCTCTTACCAGCTGGACTCACTGACCACGAACTAAAATGGGGATTATAAAGCCAGCCCAGTGTTTCTAACCCACGTTTCTCAGTTCTTTGTAGTTCTTCATGCCCAAAAAGCCATAATCCCCATTTCAAGGACTGCCTTGACAAGCCTGTTGTCACTAGCCCCAGTTTCTTAGCCCCAATCTAATGCTAGCTCAAAGGGGAGCAAGCTGTGAAAGTGCCTGTCCATATGGATTTTACCTTGTGCTACCTGTCTCTTTCCCAGGCCTGAGGAACCTACTGATTTTCAATGACTTTGAGAGGTACTGTTTCCTGCAGATGCTGTTTAATGAACTTGACGTGGCTATTTTTTGCTGGAGGAATGAACTAGATCTCCCGAAATCTTATGGATGCTCTCTTTGTTTGCGTGTTTGATTAAAAAAATTCGAACAGCTACATCTTTGAGCACTCTGTGGTGATTTACTGCAGTGATTCATAGTGAGACTTACAGCTCTGAGGAAAATCTGTCCCTCAGGATTCATCCACCTTTCCAGAATTTCTCATGGCAGAGCAATCGTACACCACCATATTTTGGAAGCAGCGTATGGTTACTAAATGGCAACCAGTCTTTCATTTTCTTGGAGCGTTTCTGAGAGCTCAACAGTATCAGTGTGATAAAGAAACAAAATAAAGGGCCTGCCTCACAAAGGGAAATGTGTGCATCCAGCCACCTCAGAATAATGAAATACTAGACATAATCCTCCAGCACACATGTCTGTGAATGGTGACCACCAAAAATAAATAGTGAGGACTATCAGACCATTTGAAATGGGAAGTTATTGAATGATGCTAAAAATCAAGTGATTATCCAAATGGAGAGATGCCAAGAATGATGAAGTTGGAGGGAGACCATGCCTACCTCAAACACCATATGAAAACAACATCTCATGCTGGACACAGACACCCAGCAGCCACTAGACCACTAAAGACAACACTCATGGTATCAGGTAAAATAAAAGGAAAACTATAAAATGGAGCAAGACAGACAGCAAAACTTTGCAAGACAAAAGGATAGTTGAAGGGGATGGGACATTTTACAGTATCATAACTATAAGCGATGAAAGGTGGTGATGAACCACCACCACGCTGGTGACAGCTCTTGGAGAAATAGTAGATACTAAAATCAATAAAGCTACTTGCAGATGAAGGTATGAGTCACCGTGAGCAAATGTGACCGAATAGGGCCCAGTGTCATTTGTTAGCAGCTTTCCATCCCATGCGACTGCAGAGAACTATTAGAATTCAACACAAACATAGCAACAGAAGCAGAAATACTGGAGTGAAGAGGGGGGTTAAGAGCTGGAAAAGAAATAATGGGTGTAAAATTAAAATATAGGAAGATATACAAGATTACCCATGGAGTGGAAAATTGATACGAATAGAAACTCCCTAGCAACCTCCTATATAACAGAACCATTTTTGGGGGGAAATGGATAGGTCTTAGTAGGGCTCATCACCAGTAGAGCACGGTAGGTGTATTCAAGTATTAATTCTACCACCTGACTTTTCCATAGAGTAAGAAAAAAAAAGATCAGGGGAAGTTTCACCACGAACTGAATGAAACCGAGACTGCAAACTAGGTGTGTGTGAGTTTTATCCAGCCTGCCCATGACGGGTGCTTCCAAGACCCAGCTCTTCTCGGGCTAGTTTCTCCTCACCTTGGAGCTCCCAAGAAGTGCCTCTCATCACATCCTGATAGGCATTCCCAGAAAATGGTCTACGAGGGGAAATGGAAAAATACATAGCGGGGATCCTCCCCGGCGCCGTCCCTGGGCTCCCACCCGCACATCTCCGCGAGAGGAGGGTGCCTGCTTTTCTTTAATGATAAAAAAACACCTTCCCCCCCTCCCCGCCGCGATAGGTACTAACGCAGAAGAGAAGCCAGGTGACGGAGTTGGTGGGATCTACCCCTGGTGCCGTCCTGCAGCACGTCCATTTTAGCTGTTTATCCAGGGGCTGCTATCGACTAGCCTCTCCCGGGGGATGGGGACGGGGAGGGGGACGTGCGGCATCCCCGGCCCCCTTCCCGCAGGATGGTGCCTCCCGGCTGGGAGGCGGTCGCCGTAGCAACCGCGGCGGGGACACTGACACCCACAGCGGAGGGGGGAGCCCGGCCCGGTGCGGTGCGCGGCGGGGATGCCGCGCCGTCCCCCGCGGTGCCAGCCCGCTGCCTGCCGCGGGGTTCCCTCCTCAGCGGAGCTACGTGCGAGCCGCGGCTGGAGGCTGGGGGGGGGGCACGTATCCTCCCTCCTTCCCTCTTTTCTTCCTTCCTTCCTCCTCACCCGCTCCCTCCCTCCTTCCTTCCCCGGCGGGCCACGGCGCCGCAGCGGGGCCGGCCGCGGGGCGCCGCCGGTTCTGCCGCAGGGAGCGCCCGTTCACCGCCGCGCCGTGGCGAGCTGGGCTGAGGGGAGCCGGACTCCCCGCTCCGTGTCCCCCTCCTCCGGCGGGGTGCTGCCGGTGTCCGGGAATCCCCATAGCGCGGAGGTGCAGGCTGGCCGGAGCAGAGCGGCGGAGGCAGCGTGGACTCCTCCTCCGCGGGAGCGCACCCCTCCGAGGCAGCATGGGCGGGGGGGGGGAGAGGGACACATCTCCGTGAGGAGCCGGAGAGCCCCAGAGCTTCTCTACCTGAGAGCACTGCCGCTACCGCCGCTGCTTCGCCAAACTGCTGACTTTCCAGAGCTTATTTTTAGCCCGGAGACTAAATATTATTAGCTACCTTTCTACGTAGGAAGAATCGGAAGGGGGGAGGGGGTAGAGGGAGGCACTAGAGAGAGGGAGATGAGCAGAAAGCTTATCCGAATGATCTCCAGGTGGGGGGGGGGGGGGGCTGCCTTTGGGTTTCAGGCTTGTCAAACACCACCACCACCCTCCCTTTAATTATAGCAAAGTAACTGCGGATATTGGATCATCAGCAGTACATTCACGGCTCTCCCTCCCAGCCGATGGTTGCGTACACAGAGGGGCCATCAGGACTCCCTCAAGCTGAGGACCAGCTCATTTCCATGTAGGTAAAGATCAGATGCGTCTTTTTATCTATGCAGGATCAGTTGTGCACGGTGCCAGCTAGGGCTCAGCTGCATCTCTTTAGCTATGCAAAATCAACTTGCATCCTTAGCTAGAGGGTTAAAAATAAATAAATAAAAAAATCCGTTGCATCTGCTTATCTAGGTAAAGCTCAGTTGCGTCTCTGCCCAAAGCATGCACACGCACATAGAGAAGAGATTCCCAGATTAAAATCAGGCACAACTTAACTCAACTCGTAGTACAATCTCACCAAGCTTCTCCTGCCTTTTCTCGCCTCTGCACACCGAGCAGCCAGCAAGGTAACAAAACTAAAGACTAATGGCAAAGAGCAGGCATCCATCCCCGCGCCGCGGAGGGGGAGAGGCAGGGGCCGGGGGGGGGGGGGGTCACCCCTCCGCTTACCTTGGTCACAGCTAACACCACGGGCAGTGGCTAGATCGCGGAGATAAACACTGGCATTTCCCAAAGTTGACACCGTCAAACCAAGCCCCGGAGCTTGCAAGACTCTGTGGGGTCTGGTTTTGGGTGTTTTATTTCCCCTCCTCTCTGTTTCCTATTCCAGCCCGCACCACCAGGAATCCAACTTCGCCCAGCTACAGCGGGGCGAGAGGGCGGCGGGCGGAGAGGGGAGGGGAAGGACCGGGAGCAGGGAGAGGGGGGTGGCGGAGGGGAAGGGGAAGACGGCGGGGAGAAGCCGGTATCAAGCGCCAGCAGCTCCCGGAGCCCGCAGGGGCGCGGAGCTGGGCGCGGAGCGATGCGGAGCAGGGCCGCCCCCGCCCGGTCCCCGCCGCCTCTGTCCAGGGTGCTGCCTCCGCCGCTTCGCGTCCCCCCGCGCCGTCACGTGCCGCGGCCGCGCCGCTCCGCACACCGCGCCCCCCCCCCCCATCTCCCCAACCGCTCCCTCCCGCGGAGGGCCGCGGAGCGCGTCCGTCCGCGTGTGTGTGTGCCCGTCCCCCCCACCCCGGCTGTCAGCCGCGGAAAGAGCCGGGGGGGAAGGAAGGGGGGGGGAAGCTCCCGGCGGCAGCTCCAAGTTTCTCAAGCGCGGCGTCTTCATCGCAGCCTTAAATCAAAGAGCTTTGCGATTAAAGTTACACCGTCTAAAGCACAATTCCCCCGGCCTCCGCGCCTGACATGCTGCTCTGGTGTAGTAAGTGCCAAGAAAGCCGAGCCCGTGATACCAGATACTGTCGTTAAGCAACAACTCAATCTTTTTCTTAATTTTGTTGTTGTTGTTGTTGTTTTCTCTCCAGTTATAAAAATAGGCTTTTTTATTGGTACTCACCATTGTTTCTTTGCTGTCCTGGAGACAGAAGTGTCTTAAAATCCAGTCTCTCCAACAGATGCTGGAAGGTAATGTGTCTTGTTTGAAGTCATCATGTGAGAACTTCTGCTTTGCTCAGTGGATCGCCCACCACTTGGTGTGACTTATGAATCTAATAACCCTTTGCAATATCCGCAAGCTTAAACTCTCCACCACCTTGGTGCCTACAGAAGACAGAAAGCAACTGGCAGGGAGTTTTAAAAACCTATAGATTTACGCAAATGCCTTAGCTCAGAGTCACGTTTCCCTTTGAGTTATTACGTGAGCTTAATGAATGAGAGGGGTTACCAGCTAACAACGGTATAAAACGTGATCCCAGCCGCCTCCCAGGAAACCAGAGCGGGACGGAAAGTTCCCGAGGAAAGTCCTTCCCGGCAGTGGAGCCAGCCCTGGCTCCCGCCACCCTCCGTCCGCCTCCTGGCCCGCACCGGCGGCCGGCCCCAGAGCTCTCCGCTGGGGACAGGTAAGTAAATGTTTGCCTTTTGGTTTTTTTTATTCATTTATTCATTTATTTTTAAATGTCACGTTCACTCCGGCTCACACCGGGAAGCGCTCCAGGGACTTGTTGCATCCTACCTCCTGCCACAAGAGGAGCGTGGCAGAGTTGCCAAGACGAGTTCCTTTCGGAAACCCCTGCCTTTCCCAGGCGCAAATTCCCAGCACCTCCTCCTTCCCTCGCTGTGCCCCCCGGGGCTACCCCACACCAAGTGGGAGGAGGGAAGCAGGGTGCATCCCGGGACCCGGCCTTCCCCTTCTCCCCTTCCTCGCCGCCCGTCCCCGGCCGTTCCTGCTACGGCTCCGTCCGTCCGTCAGTCCGCGGCGTAAAACCACCCACCCGGGCGCAACCGCTGTCCCTTTCCCCACGGGAGGAGGTCGGTCCCCGCTGTTATTCGTGCCACAAGTCGCACAAAGTCCTTGCCCCAGCATTTTTGTCTCCGAAACTCGAGTTGATTACTCGCTGAACAGCCCAGCGCTGAGCGTGTGCGGGGCGGGGTGGGATGCGGGGTGGGGGTTGGAATGCAGGGAGGGCTGCTTCGCCTTTGGTGTCGAACTGTAGGCAACTGAACCCGAACTCTCCAAAGTTTGTGAGAGCTGCCCCTCCTAACAGGAAAAAGCAAGCCCAAGCCTCAGCAGCTCATCGCCCGCTCACATTCTCTCCCGAGCGACTCTCGCAATCGCGTTTACGGGTCGTTTTCTTCCGAGCGCCCCTTCTCCCATGCCCACCCCCCGCGTCCCAGGTACCTCTGCCCGGGAGCCCAAGCAATCAGCCTCTTCCATGACAACCATCTATGTTGATCCATGCAATAACCAGCAGATGCTGCCCTAGGACTGGTACAGCTGGTACTTCCCTGCCTCGGGGGCAAGGTGTTAGAAGAAAAGTCAAGTGGTCTCCAGCAACGCTGCCCTGAAGAGAAAGAACTGCTGGATCCCTTCATCGGCGTCCCGCACTTGCTGTATGTCATGCAGCAGGCAGAGCCTTTCAGAGAGGCTGTTGCCGGTGTAAGGCTGCACCCAATAGATCACCCTATCAGTTGTCACCCGAGCTGCATCCTTAAGTATTGATCTTCAGTCAGGAAGCTGAAGTTTTCTTCCAGCAGTTGGAAGTACTCATCATTTGTGTTACTACTAGTTGGGAATACTGCTTTTTAAATAACATTAAAGAAAAAAAAAACAAAACAAAACAAAAAACCACCCAAAAACCAACTCCAAACCAAACTGTTTCAGCAAGTGGGCTTGCAGTGAATTCTGCCTTCCCCCAGCCTTCTAAGCAAACAGCTCCTGCCCCTCCTTCAGGGGAATAAAATAACTATGGTAATATTTACTTTGGGAAGCTAGTCACACAGTTCATATTTTGAACACACAAATATGTATTCAAGTCTTAAAAGTTTCTGAATCCATGGAGTTCTCAGTGGTTCTGGGTAGAGAGAACTTTATAAATATGAAATATCAGTAAAAAAAATATTTTTACATACTTATTTCATAGCTCAAAAAAGAGTCTTTCATTGAGAAAGCAGCTCCAGCTCTGCCACTTGTAAGGAAGTACCTACAGTACCTACAACACTGTTCCCCCTCAGCTTCTCATCTCATTAAGTTCTTAGATATTTCAATTTTCTGAGGAAGGTCTCAGTTGTCAGAGATGCCCAGAAGAATCCTTTGGTGGGTCACAGTATTATACTGATGTAGTAATGTTAAACTTTTAAAGCTTCCCAGGAGATCCACAGCAGGAACTGGCTCATTTCCGTCCTGCCCAGCTGCATTTTCCAGAGCAAATCAATAGGGTTTGCTAAGACTACTAAGGCAGGGTCATGCTGACAGTACCACAAGCAAAGAAAGAGCTGACTATAAGAGCTCCTGGTCAAGACTTCTGCTTAAGACAACACAATAGAAATCCACCCACTTGGGGATAGGTGACAGATTATAACCTCCCTTGCTCCTTAGGCCAAATTAAGCATGTATTTGCTTTATGTCACTTCAATCACATCAGTCTGAAGTAACAAATGCAAAACCATCAGAGTAATCAAGAGAATGGTACCAAAGTGTAGGGAAGGAAAAAAAGTCATTGGTAGGGTAATATGGGATGCTATGGAGTATGAGAATTATCTGGCAGAAGAGGATGAGGTACTATAAAACAATCACAGTCCTTTCCTTATTGTGTCATTCACTGGTGAGAGAACAGCCCAAGTTGTTCTAATGGACCAGAGCTGAAGATGGGACATCAGTCAATGCACAGAAGTGCTGGAGGAGAGTCACTGACAGACAGCTGGGAGATATTCCTGCAAGAAAGGTACCGGAGAGGGAATGGAGTAGAATTAAGCCCAGATGCCTGTTGAGTTTTCAGCCACTTCCTTTCTCTACATCTTGTTTCCGACTATGGTTTTTACCTTTAGAAGGGCTGATCCCTAGGCTATGGGAGATTCAGCCATGAAAAATCACTTGATGTGAGTAGGTGTAGGGGATTATTATTCCTTATTACCATAGAGGGGCACAATAGATTCAAAATTACTCATTGGACAAGTCATACACATCAGTACAAGTCAGGACCAGTGAGTAGAGTTTGGTCCACCACTTAAAACTAATAGTCAGGTGATCCATTTAAGGGGTGTTGAAACAGGATAGCTGTTAGCTTTTGCCAGAATGACAGGGCCCAGAATTTGCTATATCCAGGTAGTTCATACATATAAGGCAATGTACATCTCTTGTTCCAAGTCTGTTTATCTTGGATTTACATTGTTACCAGATGAAGTATACAGCTGTAGGATTTGACTTCAGTGGGACTACTCATATGTAAATAGTGACATAACTGTTTATCAGATGAGGCCTAATTAAGTGGGAATCAGTCATACATTTTCCCTTCTCTCAGACAAAAGAATGCAAAGAATACTGCAGGAGCACTGCTAGAAAGCCACAGCACCTTGAACCATCCTGCCAAACATCCAAAAATCCTCAGCGAGCTGCAAACATTCATTCCCTGTCTTAAAACATTTTTGAAAACAATGAGCTATTCTTGGTTGGCTTTTTCACATACTTGAAAGGCTACCAAAATGTGTGGACAACTGCTAAGTGCACGCTAAAAGACACCTTACACCCATTGTGCACAGACTGCTCCTTCAGAGATCCCTGAAAAACCACCTGGAACACCAGCGTTAGCAATCTGAGCAGAATCAGATGCTAACAGCAGCTGTCAACTTTCTGTATTATTACATCATTGCTGTGTGAAACAGGGCTGCCAGACATCAAATGGCGTGTTTGAAAGAAAGGTCCCCCAGGGGTCACTGTGTGCTGGTTTGGCTGGTAACCTTCTGCTCCTTCAACAGGCAGGTTTGGCACCTGCCCTGCTACTCCCTGGAGGGTAAATACCATCCTCCCAGTACGTGTTTAGAGCAGCCTCCCATCAAGTGTTGATTTTCTGTGGCTAATCTCCTCCTCCTAGAGAGATTATCCCACTCCCAGATCTCCATCTTTTCCTGCTGCAAGCCTTAGCAGACTTTCACTCTGCCTTCTCCCTCCCTGGAAGAGTTTTTCTTTCTTTCTGAGCCTACTCGTCTTCAAACTGCTCCCAACTGCGTATATTCGATGCTGGTAACATGCAGATGAACATCGTAGTCATGATCCCACTCAGATACTAAACAAGCCTCCCACCAATGCCTAGTCCTCATTTAAAGCACTAGAACATTTCAGCTTGCTTTCAGTCTCCTGAAAGCACCAGGAAATCCTCTGGAGTAGGCAGGCGGCAGCAAATGTGTTTGCTGTGTTTTCACCTCAGAGAATGACTCGGCATGGACTCGCCTCTGAGTGCATGGTTGGAGGGCAGAGAGGGTGAGACCCCTAAGGTGTGGTGGTGGATCCATAGCCAGCACAGAGCCTTGGCTCCTGCTCACCTCCATTCAGCACTCGAGGAGAGGGGCTTTCAGCATCAGCATCAGTGGGAGGCATTTTGCATTTTGGCTTCTGTTAAAATCACAAGTTGTGCCAAGGTCATGTTCATGCTTGGTTAAACCAGAAGAGAGACCCAAAGGAGAACTGAAGCTTGGTATGCCCAAGGAAACCCAGACCTGGTATAAGTCAAGATAACATCAGGGTTTCCACCATCCAAGGTGTTTTGAGCAAACACCTTGAGATGCGTGCCTGGGGCAGTGTTCCTGCACTGCAGGGGCAACAGTGCAGGCTACAGCGGGAAGAAGCATGGCAAAGTTAGGAATGGGGCTGCCAGCACTGTGTCAGCCTGTTTACTCATGCTGGAAAATCCTTTGCTCTGCATTCTCGACTGGTTCTAGGTCCTCCTGCATCGCTCCTGCAGCACACTGGGGCTGTACCCAGGGTTTAAGAACGGATGTTTGGTTTTGCATTAAGTATTTATTTGCCATCAACTGTTGTAAAAGTTTTGCTCAAGCTATTTTTGTTGTTTATGGAAAAGGCGCTGTTTCAGGAAAACTTCTAGAAATAAGGTTTCGTTTTTCTCAAACTACCACTGATGCAAATGTAGTTCAGACTGTATCTTATCTGCTTATGTGGCACTCATTCAGGTTAGCTGCAAAAGACAAGAGAGGAGATAAATGTAATGGAAACTATTGGCCCACTTAAGTTCTCCTGGATGACCTAAGCAAAATGAGCCAGTGAGTATCCCTTACTAGAAGAAAACCAGAGATAGGGAGAGAAATCAGAACCTGCAGAAAAAAAGAAGCATGACAGCCGTAATCTGTTACTATTGCAACCTGATTACAGGATTCATTGACATGATGGGGGACCCAGTCTTTTGGCAGTAAAGACAATGTGTTGCTTCACATAACCACAGGGAAAGTATTTCTGGGAATAGCAACCTTTAAAACTGATTTTTTTTTTAAATTTCCTTTAAGAAGAGCAAACCGACAACAAGACCGTGAACAAAATAAGCTACTCCACCACTTCATCACACTTTTGAATGCAGTTCTGTACAGCCCTGAGTTAGTAAAGAACTCCGGTACTTCCAGTACAGAAATACTCTTATGGAACTAAAGGGGATTAGCCTTAATTGTACTTATGAGCAGAAAGTAAACACCTACTTTAGTTCCTTTCTAAGTTAATGTTTATAAGGAAACTATCTCCCAAACTGTATTAATCTACTTCTCGACAGTCAAATACCCTATCAGTTTCCAAGGGAGTTCTCAGTAACAGCTGAGAACCTCATTGAGCATGATGGAAACGTGTTATTGTTAAGAACAAAATATCTGTTGGAGAAATTATACACTGAGTTAGCAGAGAGCAAGAGGAACTGGGTGCATATCATGTCAGGATTATTAAGGGATGCTGGCGAGCTCTGAGTAAGAGCGACACTTGACTTTGTCTCAGCATTTATATGAGGAACTCTTCCAAATATAACTGTGTTCTCTGTAAGTCCCCAGTGTAAAAAAGGAAGGAGGTAAGTTGACAACAGAAGAAGAGGGGAACAGGGAAATAGTAATGTAGGATACAAATGCTAAAGGAAAGTAGAAATACAGAGAAACTGTTATGAGGCCACCACTGAACTGCGAGCATTTAGTAAATAATAACCTCCATCCAGGCTCTTGCACCAAGTCAAATGAAAAAAAAGCGCTGCTGTGTTTGCAACTGTCCAGTATATTTTTATCCTGTCATTTTCCAACTAAAATGACAAACAAATTCTCCCCTGAGACAGTATTCACAGCAGCCAGGAAATAGTGCTAATGTTGACCTAAATAAATAAAGCTTCTCCTGCATAAGAATTCCTGCAAGGATCCTTTAACACAAGGTACTCTGAAAACATTTACTGCAAAATGCATATGAAGCCCAGAGGGACAAACACCCTGCTAGACACTGTGGTCTCACTATCCCAATTTGGCAAGTGAGGCTGAGAGCTTTATAAATATACTGCTGAAGAAAATAGTAGTACAGGGTAAGACTTCTGATGCCAAATCAGAAGGTCCTGGATCCTACTAGACAACTTTCAGTTCCAGCACAGGTGAATTCTCATAGGGAAAAACCTTATTTTGTGGAGTTGTATGCAAGTGTTTGAGCTAAGGGGTATTGGGACACATACAGCTTTACCTACATTGTTTGATGATGATTTGCATGATGTTTTCTGCCTCAGGTGGTGCTATTACTCCTGCTTAACTTTTTGATGGGGTTATTCATTGCTGTTAATGAGAGCAGTTACCCACTTAAAACAGATCTCTTTAGGTGCATTGTTTATTGAGGTCAGTTAGGTCTGTTGTTCTTAGCCAATCTGAAGCAGTAGAGCTGAGATCCCTTTCCAAAACCAAGGCACACATAGATAGGGGCATGTCTAAAGGAAGATTTTATGGAGTCTTATTTATGATTTTATTGTAAATGCACCAAACTCAGCAATGTAAGAGGTTGTTGGTAAAAATATTATTGCTACTCCTACTTTCCATTTGTATGATAGATTTGAAGCTGGTTTAGTTCCATTTGCAGCCCACATACAGCTGCAGCATCCTTCCATTTGCTCTACCTGATAGCTTCTCACAAAGGTAAGCTGTTAGTGAAAACTTCACTGGCCATGCCTTCTGTTCCATGGTCAAAGATGACAAAATTGCCTTTTGTTTTTCCAGGATTTGGGGCTAATATGGCAAAAAAGGGCCATTATTTTCATTTAGTGCTCCCTCTAATGCTGCCTGCTTACCTTAAAGATGTTCTGCATGAGCTCTATGAGTCAGTACCTTTCTTGCATGTAATGTGCATAGGAAGCCTTTACATGCACAGGAGTACTGTGTCCACCTCTGGGACACCCAGCATAAGGAGGATGGGGACCTGTTGGAGTGAGACCAGAGGAGGCCACTGAGATGCTCTGAGGGCTAGAGCAGCTCTGCTCTGGAGCCAGGCTGAGAGAGCTGGGCTTGTTCAGCCTGGAGAAGAGAAGGCTCCTGGGAGACCTTAGAGCAGCTTCCAGTGCCTGAAGGGGCTACAAGAAACCTGGAGAGGGGCTTTAGACAAGGGCCTGTAGGGACAGGACAAGGGGGAATGGCTTTAACCTGACACAGGGGAGACTGAGATGAGATCTCAGGCAAAAATTCTTCCCTGTGAGGGTGGTGAGGCGCTGGCACAGGTTGCCCAGAGAAGCTGTGGCTGCCCCATCCCTGGCAGTGTTCAAGGCCAGTTGGACGGTGCTTGGAGCAGCCTGGTCTAGTGGAAGGTGTCCCTGCCCATGGCAGGGGGTTGGAACTCAATGGTCTTTAAGGTCCTTTCCAACACAAACCAGTCTGTGATTTTATGAATTAATACACTTCAGCCACATGAGTCCTTTCTGCCTTTTATCACCCCTGCTGGAGCTGAACTAAATATCATTTATGCATTTTCCCTTCCACTTTCTTTTTTGATGCGCTCTCCTATTCTAATTGCTCCTCTTAGGAGCTGAAGTAACTTTTGTTTGTGACCCAGAGAACTTTATTCAGCAAGTATATCAATAAGTGTTTCTAACACTGAACAGAACACAAACTGCGTGATTACTTTTAGTGTATCTTATTGAACAGAAAATATTTTAATAACCTGAAATATTCTTTAGTGAACAGTGCTGGATCTGCACAACTTATAGCATATTTAAATATTTTTACATTGGTACCCAAGATTGAATTGCAATATTTCTCTTTTGTATCTCTGAGCATTTTAATACACCTCTGGGAACACTTACCTTTTATGATGAAAACAATATTTTCTAACATAAAGTGGTGATTTCAGCTTAAGTGCAACCATATGTATCTTAAGGCAAGGGCTTTTGGTTCTAAATAACTGTTTAATGTTAAGGATCTTTGACGATGGAAATGTCACAAACTACCATATACCAGCTTTCCTGGAGAAACAAAGATAAAACGCAGAACAGTACAGCTTCTATAGTTAAAAATAAATACTTTGAAGCACAACTGCAAATTGAGATTTTTTTTTTCAATGTAAATTGTGTAACTACAGATATATGGGAAAACCACAAAACAAATCCGCTTGATTTAATGAGCCTGTCTCTCTTGGTATGGGTTAGATTATGTCCTATTTTAGTTTACCAGTCTGATTACTGGTGGGTAATAACACTGCTAAAACTAATTCCACAAAACTATGCAAATACCTTATCCCTGGCCCTGTGCAGCACATAGCCCTCATCAGTAGAAACATCACATTCAATTATTTTGTTTCAGGCCAAGATCTCAAATCTTTCAGAAACCTGAATTAATCTGTATGGCTTTGAGGGACATTTTTGTGTCCATTTTACAAGAAGGAAAACTGAGGCAGAGAGCACTTAAACTGCCAGTAAATGACTCCGATATTGCAGCTCAGTCCCTAAGCAGTTTGCCCACAATAATAATGCCAGTCAAGATTTTGCAGTCCTAACACTTTTTTTCTAAGAAGTGTATAATGATTCTTCTCTTGTGCCTGCTGGGTATATTATTCTGACACTGGGAATAGAGCCATGTAAAAAACATTTGTATCATAATATCAAGGATATGCACTCATTCATACAACCTAACTGCAAAACACTGGTGAGGAACAATTATTAATTTGGGGATAAAATGGCTTTAGTTCTTCAACTTGTATGTAAATCAGAAGAGAAAGCAGAGGACTTGAGCAAACAGTGAGAGAACAGCAATTAGATTTCCCAGCTCTTAAGCCTTCTTGGACTTGCCCCACCTACCCTGAATGTTAATATTCACCTCTGGGTCATGATGTGCTCATAAGGCATTTACCCTATAGTCTGCACCCTGAGGTAGTGAGCTGGGAAGAAGTTTTATGGAAAAGTTTTGAAATCATAGAATAGAATCATAGAATCATTTAGGTTGGAAAAGATCTTTAAGATCATCAAGTCCATCCACTAATGTAACACTGTGAAGTCCACCACTAAACCATGTCTCTGAGCACCACATCTACACATCTTTTAAATACCTCCAGTGATGGTGACTCTACCACTTCCCTGGGCAGCATGTTCCTATGCCTGACAACCCTTTCAGTGTAGAATTTTTTCCTAATATTCAATCTAAATCTCCTCTGGCACAACTTGATGTTGTTTCCTTTTGTCCTAATACTTGTTACTTGGGAGAAGAGACCAGCCACCTCCTGGCTCCATCCTCCTTCAGGTATCTGTAGAGAGCGACAAGGTCCTCCCGATCCTTCTCTTCTCCAGACTAAAGCCCTCCAGGTCCTTCAGCTGTTCCTCATCACACTTGTGCTCCAGGCCCTGCACCAGCTTTGCTGCCCTTCTCTGGACTCACTCCAGCACCTCAATATCTCCCTTGTAGTGAGGAGCCCAGAAGTGAACACAGGATTTGAAGTGCAGCCTCATGAGTGCCCAGTACAGGGGGATGATCACTGCCCAGGTCCCACTAGCTATGCTACTTCTGATACAGGTCAGGATGCCGTTGCCCTTCATGGCTGCCTGGGCATAAGCAGGCTCATGTTCAGCTCCATCAGTCAGCATCCCAGGTCCTTTTCCATGAAGCAGCTTTCCAGCCACTTTTCCACAAGCCTGGAGCATTGAATGGGAGTGTTGTGACCCAGGTGCAGGACCCGTTCCTGAGCCTTGTTGAACTTCATACAATTGGCCTTGGCCCATTGATCCAGCCTGTCCAGATCCCTCTGCATGGCCTTCCTACACTCCAGCAGATCAGCACTCCTGCCCAATTTGGTGTCATCTGCAAACTTACTGAGGGTGCACTCAGTCCAATCAGATCACTGATAAAGACATTAAACAGAACCAGCCCCCACACTGAGCCCTGGGGAACACCACTCGTGACCAGCTGCCAACTGGACTTAACTCCATTCACCACCACTCTTTGGGACCTGCCACTCAGCCAGGTTTGTACCCAGCAAAGAGTACACCCATCCACACCATGAGCAGCCAGTTTCTGCAAGAGAATGTTGTGGGAAATGGTGTCAAAGGCTTTACTGAAGCCCGGGTAAACAACATCAACAGTCTTTCCCTCATCCATTAGGGTGAGCAGGGCAGTCCATCTTGCTATAGGATGAGATCAGGTTGGCTAAATGCCCTGGGAGTTCCCAGCTGTGGAGGCAGGGGATGGTCACTGCTCGTGACCCTGCAGTAGAGCCTGCTCTCCCTTTGTGCCTGGGTACCCTTGGAGCCCTGCCCTGCCTTGCAGCTACAGGAACTGGGCAGCAAGAGGAGCCCGGTGATGTGCTGTGCTGGGCGGCTGGAAGTGCACACGTTCGGTGGGCAATGGCAGTGATCCAGCCAGGATACTGGGGGCCCTCCATGCCACGGCAGCCATCCCATGCCTCACTGAGCTGCCAGCCTTCCCTCTGTAATCAGGCTTTTAATCAGTCAGCACGTGGGACAAAGCAAGAGCCTGAAGAGCAGATGATGTATGCCAATATTTTCTGATCTTTTATGAGTGACTCATTTTTTGTGCAGCCTGTTTTCCATGAGGAGGAGAAGGCAACCCAGATACTACCAGGGAAGGGAGGTGTGAAGATTCAGATAACTACAATAAAGATAATACCAAATTATTTGTCGGGAAAGCTCAAGATGACTATCGTTATTAGTAATTTCAGTCTCTGAGGTCTGTGCAGATATGTGAGACTGAAATGAAACTTGGCCTAAGGTATCACTGCCTTTCAGTGGGTTTGATTGTTGGCTTAAAGATGCAGTTGTGGTGAAGATGCTGTCTCTCATAATCTCACATTTATCTTTTTCTTGGGTTCCTCACAAATCTTTCGACATTCCTTGCTCAGGAGTAATCCCCACTATATTTAAAGTACATGGCAGTACTCCGAAGGAAAAGATCTGGGAGTAAAATCTAGAAGGAAAACCATAGGATGAAAAACAAATGATTAATCATGGCTGAATGGGTAAGAAGAAAGTAATAGAATACCAATACTTCTCAATTATTTAAACTTAACAACATATAAATCACTGTATCTTAACGTGTCACCTTCCTGTACCTCTAAGCCTCTCTCAAACGAATATCTTTTTGGGTATTGGCCTAAAGAGTGTTCTCAGAGAGCAGAGCAACACAAGCAAAAAATATGGTAAGATAAAATGATTCAAACAAAAGTCATATAGTTAATTAACAACATCAAGCTACCTAAAGAGCCTTGAATGCCATTTGAAAAATGCAAGCAGATTCTCAGCTGCTTCAATTGACATAGGTCCCTTGCTTTGTAATGCTGAGCCACCTTGCACAACAGCAGGATCTCTCTTATGTGCCTCAGGCTTCTTAGAGAAACAGTAAAGAAAACCAAACAAAACCTGTTTAAATCACTTCAATGATTGCTTGTCTATATTGATAACTAAATGAAGCTAATTAAAAACCTTTCCTCCACCTAATTCCTTATTATGATAAAGGCTTTTTGTTGTGTAAAGTCATTAATGGAGCTTATTCTTTGTCATTTACACTTACTAATATAAATAGCCAAAAAGCACGGATGGATAAACCACTGGCTCTGAAATCCAGCAGTATGGAGAGACCTATGCTCATAGTCACATGAAGTAAATAAGCACAACATGCTACCCTCTGTTGTTAACATTCTCCATTTTTATATGCACCATTTTATACATTTTATATCCCAAGTTATTCTTCCCAGTGCAGCTACATACAAACAACACAAAAAGCAAGAAGCACCTGAAATAGTTGTGCCCTGATGTCAGGGTGTATGCTAAGCCCTGGGAGATGGTGGTGTTGTTTTATGAAGTGAGGTAGGAACTGGCTGTTCCTGGGCCAGCCAGAGGAGCAGTCAGGAGCACGCAGGCGCTCCCTAAAAGCCTGTCCAGAGGACATAAAGTACATGGAGCACATGGAGCAGGGAGGGATTAGACGCAGACAGCACCCGCTCTGCAGGTTTCTGGCTGGAAGGCAGGAATTGGTAATAAGTGACGAGGTGCTAGGATTCAGCAATAGCGAGGGCAGTGATGGGGCCTGGGAGAGACTATAGCAACAAGTCCTCAGTGGGAAATCCCATGCCAGTCCAGTACAGCAGCAGGTGGGGAGGTGCTGGTGCCACAAGAGCACAAGAACTCAAGTATCTCAGGTGTATCTGGACTGCAGGCAAAAGGAGGCATCTCCAGGTGTTGCCTGCAGTGCAGACCAAAATTCTTAGGAAGAGATTAAAATCAGAGCCTATCGTTCAGATCTCAGCCCTCGAAACCTGTTTCTCCTCCAAAGCAGTCAAGGCTGGGGTTCAGGCAAGACCTTCCAAGTTTACCTTACAAAGACACGGCTGGTGGTAGCACACCATGCTTTGGCAAGGCCAATAGGAGAAGGGGCAGGCAGGGCATGGCCACCCTTCACCACTGTGCATCCCCCACAGTGCCTGGGATGCTGTGCAGAGGAGAGGATGGGCTAACGTCTACAGAGAGCAGAAATGCTCTGGCAAGTGGAAAGGCTTTTATTAATCTGAGAAATGTGGTTATGTAAAGCAGGAGTGTTGTGTCCCAGAGTGAAAAGCTGGGCATCATAGTGGCCTACTGCTTCCCGATCTTTCCATACACACATGTGTATATATGAGTAACATATTTACATGCACCTGTATGCATTTACATGCGCACAAAGACTGACTATTAGCCAGAATGGAAATATGGCAATTTAGAGAATAAAGAAATAGAAATTAGAAAACAAGTGAGAGCAATGGTACAAAAAATGGTCTTCCTCAGCTCCTGGTGCTCTGTAAAGCTAGAATGAGCTATCTGAAGCCTTTTCCCTGAAGGTACACTGGAGAAGGAATGCCAGCAGGGATGCTACGGTGAGAACATGGCTGTGAAGATTATTTGTATGGGATAGGGTGAAAAAGTCAGGAGGACTTCATGTCTCCGCCATGCTGTCCTACAGAAATGACCCTTTCTTGTGCATGGCTCTCAGTTTACAAGAGTGAGAGAGAGAGAGCAGGACCTGAAATGTGTGGGCAATATTTTCTCTCTGTCTTATGAAAAGCAAAGCAACGCTGAAATAGTGAAGTTGACAGAAATAGTTTTAATACATAATCATTATTTCCCACACAAAATTAATGGCTAGTTGGCAAAGGCATTCCTACTTTACCACTCTCGCATGGTTCAATGGCCAAGTATTAAGAAGTTAAAATGCTTCTCCCAGTAAACTTAGAGCAGAGCAGGGTGTAAAAGCCACTGTATCTATGCAAATCTCAGACTCCCTCACTTTCGCTTCCTACACGCTCATGGTGTACAGAGGACTCAGGTATCGGAGAGATAGGCAGGAGCATGCAACATGAGCCTGGACACCCTGGAAAACTATAAACCCAACCTACTTCACAGTTCCCCATGCCCTCCTGGTCAAGCGATCCTGCCTCTGAGAAGACATGAAGAGCCACATGAGATCCTTACCTCCTGGAGATGCTGGGAGGACACAATCCTCTGTCCGCAGGGCAGCTGTGGGGATTTGCCGGGCAGAAGTACCAGAGCAAACACTCTCAGGAGTGAACAGAGCAGCCAGTTTGTACCGATATAAGGTAGCGGTTGTGTAACAGCCCTGGTGATTTACATGTGCTATCTGCAGATAGGGATGAAACGCGGGGTGCCTGCAGTACGCTTGCACGCTCATACACGCACACCCCGGAGGAAGAGTAAAGCGAAGCCCTTGGATCTCAGTCAAGGCAGTGATTCAGAGGCAGAGCAGCACGCGCGGGATGGGTAGCTGCTAGCCAGCTACTTGTTGGGTGGGCTTGGGCTAATTAAGCTGTCTGATTGGAGAAAGGAATCAAGGATTCAGAAGTGAGAAGAGAGCAAAAGTGCAAGTCAAACTTCAGCTTTCTGAATGTATCAGAAAATTATCTATTTTTATGTTGCAGAAGGATGCTGAGCTGAAGACAACACTTAGTTCACAAAACGCAGTTTGGCTTCTTTTTAGTCTTAAGTTACCTCCTGCTACGCACCCCTCTGTCCAAAACAATACACATCTTCATAACATCACTTGCACGTGAGGTAACCTTGTTTTGTAACAGGACCAGGTTCAGGGAGAAAATTGGTTTCTGATGCTCTGAATGGCTTTGTAAATGAATGATGAATGAAGACACAGGCAAACCGGGAGATACAGGGAAGAAATTGATAAACAGAAAAGAACACTGTGGAAAAAAACCCAAGGGGATCTAAATTACTTACACAAAATCCAGTAGTAATTTACATGCTTGGGATTAGGTATTAATGGCATCTCTCTTCCTGCTACACCAAAATATGCTTTATATGCATAAACAAAGGAAACTGCCAACCACCCCAGTGTTTGTGTTAGTTTTAGAGAACCCCCACATTTCATTTCCAAGCTTAGCAGGAAATAAGAATCCTGGAGCTCTGGGGATCATTGCTGTTTCCTTCCAGAGCAATTCTGCATGTTTGACATCTTATCTATTGTTTATGTCAGGCAAACAGTGCCTGGACAACACACAGAGTGGTCTGCAGCAGTAACACGGCAAGAGAATAGCTGTGAGTCTCGGTGATTCATCGTGCCAAGGAGCCCTTGCTTTAATCACAGAGGACAGATGAGGAAGACCATGAGGATTTATGACTTTGGGGCAGAGTGACAGCTGCCCCAGGTATTCCATCCCAAGTCACAAATCAATGCCTTTATTAGAAAGTGACAGTATTAATGGCGAAGGGTTGAGCAACCAACCACCCCCCAGAACAAAACTGTCGCGCGAGAGAGCAACCGTGCTTCACCCACAGAGAAAAATCAATCTGAAATGAAAGTTTTTGGATGGCATAGGGATCCATCTGCAGGCTCATTTCTAGCTAAGGTAATCTTGCCTTTCTGTGTGCTGGGCTGCCCGTTTTATCACAGACATGAAATGAGATGATAGAGTTTAGTGCTAGGACCTTGTAAGCAGCAATTAGCTGTAGAGCATCCCTCAGCCCTGTTGTATCCCTGTGTGGCTGCTGCCTTTCATTTGCTCCACTTCCACAGAACCCTTTTCTCACCCACTCTGCTGTTTTAGATGGACGGTTCGGTGTCCACATCATGTTTTACGTAACAGACAGATGCTCCCTCCATAGCTGCACTTCTCTACCACAAACAGGTGGGTCCTGTCTGAAAGCAGCAATCCCTACAGGTCATGGAAAAATGAAAGTTTCCCTTCAGAATTTGTGGTGGAAGCATAAGGCAATAAATTAAAGAGACCTGGGCACCATCATCCCTTTACAACACTCACATATGCAGGTGAATAGTTTCCTTATCTGTGCAACTCGGTTTCTCCATCTCTGAAATGGAAAAGCTGCCTCTTTTGGAGTGTTTATTCACGAAAAGGGATGCAAAGCTTTCAGGCAGGTGGAAACATGGAAGTGCAAAGTGCTAGTACAGGCAGCAGCTGTGTCCTGCTTCCACCCAGAAATAAAGAGAACTCCTAAGGAGGGATATACTGAATGCTTTCCCACACAACCCCCTCCATGAATCATGAAATGCTCTTTATATTAGATGAGGGACAGGGACCTGTGCCGCAGCTGCTGCTGCTCTGTAGAGCAGGGAGGTACAAGGGACCCTTATGCAGAGCCCTCTCCCAGACTGAGCTGCTCCAGTAAGGTGATAACTGCCTTCTAGCTACAAAGAAATTTCCATGGGAGTGGTGCCTTTTCCAGCTTTGTTTGAATCACCAAGAGCAGTCCTTCCAGCCTGCAAGCACTCAATTAATCACAATGTGTCAGTCCATGCCTGCTGCAAGGGCTGAGCCACATGGCTGCCCTTTGATGGCCTATGAGTGGCCATTACAACATCCCATCAGGGTAGTTTAGGGTTGGTTGATTTGTCTGTTTGATTTCAGTTTCAGTAGCTGTAAAAACCAAATACTTGCTGTCCCACTGAACATCTTGTAATTCATTGCAGAAAGCAAAGTCAAATGCAAGGTTGCATTCAGAAGCCAATGCCCATTTTGTCATTGCAAACTATACAGACAACACATTTAATTTAGAGATACTATCCTTGGAGTTGAGTGCTGGCACAGGATAATGGTCACCTAGCACTGCAAAAGCAATACCAAGATATTTTTGTTTAGAGAAGATGTGAAATCCTACGTGAAGCCCATTACGCTAACATGGTTCCTGAGTTGCTGTCTCCAAGGAAGGCTTGGGAAGAGGAAGTTCACTGCTCCCAGAAATGCTGGAGGCTGCCACATCCCACTTGAGCTATCATTAATCGGTGGTAGATCAAGCAACAAGCCTACCTTCTACTGGGTAAGGGTGGCCTGTTCAGAGCTTTAAGATTGTTTGTAATAACACTTTGCTACCTGTCTCCATTTGTTTTCAAGGGTGATCAGAAAAGTAGTATTTAGGAGGTTGGGGATAAAAAAAGACTTCTGAGGGACTGAGCAACCCCTGGAGATGTTATTGCATCCTCATGGCACACTCTCATCATTTTATTAGGAAATACTGCAATTTTCCTTCAGCTCTACTCTTTTGGAGAGGCAGCATCAGTAGTCAGAACCACCACTGAAGTTTCTGTATGGAAGCATCATCACCTGAAACCAAAAGTGTTGGCATAATATTTTCCTACTTCTGCTTTCCCTTCTGCAACGGGTCCCTTCTACCTATCATATAAGTAAGACTGAGGGCTTTTGCTGAGGATGTTATCCCAGGGATGCATTTCTTTTCCCCCATTGATAACAAGAAAGACAAGAATGATCTCCCAGGTCATTGCTGTGGCTATCATCAATTATCAGAGAAGAACATAAAAATACTTTGAGACTTATATATAAAACGGAACGGTATCAAACAAGTGCATAGAAATCAGGAGAAAGTAAAAACTACAAGCCAAGAGTATCTTTGAAGCTTCTACAGTAATGTGAAACATCGTTCTATCATTTTGTTTGGAAAAGTATTTCCTGTGGTGCTGCCTCTGTATGTGCATGACGATTGTTTACGCAGCTAGTACCTAAGCTCTATACACTTCCAGCTGAAAGATCAGGAAAAAATGGACAAGTCAGAAAATGTCACCTCAGCTGGGATTTTTGATCACAGAAGACTCTTAGTAACGACAGTGATTCCTGGAATAAGATGATGGAGCATTTGAAAGAGGAAAAAAAAAAGGAGATATTGTCAAGGTATTGCCTAGTGACTTGGTGGTTTGAGGAGAGTTTTGCAAAGACACAATGAAACTGATGGTGCTGTGGGCTGTGATGCTCCAAACCATTTATCAGCTTAGCAATACTGGAGAAACTCTGAAGTTTGCCTATTTCCCACTTTCCAGACGGTGATGAATACTCAGCTTTGGAAAACAATAGCTTCCAAGACCTGCCATAAGAGTATTTCTAACATTTTAATGACCTGAGAGCCAGACATATTTTTCGGTTTTGGTTAGCATTTCAGTAACATGCCTCAGATGTTTTACTTCACTTCTCAGCCTCACACGTGGTACAGCATAGCCAGACGCTTGCGATATGCAGCATCACAGGCAGGCACCGAGAAAGTGTTGCACATACAATGGAAAAAATGCAGTAGCCACACATAGGCATCTATTGCTATTTATACATACTGCCATTCAGGTGAGCACAGGCAGCCTGGATTTTCCAGGCTGACAGGTTATTTACTTTTCTCCCAGTCTTGGAAAGTTTTCCCTGGTGCTTGTAACCTGTACCCCTCTGACAGGGCTGGGGAATGAACAGACCACAAGGCTCTTCTGACAGCCTCCAGCTCACCTTCCTTCCCAGTTAATGTTAAGTAAACATCAGCTTTTAATCCCTAGGACATTACGCTTGACCTTTGCACCCACAGCAAATATCTTCATAAATAAATGCTCAAGTAACGAGGAAGGAGGAGGTGGAAGGAGAGAGGGGGAAAAAAAGCCTATGTAAAACTCAATTGAGCTGTCTGGTCACTACATCCTGATACAAACGTGATTGGGGAGGTTTTGTGATAGATGACGTCATTCACAAGAGCTCTGTCTGTAGTTGCCAGCATAGAAAGAGGTCCTTAAAATTCCAGCAACTGAAGACCTGCCATCCATCAGGGAGAGGAACACAGCCATCCACACACCTGCTTGGCCAGCGCAGGAGTCCAGACCATGAGCATAAGTCACAATCATTTTGTTTGTGCAAAACTCTTGGCCAGAAAGCAGCAGCTGGTGCCTGGCTTGTGGTGTGTGGCACTCTTATTTGTACTGACAAATACATCTGTGTGTTCAGGGCTCCCAAACTCTTGTGCAGGGCGTTCCCTACCCAGCAGCAAACTGGTCATGAGGGAAGATGCTGCTGCTTATTGTGGGGTCACCCAGTCATGGGAGTACAGCCTGTCCCTGCCTATGAGAATGATTGATTTCATAAAGGAAAAGAGGTCAGTGTTGTTCAGGCTTCCATTTGAAGGCATTTAAATACTATTTTAACCTAATTAATCTTTTTTTTTTATCCTTTAGACTGTCACCCATCATGTAGGGTGCAAAGTGGAAATGTTTTTTGTCTGCTTTTGTATGGATCTCAGCAGCATTAATTTTTAATTGAAAGCTATGCTCTTACACCAAGAAGCCAGATGGATTTGATTCAAACCTCACTCAAGCATCCTTGGATTCTGCTTTGAGTACTTTATATTATAATTTATGTTATTTAGACTAAATATTATTTGTTATTTAGACTTTATATTATTTAGACTAAAATAAAACACTGATCTATGCAACACACTCCACATTCAGAATCTTTGGAGAACTTTGCAGATAAATCCCACCTTTTTCCCCTGCAGCTCCTTACTTGGTCTGGTTCCCATACTGCTTACACTGGTTAAACACCGACCAATTCCTAGCAAAATAAATAGTGTTTATTAGGCAGTACAAAAGCATGTGGCTTCTTTGCCTGAATTACAGATTCTCCAGAGGTTACACCTGTGGCCAATGGGGCCTGAGGGATGAAGCAATATGAAAGCAGGTCATTATTTGGGTAAACATGAGATGATGCCATGAGGAAGTATTTGGCTCATCAGGTGGCAGAGAGAAACAGCAGTGTTATTCCATTTTCCTCTGTTCCTTCGTCAAGGCGGGCACCACCAGCCATTTTTCACATTACACAACTGTCCTCCTGCATTCCCTATGGGTTAAGTGGTGGTTTAGGGAATAATGTAAGCAGAACAGGAATTTGGGCTTGATTGATAGCTTTTTGCCCGCCAGTTTGAGGCACCAGATGGGGAGCACCTGCAATTAACAGGACCAGCACATTGATGTAGAGAACACAGGGCAGTACGGCACATCTCATCAGCCCCCATTTACCCAGGGGAAACCAGGTATAGATATGCAAGTCAAGGCACGTGTACTGCTGCAGTTCAGAGTTACTATCATTTAATCTTGATTTCTCTGGGCTAAAGGGCAGCTACCTTGGGAAGGCAGAGGGTACGGGGTTGATCCCCAGCTCCCCTCCTGCAGCCAGCCCCCGGGCTGGCACGATCTGCACACTGACCTTTCCAGGAACGGGGCTGCATGTCTAAGTGAAGACTCACTCAGGATCAACCCCCGTGACTCTGGATAAATGAAACACTTTGCCGTCTGGCATATCACTCCGTTTCCCACAAGCGGCACAAATAGTCACCGTGGCATGTACAAACACAAGGAATCTATTATTGGCACCTCTCCTTGGCTCGCCGTCGTGACGTCCAACCTAGAGGCAAGTGTTAATGCCCTTATAAGGCTCCTCACACACATTTCAATGTGTTATCCTTTGGCCGATGATACAAAACTGCTATCTCAGTAGCATACGGCATGGGGAGGTGGGAGATTTTCTTGGCTCTGTGGTGAGAGAGAGAAATTAAAAAGGAGCCTACAATGCTGAGTCACTGTGACAAATAACTTACTATGGAATACATTCAGGCTTTAGCAAGGAGGCAGCTGATAGTGAGTCAGTGACTGACTAGTGCCTCCTAGATTTTCCTCCTTGGGAAAGATTCAACCTAATGGGATGAAGTGCCAGCAAAAAGTCATTCTCAGAGGTACCGAGTCAATATCAATAATCGTACACACAGTTAAAACTTTCAAGTGTCATTATAGTGTGTCACATAGTTGTGTGCATTTTGTTTGGTGCGTAGCATTCCACCCCCCACCCCCCATTATGAAGCAGTTCAGCACGTCCCATTAAAAACACCACTTTTCAGACATTGGAAATTTTGCCACACTTCAACTGTTCAGCTGTGTTAATTCAAGCATCTGCCCTCTTTTGGATGCTCAACTTTGCAGGCTTATGAATGTCCCATTTAGTGTTCCTGGTTTAGCACTTCACAACACAATTTAAACTGAAATAGACAGTCTTGTTAAAACCCCCTTTCCAAGTGCAACACTGGCACAATTTTGAAGCAGAAGGCAGAAGGTGGTCACAATTCACCCAAACATTTAACATCAGTGAAGTCAAATCTGCATGTGCTCAATCATGGCCAATTTTATGCATGTGTATGTCTTCCCTCCACCTCCCACCCCCCTCCCCCAGTCTGACAGACCCATTCTCAGGGAGGGAAACAAAATCTTGCCCTGAGAAGTAGCTCATTCACGACTCTGGACCCAAAGGCGGGAAGCAAAAAGCAGGTCTGAGCAACTTTGTTCTGGTCCACTTCCCTTGGGCCTCAGGTCACATACCTGCCAGTGAAACAGCAGAAACATCAAGAAACAAAGCCTCTCAAAGGCTGAAAAGCTGCAGCCAAACCTCTTTCCCATTCACACAACCCCCTTTCTCTTTACATTGCCCGACACAGCTGCTGATGAGATTCTCAGACATTCATACACGTGAACGACACTGTTCCCTTCAGGAGACAATTTGCTGTCCTGCTGCACATAAATAATATCAAGAAGTTAAAAGGCAATTCTATCACCCAAGAACCAAGTGCTGAAGCCTTTTCAGTCAGCCCATCCTTGCCCACAGCAGCAGGGGATCAAAGGGCCTGAGCAATGCGATACCTTCCCACCAGCTGATGTCCTTTTCATCTTTGCCTGTGCTCTGGGCCTCCAGAGAGACCCAACAGCATCAACCCTGAAATTCATAAGATACCACGCTAACTATTACATTATGGGGAAGATTATAACTATTCCTGAGCAGACCACAACCAGGTGGAAAGACTTTCCTATCTTCCTCTTCCACCTGCACTGTGGGAGGAGACATGAGGTTCAGCCTGGCAAAGGGAACGTTTCCCCACAAGTAATTCCAGCTGGGACACTGCAGTCAGGCTGTACTTTCTGAGCACAAGAATCATAAAGGCATAGAACAATCCACTGTTTCCTTGAACTATTAACTAGCAAGTGAGTTATACTAATGCTGTTCGTGTCTAAATACTGGCTGCTAAAGAAATGTAATCAATTATTCACATGTGTTCAACTCATTTGAACTACAGTGGTCCAGCTGCCAGTGAATGGGGTCCATAAAGTTGGTCAAATATTTTTGCATGATGCTTTTGTTTGTTTCTTGAACAAATGTGTCTTTTTTTTCCCCCTAAAACAAAGCTTTTCTTGAGAAATGGTGATATCATCAACAATTTCACAGTCTTTTTTTAGCCCAGTGCATCTCCCTCCAACCCTGTCTGACAAAGGGTTTCCTTATTTTCACCGTAGCTTTACTAAATCTCATTACAAACCCCACCATTAAAGCAACTGGCATTCTTGATAGAAGGGCACAGGAGCAGCCAAGAGCTTTTCCAGGCCAGGGAAGAGGCAAGTCCACAAGGCTGCACGGAACTACTTGTTCCGCCAGTGCTTGCTCAAGCACATTGGAGTCAGGATTTCACTGGCCTTGAGGCGATATAGAGGGCTTAAAGTGGACGTGAGTGCATAGTTATGATCAAGAGACTCTGCTTTTAAGGAAGAATTGTCCTCTATCTGTGAAAAATCACACACACACCCTGATTTTAAGAACAGCAAGTTAATATAATTTTAAATAAAAAAAACCCTTATGTTTTTCTTTGCATGCTTGTGAGGAGAGGCTCTCAGATATGACCTTTCCAGAATGCCTGTCAGCGATCAGCTATAAAACAAGAGAGATCTCAGTAATATTTTTCTAATGCAGAGTGAAGAGCAGCCAACTTCCCATAGAAAAGGGGGAGGATTTTCTCAAACTAATTTTATTTCCTTATCTTTAGTCATCTCTTGAAAAGAAAACACTAAATATATTCCTTAGTCTACTCCTTCCAGTGATAGCTCGAAGGAGTAAAGAACCATATGCTCCTTCAGCTGATCTATACTGTCTCCATGACAATGCACATTTACAAAGTTTGCTTCTAACAACTTTGTAGTATGAGCTCCAATTGCTTTTAATTAAGGGTACCAGGCAGCCTTTCAGGAAGGAAACGCTGCTTGTGTTCAAGACCAGGTTGGACAGGGCCTTGAGCAACCTGGTCTAGTGGAAGGTGTCCCTGCCTGTGGCAGGGGGTTGGAACTGGATGATCTTAAGATCATTCTATGATTCCATGCTGGTGCAGCTCAGCCATCTAGCACCAGCTGAGGAGCTAAAATACTTAGTCCCATCAAGTTCCATACAAGTTTTAATATGTAAAGTACCTTAAAAGTGTTTTTACTTATGGGGAAGTCAGAAAGTCTTGGGTTTTCACAGAGTGTCTTCCTTTATAAAGGATGTTTTGCTCACACACTGCTCTAAATTCAGTGAAAACAGATTTCCCCAAGGTTTCTCTTACATGAGTACAGAAGGGTCTTGAAGCCGTGACCTCCCTGAGCAGGAAAGAAGAATGGAGGAGCAGGAGCTGGGCAAGGGTACCCTGCATGAGGACACTCACTATGGCTGGAACCCAGGGAAGGGGAGAGGGTTAGCTGGCTAGCAGGTAAAGGAAGGAGCATGACAGAAAATAGAAGGGCATGATTTACAAACAACGAGGCTTAAGTGTCAGTAGTAAAAAAAAAAAGTAGCCACTCTAAGATGTGAAGGGGGACTTTGCCTCAAAGGCAAACAATAACATTTCACAACATCACTTTCTAACACCTTAATAATGTAGTTGTAGACATAGGCACATTTTATGCTAAAAAAAAAGGCAATTCCTTGTCTGACCATCCTCCTGGTACTTCAGGCATACTGCGGGTTGGGAAGTCCCATGTTTAAGGCTTTACTCCTCTCTGTGGTCCAGCACAGCTCACACAGCATGGTGGACTGGCATTTCTTCCCAAGCTCAGTGTGTACATCAGAAGGGCTGTCCTTCACTCAGAGGACCAGAGTGGCTTGGGCAGAAGGAGGTTGAACCACAACATGGACAGGAGGCAGAGTCTGTCCAGTCTCACAGGGGCTGGGTGCTGTGAACATGCTTTGAGGTCCTGGGACAACCTGTCCAGGATCCAGACCCCCATGGAGCAGGCTGTGTCTTGAGCCCTTTAGCACTGCAAAGTCAGCCCCACAGGGATTTATTTTGCTTATTGACACTTACTGGCATGCCCATGGTTAGCAGCATGGTGCGTGATGTACATAGATACCTGCCAAGGGCAAGGGAGCTACACAACAAAGCACTTGGGCTGGGGCACCTCTAAAATTTAGGAATCTTTTCCAAAACAGAATTTGGAGAGGCCAGGATCAAGAAGTTGCTTTACAGCTCCCAGTGCATCATATCAGGGATAAACAACCAGTAAGTACAGTTGCTTTCTTGGGCTTTTACTCTGTGCAAAACACTGAATAATATGTGTTCCGGGACTTGTGGGAGTTACCAGCATCCAGGAAAGGCATCAACCACCCCTCCTGCCACCCAGGTATGTCAGGATGCGCTCTCCCTGAGAAAGGGGACGATGCAGTGGCAGATTTTACATGTTAACCCATTAGATCTGTTGGATCTCTCTTAAGAAGTGCCAAGAAAGGGTCAGAAATGCTGGCTGGTGGGCAGTAGCATGGGAGTGGGACAGGTGCCACGTTTATTGGCACAAAGGCGCAAACAAGCAGTTGCCCATGATGGGGATCACTGCTCCTGGAGGTGAAGGTAAGCAGCCTTCCTGGTTGATGCAAGGTCTTGCCACCCAGAACCAGAGGTGTGGCAAACCTCTGCTTTATTCTCCTTTAAATCATTTATACTCCTGAGTTTTCTTCTCAACTTTCTTGGGTTCCCACCCCCCCCCCCCCCTTTTTTTTTAATCTAAATACTTGGTACCGTTTAGTCTTTTATTTTTTTATGTATATTTTTCTTCTGTGTTGAGAGTTTTCCTTTTTACTGCAACTGTAAGAATAACTTTCATTTGAAAACACCACTTGCCAGAAAATGCTGACATGTTCCAATACTTAGAGAAGCCACCTTACATACCAAACAGCATACAGAAGTTTTGATTTCATTCTAACCAAGCAAGCCAGGATGCCCAACTTACCAACTACTTTAATGGACAATACTACAATATAATAGCAGAAAAGCATTTGGGAACAGGCTGTCACTTGGCAGTCCTCACCTGAACAAGCGCAGAAAGACGTTATATTATCTTCATACATATTGGGAGTTTTTCACTATTTCCCAACCAGTACAATAACTGCCAGCACTCCTGTATTGAATTTCATGCATTTGCTTAATCAGGAACGGGCAGAAATACACAACAGGCTGAGGGTGATGCGTGAGGCTCTGATTCTTTCCTTATCAAGGAGTAACCCAGAATACAGGTTGCAGATCAGGTTAACCCCACATAAGCAGTTTCAACAGACCTATAGTACATATTTCAGATCAATTATGAAAACTTTAGCTGGCTAAGATGTGACTATTTTAAAAAAGTACAAAAGAACAAGGATACGTTTATTATTTTTGAATAAACCCGACACATCTTAATTGTCAGAATGAAGCATTTAGAGATTTTTATGTTCTTCCTGTGTTCAAAACCCCAAAAACTGACCCAGGCAGAAAAATTCCTATGAATACGTCAGATATTTTGATTTTTGCAAGACTTGCATCATTAAAATGACCTCTATAATTAAAAGTTCACTGCTCATACACCTCATTTAAACACAAACTCCAGGACTCCCAGGATCTGGCAAACACTGAAGAGCAGCGTTCTGCCACTCTGGTCCTCCCAGCCCTTGGCCTCCCAGCAGCCAGGCTCAGGACGCTGCTCACAAGCTGTCTCCACATTCATTTGATGCCTGTAAATATATGCCAAGTTCTAATTATGCTTCACAGTCTTCTAGAAATTCAGATTTCCTTTTCCTCCACCCCAAAAATGCCAGATTCCTCCCAAGGACTATTTAGAGGGAGTGAAACCAAAGCTTTTCTAATTAGAACTGAGTCTCCAGTTATCTCTTCACCCCATATACCAGGAGCTAAGGCAAATTCTGCCAGAGAAGAGTCACATCTAGACTAGTCTACCAGCATGATGCAATGAAAGGAGGTGTGCTGTGCAAGGAGTTTCGGCTGGGAAGAGAGACAGCTCAGAGTCACAGCTTCCTCTTCAAGCCTCCAAAACTCATAGTTTCAGAAAGATTTGGTTTCCCCAGTGCAAAACGTCCTTCTTCCAGGGAGTAAGAGCCAGCCCTGCTTGGGCTTTGCTAATGTCCCATTTAGCGGGAAAGCACATGAGACCTGCCATGCCAGAAGCTCAGGAGGCGTCACTCAAAGGTATTTGGTGCTTCTGAGACTTCCCTAGTGAATGACAAAGTAAAGGATACAATGTGTGTGCTCAAGTGTCGAACAAACACTGCCTATTAAAGAGTTTAAGGGGAGGAAATTCTTTCCAGACACACAAGCCTTTTCTAAGGGATTGCTACGTCGTAGGATGTCAGACACATAATGCCAATGCCATAAATGTCACCATACAGCAGTTTTCATTCAGAAAATATATGATTGAAGTCAAGAAAACCCAAGGAAATATTTATCCCTTTTAATTCCCCTTACTCCTGCCCCCTTCTCCAGGCCTTTAAGCTCCAGGAGATGCTTTGAACAGTCATGCAAAATCAATCACCTCCAGCTTTCAGAGGGTGGGAAGAAGCTAAAAAATTGCCAACATCTTTTGGGAGGTCAGGAAAGGGGAGCAGCCCTGGCAGAAGCTCCTACACACCTGGTGCCTTCACATCCTGGCTATCCAGCCTGCTGTGCCCTTTGGGGGTACATGGCTGGTGGGTCCCAGAGACCTACAAGACATTCTTTTGCCAGGAAGGATTTCAGGCCAGAACCCTGGTGGAAAAAAGTATCCACCAGTGCAGGCAGAAGAGTTGCTTGCTGCTTGCAAAATTACTGTACCCCAGTGATAAAACCAGAGTATTCTTTCCTAGCTTATTTGGGGCATAGGAGAGCAGATGGAGCCAGAGGCACCTTATAAGACAGTATCAGATGAACCCAGATGAATAGGAATGCATGGATGGCAGCAAGCCCTGAGCCCATGTGGTGAGCAACATCTGTTTGCTCCCATAACATCAAGCTCAGGCTGGGAGTGGGCTGCATCTCCGTATGTCCTTTGGTCCAGGAGCCCTGAAAGCAATCCCCTTCTCCATGGCTAGGAAAGCTAACCTATTTTTCTTATTCCTTTTTCCTATTTACTTTGTTTGGTTTACTTTTCCCCAAGCCAAAACCTGCATTATGTGAGGTACAACAACAACCCAAAGAGTTCACAGTTTGGGGAGACAAGCCAGGCAAAGAAAAGTCTTGTCCTTATTATGTACGGAGACTAAGACACTTGTTGATTTTTAATTGCCTCCAGTTTCTTTTGGTCAACAAGGGAAGGGAAACACCTCCAGAGTGATCCAAACCAAGGACTAAACACCCTGGAAATGAACCTACGTAACTAAATTGTTACAAAAACGGCCCTTCTGATTTAGATGTGTTTGTTAAATGGGGTTATCGCCGGCCTGAGTTAATGGCTCAGGGCTGCGTCCAGGCTTGGGTTCAAGTTGCAGCTGGCAGAAGAGTTGTGCCCACATCCCTGGAAACCCAGACTAAGACCTGATTGAACAGCCACCCCATCACCCTAGATTTTTCCACGTTACTGATGTGTTTCATGGTCACCAAGGTGGCTTTCTTCCCCCTCCTGATATGCGACTCTCCAGAGTGGGCTGTTTGTCCCCCCAGCAGAAAATAAGGAGTCACACCAGCAGCAGAGGGTGTGGGGGCAGACGCTTTTTGGGCATCAGAACTGGCAGTTTTTAGAGCCTCCGAATGAGTAGGCGACTGTGCTGAGGCTCTTTCTCCCACCACAAATCACGAAGCCAAATATCTTAGCTGCACTGCATGTCTGCAGGAGCTACTGCTCCGGTGCTGGCTAGTGTGGGAAGGGCTCTGCTGCCATGCAGCTCACCCGAGAGACCACTTGCGTGCATGTGGTCAAAACCAAGGTGAGTCCCAGTGCATGTGTTTGAGATGCACATGTGGGCAAAGCCCTTCTGCCGCTTACTACCTGTCTGGCTTCACAAGAGCAACCCAGAGCACACCCAGCATCAGGACTGCACCCGACCAACCAACCCTCTGGCGATGTTGGCACTTGGATAGCCCTGTGCAAGGAGAGAGATGTGGGCAAAAGGGCACCAGAAAGCAGAGGTCTCCTCTGTTTCTTCTTGGAGAAGGGAGGGAAGTGAATTAGCTAAAGGTAGCAGAAACAGATATACTTATGTATCTTGTAGCCTATAAAAGAAAGGCCCTTCCAGTTAAACAGATGGGTTTAAGTGCCATTTAAAGCAACTGCTTTTCCCAAGAAAGCCTCAGACAAGTTTTGCGTGTGGATTACGCATGCAGTTTATACAGGAAAGAGTCTGGCCACATATCTCTAACATCACAGAAAGGCTTCTTAATCAAAGCTGAACCAGAGGAGTCAAGAAAAACAGCCCCATAGTACTAAAACTACCAGTGGCTGGGAGCTGCACTTAATTTTGGAACTGCTGCTTCTCCCTCCTTCTTTGCTCGCATCCTTTGATAGCCCAAGTAGTTTTTAAGAACACGGAGCAGCATGGCTTCATTGTTTCTCATGAATTATAAAGACCATCACAAAACTGCATATGCAAAAGGTGAAGAGATGTCACAAAAACAGCCGTGCAAGCGGAAGTTGTCCATATAGACATCATGTCTCTGAATTCTTCAGTGCTGAGCCACCAACTCAGCGTGTACTGCCTCAGCCACTGTGCACCTTCCCCGGGTTAATTTTCTTCAGGGACCAGAGCAATGAGTACTAAGCAATAGGCTTCAGAGATTTCCTTTTTCTCCCTCCTTTCTTTTACAATCCTGTATTGCGAATGAGGGTCATAACTAATATGCTCCTCTGACCTATGAGTGGAGAAGAATGTGGAAGACAGGAAACACCTTAATTTTTCATCATGTTCAGTGGAAAAGAGCTGGACACAGAAAAAGGTGAACTTGTTCATTCCCTTCCAGTCAAAGCATTACTTCACAGTTAAACCTCAACAAATGATAGAAGAATGATAACAGAGTCAGACTTTGTTAGAATAATCAATATGGATAGAAGAAAGATTAGCTTGAATAAAATTTAGAGAGAAAAATATCTTTTCATCCTTCCTCCTTACAGGCTAGTCCAAACACTCAGCTCACGCTGCTACTGTCATTTCAGAAGTGACAGCTTTCAAAAGAGCCAGGACTGGTTTGCAATTCTAAGCTGAGGGAAGCACATGCAAGCAACAGCTGAACACAAAAATGCAGAGGAAACTAAAGTGTTTTTAAAAGAAAAAAAAAGAAAAAATAATCCCAAGGTTATAACATAGAGTGTGTAAAACAGAGTAGAGTCAAGGTACTCTTAGCAGTGAAAGACAAATTGCAGTTTTGGCTTGTTGACTAAACCAATGCTTAAGAAAGATGGTACAGAAACACTAAACATACCTGCTGGTAGCTACACTAAAAGCCTGAAGGTTCATTTCCTGCATAAAAGAGCATTCATGGTCAACTACTTCTCCGTATGCTTATACCCATGAACGCTCCCACCACCAGCACTCATTCACTCTTGTCAACAGCAAACACTTGAGCCTTTTCCCTGTAAGCACTTACACCTGCTTCCTGTAGAGCTGGTAGCTGTGCTCACGCACTTGACATCAAGTAGGTTAGGGATCAGCTGGCCCTATATGAGCCATGCTTAGGAAGAGCCCTTGCATCCTTAGTGCTTCACGTCTTAGTTTTCAGATGTCAGTTCTACCAGCCAGTGACTTTCTAACAGTACAGGAAGGAAACGAATTGCACATTAACACCGTTGCTTCACTCTTGTTTCCACCTCTTTAGGGTCAGCTGCTTGTTCCAGGTGACAGCACCATGGTTGCTAACAAGGTTATACCACCCCTTCTGTTCATCATAACAATATAATAAAGCAATACAATATTTTTGGCTGAGAGGGAAGATAAAAAAAATTGATTGTAACTATGAGTCCAAATAAATCCATCTGCTTTTTGTTAGATATTACAGGAGACACAGCAGCAGATGAGCGCAGAGCTCTGGGATAAGCATGCGCAAGTTGACAAAGCTAATGAAGCAAACATTTCTCAACACATTCAAAAGCAAAATGGCTAAAAGGTAGAATGGGACAAAACTTTCATGGGAGAACAGATTTGTCCACATTTTCAGTATTTGTACTGCACATGTTTCTCAGGCCAGATTTTTGGTGGCTCTTTGGGGTTTTTCCAGAACTGCTTGCGGCCTGTGGAGTGAGTCCTTCTGTATGCAGTAGGAAGACAGTGGCAAATACTGAATTTTTACAGGTATAACTCTTCTCACCTCAGCTGACAAATCCTGACTTACACCCTTCGTAACGGTGAAACCTGAACTGGGTAGATATTCACTACTGTTTTAATGGCTTTGGTCAGTGCTGTGGGCAAGGCTCTGAGCAGCACTGTGTCTTTCTAACACAACAGGAACATGCAACAGAGACCTTTCAATGCAGGCGTCTTGTGGCATGCAATTCAGAAATGCATGCAAAAGGGCATATACTCAACCACCCATTTAAACAACCTGTAGGAACCTTACTGAGAGGCCATAGGATACTAGTAGAGCTCAAGGATGACAGCAGTGTATTTGGTGAGGAAATACATGAACAACCAACTGGAATTCAGCCAACTCAGTATTTTATTCAAAAGGAAGGATATGAGGGATAGATGAAGATGAAGCAGCAGGGTAACATAGAAAATTCCCAAGGAAAGGAGACAAAACAAACAAACAAGGATATTCACAGTGGAAAAAGGGAGCTATGAACCATGTGAAGCTCGGATAAAAATCAGTTTCAGGTATGTGGGGAACAGATCTCTGGCTTGAAAAGAAATGTCATTGTAGTAACTCCATAAAAGGGGTTCTGGCAAAGCCTGAGAATGACTGAAATGAAGGTAAGAGGAAGGAAGAATGGCTGTCCAGCCACAGCTGGGCATCATTTAAGCATGATGTTGTTTTCAGACTGGAAATAATAACAGATCTTCCAATTGAGTATGCATGATGCATAAAAATATTAGAAAAATGTTTAGGAACTATAAAAGCATATGAAGGCAAAAAAAGACTTCATGACAAGTTAAATCTGTGTTTCTCCAAAGGTACTTGCAGAGCACCCACCGCTTTCAGTGAAGTAGTCTTTCAGGCTAGTTGTCTTAACCTGAGACTTCACATAAGAAAAAAGGCTTCGGTTTCACATCAGAGTGATGAATGGTGAATCTCTTCCTGGAGCTAATTTAGCCCATCACTTCTAGGGAGTCAGGGAGAACAAAACTGTCTTTCCTCCCAGCTGAAGCAGAAAAACAAAAGTGCCAGTTTTGGGCCCCAGCAATGATACTAGTTTGTGTGTGCTTGCTCTCCCTTATTTGAGATATACTGGGGAAGCCTGATGTCTTTTGGCTGCTGGAAGCATTCCTCATGAGACTTAGAGGAATGGAGCTTGCTGCCTTTGATGAGGAAGACAAACAACTGACTCCATGATAAGAAGAGGAAATCCTTGTAGTTTGTTTTTTTTCCTCCTTCCAGATGTTCATTCAAACATTTGAGTTAGCATTAAAAAAAAATAAAATAAAAAGCTTAAACCAGACTATCCAAAATCACTCTTAATCAGGTTTTGTTTCCATGGCACCTTTGATGTCATAAGCTTAATAGCTCCCCTGTGATCCATAGAAGTCTTCCAGGAACAAAAAAAAAAAAAAAAAAAAAAATGGCTAGACAACCTGAGTGCCAAATGTTGAATACACCCTTAAAAAAATCCTTTCTGAAAAGTTTTCAGGCCTCCCTTCTCTTTTAAGAGCCAAGGGAAACCAAAATGCAATCCAGGAATTTCCCCCTCCCACACACCTCCACCCCGCATATCACCGGAAATCTTTGCATGGCAGTTGGAATATATGGAGGCCTACAAATGCATTATTAAACTGCAAACGAAATGCATACCCCCCCCCCCCCCAAATAGCTGTAAAACACTTTTTTTCATTCTACAGATGCAAACTCTCAAGAAACATCTTTCTGTCAAAACTGAAACAGATTGTGGTGCTCAGCAGCACATTTCTTCACTAGGGAAACATTCCTGGTGCAGTATTTTTGCTCTTCGTCTGCTGCTTCTTCCAAGGATTTTCTAATTAATCATGGTGCTGATGGATGATAGCCGTCATGCTATGGCTGCTACTAACGCACACAAGTCTTGCCAGAGGTAAAGTACGTGTAATTTGCTTTTATTTAAAAGCTTTTGCTCAGTAATACTGTTATGGCCTGATCTGGCATTTCTGGTCAAGCAACAACCCCAGCCTCATCAGCTTTCAGGACCCTTATTTGATTTTATATGAAGTAAAAGGGGCAGATCTTCAGTTTGTTGCTTTTCTGGTTATCACTGGCCACTGCCACTGTTTGAGGAGAGACACATCCCTCTGCCTGTGGTTTTGGCATATATAAGAGTGAGACCAAAGCTTCAGATGACATGACTTACAGAAACTTACTGCTGGAGAAATGTAATATCATGAACTACTGAAAAAAAATCAAAGTCCTAATCCCGATTAGAAGCTTTGTGTCTCTGAAGGCAGTGTTATGATTTTGATGCGCTGATAGTGAAATACACAGCAAAGGTCTACTGACTTTTATGGAAGGAACTGTTTAAAAATCCTAATATATATTTTTTATTCTTGATAAAACTCTATTTAAGAGATACCAAACATGCCTACCAAACAAGATACCTATAAAATGTGATATGAACAAAATTAATAGTTCTTCCAAATAAATGTCACTAATAAAAATACTTCGTCATTTACTGTTGTTAGAACAGAAAAATGAAGCAATGCTATACACTTCGCATGTCTGGGCTTGAACCCTGCAATACATGTAGAGTGAACCTGGATGCTGTCAAAGGAGCCAGCATCCTAGCTAACCCTCATTTAGCACAATAAATAAGCTTTTCATATTGAAATAATTACTTTTTAAAGGGTAATATATAAGAGAATTTGAAGTTTAACTTAAAGAGTTGATTACTGCAATACCACTTCTATATATGAAAGGATTTGAACTAAGAACACTCTACTGGTGGATTACTCTAGGTTTTTGATGATCTAACAGGTGTGTAAAAGAGTTTACCTTAAATCACCCTTGTGCGTCTTAGAATTTGGCCCTGTCATACTTTCTGTGATATGAAATGTAGTGGCTGGTCTGTTGTGGTCTGGTAGGGAAAACATAAAAACACAGATCTAAAACCAACCAATCAAAACCCCCAGCATATATTTCTAGATGCAGTAATTACGTATTTGCTTTCTCATTTAGGCCACCAGCTTGTTTTTCTCTTTAACCTTGTGTCAGTATGGAAAAGAGAAGGCACACTATTACAGTGTATTTAAAACCAGAAAGAAACTCCTTCTTTTATTTTGGTACTGTTTTTTTTTTCTTGTGTGGCTTGTATTTTGCAAAATGGGACAGATAGATTTAAATAGATATTTATATATTCATATATGTAAATGATATTATTCAAATTATGTTCTGTAATAAACATTAGCAATTTTCTCACTGGAAATTTTTCCAGGTAAAGTTTCCCAGTGAACCATGCAGCCATTCATATACACACCCATGTTCAAGTTTTAATGTGTTTCTATTTATCCTGCTTAAAAACAACCATCTCCAGACAGAAGAGACTGACAGGCACATGAAAGACCCCTTTAATCTCCTTCCCCAGACAGTGCTGATATATGAAGTGTGGTATAAAGTGGAGCATGCTGAGCTCACATTGTGGGAATCCTTGGAAAGGTGCTTTCCAAAATATTGCTGTATATGAGACCATTCCTTATAAATGACTTTGTAGAATGATGATGAAAAATAATAGCAATGTCTGGGAACAAATGCTAGTGGGAGCTGCTTGCTGATACGCCTACAAGCTGTGTTAGGTATGGCTCTTACAGGGCAAACCCAAGCAAAACATGCCTGCCTATTAAGCTAATGTGAAATGCATATACCATAAATCTTGTGAAGTTATATATATATACCTGTCTTCCGCTTGGTAAGTGAGCCACTGATTAAAGACAGGGACCAGGGCCTGTAGGGATCCAGATTCACAACTGGAGAAGTGGAAACCACAAATAATTCAGGATTTTTAAGAGCAAGTTGTTATCATCACTGTACACAACCACACATGCACACATTGACTTTTTTGGTAAATGGAAATCAAATAGAATCTTTTAAAAGAACAAAAATGTCTTACTGAAAGCTGTTGACTTTTCCATCTTGAAAATATTCTCCTCCTTTTTTACTTTTAGTCATAATTTCTCCTTCCTCAGACTTGTCTAAGCCACTCTCTCCCTCCCGCGTTCTTTCTCTCCTGGTGACTAACAGGTTTCAGGAATGAACTTCAGAGGAGTCTAAGAGAAAAAATCTCTTCCAGATTGGCTATTTTTCAATTAACTCCTACAAATACATATTGCAGGCAGCTCGGAAGACTGACCATAAAATACACACTCTTTCATCTCCGTGTTATACTTTCAGCTGCAGTTCCAGGCAGTAATAATCAGAGCTGTCAGTGAACTTCAGTCAGCATCACTTTCTTGAGGATCCATACTCAGGACTGATTTTTGCAGAACAAGCTCACCCTTGCCAAAAGGAGATGTTCTTAACAAACACCCCACTTTCTTCCAGTCTTCCATCACTAGGTTGTTGTATTTTTTTAAGAGCATAATTGTTTCCTTCTTGATTCAAATCCTCTCTTAAACAGACCTGACTCACTCACCCTCTGTTTTTGTAGCCAGTGGTGGGATTTCAGCATCTTTTCTCTCTGCATCATCCACATAACAGCTCTTTTTGTCTCCCATAGCATGTTCCTTTTGAACAGCCCAACTCAGTCTGCAGCAATAGTTTACCTTAAAATATACGTCTTTCTCTCCTTTTATCCATTCTCCACCCCTTCCTCCCCTCCATCCAATCAGCAGAGTAACCCCAGTATTAAAGATAAGCGTTTTTTTCAAACTCAGCATTTCTGTCCAAGCCAGATAAAGAATACAGGTTTTCTTTTCTCATTTTTAAGCTTTACCTTTAAACAACCCAGCTTTTTTTTTTTTTTTTTTCACCTGTTCTGGGGATCAAATTTCTCTTCCGTTTAATGTTCTTGTCCTGAAGTTCAGTGTAAGGTGGAAGGTTCAAAGGTACCAAGTAGCTCCCAATTATTCCAGATTTACATCACAGTAATAGAGCAAAGTCTGGACTCAAAGCCCCAGAGTGATGTCTGTGCCACAGATTTTATTGTTATTTGCATGTACTATAGCATCCCTTATAAAAACACGTGTCTCTGATTTACATAACGGCCTCTAACCTCAGAGTTAGCTTTTTCTTCCACAGACCCATAAAATGCACATAAGGAGAAAATAAGGGCAACTGCAACCCCAGCAGTTTCTGATTGCTCCACTTCTGCAGGAGATCAGGGAGAGGCAGAACCCTCTGATGGCAATGCAGCTCAGCCAGAGGTTCAGGAGTCATGGAGCATCACACACCAGGGGGAACTCAAAACACATTCACAGGTTTTTGTTTATTTTGAAATTAAACCCAACAGAGCAGGAAATATTCAGCTTGATGCACCTCAGATCAAACACTTCATCATTCTGTGTGTACACCATGTACAGGACTGATCCCACCACAGCACTTCACCTTCAGAAGAACTTGTGTAATGATTACAGCAAGGAACAAGGAGCTGAGATCCCAAGGTTATGGTTCTAGCTCTGTTTGAAATTCCTCCACCAAAAAATAAATGCAAAAGTTTGAAGAGCTTGCCAGAGGGCATTCTGCTGACCCCAGAGAGTGGTGTAACTTACACCAGCTAGCACTCTGGCCAAGGCTCCACTTCTGTTTCACAAGCCCTGTATTTTGTACTTGCTTAGTAAGAAGAATCTCTGTTTGTGCTTCTTCATTTCAATTTGCTGGTTGGAGCAAAACTACCAACTGGCCACTCTCATGGAGGAGCGAGACCACAGCACTTCTGTGGGTGAAAGGGGCCATTTCTTGTTTATCAGGATGGAGAGCTGGATGTTCCATCCCACAGGGAGCTTCCTCTTCCAGTGCAGCTTGGGCACAGTGACAGAATTCTTTTGAGGGAGACCTCTGCACTTGTACTCAATACTAACTGTTAATAATGAGCTAAATTGAACTGAAACATCAACTGTTTTACTGCCATGAACTTCACACTCCCAGTGCTTTACAAAGATGTTTGAATAAATGCTCTTTACCAGACTAGCGATGGCTTCAGATCAATCCCAACAACTGTTACAATATTTGAATGCTTTGTAATTTCATTAGTCTGGCTTTTTTCACACATATTTATTTTGAAGCCCTTTTGCAGTGTTCTGATATTAATGGAGTAAATCATGCAGCATTGCACTGTGATATTGGTGATGGCCATCCACCAGGCTGGTCAAAAAGAAAAAAAAAAAGGAAAAATAGAAAGAAAAATCACAACGGAACAGGCTGTGGTTGCAGCTTTTTAAAGTTTATCTGTAAGCAGGATTCCAGCTACATAGCTTCTACCCATTTTAATGGTCCTAAGCAACAAAAAACCCTTTTCACATGTTTGGGTTGGAACTTAAAGCACTGTAATGTATTTGTGGCCTTGTTTGTCCACACAGCAAATATTCCCTAAAATACACTTATGGGTCTGAATGACAAGAGGGAAGTATTTATCTTGTGATTCTTTTGTGGCTGCCGCTTCCAGCCATCCTTCAAGCACCCCTCAGTAGAAATGCCTCAGATCTTCACAGCATAGCTGCTGAGTTGCCAGTTTGCAATTCAGTGTAGGAAAGAAATGTACACTTGGTACAGGTTTACCCCAGAGTAAACTACGTACTGTGACACCCTGGCAGAGGAGGGCAGCCCTATTCATTATAGACTAAGTCATGCTTGCTCATCAATCACAGCCCTTTGGATCTTAGTTGTTATTTAAACTATAATCTTTTTACACAGACTTGGCCATACCTAGAGGACTTCTTGTATAAATAGAAATTATGGCTATTGTAAAGCCCCTTTAATTTGCGAAAGAGGTGAAATGAGTTTTACTGTGAATAAACATTCAGGTGAAAGCTTTTCAAAAGGCACAGTCTTTGGGATTTTTGACAACAGATATTTTATAAGTAGTTCTGGTTTTGTTATTTTTTTAATCACATTGTTGTCTTTTCTGTGTAAGTAGCACTCCAAACATGATTAGGTCAGTGAATAATAGTGGATTTGGTGGTATTTGCTATTTTGGATTGGTGCCTAAGTAGTCTAAATCACATATACACATGCTGGCATCACTGGATGTGAGATTATAGGAAAGGAGAATTACATATGCCTTTTTAGTAATTAAAATTTCTGTTGTATTTGATATCTTTATTAGGAGTCCCTGAGCCCTCTTAATTCCCAGTGTTAGAATCCCCGTTGCCTATTTTTAATATTCCTGCCACGTAAATACATTTTTCACATTGCTATAAGGACCTTGTGTGAATAATACCGAAATAAACACAAAACAGTAAAACATATCATTTCTGGATGTTTCACATGTAAGTAGTATGAATTCAGGTCATGGAGCACAGTGAATTTATAAAGATGCTTTCCTGGCTTGTAAGTCAAATTAAACAAAAAAGTAAAGTAGATTGCTTTAGCTGTTTTGCAAAAAAAAGAAAACATTTCATTTCCATTTTGTTTACCAGGAGCTCCCAGTGCAAAATTCGGTACTGCCAGAGATAGCAACGGGCTGAGCCTGTCACCTGCTCCACTGCAAAGCAGTACCTGCATGCAGCAGCTATCGCAGTCTCTGAAAGCTGGATAAGGTCATAACTGAAATGATTAACTGAAGAGGTGAATAATGTAAATACCAATGTATCTGGTATAGGTTCTTACACCCTCTCACCTTGCTAAACTGTCTATGCACCAAACTGCCCATGTAATCCAAGAGCAAGGCTGGGGTGCAGTTTTTCTCCTAATTCTCCTGTGACTTGAACGATACCCTAGGGAAGAGCCTTAATGTTTGTGGCTTGGTGGTATCTACATTGGATGCTATATTTAATATAATTTCTAGACTGCAAACTGACATAACAACAAAACCTTACAGTGTTACTGAAAGTAGGATATTTGAATAGGCTAGAAAGGAGGAGGAACAAGAACTTTGTATATACTGCCATTACATATCCAGCTATACTTCACACCGAGTCCAAATTAGATATCATTGTTAATTAGCACAAGTGGAAGAGTCTTTCTGATTTATGGTATTTAATTTCCGTTTCCCTCACATTTTACTTGGCAAGTGTCTGAACGGTCTACAGCAGACAAACTTCTGTCTTTTGTCCTGGACCCCTATACATTATTGTGATTTCACCAAAAAAGGCCCAGTAGTTGCAACTGGAAAAGGTCAGTCCAAGTTATTAGTCATTGACTTGTTTATATCTTACTGTACAAAAGTGAGGAGTGTCATGTGAGGTGAGGTAGGGTTGAAACCTTTTGCCTTGTGATTTTAGGAACAGATTCTCTGTTAGGTCTTGGCCTGCAGTTTCTCATAAGATAGGGCACGCTCAACACTTTTTCTCAGCTTCAACATATTACAAACATTTTGTCACAACAAGTAGGACACACCTGCAAACAAAAATGTAACAACTTCATACTTGCTCCATCAGAAAGGCTCCATTTGCGTAAATTGTGAAGTCTGACGTGGTCCTGTGAAAGAAAGCAGTCTTCCTTGGTTTATAGATTCCCCTGAATATGCTGGATATCTGCCTCAACATATGCAAAACTTCAGTTACCTGAAGGACAGGTCAAAAACTGGATAAAAACAATGCCATTGAGACTCCCTGAGGAAACGAACAATGCTGTGATATTTTGTTTTGGTCAAAATCAAGCTTTCCATGTAGTGTATATTAAATAACATGGAGATTTTGGTTAGTAACTGATTCCTCACCCCTCCAACATGTAAAACTTTTTCCTCTCCCTCAGTTGCATTTTTTTAGGCAGTGTCTTACTTTCCCAAAGAGCTAGAAGTGATATCAAACAGTGTGAGTCTATGTGGGACACATTTGACTAGGTGCCTACGAGCACAGCATCATCTCGTGAAGAGTTTTGCTGGGCAGGTTTCAACACTCTATGTTTCTGCAACATTTTCAATGGCAACATCTGGATATGGACCACATGGCCACCTACTACATCTTCTTGAGCAAGGCTGGTTAAAACCTCTGTCAGTAAAAACTGCAGAGCTGTGTTCCCCAAATGGTCATACATGACTCTCACTTTTGCCAGATTTTTCATCAAAGGTCAAAAGAAAGTATTGCAGGGTCAGAAAATTTTATTTGTAGAGCCTTTAAAAAGCTCAAAATTGAAAGGAAAAGTTTCTTGTTGAGTGAAATATTTTCACAGAATCCTAGACTGGTTTGGGTTGGAAGGGATCTCTAAAGCTCATCCAGTTCCAACCTCCTGCCACAGGCAGGGACACCTTCCACTAGACCAGGTTGCTCCAAGCCCTGTCCAACCTGGCCTTGAACACTGCCAGGGATGGAGCAGCCACAGCTTCTCTGGGCAACCTGTGCCGGTGCTTCACTAACCTCACGGGGAAGAACTTCCTCCCAGTATCTAATCAAAATCTCCCCTCTGTCAATTTAAAGCCAGTCCTCTACACACTCTTATGGAAAGTCCCTCTCCATCTTTCTTGAAGGCCCCTTTTATGTATTGGAATACTGTTATAAGGTCTCCTCTGTGTATAATGTCTTCCCTGAAACCTTTGGTCCAGTATAAAACATATTAACTTTGCAGTCCTTTGATTTTTATATTTATTTTTTTTTAGGGAGCCAGCAACTCAAGAACTTCCTTAAGCTAAAACTCTTTTCCCAGAGGATGTGCGAGGCAGAGATACAAAGCAAGTTTTCCTGGATTGTCTGAGTGACAATATTAGTCTTCTCGACCTCCGGCACCAAAACACCTGCATATGTGTCTGTGCATACCATGGAAATGCTTTGGCATCAGGTGAGAGCTCTGAAGATGAACACCACGTCTTCTCTAAGTGTGTCTTCTCTTTGGCACAGTTGGGCTTTCTGCCTCACCCATATCTTTCTGCTCCCTTACCTGTATTCGGCCTAAACCACTGGCAAGCGGTGCCTGCTGAACTTGAAGTCCTCTTCAAAAAGAATGTGACCAGCAGGTCGAAGGAGGTGATCCTGCCCCTCTACTCTGCTCTCGTGAGACCTCACCTGGAGTATTGTGTGCAGTTCTGGTGTCCTCAACATAAAAAGGACATGGAACTGTTGGAACAAGTCCAGAGGAGGGCCCTGAGGATGATCAGGGGACTGGAGCACCTGCCGTATGAAGACAGGCTGAGAAAGTTGGGGCTGTTCAGGCTGGAGAAGAGAAGGCTGCGTGGAGACCTCATAGCAGCCTTCCAGTATCTGAAGGGGGCCTACAGGGATGCTGGAGAGAGACTCCTCATTAGGGACTGTGGTGACAGGACAAGGGGTAACAGGTTAAAACTTAAACAGGGGAAGTTTAGATTGGATATAAGGAAGAAATTCTTTACTGTGACAGACTGAGGCACTGGAACAGGTTTCCCAAAGAAGTGGTGAATGTTCCATCGCTGACAGTGCTCAAAGCCAGTTTGGACAGAGCCTTGGGCAACACAGTGTAATGTGAGGCATCCCTGCCCATGGCAGGGGGGTTGGAACTTGATGATCTTAAGGTTCTTTCCAACCTTAACTATTTTATGATTTTATGATTCTTGGGCAACCTATTCTTTAAGCATATCTACGAGATACATTGCCTTGTCCCTCCAGTGTTCAAGGGGAAAAAAAATTGCTTCTTATTCCAGAGTTTTTCATATAAGAGAAGACTGCCAGGCCTTAATCACTCCTACATTAATGCTGCAGCTCAGCGTGGCAATAACAGTGAAGAAGAGAAGCTCTCACCCATGGGGCGTCCATCCATAACCACCTCCCAGAGTTAAGCCGCCCAGAGGTGGACTCCCTACTCAACATTCAGTGCCAGCAGTAGCACCAGAAATGGCAGAGCCAGGAATGGTGCTGACACAGGCCAAGCATTAAAGAAAAGAAGCAACGGTGTCCCAGGTCATTAGATGACTAGGCCATTAAGATGAAGGGAACAGCATATTTCTTACACAGATTGCTTTGTCACCTGCTTACCGAGGTTCAGCAGTGGCTTCCCACGTCATAACCAAGCGGGAAGTGTCAGAGCTCAAAGGAGCATCTCCTAAACTATGCTGAAGGAGAAGGACATCCTCTTCTCCACTGCAGTTTCAAAGCAACAGCACATTTGCCTCCCTCCATCTCCTTTTCTCTCTTCACCTTCTATATTTATCTCCTTGCAAATGCTGTGGAAGTGAGGCTGTGCATTAAGCAAACACACTTCACCTTGGATGATGAGTACACTGGACTTCCACTTCAGGCTTTGCACCAAAGAAGTTCTGGTATTTTCAGGTTTTTATCCCTTACCTATTGTCATGACATCTGATGAGCTAATCTAGTGGGAAAACCCAATCAAAGAGCAGGTTTCTCCCTTCCCCCAACACAGGGGCACAAGCACATGTAACCGTGTTCCAGCTAATTTAACAACATAAAAGTGAAATATTTTACATGTAGGATCCGGAACCATCATTTTCTAGTGTCAAAGGTCACATGAAATACCTCTTACGTTGCCTCAGCCTATTTCCTGGCATAGAGTTGTAATCTCCGAGAACACATAAATGTTTCAGTATTAGTACTAAGAAGCCACATGAGGGAGCATTTGGAGAATTGAAATGCTTTCCTTGTATCGTTGTAAATAAGGGAGGGAATCAAACTTGATCCCTCTGGGATACATAGAATTCAGGCAAATCTAGATGTTATTATCCATTCCTCCACTCATACAGGGATGCAGAATTTGTGATTCCCACTGAAGACAGAGTTTCTAAAAGAAAAGCCCATTAGTGGTCTGAGCCAGACAGTTTCTTACTCTTGCCAAGGTACGCTGTGACTGGTATACCTCGAAGGGAGCACAACTAAGTGGCTTTAAGTTTCAGCTAAATGAAAACAGAAGACACTCTGTACAGGTCATTCCGGGCTGAGCGTGGCAGTGGTGCCAGCTTTACCAGGTTGTCAGCAACCTCAGATAACAGTGGGAGGGAAGAGTAAGGTCTCAGTTCCTGCAATCTTCTGACTAGGCAAACAGCTCAGCCAACATGCTTTTACACCTTAGGCTTTTATATCTTAGGGCTTATCAAAGAAAATAACCCCCACAGGTAAATAACATGGATATCTCAATATTTTCATAAGCTGACTCAAGTTTTTGAATGTTTCAGGTTTGCAATACCAAAGGTTCAAAGTGGGAAACAAAATAATGGGAAATAAAATAATGGGGAAAAAAAAATGTCAGCGCGAACTGTGGTGGGAAATGGGTATACACGTCTGCTCTGTACTATTACCTCAGCAAAAAAATCAGCTGCAGCTCAGGCTATCCTCATTGGCAGTCATCTCAGTCAAAGAACAACATGAAATGATTGTACTGAAAACATTTTTGCTAATAGTGCTAAACAGGTGTTGAGTGAATAAAAAATTTAGCACTCTACCTCCAAAAATCAACATCCATAGTAAATTGTTGTCAGAAAAAACTACTATGAAAGGCGATTTTGAAATCATTAGAAAAACACTTCACCAAGATCCCTTTTTTTTCCCTCGTTAGTTACAGCCAAAACGGACTAAAGAGCAAGTAATTAATGAACTATATGAAAATAAAATTGCAGCTATGCTGTTATGAGCACACATTGCTGTGAACATCTGACTGAGAAATTTACAAACAATTTTAATGGCCAGAAGTTCCATCACCTCTTTCTTTCCTTCTGCCTAAAATTTGTCACCAACTCTTGCCATGGCAGAAAGGTGGAGAGGAAAGAGAGAAAAGAAAGCTAAACCTGAAGTTTCAAATTGAGTCTGTTTGCTGGACTTGTTGAAGGAGGTCCAGGATGCTCTGCACTGTGGCACCCATGGTGGGAGTGGAGGACGCCTGCCAAGCCGCACCGGGTCCAGGGAGCCTAGTGGCCACCTCCAAGCTGCAATGGGGCTTTGCTGGCTGTTTGTGAGATGGCCCTGCAAATCATGGTGAGCATTTTATCTGCATTTGAAATAATCCCTGTTTTCCTAAGGATTAAATTTAACCCAGATCACTTCAGTAGCCGGTTTATGGCTCAGTCCCCCATGCAGTCATGTCACTGCAGCTGAGGGGGGAGCAAACTCTGGCATGGGAGCAAGTGCCTAAAGGCAGGACCTCCACAAGCCTCCCCTGCTGCTGAAACCAGCAACCTGGACCTGAGGAGGAGGACAGGTTGGCATTTGTCCCCTTTAATTTTTACTGTGTTCACTGCTTACTGGTTTTCTTTGCATGAAATCATCTGACCATTTTTATTAAACCAAAGAAGGTCTGAAAGTCTGGTGTTTGCTGTTATCCTCATCTCCAGAGAGCAATTCTTTGCAGCTCCAGTAAATAGGACTTAAAAGGTAAATGGTATTATAGTGTTAATTTCAAAGTGAATTATTCAAAAAGTGCTCCATATGTCAGCAAACATCATTTTGTGGAACTATATTAATGTCTTAAATACAGTTCTCCCTTTCTAAAAGCTGTTTTATAGATCCAGGAAATATGTCTGATATGAAGAAGTACTTATTGTAAAGGATGTTTTAGCAGTTGTGTTCAATTAATGAGGAAGGCAGGATGTAGCCCTATATAAGAAATAGCATAACAGCAATAATGGGGCTTGGGAATCTTCACACTTTCAGGTACTGTGCAGTTATGCATTCACTCAAGATACCAGGTCAGTTTTGTTTCATATTCTGTATTTTACATCAAAAAAGGGTAATACCTCCTTTTGACAGGACTGGAGCATGATTTTTAAGGTCCCTTCTAGCCCAAAACATTCTATGACTGTTAAGAATTGAGAAAATAAAACTAAAAAGAAGTGTTGCTTTTCAGCAGAGATGCCTGAAAGTAAATGACTCAAAAAGGACCTCAAAGCTTCCAGGATCAGCTGGAACAAGCAGACAACTCTCAGCACTGACAGCAACAGCCATTCGACAAGGGAAGGACCACACCACAGAATTCTATTTTATCCCACTGACTCAACCATCAGCTCGCTTTTTGCCATTTCTCAAACGCTAAGGATGGCTAGAAGATATATGAGCAGCAAAAGATGTCCCTAGATTTCTCCATATTAACCTGTTATTGGACACCAATCAGCAAGTAAACAGTAGCCTTGATTTAAGGGAGAATGTATGTGCTCTGAAACTGTACAACAGGGAAGGACTTTGGAATCCAAGCAGCAAGCCTGGTTTTCTGGATTTCTCCCAGTCATTTGAAAGGACTGAAACTCCCTGTTTTTTACATTCCCTGTCCATTTCATGAATTCTATGGCACTGCGGATTAAAGACAAATAAATGCAAATATTAAGAGGATTTAAAATGTCTGCAAGGTGGCTGTGCCCCTGTCATCTTTCGTAAATGATGGCTTCTTTTTTTTTGTGTTGTCAAATTGCTTAGAAGCCCAGTCAGGTTTGGGATCCTACAGTGAGGGCTGGTACAGATAGGGACACGGAGCTGACAGCAGGCAAGGATTGTTCTCATTCCTATTGTACAAGGGATAATTGAAGCGTAGGGAGATTACACACAGCCGAGCATCAGTCACACAGTGGGCAACAGTGGAAATACTAGTGCAAGAGGCATGTCAGAAAGCTGTAACTGTCACTTCTGCATCTAAGAGGCATCCTTGCTAGAACTGTAAAAGTCAATGGTTTCACATCCAAAAAACAACCTGCCTGGTTTAACTCATGATTACACTCTCCGGGCCTCTTCAGTGTACTTTATTGTATCCACAAAAGAAAAACACTATTTACTGGTAACTGAGACGTCAGTGCTATAACTCAGGCTTACCTGTGAGGCTGGGTCCAAGGTCCAGAGCTTGGTCTTGGCTCTCCATCTTTTACTATGCAGGTGAAAAATCTAGCCAGACTTTATTTGCATTTAATACAGTACTTGGCAGATTATTGCATGGCATTACAGAATAAGTGCTATTGCTACAGTTTCTTCTGATACTTACTTTCAAATCTTCCTCTCCTGAAGTTGTGTGCTGTTCTACACTGTTTATACGTAAAATATAGGGCAGAGAACATTTCTGATGACATTTTTCATATCAATTAGAAGCCCTGTAATGTTCAGCTGACTTGCAAACTGCATGGGCCTGCAAGTCCCCATAACTGCAAACTCCTGCAAACTGCACTAGCTGTTAGTGGTGGAAAACAATAACAGCTCTTCTATACAGTGATTTTTTTATAGTGAGTGTGACCTCTTCTGCATTTGAACTGATCATAATGTTGACTTTTCATATTGATAGTTGATACAAGTGAGATATTAGTCCAATACTTAGATTTTGGTGATGAATTTTGACTTTAATTCCTCAGGTTTATTGAGAAAATTAGTCCCACTACAAAATTACAGTAAGGGCAATACATCTCAAACTGCCCTTCTCGGTGGAAAACATCCATTGGCATATTCAAGTGCCTTACAAAAATAACCTGTGTGGTAAGTGGGCAGAAAGAAATAGAAATTCGGAATATTTTCTCACAGACAATTAGAGAATGGGAGCTCAAAATCCAGAACTCAACTCATTAAACCTGCAGCAAGTCAAAATGGTTCAGGCAAGGACTTGTACCATACATTTGCCACTGACATTATGGTCTCCTGATGATATATTAGCTGCCATACTGTCAAAGCCTAGCTCAAAATTATTATTATTATTAGTAGTAGTAGTAGTAGGAGGAGTAGTAATGATAGTATCATCAGTATTACAAAAAAGCTGGAAAGGGACCTTTTACAAGGTCATGTAGTGATAGGACAAGGGGGAATGTCTTTAAACTGACCGAGGAGAGATTTAGATTAGATATAAGTAAGAAATTCTTCCCTGTGAGGGTGCTGAGGCGCTGACACAGGGTACCCAGAGAAGTGGTGAACGCTCCATCCCTGGCAGTGTTCAAGGCCAGGATGGAAGGGGCTTGGAGCAACCTGGTCTAGTGAAAGGTGTCCCTGTCTGTGGCAGGGGGTTGGAACTGGATGAGCTTTAAGGTCTCTTTCAACCCAAACCATTCCAGGATTCTATTAGTATTAGTATTGCATAGCAACCTTTCAGCAGGTGGGCCCATACAAACCTAATGAGGTTTAATGGGGCCAAGCACAGGGTCCTGCACATGGGTCGGGGCAACCCCCACTATCAATACGGTCTGGGGGATGAAGGAATTGAAAGCACCCTGAGGAGAAGGACTTGGGGGTACTGGTGGATGAAAGACTGGACATGAGCCAGCAATGTGCGTTTGCAGCCCAGAAGGCCAATCATAGAATCATAGAATAGTTAGGGTTGGAAAGGACCTTAAGATCATCTAGTTCCAACTAGATCATCTAGTTCCATGGGCAGGGACACCTCACACTAAACCATCTCACCCAAGGCCTTGTCCTGCCTCCAAAGAATGAAGGTCAAGGGAGGAGATTTTGCTCCTCTGCTCCGGTAAGGCCCCACCTGGAGTACTGTGTACAGCTGTGGAATCCTCAGTACAGGAAAGACATGGACCTGTTGGAGAGGGTCCAGAGAAGGGCCATAAAAGTTATCAGAGGAATGGAGCACCTCTCCTATGAGGAAAGTCTGAGAGAGCTGGGGTTGTTCAGCCTTGAGGAGAGAAGGCTCCAGGAAGTCCTTATTGTGAGCTTTCAGTATTAAAAGGGGCCGATAAGAAAGATGGGGAAAGACTTCTTAGCAGGGCCTGTTGTGATAGGACAAGGGGTGATGGTTTTAAATTAAAAGAGGGAGAAATCAGGCTTGAGGTGAGGAAGAAATTCTTTACAATGAGGGGGGTAAAACACTGGCACAGGTTGCCCAGAGAGGTAGTGAATGCACCATCCCTGGAGACATTCAAGGTGAGGCTAGATGTGGTTCTGGGCAACCTGATATAGATGAAGACATCCCTGGTCATTGCAGAGGTGGTTGGACTTTGAAGGTCCCTTCCAACTCGAACTATTCTATGATTCAAGGTTCAGACACTGCTGTGGGAACTGCGGTACAGGAAGTATAAAAGGTGACTACAACTCTCTCATTCTGAACCTATAACAGGGTAAGCAGAAGGAGGAGGAGAGCTTGATAGGGATGTATTGCCCAGCAGCCTGAAGAGACAACTGGAGCAGAGTCCACCCCAGCCTCTCCAGCCTGGTGCTTCACCACTGCTCACACATGCTGCTGAGCACAGGCACACAGACTTCCTTCTTCCTTTCTTTCTTTCTGTTTGTTTTTTTTTTTTTTTTTATTTAACTGGGACTTACAAGTTGGCCAAGTTTCAGCAGATTTTCATAAGGATGGCTAAAAGCACATTGCCAGCATCAGGCTGACAGACCTGCTTACTTCACCCAAATAACGCTTAGCCAGTTTTTAAATTCCTGTTTTCTAGCATGAAGACACTTCAAGTGAAACTTTGTAGAGCAAAAATAAAGTACTAAACCAATACTTCTCCCGCTAACCTTACTCCACAGATTACCCTGTGTTTCGTTCACACACATACACATATCAGCTTGGTGCAGTCTGAGAAAATTACATTCCCAGTAATGAAACTCTACCAAAGTTAAAAAACAGATAAAGATGGTCTTTACTGGGCCATGCCAGGCAGCTTTCATGGTGGTGCTCCAAGCTGAGCCAAAATATTTGTACATTTAAAGAATGTAAAAGAGGCAACTAGCAGGAGAAATGTATCTGAGACAAGTATGCAGGTAAGACTTGAGCAAAAAAGGATTGCAAAGAGCTCTGGCTCTGAAAAGTAAGGTGTGGGGTGAAGGATGTTTGGTATAATTATACCTTTCTTTTATTATTATTTTTTTTTATCCATATATGCTTCTTCTTATGAGTTAACTTCTCTGGAATGAACACAATTTAAAGCATCCCTTTTGGAGTCTTTTGTGATACAGGTTATTTCTAAGTAGCTTCTGTGCCTGTGCTGCCCGCCTCATCTAACTGAAAATAGGTTACTACTTTGTGTGCAAACTGTTTATGTAGATAACCCAAATATGTTGAAGTGCTATACACTGCTATTTCAATTATTTGTCGAAAGACAGTTACAAAGTTAAGGTCTGGTAGATTATCACATAAGGAAAATATAACTTCAGCAGTCATGTCCATGCTTATTTCAGAAGCAGCAGAAACCTGTGGGCTTTGACTCAGCATCAGTACACACACTACAGCAAAACACAACAGCAAGGAACTTGCTCGTAAGACAAACTTCACTGAAACCCCAAACTACGTGACGTTTTATGTAGCTGAACCACAAAATCACATTTTTCCCCCAGCTGCATGGATTGGACATGAGGTTTGCTCTCATCACAGGCTTATTCTCCAAGCCAGCACTGATGCGCTTCCCACTCAGTCACCAGAGTAGCACCTATGATCAGTGGTAAAAGAGGCTATTGAGGATGCCAAGAATAAACAGTAGGGTGTCATTTTTACCTGTACACTTAGGTGCTAACTCATACCCCAGAAGAGAGGGCCAAACCATACTGCCAGTCAGAGGTGGCCTCTGGGTCTTGCTGTCCCTCCAGCTGTGCCCTGGCACATCTGAGGAGGGCACCAGAAGGGATGTTAGAAGGTGGGTTTGCAAGTGCTAGAGCTCACGCCTGTGCCTATCTTCATCCCATTTGCTGGGATTAGTGGTGGCCCACAGCCCATGATGATAAGCAGAGGGTTGCATATGGCACAGTGTACAGGAGAACCAGCTGGCATGGGAAGCAACTCTGCCGCAGGCTTTTACAAGTTCATTCATTTCACTCAGGTGCCAGCAATTAGCTCTTCTCTGTGCAACACTGTTGCATAGGAGGGCTTTGAAATTCAGTAGAGACTATTTGATTTTCTTCTTTCTTTATGTCTCCTTTCATGGGTGTATTAGAAAGTCTATGAGGACAGATTTACCCAGTCCTTTTCCTCAGCTTCCTTGGTCTTTGCTGCAATCAGAGATGTTGGAGTCTGATTTATATCTGCTGAGGGCCATCCCTGAGGGTGTTTGCTCCCACACATGCTTTTATTCTCCCAGCTTTCCACCTACCACCCGCATTGAGGACTGACTGGTACAACAGCCAACATGGGCCTTTTGGCCGCTCCTCCCTGAGCAGCTCTTAGCTGGTGAGTTATAGCCACAGCCTGGCCCTGTTGCACTGCCCATCAAGGGCCTGCCTCAACAACCTCACTCCCTATTAAATGCATCAATTCCCATGATAGTTTTTCTATAAGGAAATTAGTTTTTTCACAATATTACTTGCTGTCTCTCCACCAAAATGGTAATACGTAAGTCCCTCCACCGTCACTAAACGAACTCTGTACTGGCCTTGGTAATCTGTATTATAGGGTATGTCAATTACTTCCACAACAAACTCTTTTGAATTACAGGAGAAAATGGATAAAAGCAAAGCAGAGAGAAGGAAAACATATACTGCAGCCTTTAATTTCCATGATCTTGCTCTCCCTCCCTAGGGAAATAAATGAGTTACTGTGTGGTCTGCTCAGCAGATGGGTCAGCAGAGACACTTTCTGTCTTGGATGTTCTGTGTAAAACAGGGCACGAGTTTACATTTACTGCAAGTGAATCCACAATTTGAAGTGGGTTCACAAACTAGTGCACTTAAAGTACTAAAACTAGCAACAGTAAGGAAACTTTTGTCACAGCAGACTGAATACCAGTGTCAAAGCTGTAACTGTGCTTACATTTTTAGTTGCCAATAGCCAGCAGATTGAGAGAGTTTTGTAGATCCTGCAAGTCTCATCCACGTAACAAGCCAAGACCAGGTGTTTAGTGATTTTCAAAGTATCACAGATACCTTGTTCACAGGATGGCGTGTCTAGTAGTTCACAGGATGGAATGTGTCTAGTAGCTTCTTAAAGGATGTAATGAAGCCACCAAAGAGCACAATGGCAGCTGACCGAGAAAGTACCAGCTGATGACATCGTTCTCTTTTTCATTACAAACCTATAAACCCGAATGTGCTAAGTAGGACTGAAATCTAAAAACCCATACCCCATTTTGTCACAGCTAGTGCAGATGGAGGCGATTTTGCTTGTCTGTGTTCTGTTTATTTCTCAACGTGTGTGCTCTGGAAATAAATATTTTTTCCCTCAATATATTGTATTTCCCTCAAAATATTGTTTCCCTCAATATTTTCCTCTAATTTTTAGGTTCTAATTCATAGAAAGTAGAAAAGAATTTTGTCACACCTTTTTTTGTTAGCTACCTCTTCTTCTAACTGAAGAATTGCATGCCACCAGGATAGCTCAGTGCCTTTCTAACCGTACCCAAAGCTGTTGCTGTGTCAGCTCTAGATGAATTTGTTTCTGTGTGAAAGTCCATAGTTTTCCTCCTTCATTCCTAAATCACTTCTGCCTTGGCTGTCTCCTTTCACATTTGGTGACAAGAAATAAAAATGGCACCTTCAAAAAAAGGAATGACTGATTTCTAAAATAGAATCATATATTTATACTTTTTCCCCACGATTTATACCGTGTGTTGCTCTCATTCCTTTTGGAATTCGATACTGAACAGAATTTCACTGAACTGAGACTACGTTGATATGTCAATTGATACTACACTGACACACAAGTCTTCCTTTGGAGTAGTAACAACTCATTAATTAAGAAGCCACTTCCTGTGCACAGTGGTGTGCATTTACCAATACCACATTCCCAATGCTGTGTCTGCCCATTCTTTTGTCCTGTGGAGGTCTTGTACTTCTGCTTTACCTTCTTCTAGCTTGCTAGGGAGCTGTGGGTCTGTCAGGAGTGCATAGTTCCCATAGATCCTTATGAGCAAGCTGTTCACTTCTGGTTTTATACAAACCTATAAGGAAATACTCCATGAAGATGATTCTGGCCACCTGGAAAAGGGCACCTGAGTTAATATATAGGAAGCCTAAGCACCAAACACCAAGTCCTGGCACCTATAGGTAACTACAGTCCTGGATCAAAGATCAGTGCAGTAAGTTTGATTGCAACTGAGCAAAATAATAGGTTTAGGAGTATTGCCTACAACAGAAACCAAAGTTTATTGGGCTGGAGCAAACCCAGGCACAGCTACAGGCTGGGCAAAGAAGAGATTCAGAGCAGCCCTGTGGAGGAGGACTTGGGGGTGTTGGTTGATGAGAAAATGAACATGAGCCAGCTTCAGTGTGGGCTCGCAGCCCAGAAAGCCAACCGTATCCTGGGCTGCATCAAAAGGAGCGTGACCAGCAGGTCGAAGGAGGTGATCCTGCCCCTCTACTCTGCTCTTGTGAGACCTCACCTGAAGTATTGTGTGCAGTTCTGGTGTCCTCAACATAAAAAGGACATGGAACTGTTGGAACAAGTCCAGAGAAGGGCCACGAGGATGATCAGGGCACTGGAGCACCTCCTGTGTGAAGACAGGCTGAGGAAGTTGGGGCTGTTCAGGCTGGAGAAGAGAAGGCTGCATGGAGATCTCATAGCAGCCTTCCAGTATCTGAAGGGGTGCTATAGGGATGCTGGAGAGGGTATCTTCATTGGGGACTCTAGTGATAGGACAAGGGGTAACGGGTTCAAACTTAAACAGGGGAAGTTTAGATTGGATATAAGGAGGAAATTCTTTACTGTGAGGGTGGTGAGGCACTGGAATGGGTTGCCCGAGGAAGTTGTGAACATCACATTCCTCCTGGTGTTCAAGACCAGGTTGGACAGAGCCTTGGGTGACACGGTTTAGTGTGGGGTGTCCCTACCCATGGCAGGGGGGTTGGAACTTGATGATCTTAAGGTCCTTTCCAATCATAACTGTTCTGTGATTCTGTCATTCTATGTACACTGGAATTTGCTGTTTCTTGCAGTCTCTCTTGGCCACATGAGCCAAAGGCCATCACATAATATGGAAATAAAACCTTTCCACGGAAATCAAGTCCTCCTTGTGAGTGCAGCTAGCTGGAAGGGTCAGTAGGGAATGTAGTCTGGGAGCTTAAGATGCCACAGAACTTGCCCTCCCAGGAATGGTGGTTCACTGTGCTGGTTCACTGGCTCGCTCAGAAAGGCTGGACACAGGCAGGAGCCCAACAAATATCCCCATCAACCACTTCAAGGGTCATTCCACTACTGATGCCTTGCCAAGTTTATATTTAGAGCAGCTTCTATTTTCTGGCCACTAATCTCTTTAAACTTAATAGCATTTTACCTCTCATTTTATGCTTTCTTTACTTCTTAACAGTCACTTGTAAATACAAAATAAAAATCAAGATTAAAGAGGTACTGTTCCTTCAGAGAGGCTGGATTTCCTCTTTCAGTTCATGTCTGCTGCCAAGCATTTTAAACAAGCATCACTTATGATTGTTTTTACAGGTTTTCCTAGAAGTAATGAACACAAACTTGTACTTTTGGGGGCCATCATTCCTCGTAGAGGATACTGAAAAACACCACTTTAATTTCCATTATAAATGTATCTGCTATAGGCACTGTATCTAATACATATTGGCTACTTACATGGGAATGTTTTAAAGCTTTATACTTAAGCTCCTCTGGAGTCAAAGTGCAAGCCCTGAGCTATTTCATCATCTGGCTTTGCTGTCCTGTTATGCCTCAGCTGATCTATTTCTTACAAAATGTATTAAAGCAGCACCTCAGTCCCAGATGGTGTCATCTCTGTTGCCCGAGGAAAACCTGTGCCTCCCAGCAGCCTCTCAGAGAAGACTGACAGAAGTACATCCATGAGCTCTTCAGCAGTATTCTTTAATTACCTCTCACCTTTATTTTCTAGTAACTCACTTGTCACACTATAACCTTTTTTTTTTTTTCTCCAAGATACTTAAAGAGCTTCTTGTTTGTTTTCACAATTTGGCCTTCTGCTTTTCACATTTCCCCTTATTAGTCAGAGTTTGGACGCATTTTTTTGGCTCTACAGTTTGGCTAAAGCACCTTTGCATAAGCAAAGCACCACTGAGAAGATTTTCCGCATTTCTGCTTTATGTGCCCAAATATATTTGAGGGTCAGTTAGTGGGTAAACCTTTGTGTTGGGCACTCTGGTTTACTCTCCCAAGTTTTCTGACTATTTTTATCTTTCCCATTATTTGTGACTCTATTTCTGATATCTTCAACTCAATCCCAGACTGGAAGTTCTGGTTCACACCCAAAAATGGAAAATTTGACCCATTTTTACTTGTCCCAATATTCTGTTTCTTCTCACACTGATCCTTCCCTTCCTGTTTTCCAATGATACTCAATATCCAACATAAAATAGATAGATCAATCCCTTGCACATCTGCTGTGTTAGAGATTCAGGTTTCACACCCACAGATAAGAATCTTTAAAGGGAGATTAATCCCAAATAACAAACTCTGAGGGAATGAGCAGTCCTGGCCTTTGATCCCTCCCCCCTCCATAGTAATGGAATCTTTAAAGTGATGCTAACCATTAGGAGTTAAAAATGAGATAAAGATAACATTGTGTATGTCTTCATTGAGTGGCTTACTGAACAAAGAGTAGACATATGGGGTATATTACACAAAAATCAAAATCACAGGTTTTCCCATTCATCTTCAAAAAACACAAGCAAATACTAAACTCATCCAGAGTTCCCTCAAGATGAAGTAAACCTTGCTCTGCTTCTGAACATAAATAGATAATCCAGACTGATATGCTTTCCAAAGAATTAGTGCTCAAAATACATTCCAGGCACAATGAATATCCAATTTTATTCAATGTGCATTATAAACAAAAGAAATTAATGTTCCTCGTTACATGTAGGCAGAAATGCTGTCGATTTCCTAAATGTTTTTAGCACACAGGATTTACAGGAGTGTTCATATTAGACCTGGTAAGAGAAGCCCCAGAATTTAATGCATTGCTAGGGCTAAAGACAGTCCAAAATCCGCAAGTTTGTTTTGTCATCAGGCCAACCAAAAAACAGTGGGATCATTTAAATGCTTTGGTGGTTTCCCCTGACATAATTGGATCCATAGGAACATTTGCAAAGTAAATTAGATAGGAAGAAGAGTAAATGAATATGTTAATAAGAGAGACAGGGACATGAATTATGTTGGATGCAGTCTGTAGCACTGTGCTAACACCTAAAGCACCTACAGCTACCAATAGGTGGCAGAATATTAAAAACAAGATAAAAAAACTGAACTCCCCTTTTAGCAGAGATTCAAACAAATCATCTTTGCCACGTCTCTCCCACATCTGCATGGAATTAGATGCAAAGAGAAAAATATTTGTGAAGGTGACGGATTACTTGCTAGGATTTCTCCTCTTTTTTAATAATTTCAGCAATTTCCCTAGAGCGTGTGAAAGCCCACAGTGCAAATTATTTGATCCTTGTCACTGTTTGTATAATAAGCCATAAATGCCTCTGACCTATTGGAGGATTTAGCTTACTCCAGGCTCCGAGGACCCTGTTCTTTTGCCGTGTGGTCCCAAACAACACCCTTTCATACTTCCAGAGGTGAACAAAGCCTCTAAACTGTGAGTGCTAGCTAAAGAGAATTACTCTGAAACAGAGCAATTGGGTGAGCAGCTGAGTTCTCCAAGTAATAGATTCCTAGTGTTTCTGAAGAAAGAAAACTTACAGAATCTTAACATTAGCAAACTTTTAGCTTCATACCTAAAATAATTTGTTGGAAACATTAACAAAATAAAGAAGTTTCAGTCATGGTAGCCCACTATGAACTTTAAAATGCTGATTATATCATCAATTAGTATAACTTCCCAGGGGATACCTGGTTTAGACAGCACATCAGTACAGTGGCTCTAAAGATTTCTACCTTCTTAGATCAGCCAAGAGATCAAGAAAAAATTTTAAAAAGGAAGAATTTGTAGTTAATCAAACTTGGATCCTTCAGTATTTATGATATATTTGTTGCCAAAAAAGATAATTACAATCACCACATTCTTCATTTCATTAGTGCTATGTCAAAGAAATCTACTGAAGCTCATATGTAACTATTAGATTTGCACAAAAGAAACAGAGGCAGATGTGCTGGTAAGACAGTTCTGGGTTATCTGGTTGCAGGTAAAACTGCTACTGCAACATTTTTAGCAGTAAAGTACATTTATAAGAGTTCTTTGCACATGTCTTATTTGTTCTCATCACAGTCAAAGGGACAAACTTTTAAAAGCAAATAAATTCTCCCTCCATAATAGGTTCGAGGCCCTGGATCTTGAAGGAGAGGTAGGTGAGGATGTGGGGCAAGGCCAGCCTACAAGGCCACATAGGAAAAGGCGGTCGACTTTGCACCTCAAGACTGCCTCTGATAAGAAAGAAAGAAGGGTCATTGTAGTAGGCGATTCCCTTCTGAGAGGAGCAGAGGGCCCGATATGCAGAGTTGACCCTCATCATAGGGAAGTGTGTAGTCTGCCTGGAGCCCGGATCAGGGATATCACCAGGGTGCTCCCCAACCTGGTACACCCGACAGACTACTACCCGCTGCTGGTCTTCCAGAGAGGTGAGGGGGAAGCTGCTTCCCGCAGTCTGAGGGGGATGAAGAAAGACTACAGGGCCTTGGGGCAGATGGTGAAAGAGTCTGGGGCTCAAGTGATCTTGTCCTCACTCCTTCCATCTTCCACTGATGATGTGGGAAGGAATGGGAAGATTCAGTCCGTAAACGAATGGCTTCGAGACTGGTGCTACAGGCAGGGCTTTGGATTCTTTGATAACGGCTGGTTTTATAGGGCACCAGTCTGGACAATGACAAGTGGGAAAGGTTTATCTCACAGAGGCAAAAGGATGCTGGGGCACGAATTAGCAGGGCTCATTTGGAGAGCTTTAAACTAGATTCGAAGGGGGATGGGGTTGTAGCTGGGCTTGCCCCAGTGGGGCAGCACTCCAGAATTGATGAAGACTGGGAGGTCTCCTATAATCCTAGGGTGAAATCGGTGTGCTGAGCTCGTTCCCTGGAATGTCTGTACACCAATGCGCGCAGCATGGGAAATAAGCAGGAGGAGTTGGAAACCTGTGTTAAGTCAGGAGACTATGATCTGGTGGCAATTACAGAGACGTGGTGGGACAGCTCACATGACTGGAATATAGTCATGGAGGGCTATGTCCTTTTCAGGAAAGACAGGCCAGCCACGCGGGGTGGTGGGGTTGCTCTTTATGGGCCGGAGCAACTACAATGCACTGAGTTCTGTCCAGGGACAGATGACGAGCGAGTTGAGAGTCTGTGGGTGAGAATTAAGGGGCAGGCTGGCAGGGGCGATACTGTTGTGGGTGTCTGTTACAGACCACCAGATCAGGGTGAGGAAGTTGACGAGGCCTTCTACAGGCAGCTGAGAGCAGCCTCACAGTCACAGACCGTGGTCGTCGTGGGGGATTTTAACTTCCCTGATGTTTGCTGGAAGGACCACTCGGCAACCCAGCCACAGTCCAGGAGGTTCCTCCAGTGTATGGATGATAACTTCCTTCTGCAAATGGTGGATGAGCCGACCAGGAGAGGAGCGCTGCTGGATCTCATCCTCACTAACAAGGAGGATCTGGTCGAAGCAGTAAGGGTTGAGGGCTGCCTTGGTTGCAGCGACCATGAGATGGTGGAGTTCAGGATCTTGTGTGGTAGGACCAGTAGAATAGCAAGTAGAATTGCAACCCTGGGCTTTAGCAGGGCAAACTTTGGCCTTTTCAAGCAATTGCTAGGGGAAATCCCATGGGCAAGGCTGTTTGAAGGTAAAGGGGCCCAAGATAGTTGGTTGGCATTCAAGGATTGCTTTTTCCGAGCTCAGGATCGGAGCATCCCGACACGTAGGAAGTCAAGGAAGAGGGCCAGGAGACCTGCGTGGCTAAATAGGGAATTGCTGGGTATGCTCAAGTGGAAGAGGAGAGTTTACAGGTCATGGAAGGAGGGGCTGGCCACTTGGGAAGAATATAAGGCTGCTGCTAGAGGATGTAGGAAGGGAGCTAGGATGACTAAGGCCTCCTTAGAATTAAACCTGGCAAGGAGGGTCAAGGACAGCAAAAAGAGCTTTTTCAAATACATGGCAGATAAAATTAACACCAGAGACAATGTAGGCCCACTGATGAACGGGATGGGTGCCCTGGTGACAGAAGATACAGAGATGGCAGAGTTACTGAATGCCTTCTTTGTCTCTGTCTACTGTGCTGCAGGCAGTCCTGAAGAGCCCTGTAGCCCTGAGACCTTAGATGAAGTCAGGTCGACAGAGCGGTTTGCCTTAGTCGATGAGGAATGGGTTAGAGACCAGCTGAGCAATCTGGACATCCATAAATCCATGGGTCCAGATGGGATGCACCCGTGGGTGCTGAGGGAACTGGCGGAAGTCATTGCTAGACCACTCTCCATCATCTTTACCAAGTCTTGGGAAACGGGAGAGGTGCCTGAGGACTGGAGGAAAGCAAATGTCACTTCAGTCTTCAAAAAGGGCAAGAAGGAGGACCCGGGTAACTATAGACCGGTCAGCCTCACCTCCATCCCTGGGAAAGTGATGGAACACCTTATCCTTGGTGCCATCTTAAGGCATATCAAGGATAAGAGGGTTATGAGGGGCAGTCAACATGGCTTCACCAAGGGGAAATCATGTTTGACCAATCTCTTAGCCTTTTATGAGGAAATAACACGGTGGACGGATGATGGCAGAGCAGTGGATGTGTTCTACCTTGACTTCAGCAAAGCGTTTGACACAGTCTCCCACAGCATCCTCATAGCTAAATTGAGGAAGTGTGGTCTGGATGATCAGGTAGTGAGGTGGACTGTGAACTGGCTGAAGGAGAGAAGCCAGAGAGTTGTAGTCTATGGGGCAGAGTCTAGTTGGAGGCCTGTAACTAGTGGAGTGCCTCAAGGGTCAGTACTGGGACCAGTATTATTTAATATATTCATCAATGATTTAGATGAGGGAATTGAGTGTACTATCAGCAAGTTTGCTGATGACGCTAAGCTGGGAGGAGTGGCTGACACGCCAGAAGGCTGTGCTGCCATCCAGCGAGACCTGGACAGGCTGGAGAGTTGGGCAGGGAATAACTTGATGAAATATAACAAGGGAAAGTGTAGAGTCCTGCATCTGGGCAGGAACAACCCCAGGTTCCAGTATAGGTTGGGGAACGACCTGTTAGAGAGCAGTGCAGGGGAGAGGAACCTGGGGGTCCTAGTGGAAGACAGGATGACCATGAGCCAACACTGTGCCCTTGTGGCCAAGAAGGCCAATGGCATCCTGGGGTGTATTAGAAGGGGGGTGGTTAGTAGGTCGAGAGAGGTCCTCCTTCCCCTCTACTCTGCCCTGGTGAGACCGCGTCTGGAATATTGTGTCCAGTTCTGGGCCCCTCAGTTCAAGAAGGACAGGGACCTGCTCGAGAGAGTCCAGCACAGGGCAACGAAGATGATTAAGGGAGTGGAGCATCTCCCTTATGAGGAAAGACTGAGGGAGCTGGGTCTGTATAGTTTAGAGAAGAGGAGACTGAGGGGTGACCTTATTAGTGTCTATAAATATATAAAGGGGGAGTGTCACAAGGATGGAGCCAGGCTCTACTCAGTGGCAAACAATGATAGGACAAGGGGTAATGGGTACAAACTGGAACACAAGAGGTTCCACTTAAACTTGAGAAGAAACTTCTTCTCAGTGAGGGTGACGGAACACTGGAACAGGCTGCCCAGGGAGGTTGTGGAGTCTCCTTCCCTGGAGACATTCAAAACTCGCCTGGACACATTCCTGTGTAACATTATCTAGGTGTTCGTGATCCGGCAGGGGGATTGGACTAGATGATCTTTTGAGGTCTCTTCCAATCTCTAGCATACTGTGATACTGTGATACTGTAAATTGGACAAATAAGGCTTAATATTCAAATCATCAGCTGAAAAGTAGGTGAAAGTACTTACACCTGCAAATGTAGGCTACATTTTATTTTTATTTTCCTCAAAGAAAATAAGACTGTTCTGAAATTTCCAGTACCTTCTATTTCTGGGCAGAAGTCAACTACATATCTGCTTCAGCCAATTGAAATCAGAATACAGATCCACAAACTAACAATGGAATGAGAATTAGTCTGGGCAAAGTACTTAATACCCTATGCACTTAGTGTCCAGGATATGAATAAGACTTTATAGGCACTTGGAGCTAGTTTGGGGAGCTTCTACACTAAGCCATATTGGGCCAAATAGATGCTCCCTAGGAGAGCCCAGACCCTAGTATTATAAGCATTTGTAATGTGCATATACAGTCATGGCTATGGAAAACTTACCATTGAATCAGCTCAAATCCTACTGTCTTCACTACAGGCCCGATACTAACATATCAGGTTGAGGAACAGCTTTATGTTGCATCATTGTAATAAATTCTTACAAGTCTGGTGGCTTAGCTGTGAGTGGAAAAACGTGATGCACTCAGGTGGCTGTGAGGAAGTAAAAGAAAAATTGTAGTGTTACAGAATTGCAATTATTCTTTCTTTTCATTGTCAAAATGGTAAAGGACCCATGGGGTTTTTGCTAGCTGCTTCCACTCCTGAGGAGGGGCTATTTCTACTCCCTACTTCATTGCTTAGCAGCTGGCCTAGGAGGTGTGACAACTGGTAAATGAGTAACAGCCCTGCTTCCAAAGCTATTGGGGTTCTTTGGTAGTGTTTTTTTTTGGTTTTCTTTTTTTTTTTGGCTTCTGTTTTACTTTGCTTTTTTTTTAATTTTAAAAATTATTTAAAATAAAGAAATTTTTCTTGCCAGGACTGTTTTTCTAAATTCTTGCTGCTCTGTTACTCACATGAAAAAGAAAATAAATAGGATAATCTATAACACCACTATGTCTATAATGAAATTGTGCCAGAAGATTTTTCCCTGCTTGGCTTCACGTTCATTCAAAGACCTGAAGCCAAGTAAATGTCATGCAGTTGGGACTAAATAACCCCTCAGGAGCAGAGGGGTGAAAGATATGCAAACACCATCCAAAAGCCTCCAGTAAGCATGGAAAGAAGGAAGTTAAGGAGGAGGGCACTTTTCAGCTCTAAATATCTTCTTGTAAGCTCAAGCATGAAGAGGCTTAATGATTTTGAAGAGAAACATAGTGGCCTCCCACCCAGTACACACTCATGTACACTGAGCCAGCAACCACCCCTTCTCCTTACCTTTCCCAGCAAAGCCATGGGGTACCACGGGGGGGTCGCCTGTGCCCATGGCAGCATGTTGGGGCTCCGACTTGCATTGTGAGACTTGAGTTAAAAGCTGAGCCAAAACCTGGTGGTGACCCTCTGTCAGTGACCTGTACTCAGGTCTTCTTTTTTCTCTGAGCTGGTTTTGCTATGAATATCAAGGAAGGTGGGGATAAATATCTCGGGAACAATTGAGGTGACTGATATCAACACAGACAACACTCATTACAATGCAGGGGTAGGTGATGCTCTGTTAGGCAGATTCTGACATTCTGTTTTCTTAAAATTTCTCTGAAGGTAAGCAGGTTAATGTAGTACTCATTTCTGAATGAGTATACCCCATTTTTACCCTAGGACCTATAGTTCCGCCCCCCCCACCCCCCGAGTTTTCCAAGCCATTCAGAGTTACTGGGCTACATTTAATTTATTTGGATATGTTCAATTGTTTAATCTAATTTCCCAAATTGGAGCATGAGGCATTTATTCTTCATTATAGTCTGGTTAGAGCAGTCTGAAGGATGCTCTCGACTGGGGGGATAGAGCAGCTGCAATCTGCTGCTCTGGTAATAGTAATATTCCTAGGCAGACACCAAGGGGAAGTGCAGATGGAAAACACAGTTCTGACAGGAATGAGAGATGAAGGGTGCCATAAGTTAGCCACTAATAGCTCTCCACATGGTTACAATATTAAATTTCCGGAAGCAAATACTATCTTTTTGAGATGTTGTTTTAACTGACAAATCTTGAAGCGTGACTAAATTGGATAGAAGCAAGGCAGCGTAAGTTTTTAGGCACATTAATAGGCAGTCTGATTTTAGCACATTATCGTTTTAGAGAATAAGGTTAAAGCTGCCACGGATGACAATGAGAGGCTGGAAGCAGCTAATGGGGGTGCTTGGTAAAACAAGAGCGTACCTTGAGGAAGGACATTAGTATACTGCCAGTATATTTTTTTTCAGGTGTCTAAAGTTCTCCCCCCAGCTCCTTATGTTCTCATCTAATTTCCAAGTCATGCTCCTGAGTCCTTAATATTTTTTTGCAAATGCCAATGTCAGATCTTCAGTCTGCAGAGGAGAAAGGCACTGGAACTCTTTTTACCTACACAGTAGTTTCCTATTTCTACTTGAGAATTTGAATGTAATACAATATATTTGAAGGGTACCATTGACGTATGGACTTTACCTGCTGTGGGAAATGCTCATTTATGGCACCTATAGCGCCAGCTATCCAGGTAGACATGCAGCTTATAGTACCAAAGAGAAATTTTGCATTTTCTCAGTATGGTTTATACAAATCTCAAAGCAAAACAAGGCATGAAGGCAAGAGCTCTCAAACCAGTATTTTTTTACAGTATTCATTATAATCACCATTATTATGTGAGTTTTGCAAATGCAGCCTCTCCTCTGTACAAAAAAGTTCCAAGGGTCCTATCACCTGATTGAAATTACCTTGCCAAGAGAAGTTTTTATCTCATATGTAACTGCTATGTAGGATAAGACACTGGTGGCACATAGCTAGTTAGTCTGGAGACGCAACAACACTGTATATCCTTCTCTCTGATCACAACATTAAGCATACAAGTCTGCTCAGAGAACACTTTTCCCTCTATTAGTCAAAAGCAATGAACAGTAACAAGCATTTTAGTTTTTTACAAGGCGCAGGGAACTCTGAGAGTCAGCTTCCGTGTCTATTTCTGCAAGCTTTCACAACAGTGTCCCAGCTAGATAATAAACACTTTAGGGATAAATTGCTGCAGGTAAACTAAATTCCCTATAAACCAAAGAAAATATACCCAGATGTTATCTCTTTATATCTGACCATCAAGAAGATGCTCACTGCAGTGCCTTGGATTTCAAATAATGATTTTACTACATTGCAATGTGGGGCTCTTTTCTTGCTATCACAGTATCACAGTATCACAGTATGCTAGAGATTGGAAGGGACCTCAAAAGATCATCTAGTCCAATCCCCCTGCCGGATCACGAACACCTAGATAGTGTTACACAGGAATGTGTCCAGGCGAGTTTTGAATGTCTCCAGGGAAGGAGACTCCACAACCTCCCTGGGCAGCCTGTTCCAGTGTTCCGTCACCCTCACTGAGAAGAAGTTTCTTCTCAAGTTTAAGTGGAACCTCTTGTGTTCCAGTTTGTACCCATTACCCCTTGTCCTATCATTGTTTGCCACTGAGTAGAGCCTGGCTCCATCCTTGTGACACTCCCCCTTTATATATTTATATACACTAATATAAATTCACCTCCATCTGACTTACCAATGAGTATTTAAATCTTAAAGGGTAAAAAAATTGTAAAACAATCTAGGAGTGAACACACTGGACTTTTGCCCTTGAATATAGCCTGTCTGGATTGGACAGAGACAGATCTAGACTTTTTGTTTTGGCTGGGTGTTTCTTTGCTTTGGTTGGGTTGATTTTTCTGGGTTTGGTGCATTTTTTTGTTCTGTTTTTTTGTTTCTTTGGCTTGCTTTTTTTGTGTGTTTTTTTCTTCTTTTTTTTTTTGTTTTCAGTTTTTTAATGTTTATACATTGATTTTCTTATTTCTACAATTTGCTTTTGAGCTTGGCAGTTTGATTCAAGAAGCAAAGCTGAGAACAGGAAGCTCTTTCTTGCTATGCCATGCTAGTATGACAGTTACCCAATAAAAATGCTTCCTTTGGTGATCACCACAACCGTGTTGGAGTTTTTGTTCCACTGATGGGTCAGAAGGTTGAGAGACGAGACTAAGATATTTCACCCCCTCCTTTGGCCAGGTTATGTTTTCTAAAGACAGTTTACCTGCCGCTTCTAGGAAAGATGAATGGCGACACATCTACAGGATCAAGAAGCAAATACAACCCAAGGCCATAGCAGTGTTTTCTGGAAAAGAAATCCCAGCAATCTGGGAGGTTTAAGTCAATACTTTTGGCCAGTTAAGCTGATAACATCCAAAGAAAAACCATTTATGCTTTGTTCTTGTAAGGTCCTTGAGCAATCAAGAAAATTAGTGATGTTGTATGTTAAACTGTCCATTTAACCTGCAAGCAGGTGAATAAAAATGGACAGGAAAGTCATTAAATAATATTTTTTCATACTTCATGAATTTCCTTTCCATACAATCATAATTCACTATACAAAGTTGGGTAGCAGGTATCATTTATTAGTTATATTGCATTCCAGCTCATTGGCTCACTTCAGCCGAGCCCAACCTTTACTGCACGGGGCACTGCACGAATATACCTAAATGACATTTCCTGGAGCTACATGTGGCAGACATCATCAGTCACGGTGTACCCATGGATGTGGAATTACAGCCCCACTGAAAGCACAGGGGCTTTTTCATGATAACAACAGAGGTGGAATTTCATTCATGTAAATTAAGCCACAAAAAATTAGTTAACTTGTCCCTTGAGGTCAGATAGGAAGAGTCTTTCGAAGTGTAGCGTGGAGCATTTAATTTTCATTGCTTAAGTGGAATTCAATGAACTATTGATCAGATGAAGAATTTAGTTTTATATTTTCCCATTTCTTGTTCAAAGCCTGAGATTATGCACATAGGATAATATTCTACTCAGAAATACAGGAGTGCCTTATACCACCTAGGAAATTGAAATAATTTTTGTGTGTTCGGCTTTATTTTATACGTATACACAAATACATATAAAATGTAATTTATAAATGGAACAAATTATTTTTTATGATGAACGTATTTATTATGTATTTGATGGTTGCTAATGAATATATTCATGTTGCCCCTTTGGGCTAGCTTTGAAATTCTGACCATTTGTTAATTTTATGAAATATGTATCACACATTATATACTGCATAGTAATCCAATAAACCTTACTACTGCATGAGACTAATAATTTTTTAACCTTCAGAATACGATTTGCCTCTTTCTGCTTATGTGTCTGTTTTCAAACCCTGTAGCTTTATTTCATTGTCTCTCAGTTGGAGAAAATTAGATTAAGGCAGATCTTACAGTATTTTAGGCTTACCTTCTGCTCTGCTGGGGTGAAGCACCTTGAAGGCATGTTGTGTGGGACCTCTGTACAGCCTACATATTGACTATAAGAAGTTAGTAAAATGGTCAATGCATCTGACAGAAAAATTCAGGCTTTACAAAAAAAAGATATACCCAAACCATAACTGAAATCGCTCAAACAAAACCAAACCACTTTTTGTCGCAGCATCATCGCATGAAAATGTGAGATTCATTTTTGGTTGGTTGGTTTTGCGCTAACACCAGTTCAAAAGAAAAGTTCCTTTTCTCCACCAGTTGCCTTTACAAAGCAAAACCAAAACAAACAAATGGAAAAATAAATAAAAGCCACTTGTAACTTCCTGGCACCTAACTTTGAAGGGAGACTGTTTTTTAAAGCAGGCCTCACTGGTGACTATAGCAGCAAAGGAAGTGCAGCGCTCAGCACACAGCTGTCTGCACTGCTCAGTGATGCCCTGAGAAGCTCAGCCCATGGTCTCAGCAGGACAAAGTCATGCACAGGCTGAAGAGCTGAGGTTCAGATCTCTTCCAGGCGATTTTCTTAGACAATTAGGCCTGTGGCAGAAGGATTTTAGCATGTCACTCTGAGCCATGCAATACAGAAAGTATACATGTAGGAGCTTGTAGCCACATAGCTGGTTGAGTACATTTTGCACCCAGCACTGAGATAAGCCTGACAGAAGGGGTATTGCCAAGGTCCCACTTCTAGAGACTGCAGGAGTTCAGTCTGGGATTCACCTGTGGTTGTCACGGGGCAGGGGAAAGCGTTACGTTATGAATATTTCATTATGAAAGTGAGAATGCGCTTTCCCCTTGAGCAGATTTTGTTAGTTAGCACTTTTCATCTCCAGCCTTTGCAGCAAAATCCCAGGTTGAATTTCATGCTCCCTGAAATATGTTGAAGGAATTCCCCTCTGCTCACCACAAAGGCACTTTCTGTGATACAGCATAGAAGGAAGGATGGGAAAAGAAAAATCAAAGATAATTAGAAGGGGAGAAATTAATAAAATATCACTAAGAAAATTCCTGCTGTGGTGCATCAGGGAAATCAAGAAGACCAGTACCTCAAAGACCTCATTTTTAGCCTAGATTTTTCTTATCAAATACATATCAAGTAACCGGCAGATTAGTAGTAAATGACTTTTAGTATAAAATGTAAATATAAAAACAATATTTAATTATTCTAAGATTCATACCTGAAGACTTCAAAATACCTTCTTGCATTTTCTCTCTCTCTTCCACTTTCATGAATAGAATATATAATATTAAAATATTCATGCACCATTGCCAGCTGATTGACTGGAGAGAATATTTGGTGGGTTGTACACTTGCCTGCCTATTTTAACACATAACTAATTATCTGATCTGTATGAGCATCATTAGTGCATATATGTCCCAGAACATTTTAGACAGTGCAGTGGGCAAAATCTTAAAGGCCTTGAATACACCAGACTTAAATTTTCCATATAGCTTACTCCTTGAGACAGTCTTGGATACAATAGGTTTGCTCTAAACATGAAAGGGTACAACAATTTGCTCATTTTAGACATCTAAACTGTGAATTGCTCTTGTCAAACTTTTTTTCTCCCACTAGGGAGAGGCTTTTTCAATTATCATAAGCCAATAGTTTTTTTTTGAAGTTTCGCATGTCTTCTTATATGTAGATCTCAGGAAACCTGTAGAAGTTTGAAACATAAAGTTACTGAATTAGATGTGGGGGGACCAATCCTGAAGAGATCTTCTAATTGAAAGAAATTAGAGGCTCTTTTATCTAGAAGAAATATGCACTCTGAGGTAAATCTTACAGTGCGTTGGTAATGTAATCTACTATTCTGCAATTTATAGTTTCAGTACCATCCATTTGGATTTCTTTTTATTATTATTTAAATCTCCTTTTAAATCTAACATTAAAAGTTAACACTCAATGAGGTCAAACTGAGCAGAGAAGGTACATTTGAAAAAATAAAAATTAGGACATCTATTACCATGAAAAAAAAATGAAATAAAAACCAATTCAGAAAGAAGGTGTGGCCTCCTCTGGAAAAGTCCCTATCTAGCTTTCCATATGCACCATGCATGGGAGTAATGGGAAGCTTTTTCACTTCTAATTTGCAGGTGATCATAAGGCTATTGGGAGCTGTCAATTGTTGGAACATCTCTAGTATAATTACATTAAACTCATCTGGTGAAATCTGAGTGTAAATTACTTCTTCACTTAATAAGAAGATTTAGTTGAAGTTGTTCTCAGTCAACTGTGTGACACATTTCTGAGGGAAGGTTTGACATTCTATATATTTTTAATGGTGCTTAGGTTTAGAAAGAAAGACCTGTTGAAAAGGAATTTTACATCTCAGTGATTTTTAAGAATGGACTTCAAAGAAAGCAGGAAAATTAAGTATTCTTGTCCTCACCACCAGTTATAAATGGCTGGGATCTTCAGCCATGGTAAATGAGAACAGGCACACAGATTTATGAATTAAGGTATCAGCCAGCCAATTAGCTGCAGAAATTACATCCTTCCCCTCAGGATGGAGTCATCTCTTCCCAGTTATAGCAGCTCAAATGTCAAATACGTAGTAAATGTTGTGAATGAGGAAGAATCAACACCTCTTTGCCTTCTTTTAAACAAAAACAGTTAGTATTTTTTTTTTTAGTAATTGCGTTATTTGATCCCCCAGTGCAATTTCCTGCCTCCTCCAACATTGACAGAGGTGGTGACAGGGGAGGGGGGCGAAGTGCTTCTCAAAATGGTTAGAGAAAACTATAATGATTGGCTACTCATTTTTTTCCCGTCATTGAATTTTTATATGCCTTTATATAATACTTTATTGCTGAATACATTTAGTGGTACTTATTTCCTTTAATAAACCTTGAGGTGATGAAAGACAAGAGAGACAACTGTAACAGAAGTTTCTCTGGCTTGACACTTTTAGCCTGACAGAAAATATAGCACATTTTTGATTTATTTATTTTTGAACTGAACAACATTGCTCATAACTTTTGTGCAGATTATTTTTCTCAAAAATCTTATTTTTAATAGAAGATACCTAAATGTTCTTTATACAACATTTCCTTCCCTGGTTTTGTAAAATATTACAGAAAAGGAAGAATTATATGAAGTAATCTCTATTAAACTGACTGAGACACAGGTATATAGTTGGCCACAAAAAGCTCTCAACATCTCAGGGAATGTTTATGCGTCCAATTTTTTATATATCCCCCTCCCAAGTCTGTATCAGTCTAATAAAACGTATGACCATACCCTGCAATCCTTGTCTCCTTATAGCTTTGGAATGTCAAAGCTAAAGCATTGCCACTATTTTTAAAAGTACTATAATTTAAAACAAGCTTTATCAATTCCAAAGTGCTTCTTTACTGAAAAAAAAAAAGTGGGAAAAAATGTTTTGGTGAAAAGACCAGGGTGTTATCTTGAAAATCTTACTGGGAAAAAAAACAACCCAAAAGCTTGTTTAATTTCAAAACGTCTAATGTAAAAAACACCTTTTTTTGAAAAAAACAGCACAAGCATAATAAGCTGTAACTGGAATCTGATGCTAGACACATTTCAGCTAGAAGTAAGATGCAAATGTTGAACAGTAAGAGTAATTAACTGTCGGAGTAAGTGACATTAAGATGAAGACAGGATGTTTCCTAAGAGGTATCTTTTAGTTTAGCCATATTTATGGAACTGGAAGCAGGAATTAATTCAGGGAAGTGCATCCATTAGATGCCATGGATGAGTCAGCAACATCTCAGAGACAGCAGCATCAATCTTCCCATGAAACTATCATGTAGCACTTTGTCTATTACTAGCAGATCACTGACCACAAGCATTAATATCTACCTTGCTCTGATTGTAAAATGTCCTGAAGCTAAGCTGATAACGACCTAAGAAATTCAACCCAGGTCTGAATCACACCACCTTCGCCATCATTTTTCCTAGCTAGGAACACATAAAAAACAGGTTCCTGTCAGGCTTGTTAGCATCAGATGATGGCTATATTAACAAATCTCTCTTATTTAAGGGTAGCTGGCTGCTACTTCTTCCAGAGCAAGGCATGAGTAATGCCATAGCAAAAAACACAAACAAAGAAAGAAGCAAAAATAAACAAAAAAAGGAGAAACAGAAAAAAAATCCTGACCACCCCATGCTATACTGTCACATGCAAAGGCCAAAAATTTATGCCAGTACTGTTTAAAGTTAAATTTTTGGGGACCATTAATTTTGGTTTTATTTACCCTTTGTATACAAGAGCAGAGACAGAGTTGCATCTGGAGGGCAGCAAGAAGAAAAGTTTTCCAGGTGGATGGCTGTTGGACATGCCATTATTCCCCTCCTGAGCTCTCCCTGTGCAGTCAACCTGTCAGGTCTTTATGGTCAACTTGAAATACTGTGAATCTTTATTGACCCATAGTGACAGCTAAAAGATTTTTAAAAGCAACAAATACATACAGTATCGCAGATGCAACTGATAGGAGTTGCAGGGAGCTGCCACCTTTGGTAACAGGCACCCATCTCTAGTATTCATCCTTGCTGTCATTCCTGGAGATTACCAATGACTCACTGCATTGTCATGTTTACTGTAAAGAGATCACAAACATCTTCAAACTAGGGTAACTCAGCAAATGACATAATAAATTAATCTGCTAGTCGCAATCTATACTGATTCCTTTAAAATAACAGTAAGACCCTCCTATTTCAATCACAGAAACCTAGATCTGTGAATGAGCTTAAAAGAAATAATGATTTGCTAAATCAGGACTCACATGTTTTGTTAAAACATAGCTTAAGCTACTAGTTTACAAAATCTGGTAAAGCAAATGATACTATTAATGGCTTTAGTTTTTTTTCCTGTAACATAAGCTTCTACAGAACCATGCAGAAACACAGGATGAAATGAATGCCAGTGAACACAAACTACGTAAACCAGATTGTGGTCCCTTTTCCTGCACACCTTTGTTCAAGACCAGCATCTCCCCTCTAAAATTAGAAGTTAACATGCTGATGAAGGCATGGCACAGGCTGGCATTCTCAGCCCTAAATCTCAGAGTCCCGCTGAGTCAGGAGCTGCCCATTCATTTACCATGAGCGGGAACAATCCTGCAGTACCTGCCACTGCTTTTGCTAGCTATTGGCATGTAAGTCTGCAAATCAAGGTTCCATTTTTTGGACCCAAATGAGAAGTGGAGAAGCTATCAGTCTAATAAGAGTTTTTTTCTTTCTTTCTTTGAGTTTTTTTAACTTTAATATTTATTTTTCAACACCATAAAAGCCATTCAGAGACAAAAAGTCTGAGGCAGTACCTTCAAATTCCTTCTATTCACTGCAGAGGATTCTTTTGATAAAGAAAGTGTACACTCTATATGCAGGTGCATCAACAATTTGGGACTGACTTTAAGACTTCATTAGAAATATTGATGCTTCTGTTTCTTTCTTGTAAACAGACAACTGAGTTCCGACTGTAGCAATATGCGCAACTAAATCAGATTATGTTTGTCATTCTTGGTATTATTGATGGCTGTCTGAGTTCCCTTTAGTATATGATACTTACAACTTTTATTCACATTATTTCATTACCTGTAATGGAGGATAATCAGAAACAGGAACAAACAGCATGTTTTAATTCCTTTTTTTTTTTTTCCATAAAGAAACCCCCCTAACTTTGCTATGACAGTTGCTTTATTTTAACATCATCTTTTGACATGAGATCGTTGAGCTGAATATTACTGAGAAGTGCCTTGTGAAGGAGCAATTACCCAGACTAAATGGATTTCTAAGCAGATTTAAAGAGAAAGATAACAACAAGCAGTGAAATGTACATTAGAGAAATAAAGCTAAATCAAATAAGGATTAGAAGAAGCTGAATGATCTTCAAATAACGCAGTATTCTAACTACTTAATTAAAAATGGTTCTCATGCCCAAGGGATTGCGTTGCATTACAGCTTAGCCATAGGAAGCGCAAAGTTGGCTAATGGGGCATGTCCATGCCCAATTCCTCTAGGTGCTACTGTAACACAAATTATCAAAGGAGAGGGCTTTTATAACAAAAAGAGAAACTGAGTTATGCCCCATGTGCTATCACACCGAGGATGCATCTGGAGAGAAGCAGGGACCTCTGTCTCACAGCAGCCCTTGAAGGGATGTGTCTGGGCACAAAGAGGGCTTTGTGCCGCCTCAATCCCAGCAGTGTTGATGATTGCAGCATCAGCATGGAGCACCAGGGACCAAACCTCAGCGCACTCTAGCCAAGGAAGACCTGTGCTGGAATATAGGACCTACTGAGTTTGATGCACAGGTTTTTCTCCCGATGAAATACCCAACATTATGAACTTCAATGTATTGCGCAAGTTTTGAAGTGTTGAAACTTGATTGCATGGATTGCAGTATTTAATGAGTATTTATTAAAATATCATATAGCTGAAGAAAGGTCTGGAAAGTTTCTTTCAAGTGTAAGCCCAGCCTTTTCATGGTACAAATAATTTCACTTGCTCCCCTAGAAATTTGCCTTATCAGTGGAGGAAACGTTAACTTTTGACACCAACCCATTTATTAATCTATGTATTAACAAAATAATTTCTTTAAAGAGGTAAAGGAAAAAAAGTGGTTGGTATATAACAGGAGCTTCTAAATCCTTTTTATGAATTTTCAGACTAGCCCAAGGTGCATAATCCATTTATAATGATCATAAACTCAACACCAAATCCTGCTTCCCTGCATCACCTGAGAAGCCCCACCATCTGAAATGAGATGAACCTAGGCACGACACATTACCAGCTAAGCTTGATGAGGGAATGTTGCTTTTGCAGGTTACTGACTGAAATGCAGAGAGGATAAAATACTAATATTAGAGCTCATTAAAGGAGTCCTTTTCTGCAGCCTTCGTTTACTTTTTCATGTAAGGGTTGCTTGTCTGAGAAGGATTTGTGTAGAAAACAGATCTTATAGCACATAGCATAGTAATCCTTTACTGAGCAAAGGAAGCAGAGTTTGGGACAACAGCCTACTCTTACTCAGTTTTATCCTTTGTGAGAGTTTTGGCTGTCTAGCACGTACGGGATTTAGTTGTTAGCCTTGTCCCAGGAGCAGCTAAGCATCCTGAAACAAAATGTCTGCGTGATGAGTAGGCAGTTCTGAATTTAAGCTCCAAGAGCAGGTAATGAATAACGCTCTAACTTATCTGATCTTCTTTTGACTCACCAGCTACTGAAAGAGGAAGGTTACTGGTTCCCCAGCCAACTCTGTCATGGGCTTTTATTAGGAGATTTTCTTGAAAGACTGCTGGATTGCACTGATGTTACAGGACACAGGCAAACCAGAAAATGTCTGTGTGACCTTGGCCCAAGTTTAGCAAAGAAGGAAATGCCAAGAGTCACTGCATAGCCACCAACCTCACTGCAAGTTTAAAACCTAATTTGTGATTGGAATTGGTGGGAATAAAAGTAAAGTATACTGGAGGAGAGGCAAGAAATTCCCAAATCAAAGAAACTCAAGAGATTTATGCAGCTGAGTTACACCAGGGCTAGGCTTTTCCTCTTGCAGTTAATTTACACAAAACAGCTGTTCTATGGTCATAATCAGGAAGCATTAGGACACACTTGTAAAATTAGGCTTTGGAATACACTGCAAAACCTCAGACACAAACACTCAAAACACTAATTATTCAATGACTATGAAATCATGTTCACTTCCAACAGAGAACATTCTGTTTGACATGCCAGCTCAAGGCTTCTGTGTACTTGGCTATGTCGATCCTTGCAAAATTACATACATTGAAGGTCTGAATAACATACAACAGATTAGCTTGGGATTGGGCAGCATTGTTTGAAATGAATTTCTGACTACAAAAGGCTGAGCTGCATTGGCAGGCATCCTTGAATTTGACAACTGATGCACAGAGGGCAGAAACAAAACACTATTTTTTTTTGCCTGGGGGAAATTCTCTAAAGGGAATTCTCTAAGAAAGTGTCAGATAAACTACAATAGCAGCAAAGTAGTAACCACATCTCATTATCAGTGTGAAAGCCAGAAGGGAAACAATTATCTTGCTGTCATTGTTTATGTTACAGCAGCTTATAGAACCCCTTATCAACACACATCCACAATGTGCAATGCTTTGTGTGTCTGTGGGGAGCAAAGGGGGAAGGAGACCTCCACAGCAGCATTCAGCATCTTGCAAGACCAGCTCAAGTTATTTACCTGGAAGTGCCATATTTAAAATAGTGTGATGCTCATATCTGAGCACTAATACCAAAATCATTTTCTAAAATACTGTCATTTCTCTAATCAAAATGAACTTTGCATATTGAAACCACATTTCTACAATTGTCACCTGTGCAAAAAGATGGCCATGAGAAAGGAGGAGGTAAAGGTTTTGTTTACTGTTTTCCAGGGTTAATTCAAACTTCTTCCTCCACAAACCTTGTTCCTGCACTTAACTTTCCCATGTTGTAAGTCTAAGCAACCATTCGCCTGAGACAGAAGGATGACTCATTTCCTTCTGTAACATGTTTTAAGGGATGTCTTTGGAACGTAGAGAACTTTTTAATGTCCAAAATTCCATGAAAGAGCACTTATCTCCTGAAAGATATTTGCCTCCCTTATTGATCTTCTCAGACTTTAATAGAATCATAGCACGAATATAAGTTTGAACTAATTTTAAATTTAGCAAACTGTGGAGTCTACAAAGTGTTCTGGATGTTTAGCTACTTAAAAACGTACTTAAAACTTTTTTTTTCGATTCAGCTCCAGAGGAACTTCCTAAATTAACCCTCTATAGTGCTTGACATCTCTCCATTCAACTTCTCTGATGAAATGTCATCTCCTAATCAAGTGGTACTCACATACATAGCCCGTCAGTCATCCTTACACCCCATTCCACTGCAATATGTATTCAATCATCATAAAAGAGTTCTTAAACAGATTATTTCAATACATTGCTGCTAATAAGCCATATGAAAAAAGTTTCAATAAAATGAAGTAGAAACCTTATCTAAAGACCAAAGGATGAAAGAAAATAATATTTTAACATTCAGACATTGCTAGATATTTTCTATCTTGAAATATTTTACATATGCATATGCATTAGAAGAACTGGTAATCTATGGTTTTTAGTAAGCTCAAGTAAGTACTCAAGAAAAAATAGTTTCCTAGGATAATTCATGCCCTATGCCTAACGCAAAGAGTAAGGTCAGTAATAGTGCTATGGGGTGACAATCAAAATAAAGAAGAAAATATCTTGACTTGGACATCTGAGGAGAAGGACTTAGGGGTACTGGTGGATGAAAGACTGGACATGAGATAGCAATGTGTGTTTGCAGCCCAGAAGGCCAGTCATACCTTGGCCTGCATCCAAAGGATCATGGACATCAGGTCAAGGGAAGGGATTTTGTCCCTTTACTCTACTCTGGTAAGACCCCACCTGGAATCCTGTGTCCAACTGTGGAGTTCTCAGTACAGGAAAGACATGGACCTGTTGGAGAGAGGCCAGAGAAGGGCCACAAAATGATCAGAGGGCTGGAGCACATCTCCTATGAGGAAAGTCTAAGAGAGCTGGGGTTGTTCCGCCTTGAGAAGACTCAGGTGAGACTTTATTGTGACCTTTCAGTACTTAAAAGGGACTTATAAGAAAGATGGGGAGAGACTTTTTAGCAGGGACTGTTGCTACAGGACGTGGGGTAATGGTTTTAAACTAAAAGAGGGGAGATTCAGGCCTGGATGTGAGGAAGAAATTCTTTAAAATGAGGGGGGTAAAATAATGGTACAGGTTGCCCAGAGAGGTGGTGGATTCACCATCCTTAGAGATATTCAGGGCCAGGCTGGATGTAGTTGTGGGCAACCTGATCTAGTTGAAGATGTCCCTGCTCATAGCAGGGGGGTTGGACCTTTGAAAGTTCCTTCCAACTCAGACTGTTCTGACTCTATGATCTTACTCCTATTTAATATTGCAGTTGCTAAACCCAAGATGACAATTCTCAAAGGTCTCATTTTATCCTGTCAATCTTTGCCCATTAAGCTGTTGTCTTTTCAATTTGTATGTGATCCACAGCTATGCTTCTGCCTTTCCCCCAGACCCTCTTCTGTCTGGAGCTTAGCAGCACAGTTGAGAACGAGATGGGTGGGAGACCTGCCATCCTTTCCTATGAATCCTGATTCCCAGAGAAATCACTGGGTAGAATGGAGTGTGTATAAGAGATTTCAGCCTGTGAATTCAATCTGCTAGGCACCTTGCATTAGCCTACAGCCTCCTCCTGAAACAGGCATCTGCCCTCCAGCCCTTCCACTGAAGCTTTCTCTTAAATAACAAAGATTACCTGGGAAATAAGGGGCACAGAAACAGCATGAAGCAAAATCCCACATGATGTTGTAACTTCAGCCATGTCAGAGGGACTAGTTCACAGCTTTCATTCCAAACAGGGCTTTTATCAGTCAAGGGTTTTCTACTATGAAATAGAAGGTTGACCCTCAAGTAGACCCTGGACCCCCTGTGCCCAGGCGTGCCTCCACAGTCCTGAACTCACCGCCATTTTCTCAAAGCTTAGCATCTCAAGGACACCAAAATAGACCCAATACTGGCATTTTTCATAATGCAAATCATCAACCGCAGTATTTCTTTTCAAGTATCCAGTTGTCATCGTTTTGGAAGTGGTGACTAATAGGCAGTAGCCATCAACATGAATTAACTTGATATTAAAGCAGCTCTCAAGTGGGGTTCCAGAAGTGTTCATTACAGATACAGCAGTAACAAGACACTAAGGCTTGTTCTAAAGCAATGTTCTAAATGTTCCATTGTTCTAAAGCAATGTGACATCCTATTCAGTCTGCTTATTACACCACCTTGTTTCAACACCTAACTCTAAATGAAACTTAATAAAAGAAAAAAGAAGAAATATTATTTTTAATACTAATTTCTCTGTGCTCTAGAATTTATCTTGAAGATCTTTTGCACATAATGAGATATTGATTCACTGCATCAAGATCACTTTTGCAGTCAGATAGAAAACTTAGGACAAGATTCTGTTCTCTGAATGTTGTCCACCATTCTACTGTTCTCTGAATGTCTACTGTTCTCTGAATGGTGTCTACCGTTCCAGCAATTTGGATTGAATATACTGCATCTCAAAGGTCCTCTGTATGTTCTTATATTACACTCCAGTTTTACGGTGATCCTGCAGTGGGGTTTATTAACATTTTTGGATGAAGTCTTATTTGTTTAAGCCTAAAATGTAAATAGAACTGGTTCAGAGAAATTTATATTCACGTGGTTTCTCGCAACCAAAGAAGGTTTTATGGTTTTATGATACTATGATATATCATATAACCAACAAAGTTATATTGTCAAGAGCACAGCATCTACAGCTGGGGTTAAATTCTCAGAATAACTCTCTTCTCCCTTTGGATGCATAGATCACACTTTCTTTTTTACCGTCCCTCCTTTTGCAGGCAGGTTTTAAAATCCTGGCCCTTGGAACTGAGCTTTTGGTATGTATCTTGGATACTGAGTACTCAAGAGCATGATGCCCACTAACAAACATTTTTGAACCCAAGTATTGTGAAAAAAGATCAGGTTGGGCTGACGGCTGAGTTGAATAAAGCTGTGTCGAGCTAATTATTTGTAAGTAGGAAATCATACACATCTCAGTTCTGAGGTTGAAGACGTAAACATGGGATAAGAAACAAAATAAAGTCTGAGACCTACAAGCACAGATATTTTTATGACAGAAAATACAAAATTGAAGCTGTTTGGGGATATATGAGATACAAGATAAACCAGAATGAGTTAAGATATGCAAAGATTTTTTTTTCTTTTTCTCTAGGAAAAAATGACATTTCAATATCATTTATGTAGCTAAGTCGTATCATTTATTTCACATTAATTGACCGAGGGTTCTAAATGACAGCAGTCAGAAAAACTGCTCTATAATTACCTGGGAAAGATACAGCTTGTCCATATGCATTAAAGGGCCTCAAAGTTTTTACTTATCTGAAAAAGTAGCCTCATGGTCAAACGCAGCTTTGAGAGGGTTCCTTTTTTTCCCTTTATATTTTATATTACTATAAGTTACATTTCAACATTCGATAGTTCTACTAACTACTTTGTCTTGGCAAATGGCTATTTGAAATCAGAGGAGCTGGAAAGAGATTGGCATCCCTTCACAGGCAGGTCCAATCTCCTAGAAATATCAAAGCTTAGAATTCTGCATAAAATCTGAAATTTTGGTATTTCCTATCAGTTAGGTTTCAAAGTTCTTGTAAAGAGAATTTAGAAATATTTCATATAGGTGTCCAAAATAAAAGATTAAAGGTATGTATTTGTTTTATGCACAAACAGGTGATAGTAAAATTGGTATTTCAAAAACCATGCTCATCATAATGGAACTAATAAACAGGATTAAAGTTCATATTTTTTTAAATCGTCTTTTAAACATTAATTATATGACATAATTATGAAAAATAAGTTTGTTTGTTTTTTTTTTTCTTAACAAAAAGGAAGTGCTGTGAGTCAGAAGATGTGGCTCTGGCCCCAGGTTCATCAGCAGTTCAGATTCTCACAATGTAGTAGCTGAGACAACACCTGTACATGTTTGCTAAGCATTGTTTGGGTGTTCAGTCTGAATTAATGCATCTTGTTAAATAGGGTCAGGTGGTTGTGGTTAAAATAGTTCTCCCATTCAGATTTACTCCTTAGATGTTTTAGTATACATTGTGGGAGAATCAGGGAAAGAGTTTGGGTTCCCTGCAAAGAAAGTTGTTAATTTCCTGAACATGTCTTGTAAACACATTTATTTTACATTCAGGTCACAGTTCAGAGCACACCTTTCTGAGAGCTTTTCTTTAATAGCTTTTCATCTGGCTCAAGCTATCACTGCATAACAGGCACCCCTGGACCTCTACTTTCACACACAGGTACCCTGGGGTAAGATGCACCCTCTCCTGTGGGGGTGCAAAGCATGCAGGTGGCTGCAAACTGAACTCCAGGTAGAAGCGGATTTGCATGAAGATAGGTATTTGCTGGGTTCCATTTCACAGAGCAATCTGATCCAAAGGGAAGCATTTGGATGCCAGAGAGAGACTCTTCATCAGGGACTGTAGCAATAGGACAAAGGGTAATGGATTAAAGCTTAAATAGGGGCTGTTCAGGTTAGATATTAAGAGGAAATTCCCTACTGTAAGGGTAGTGAGGCCCTGGCAAAAGTTGCCCAGAGAAGCTGTGGCAGCCCCATCCCTGGCAGTGTTCAATGCCAGGTTGGATGGGGTTTGGAGCAACCTGGTCTAGTGGAAGGTGTCCCTGACTGTGGCAAGGGGTTAGAACTGGATGATCTTAAGGTCCTTTCCAATCCTAACCATTCTATGATTCCATGATCCCATGATCTCAGCTCTTGTGCCAACACATTTTGGAAGGTAGCACAGAATAAGAATGAGCAGTTGAAACATACGATTACTGTCAGAAAAATGAGCAGCTATAGCAAATGCCATTCTTGAAATGTATTCAACCCTTAGAACTTGCAAAGCAAACATGAATGCTCAACTAAAAATTTGCCCAAGGGGCTATGCAGCCTGGAGTGGGTGGCACATGAGGAGAAGGCCCCTGTGGAATTGCCAAAAGGCTAATCATAACTCCTCCTGAGATTTCCTTGGAACAGAAAAGCAGCTGCTGCATCTGCACAGCATCCCATCAGCTTTTTAGGAGTACTACATACAGGGGTAACTTTTCACACCTCCACAATAATACTGCAGCCACAGGATTAGTATTACAGGGCACAGGAACATACATATTTTATCCTATCTTAAATACTATGGTGTAAACTGATGACTTCTGGAGTAGTATATTTCTGCTCATGTCCAGTGTTGGCTGACTGGCAGTCAAGAATATATGATTTGATATTAGCTATTATTTGAAGACTTTCTTCTTTGTGGCTGTTGAATTAAATTTCAACTGGAAATTAAAGTTTTTGTAACTATGAGTTTGATTTAAAGTACAAGATGTGTATAAAGGTCATAAGAAAAAAATGAGGCAACTGTAGATTATGTATTATTTATGGATACTGAGAGGAATAAATATTCATAATTCAAGAAAAAGAGATAACATGGGCCTAAGTTATTGAGTGTTGTCTACTAAAAAAAAAGGAAAAGTTCTTTTAAATGGAGAGAGATTATTCCTTCCGGTATGTGTAAAGACAAGTTAGGAAAGTGTGATTTGTTTGACTGTGACTCATCCCTTCAACATTTGACGGATATGAATCAGATGACCTTCCCCTGGGAGCATATGCTGAAAACAAACTGAAGTTTCTGATTGTTTGTAAGTCTTCAAAGACAGTTGTTATAGTCAAAGGGATCATCTTCATTTAGTGCCCATTTTTTATTGCTTTTTCCTTTCCCTTAAGTATTATGCCTCGATAATGACTTACCTCTTCAGTCTGGAGTGAGGAAGACACTTAACAGATAATGTACTGGACCAGAGGATGGGAAACCAAAGAAGGAGGAGAAGGACTCCAGCTGAGTGTGTTGATGGTTGACTTGACACCACTGTACTAGGACATCGTCTAGGGACACCAAGTCTGTTTGAGAACACTTGAACCAACCAGTAAATTGCCTCATGAAAAGGTCTCATCCTCAATTCATGAAGAAGTCACTTACTAAGAAGGCCTCCCTGGAAACTTTTTTCATTTTTTTTTTTTTTTTTTTATGAAGTGGTCTCCATCCACCTACTGGATGATGGCAAAGTTGATTTGTAATCACTCCAGTTCCTTTGAGGCATTTAACTGACCTTGGGATGAGGTCAAAAAGTCAGATCAAGGAAGTTGCCAGCAATGAAGAAAAAAAAAGGTTCGTTTTTTTTATTCCCACAGTTAGTGTTCTGTCTTTCACACTTTCTGCAAGTCAGCCTACCCTAGTCAATAAATCTGATTGCAAGTCAGCCACAGAAAATCTGAGTCAGCTTGAGAACTCCCACCACAGTGAAGAACACAGTCGGCCTGAAGAAGTCCATGAGAAGAACAATTTCCATCTAATAGGTAGCCACACCCAAGTATTTCCATCAGGTTGCTCACTTCCATGTGGTTCTAGAAATATCTTGCACAGGAGAACAAATCCCAACTGTCCTAAAGTCTGCAACAGGCTTTCCAGCTCCATCAGTGATATCTTGTATCATTCTTGGTTGTAAAAGAAAAAGTGGTTTTGTGCCTCAGTTATCTCAATTTAAAAATCACAATCTCCAGAAACTAAAGGAGAATCTAAGTAGATTTTATGAATATGAATGGGTCCAAACCAGAGGGAAACATGGAGAGCTAATGAAATGGGAGTCTATCAAACACGGCTAGGAGAATGAAGAAACTATGCTTGTACTGGCTACTGTCAAGGCATCCTGGAGGGGACCGCAGGCTCCACACAGTTTTTGGGCACAAAAACCTGTGAAGGTTTGGTCAGCCTGTGCTCGCTGACAATGCTGCTGCACAATCTCATCTTGGCCACAGTTTGGCAAAATTACAGGTGCCAAATAATAGTTTCTAAGTGTCTGAAAAAAAGAAATACAGTGCAGGAAGAAGAATTGAGATACGCAGAGCCTGACAGTAATAGGATGCAAGGAAGACAGGACTATAGTGGCTAATTTCACAGAATAAATGCACCTGACTGTGAGATGTCCTGGACTGTATCCTCATCTCTTAAGGATACAGAAGCATCTCTCCTTCTTGAGGTAATTTAAATCAAATGGAACAAAATACCAGCAAAGATGCTCTGGGAAAAAGCCTTCTTTGAAAAGGAAGGTGTACAAATGCTAAAATTCTTCCCTAAGATTGATGAAAACAAGAGATGTACATAAGATTTAACAATGAAGGATAAAAATGCTGGTTAATGAATTGTTCTAACAAAATTACAGGGATTTCCTACAGCTTTTCAGAAATGAGAAAACATACCATTATTTATTCATTTTTGACAATTCATGTTAGTACAAGTCCCAGAGCATGACTTTGTTAGACCCATCTCCCCTCCTTTTTGACGGATTACAGCACTGCCTCAGCATGTTGCTAGAAGCTGATGAGGTCTCGCAGGAAGCTCAGAAACAGAGTACCATAAAAGATGAGGAAACATATAAATAATTTACAACCAAAATAATATGAAGAGAATCCTTAAATTAAGATTCAGGAAACTCAAAAGCAACAATTTAAAAAATAAAGATAATATATTAAATGACTGGTTTCCTTTGCCTTTCAGATCTTGTGTTCACTTTCTACACTGCTTGCATTTTGTTCTCTCCCGCTGCATGGCTGAACCACAGAGCAAGACTAAAATTTTTAATAACAACAAAACGTCTTTTGAAATCCTCCTAGGAGGAGCTCTTGATGTTATAGGTAGCAGGATCTTCCTTGTTAAAGAGAGAATGGATGTTTACATTGGAACATTATATTTGTCTTAATGCAAAACTAACCTAAACATTAAACATTTTACTTCAAATACAGTGTATTTGCTTAATGTTACTCCATCTGTAACTCCTTCTTCCAAATAAAATACTGGTATTCTGCAGCTCTGCATGAGAAAGGTTTCCTGACAGCTATGTGTTACATGGGGTTGGGCAATAGCATAAGCAATTAGATTTCTGAGCCTAAAGAAACCATACAAGATGTATTCAGGTTCGTCCATCTGTGTGTCATTTCTAACACATTAATTATTTCAGGTGCAGTAGCACTTACAGGAGAGATGCTTCCCTTCCGTGACTGGGTATGGAATGCTGTCACCCCATTTGCACTGAGAGACTTGCCAGAAAAATGTTTACCTAGACGTATTGTTAAAAAAAGAAATCCACTAGTAATGGACTACAGCATAAAATTGATACATTGCAACAGATTACCATTAGGAGACTAATTACCTATTCATGCCATAATCAAAAAGGAACTTTTTTCATCACTTCTGATGAACTTTGAAGTGTACATTATTGCTGTTAGTATTATTTTAGATTATACATACTAGCAAACACAGGATAGCCCTGGGCTTGATATTGTCAAATTGTTACCAAACCATAGTGGTTAGCAGTGTTTTGACCTGAAAGGTGTCACCCTTCCAGACAATGCCCAGGCAGGGGTTAGCATAGAATAGTGACTTCCACTGGTAACTCTTAGTGCACCTGCAGCTACGGAGCCTTTTCTCCCCATTTTACCAACAGGTTACTGCTCAACAGCACTCAACACAAATGGATAAAACAGACATCTATGTAGAATCATAGAATAGTTTGGGTTGGGACAACCTATGCAGGTAGTTTCCTCTTACTACCTACATGCTCAAAAGCAAACAATAAGCTTTTACAGCAACAGGCTCAAACTGTCTTGTGAGGAAAAAAGTAACTGCTATTGACCTATGAGGATAAACCAGGAAAACAAATTCCATGTTTGGCCGTTTTGCTTCTGCATCTCCTCTTTTGCTCATCCATGCTTAGCCCAGCCCCTCCTTTGCATAAGCACCCAGTAAGGCTTTTATTTGTATAAGAGCTCCTGGACGTAACCAACAAATTGGGTTTCAAATCCACATGTTCACCCCCAGCACCAACAAAGAATCAAACCCCAGCACCAACAAGAAACCCTTCCCAAACACAGATTGCTGGACTTCATCTTCTTCCAAAGTCCTTGGTGGCTTGGGAGTACAGAGAAATACAAGTCTCCCATTAACTGGATAATACTTTTGGCCTAATCAGACCATTCAGAATGATTCTGGTGAAGCATCTTCCAAAAAAGGTGTAGTGAGAATCACTAGTCCAGTTTCAACGTGATGACAGATGTATTTCTTGCCCAGGCATAATTTGCCTCACTCTCAACATTAGTAGGGCACTGAAGTTCACTTGTGGTCTTCAAGCATCAGAGTTTAGCCCATTACATACCTGTTAGCTCTTGATAGGACAAGAAGAAATGGCCTCAAGCTGCGCCAGGGGAGGTTTAGATTGGATATTAGGAAAAATTTCGTCACAGAGAGGGTGATCAGGTTATTGGAACAGGGTGGCCAGGGAAGTGGTGTAATCACCATTCTTGGAAGTGTTCAAAATCCATGTGGATGAGGTCCTTGGTGATATTGTTTAGTGGTGCTCTTGTAATCAGTGCTGGGGGAATGGTTTTACTTGATCTTACAGGTCTTTTCCAACCCAGTTGATTCTATGATTTGATGTGTGTCACCTCGTAATTAGCTCATTCTTTGTCAGTTACCTGAAGCAGGGTGAGCAGATCAAGTTTATTTCTGCTTTATGGATAAGAACCTGATTAACCTCTCAGTTTAATGGTTGTAAAACTTGGCAGCTCTACTGCTGAACAGTGCTGGACAAGCACAACAGCTTTATTGCTTACGTGCCGAATGAGGCTCAGCACAGAGGCATTCTGTTTGGCTAAATTAGTTCCCACTAGTTCAAGAGATAAATCACCACTGTTTATGTGTGAGAACTGTCTGAACAACTAAACTGATCTCTCTTTGGCAGGTTTTAGCTTATACACAGTCAATTTTCTTACTTGATTTTGAATTAGAAGAGCACACATAATTAAACATGAGCATGGCCAGTGAAAGCCAAAGCAAACCCCATGAGAAAGAGAAGAAAACTACATTGTCCCTATTCAGCCCTGCTGGAAACAGAAAATTCCTGTATCTCTGCTACCCCTTCATTTGCTGACCATGCCAAATAAAATGGCCTCTACAGGCCCTTTCTCAAGGCAAAAGGGTGTATTTGTTATAGAGTGGAAGGCTGTGTTCACAGCTTTTGACACACAACACAGTTAAGACAGTGCAGCAGGGGGACCTCCATAATTATGGGCACTCTGAAGTGTCAAATGCCATGAGCATGATGGGGTCAAGTTGTTCAACAATGCAATTTAAAAGATACCAATGGACTGCAATTTCAGTCCCTGTCATGGAGGTTAGGGAGCACATGCTAAAGCCAGAGACAGATGGAGACACAGTATCAAAGGTAAAAATGGTACTCAATTAAGAATGTGCTAAATTTGTTTAGAAGGAGGTTAAAACAAAAGATGTGAAATGTATAAAAGTGGTTAAGGTTTAATAAAGTAAACTTGTAAACTCTGAAGGTATGAAACAATCACAAGCATCTTCCAGAGGTCAAGAAGTTAGCTTACGGAGCTCAAGCCATGTCTACACTCTCCAACAAAGGTGACCTCTTAACCGGAGTTAGTTGAGTAAATATCCTGACAAAGACAAGGCAGTCCATAGTTTCTCTGTGAATCATCTGGCTGCAGTAAAGTTTCCCATGTTGTAAGGTTTTGACTTGACTTGGGAAATCACACAAAAACTAACATCATGCTTCATTGTCAGTACATTGTCTACCTAAAGTTAGAAACCACAGCTTTTCCCAAAGTGAAGGCAATGCTCATGCAGAAGACAAGGAAGTAGCTTCTGCAAGCATCTGTATGAGTATTAATCATTCTCATTTTTAAATTCTGGAGATTGAACCAGATACTCTTAACCAGACGCAAATGGCCATGTAAGTGCATGAGTTTTGCATAAAGCTACCTCTGGAAAGACCTAGGCTTTAGTTTTGGTTGTCAAGTCATTGTGAGATTGTCAAACCATTTACAGCTTGACTTTTCACCAGAGATTTAGGTGCCCTGACTTCCAGTAATTGCTTCAGACGTAAAGTAGCTAAAATGGGAAACAGACTGCATTTAGTAAGCACAGAAACAGAAGATGTTCTTATTACCATCTGCAGCCATCTAGCACAACCATGAGGATGCCAAAGATTGTTTCGGGAATTTGTATCTACAACAAGAAGTATAAAGTAATGGTGAAATACTTTCCTAGAAAGCACTGACACTGCTATGCTGAGCTGTGAAAAACTAAGAACTGTGTCATCACAACAAGGTGTATTATCTCCAGAAATGCAACTAGCAGAGCTATATAAGTAGGTATGCACAATATGATACACTGCTAGTCTCAAGTATTCAGAAATCCCTAATCAGACAGCAAAAGACATTACAGAAGTCACATAAAAATGTGTAAGTTTTATCAAGTAATAAATGTCCAGTTCCATCTAATTCACTTGATTTGCTACATATTTTAGTATTGTTTTTAACATTTACTGAAACCCCGAATATCAGAACTTATAACAAACAAATGAAAAAAAAAACAAAACCCCACAAAAGCCCCAACCAATCAACTAAACAAAAAAAAAAAAAACCAACCAAAAAAAAAAACCAAACACTGATATTCTGATGGAGTTCCATGATTCTGGTACCTCATTTGAAAATTTAGACAAAAGTTTTCTGAGACTTGCCATAAAACTGACTCTTGTCAGCCCAGCTGATGTATGTTAACACTGTGGACTTCTGCTTTTATAGCTTGAGGCTGGAAAAGAAAAACCTTAGCTTGGCAGCACAGGGGAAAACAGTTAATGGTTCCCCCCAACATGGGAAAGGCAGCCTTTTTCTAACTTCTGATGCCTTGATTATATCCTAATATCTCTCGTTTCTTTTTGCCTAAGACCTCTGAAATTGGAGCTTTATTCACACAGGCAGAGCTTTTATCCAAACTCTTACCACCTTAAATATTGCAACATTCTACCCTGACAAAATGCAGCCTTGCCCCACTGATCTCTACCCTGAATGCTCTACCAAGATATATTTTCTGACCCGTCTGCCCATGTAACTTCACCTTTGCATTGACTGAGCTGGCTACTCCTCTTACCTCCAGCCATTGCAAACCTAAACTACTCACTTCCACACTTCTAAGGACCCTCTATTTGCCTACCAGCTTTCATTCACAGAGGATATATCTGCTGCCATTTACTACTAGGTATATTCTTTTTCATAATACCTATAAAACCAAAAGGCAGACTACTGATGTGCTTAACCCCTGCCTGCTATGCTGGCCAGTACTGTCTTTTTTCTTGGTATATGTTATCATGCCCTGCGACCTTGCTAGCATTTTGGGGCATGGGCTTTCTCTCCATTGTATAGTTTTTCTGGTTTTGGGTCCTGTTCCATGTTTAAAGCTTCTAGGCACTACAATCATAGAAAATATATGTAATAATAATAAATAATTTAAGGGAGTCTATTGTTAGGTAACTGGAGACTTCCAGAATACAAATTGATGCAGTAATGTGATAATAGGTAATGCTCTATCATTTACTGGAGACTAGCGCAGAATGCAACTCTGATACCATCACTCTAACACAGAGCAACTTTATGCAGTAATACTTGTAAATCTTTTAAAATCCTTGTAGAGTGTTCTCTAAGAACACAAAACTGGTGCTTATTAGAACAGGTAGCAGTTGGAAATTACTAGCTTTGCACCTTTTGTTTTATGTCTAGAAATACCCACTCGTTCTGAATGCCAGATCAGGGTATATTGGGCTGCATTCTTTCTGAGAAATGCAAGCACCTGAAACATAGCCAAAGTCTGCACAGCTGTAGTTTCTGTCCAGCACATACTAATTTGCCAAAATGAATAAACACGGTACTTAAAACATCACAATGGTGCCTACAAATCCACAAGGAGGTTTTGACATCGATTATTTTCGAAGTGTGTATTTAGTGCTCACCCTCTAATGCCTACAGTATGCCTGTCATGCCTGATACTTCTTCCTCACAGGATTTTTCATAAGTGTTATTAAGAAAAAAAAAAAAAAGAAAGAAAAAAAATCACATGGGTGGAGAAGTGCATGTTTTTGTGACTAAACAAAGCTATAAGCATCAAAGCTTTAAATGTTTTAATTGCAGCAAAACCCTTTGGTCTTGAATTTACCTTTCTTTCTAGGGGATGAAAATAAGCTTATATTGCTTTAACAGTTTACCTTTTTTTTTGATACTCTGATACTTACAAAGTTGACCCCATTACTTTGAGTGTTCATTTGAATTAAATCCAAAACAAAAACACAAGAAAAAAGAAAACACACAGCACAAAGCTACAGATAGCAGAGGCTAAAGTTATGAAGTTCCTAAGAGTCTAAGCACTCAAGCTCATCTTCAGCTTTTTAGCTTACATTTTAGGTTTTAAGCATTTACCATATTTGCCAGATATTTGAACTCTGGGATTATAGCATAAGTTAAGAACCTGCAGGGTCTAAGGATGACAATGATTTTCTTTTGAATCACATTTACCTTGGAGTGTAATTTCTCCTAGGACAGGAAGTTTTTTTGAGCTGCTTTCTTCAGCCATGCCAAAATATAGTGCCTTGTAAGTCATGTGTGTGAAGGTAAAAGTGTCTGTGCAAGCAGAACTCAAGCAATGCCGTAGTGATGATACTGAGATGATGCTTCGTTTAAATCCAGTTACAGCAAATTAAATTTGAAAGGAGAGAGCTGTAGGGTGCTGAGCCAAGTAATTTGCTCAAGGCACTGAGCAACTAAATGAAGCACCTGTTAAGAAAGGGTGTGTGCTAATCTTCGATTGGTCTTCATTGATGGGCCATTACATTCTCCACTGGTAAAGCATTCTCAGGTAAAGCAGCATGCTGTGCTGAGGGTGTGAAAACCATAGCTTTTACTCATTTCATGGAGCAGAATTATTGTCACTGCACATACTTGTCTGTAGTAAACCATTATCTCCTAGTCATTAGAGCCCATGTCAGAAAAGATGTTTGAAATCTCTGTGTATAAGACAGGAGAGCTTGGAGTCTTTACCTTCTCTGCAAGGCAACAAAATCATGAAGTATAGGGTATTGTGGAAATCCTGGCTGCTTGAGATGGAGGGGATGCAGATATCGCAGGGAGACACCCTGTGAATAAGTTCTGCAGTGTCTGTTTTGTCTGCCTGCCTATTATGCAGCAGACAAAACACAATCCTGACTGGCAGCTTCAAGCTCTACCAGGCACACACTAGGCAGAAAGCCAGAGGAAGACCACAGCTCCTGATGAACAAGAGTCAAACGTGTTTCAGACAAAGGCAGCCAATGTGTAGCCACGCTCCCCTACAGCTGAGGAACAAAAATTAATCCCATGCCAGGAAATAAACTGCAGAATTTTATCACTAAGAGAACATCAAATTTATAAATCATAAAACCAACAGACATGTAGCAGACCATAGCTACAATTCCTGGGTCTACAGTTGTCATTAACTAAGAGTGCTTCTTAAAATTAATACTCTATGTAAAACAGTGCATTAAGTAACTTAGCAGAAATGAAAAAAAGACCGACAATCAATTTAGTTCCTTGTGTCTTTTCTTTATATTCCTCTCTTTCCCTGTGTCGTGGTTTAAACCCAGTCAGCCATAAATCAGCCATGCAGTCTCTCACTCCCCCCCTTTTCTTTCCCCTGCTCCCGGAGGGATGGGAAGGAGAATCGAAAGAATGTAACTCCTGTGGGTTGAGATAAGAACAGTCCAGTAACTAAGGTATAACACAAATCTCTACTGCTGCCACCAATGATAATAAATGATAAAGGAAATAACAAGGGAAGAGAATACAATACCACCCGCCGACCAATAATACCCAGTCCGACTGAGTGCCGACCGATACCTAGTCCAACCCCACAGTGAACTAGCCCTACCGGGTAACTGCTCCCGGTTCTACATCCTGGGCATGACGTGCTGTGGTATGGAATACCTCTTTGGCTAGTTTGGGTCAAGTGCCCTGTCTCTGCTTCCTCCCAGCTTCCCCTCCTCCCTGGCAGAGCATGAGGCTCACAAAGTCCTTGGCCAGACTAAACATTTGAGCAGTAACTAAAAACATTGGTGTTATCAGCGCTGTTCCCAGGCCGAAAGTCAAAACCACAGCGCTGCACCAGCTACTAAGGAGAAAAAATGACTGCTACTGCTGAACCCAGGACAGCCTGTGTGCACATACGCAGGTACTCAGCCCCTACATTTACATGCAATTATATTCCTACTCCTATCTATAATATCACACCTCTAAATGGCAAGAGCAGGCTATTTTAATCAAACCACATCTTATCTCCATTTCCAGAGATACTTCATTGGCACTGTTAAAGGCATTCAACCACAACTGTTTCTTTTCTCCTCTGTCAAATACTCGTTCCTCCCAAAAGCCTTAGTTCTGCTTGCACTGAGACCTTTTCCTCCACACACACGACTTACAAGACACTATATTTTCCTAGAATAAGCTTTAGTGCCATCATATTTCCTCATTTACCATATCATGGGTTTAGAGATTCATCAGAGGATGAAATACTTTGAAAACAAGTTATTTAGTACCTCAGGTCACTGGCCACATGTCAAATCATGGCTCAAGACCATCCCAAAAGCCTGTTAAGACAGTTTCAAAAGCACAAACCTACTTTGAAACACACTTGCATACACAAAATTTGCCCTAGACAATTACATAATAATTGAGCAGTACACAAGGAATCTTGTTCTGTACTGCTTCTTTCATGTTGTATTACCTAACTTATTATTAGTTTACCAGATTGTGTTTCTCACATTTTCATTATTTACAAAGGTGCAACCTACAGGGAAAAAACCCCATAACATTTTTTGAGGGATCCAAGGCCTGAATATGAAAGAGGGCATTAACAGCAGTACCTACTCTGAGGCCCACCTCATCTCAGTGTCCCTTCAGACTCATAGACAAAGTACTCTAGGAGACAGCCAGAGAGATTCTAGCAGAACATAGATAACATTTCATTATTCCTTTGATGTTCTGTAATTAAGTATACCATGGCAAATGGTCCAACAGCAGAACTGCAGCCCATTACACTCTAGGCAGGATTTTTCTTGGTAACATGGGAAAGGGTAGCACAGATACGTTAATACAGTGGTATGCTGTCTCAGTATCAGTCCAGCAGGGATAGCAGCAGGTGCAGTATAAACACATACCTCCTGTTTGACAGATTTATTGTCTTAGGATATTGTGCAAAGAAAAAGGATCACGCGAGCATTTGGAGCACTCCGATCGCTGAGCTGCATTGTGCCTGAGAGCAGCAAAAGAGCATTTGCTGTTTGGAAACAGTACACCAAGAAGTGGGCATGCCTGCCATTGTACAGATGGCAGGAGCCTCTTCCCAATAATGGGGATCTTGGCTCACGTTCCCCATACTGCACAAGGGTGACATCTGAAAGCTGGTAAGCAAAGGTATCACACAACCAAACATGCAGCTTCCACCCACCACCAAGGTCAACACAGCCTGGAAACACTTGTGTCCTGGTGACTCCAGGCTCTGGTTACAGACACATCTGAGCTCAGAAATGGGAGGCAGGGGGGAGAAGGGGATTTTCAGAGTGTGGAGCAGACAGATAGGTTATAGGTCACCTGAAAGTATTTCATGAACTGAACTTCTCATATAAACATGAGTCTAGTGTTGAGAAATATTTCTCTTCTCTACATTTGTAAAATAATGTTTTACCATCAGACTCACAACAGTGATGCTCTGCTATTTTTGATCAGTGTTGAAAGCAGAATCCTTGTCAGAAAGTCAGGTATGTCACCATGAAAATAAGAAAAACACATTTTTAAAACACATTGTTGCACTGGAGTTTAGTGTCAATGGCTAAAATTCCCTGATACTTCTCTTGTCTCTGTGGGAGCTCTCCAGTCTGCAGGGGTAGGACTATACCCATGCTTCAAGCTACAAGAAGCTCACACTGTCCCTCACCACCCATACCGAATCAAGGCTCCCCCAGTGCTGCTCTTCATGGTCTTCCTTCATGGGAACAAGGATAACTTGGGCAGAAGCACTTGTGCTTCATGAAAATTAGGAACAGATACCTTCCCTCAGGCCACCAGGAAGATCATTTTCCTGAGGCCAGCCAACCATGCAATAGGTACCATCAGACACTGGTCCAACATCAGCAGAGATCTAGTCTGTTCACACCGCAAAACTGGTCTTCGCAGGTTAAGGGTGTCTACACTGGGGAAGGGTAGTCACCTAGTGTTTATCTGAGAGATTTAGTGCACAATCTTCACAATAGCATAATTTAAATATTATTTTGCCCGTCACTTTTCAAAGATACAGTTCTGGCTCTAGTATCTTATTAAATATTGCTAGTTAGCATATCTTCACCTTGTCTACATTAAAATAGAAAGTGAATTTGCTGTTGAATACTAAGCCTAAAAGAAATGAGATAGTGCCTCTTTAGCCGCCTTGAGAGTATCAGATGCTAAGGTGTTGTAACTAGCAACCAATACCTGTCATTTGATGAGAGTGAAACTAAATCCACTAGCCTGAATCTGATCAATTATTTTTCAATATGAATTAACAAAAAAGCCAACTTTAAAAGGTTTGAACAACAGCTAAACAACAATTGCTCTCAGAATAATGGTTTTGTAAAATAGTCCTATTTATAAAGTAAGGCAAAAGCTTGGATCCCGTATATATACACATACTCTTCATTAATTCTAGCAAGCCTGTACAAACAACCCCCATCTTCAAGGAGCATGCTTTCATTATATATGCCAGAGAACTAGAAAAAAGAAAGATGATGTAGTGTGAGAAACAACAAAATGTGTTTTCAACGTGAAATATTTTAGTTATATTTTGGCTGTTGCTAGATTCACTTTGAGATTTTAACCAAGGCATCTGATACTTAAGCTTCTCACTGTGCATCAGTTTTTGCATCTTTAAAAGACTAATAATACATGAGAATGATACAGTGTTCTTCTTCATACTTTGGGGAAAAGTATGAAGAAGAGGTTTCTTTGAGGTTCAAAACAGATTCAAGCTGAGAGACACCAAACCACTTTCGATCAAAGTGAAAAACATCATAATCTACACACACCCCATTTTTCGCTGGCAAAAAAACCCCAAATAACTAAACAAACAAAACCGCAACAAAAAAAACAAAACTTCCAAAGCCAAACTGAGAAGGAGGCTTTCTGTACACAACAAAACCCACTAAATCTTACTCTATCTTAAATGTACTAAGCTGTCCCCAGAAGTCTAGCTGTTAGGCCCTTGGTGGAAATCATTTGGCCCTCTCCCATTTTCATAGCTTTCTGAAAAGAATGTCCCTACAAGCCAGAACTCCTGTTCACAGATAAAGTGTTAGCAAATTCACTTGCAATCATCATAAAGTGGGTGGATTTTATAGTTTAGGTGAAAGTTTTGATTCAGAGCTATGCAGATGTCTGCCAAATCAGCAATCACAAGTTTTTTCTTCACTGTCCTTCTCTGGATAACAGCAGAATGGGTCAGCCATCACTATCCTGGCAGGGGAAGAAGGAGCAAGTCAAGGTGGCCGCTGAGTCCCCGAAGGATGTTAGATAAAGACTGGAAAGTCTTTTTGCATATACCATATCACTGTCATCATTTAGTCATAATATTATGTCATCTAACAGCATCAAGTTGTGACTTGTGGAAGGATTAGATTTCCATCTTAAGACATAGTGAAAAGGCACTGAAATTGTTAATGCCAACTAAAATCATTATGGCCAGACATTTAGGTATAAATAGTGATCCTGATACACTGTTCATGTAACATTAAAAATCTGAACTTGTGAGGAAGCTTGAATAATAAAATGTGGAAGACATCACCCAGAAAAAATATGACAACCTGCACTCCTGAAGCAATGAGAAATAGATGTCCTCAGGCCGTATGAAATGTCAAATTCCAGAAAAGTAGCAGCTATTTTTGCAATAGGGCATGGCCATTCTAAGAATTTAAAATGCAAATTAACAACACCATGACCACTAATTTTAGTAATGCTAATAATAATAATCTTTAGAGGTGGCTATTTATTACAGAACAACGTCATCTTACAAAGAAAGCAAGAAAGTAAGATGCCACTTATTGATAGGAATGTTAACTGGGATGGTTTGTGTTGATTAAATTTTATTTGGAATAATTAATAATAATTATTAAGGAATAATATTACTGTATACAGTAATTGGAAGCCACAAGGATATATTTTACTAGTCATTAGATATTTATTGTTCTTTATTTGATAGACTATGTTAATTACTCTTGCCTGGTTTCAATTGGCACAATGTGAATTAGTTTTTTAATCTCTGTTGGCTATTCTGCTGTCAACTAAAGAACTTCAGGTGCTGCAACAGGCCAAGCTACCTTTCCCAGCATTAAGAAGGCATTGTAAGGAGAAATAAGCAAGTTTTCCTCCAATGAGATGTTTCTCAGTTAGGAGACAATTGCCCTAATTTTGTTTTTACTCTGAAAAGTGATATAGGCAATTAATATTTAGGTGGAATATTAGACTAATTCAGAAAAAGAAAAATAAGCCTACAACAGCTAAGCAGAGTAAATTGAATTCTGATAAGCACCAAATTGCAAAGAAGGCCATTATAGTTGATTTTAAGCTAGTTAAGGTATCTGTCCACTACCACTGGCACTATTTACAGATGAAAGATTGTTTAAAACACCAGATTTATACATCTGCTAATCTGGAATGTGCCCTGAAGTTGAGTAAAAGTGAAAAGATTATGGTGGTGAAAGGCACAATAAATACATTGTCTAGAAAGCCTTTACCTCCCTGCTGGGATCCATTACACATTTTGAAACAACAGGAATCCTTGCTGCACATTTTGGTGTGTCTATCAAGTATTTTTTCCCCTCTAATATATTGCATATTCCTACCTTGGCCTTATAAAAGGTAATAAAAAACCCAACATATACTTGGTCATTTGTGAAGAGCTTCTTCCTACAGAGCTTTTCCTGCTGCTGGGAGACAGGTGACTGGTAGGCATACAGATTAGAAAACTGTGGCACTCTGTGAAAAACCTCCCAGTACCAGACAAGACGACAAAGCAGAAGTTAAGCAGTCCTCATGAAAAAGATTAGTCAAAAAATCAGTGAAGATTTAGCTGTCTTGTGTTTTTATTTATTACTTTATTTATTATTTTTTACTTTCTCATTATGGTCAAATAAAGACATACTAACGCAAAATTAGATTTTGACACTGAAGACTTCGGAAAATAGACCTATGTTTACTCGCTGTTATACAATGGCTTTGCTTAATGACAATGAGAAATGATATCTTTAGAAGAAATCCAGGAGGTAAAAAAAACACAAGAGGGAACCAATCACTTGTTGCACTTGAGAAAATCTTTCCATGCTCCTTTCAACTCTGCTCATGGAAGCTACACCACACAATTAAAATAACCATCCCAGCTGAGTCTGAATATTATTTTCTCTAGTTAAAACAATATAACAAATAAGGCCATGGAAGTTTCTGTGGAGTGAGACAAACTACAGAGTCACAAATTAATGCTATTAAATAGAGTTAATTTACAAGAAGTTAAGCCTGTGCATGCTGTAGTATATGTACAGATATTGTTAGCACACAACACATTCACTTTTACCATTATGGCACCTGGGAACATCAGTCCAGCTACAGCTGAGCTTACCCCCATTTGTTTTGCCATGGTTTCCATCTGTACAGCAGTGCAGCAGTTAATATTTGCTGTTTTTCCAGAGGTTATGATTTCTGCTTGGATTATCATCATCCTCCTGTTGCACATACAAAGCACAGTTCTGACTTTAAAAAAATTGCAAGTTTTAAGTTATGGACTTCCTTCGTGGTTCTTTTATTCTCCACAAAATGAACAAAATGCATTCTGGCTTTTAGTAAGTCTTCTGAATTAATGTTCTGCCAAGAATGTTAGTATATTATTCTTCAGGTGTGCGATATCTGCAAACTAATTACACACTGCTAAAGCCTAAATACAGAAATTGAGTTTACTGTACAAGTACACCCTAACCACAAATGTACAGTTTCAGAGAAATCAGACCATAACAGTTACTCTATGTGTACTGAAGAGCAAGACAATTCAGAGTACAGGGTTAAGCTGCTGTTAATACAAATACCTAAGTTTCACTGATCCATTATTTCCTCGAGCTGAATGCATGCCGTTCATACCTACCTGCCCAAGATGAAATATCTTCTTCCCTCTCAAAGTAGCCCAAAATATAAATATTTCAAGTTTTTTTTATGACCTATCTTATCAGAAAATGTCACTGTATGCCCTATTAATCATAGGGAATAATTCAGCTAGTGTAAACAGTTCTATTGACTGAAATGCTATTAGTAAAGCTGAAGATTTCAAAAGGTTCCTTGTCTTAATACACATGCTTATGGTAAAAGCTATAGGCAGTGAACAATGTATATTCTTTTCTATACATACATTACTTGCCGATCAAATAACCCCCAAAAGCAATTTCTGAAAGGCTTTTAAATTCAAAGCACCTGAAATTTTTGTATTCTATGTCATCATTGCCTTAATTTTACGTTTAGTTTTAAAGCCATATTAAAGTGAATATTAAATGTTTTCATAAACGTTGACATTTTGAAAATGTACTTTCTAGCAAATTAATTTTTAAAATATTTTTCATTTGAAAAGAATTTCAGAAATTAAAATTTGAAATATTGACAGATTAGAATTTTACCTTCCTAAAAAGGAAGAGAAAGGCAGCCATTAATCTGTACCCCTTGCTTTTGTTGTACTTCTTTTTCAGTAGGTCCATATATTATTTAATGGGTTTTGTAGAGATACATTTACAAGAGTTATAGATCACATTACAACTGATGAATGCCCAACACACAGGTATGTTATGAAAGGTCATCAGTTACAAGAGAAAATGCATAATGTATGTTTGCTGAATACATTTGCAAGTTTTCTACACTCATACAGAGTAGCTACTTGGGCAACACCAAGCAGTGAAACATTGAACATAAGTGACCTACAAGCATTAGTTAACTGAGGAGTTACTTGGAGATCTGTTGACTTGGAGGCTGTATTCAGCACAGGCAGGGTTAGCCACAGCGTGTATCTGGGATCTGCTTAAGACCTGATGAAAATAAACCCTGCCTCTGTGACACCAGATCCTAAAAAGACTGCTAGGGAAATACCCATTTCTCAACTCCTAAGGATTTCAGGTTTTCTTAAAATACAGAGAAAAAACCCCAACAATTATACATATAAATGAGGATGAAAGCACAAGACTTCTGCAGTGATTTTATCATACTCTGGCTACAAGAAGCTCAAAAGACAGAAGATACCTTATAGCTTGTTTCTGACATTAATGATGGGTCTCTTTAGTTGGCCCAACTTTGTTAAGAACAAAAAGTGATTGCCTGTGCCCTTAATCTCTCCACTGCTTCTTGCCACTGCTAGCGCTCACATGAGCATCTTCCAAACATGATTTACTCTTTCAAGAACCTTTGAAGCATAAGAGGATGCCTTTGGGAGCTACAGTTACTCTTATTTTAGTTAGGAAGGATTTCCACATGCCAAGCAGCATAAAAACATGTAAGTAAACATATGTTCCGTCATTCATTAGAAGAGCATGGCTGTGCACAGAATTTAAAGACTTAAATTTGATTCTGAAAAAAAGCCCTGTATTTTGGGAAATTTTGATGAGATTAAATATTAGATAAGCTCCTCTCAGTTGTCTCAGTCAACATGCTTGTGCAGTCCTCCATAAGGCTGAATCTTGGAAGGCAAGTCAAGTCAAGCAGGGCTTGACTGTGTGCAGAGAAGGTGAGGTTATAAGACAAAACCAGTCTGACTGCTTGTGCTCATCTTACTTGTGAAATTCAGCAGTTCTGGAGGGTGCAACGCAAGTTGCTCTTTTTCCAGCCTCTGTAGGCTTCAATCCCATTAGGACTGTGAAAGTCTACTTCAGTATCCAGACATCTATTTCATTATGAATATCTGTCTAGACGTAAGAGAGATCAGAATACAGCATCACTCACAGTCAAACACACACTGCGACAGCAGCGAGCAAAAAGCCACACAGTGGCCTTAACTAACCTTTGTCAGCTTGTGTCGACAGAGAAAACCAAGCAAGCATCAGAGGATTCCTACTTGCTTGTATGAAGAAGCTTCCTTCTAGAGGCTGAAATGAAGATTTAACAGTATGCCTTGGATTTATTAAACAAGAACAGGAATTTAAGACGTTTTCTCCCAGTAACAGTTAATATGTTTCAAACAAACAACCCCCCCCCCCCCCCAAAAAAAAAACCCAACACAATAAAGAAAGCAGATTCTGCTGCCATAATAAGTCAGAGTTTTTTCTGAATTTCTAAGGGATTAAGAGGAAGAAGAATGGGTTAATAGCTTAGCATATGCCCGAAAGCATTAACACCTTCTCAGAGTAGTATCTGTCAATAGCAGTAACATTGTTAGTGCTAGGGTACACTGTGCAGCTGTAGGAACAGTTGTGCAGTTTATCACCTCCATTCTTCCCAAATGCCCCATCCAACTGTTTGCATTATTTCTTTATCACCCATGCCTTTTAAAAATTATGTGTTGAAAATAAACCCCTACAGTGATAGTCTTGAATCTCTTGCTTTGTAACCTTGTGGATAGAACTGAATCAAGTAATGATACCTTCACTTTTTCCCCTTGAAATTTCAAATGCAGATTGTCATTGTTTCAGGTCTACTCTTAATGTTATACCCAAACATATTCAGTCATGCCTAGATATGGATAACCACTAATTTATTGCATATAGCTTTAAACAATACAATTTCATTCTCTAATTTTTATCTTTTACTACCAATTTCATTAATCTTTCTAGTGAACTTATTGGATGCTATATTTAGGTGCTTACTTGTTAGTTAATGGGACATAATGTGAATTATGTAAAGGCTATCTTAAAAATAGTCTCTGAGTAACTATGATTGTCTGATATGGAAAAAACACTAAAAAACTTTTAGAAATAATTATGATGATGAGAACAAAAATACTGCTTGCATGTGAGTCTACAGGGGCAGAGTCTCACATGCTCTAACTCTCTTTGTAAAAGTGGACAGCGTCTAGAAAGCATGTTCCCTTTCCTGCTCCAGGTTCCTCTTAGTAATTAAAAAAGTTAAGAGCTTTACTCTTGGCTAGGCTTTTTATAAAACACTTTAGTAGAAATTAACTTAAATAAAAATATAAGCCCTCAATGAGGAACTTAAATGAAGAACTCACTTTGACTCTCAATTTTAGTCATTTAATCCTTTACATGGTGCTGATTTTTGGCTGGGATGCACTACATAGCTGTTGTTGAGTGTACAATTTAGAAAAAAGTATACTTTGTCTTTACAAGAACACACACTTTGTCTTTACAAGAAAAAGCTCGAATCTGTTAAAAATGCATATCACAACAAAAAGCTCCCCTTGGTTTCAAGTTTCTCCTTTTTCTTTTTTGACATCTGGAAGCTGAGAGATACAAATATTCGTCAGAATCATTAGTGCCTGCCCTACAGATAAAAAAAAATCCGTTTGTTCTGCCCACAGCATTGCACTAGTCACCCAAGATCATCTCTTCCTTCTTCTGATGGCTCCCAGTGTGAATGAACACACAGCAGTACTTGATCCTTTCAGAATGTGCCAAGTAAATGCATATTTCCTAAATTTTCAAGGAAATTTTGAGCATCTATTTAGCTGGATCACTGAAATGTAATAGTTCCAGAAGTTAACCTTAAACTTCTTCATGAATGATGTTCTGGTATCCTCATTTCACTGCCAAATGAGGGGTGGTGGGTTTTTTTGTTTTGCTCCCCCTTTTTTCTTTATTTTTTTTGAGAGTTATTTTCAATCCCTGTACTGTCTTTATTCTGTCTTTACACACCCATATTCCAGAAGGTTGCCCTGAAGTGCCAGTTATTGTGGTACACATATCATCTGACCTGCCACTAGAACATGTACTTTCTTAATCACTCTTATCTTGCTGTGTAGTTTTCACCATTGGCTGGAATATGCCATGCTTCCCACAGCGTGTTGTGGTCACCCACAGGCTCATCCTGCCTCTACTGTGTGCCAGACTGAACTCCCATGACATCAGCTCCTGCACCTCTGCTCCTTTAGCTGGGGAACATACTGGCCGGTAACATCTACCATTCCACTCATTTTAGTAACTTCTTTCATTCTTCACTACTTAAATTTACACCTTCAGAAATGTTGAATAAGGTTACAGAAATTGTGCAGCTTTGTTACATCCATCTCTAGATTTCTATTTGCCTTCTGATTTCACTTTCCATTTTAAGAACTTTCTGATTTCAGTTCAACTGTTAACTAGAGTTCCTGCTTAAACACTTACACGTCTTAAAGTTTCATATAGTTTAAATAATTCTGAGAAGCTTTTTTTTTTTAACTCCACAAGGCCAAGTTTGTTTTTTCCAAGTCACTAAATCCCCGGATTACCTGATTTAATAGGATCCCCAGGTTGAGAATGGCAATTAGAAAGGATTTGCCATGTTGATTTTTACTTAATTTTTCTGCACAGTTGTTGTGCAAAGCTCTCTGCCAGATAATTGAACTGCAGTGTGTTAGGTTCAGAAAGCATAGGGCTGCTCTTAAGACCAGGTCAACAGGATCCTGTGTCAGTCATTCAACACATACATTTCTATTTCAACTGCTTGGCAAATATGCATTAACAGCATTGACTAAAAAAATGACTGACTGAAGGCTAACTCAAAATCACATTTTTAAGGCTGCCCATGCAACATGAATTTGCCTCAGAGCACCCATTCCCCACAGTTCAGATGCCTTTTCCCCACAGCTTCAACACGGTTTTCTGCACAGCTCCTGGCACACCTAGTGCCTCGGGTGGACAGCATTCCTTGAAGTCAAGACTGCTGCAAAGTCCTGCAATACCCTTCACATGCAGTATATAATCTTATGTCTTATTGACTTACTGTCACCCATAGCCTGCAATGAATACAGAATTAACAACTTCCTTATGGGATTTTGTATGGTGCTTTCACTACAGCATCTGAATGCTTTGAAAACATTAATGAGCTGATCCTCTCAACACCCTTTTGAAGTAAGAGGATATTTTTACCACTATTTTACACAAGGGGAACGGAATATTTAAGATAAAAGCCAAAACATTCAGAAGCGTCAGCTGATTTTGTTTGCCAATTTTGAAAGTCTAAGGACCTGAGTTTTCCAAAAGCTAAGGTTTTTTAAAGCCTTTTTAAATGTTGAGAGCAAAGAGCTCGATTACATCAGTTACTGCTGTGAATGCAAAATACTGCACATGTTCAACATTTTTCAAGATCAAGCCTCAGTTGTCTCAAAATGAGCACTCAGAAAATGAAGAGACTTGAAAAAGTTTGTTTTGAATGACCTGCCCATTGCCTTAGGGTGAAGCTTAGAGATAAGCTAAACTTGCAAACTTTTAAACTTTTTACTTTATAAACTTTTAAACTTGTTAAACTTTTAACTTGGGCTAAAAGTCAAAAAATGCGCCCTTTCTCTTGTGTCATTCACAAGACCACTTCCATCTTACACATTAAATGAGATTTCCTGTAGCTTTCTACCCTCTTCACTGGATTACTCCAGCCATGACTAAAATAACTCCAGTCTGTGCACCAGAAAAATAAAATTGAAAAAAGAATATACATATTGAAGAAAGGGTTATACATATCGTTTATTAACACTAAAGACTATAGAAGATGCTTGTGTGCAAAGGGTAAAAGTTCCAGGGACACAAATTATCAAGCATGAGTGTCCTGATCATCACTGAAGTCTTAGACCAAGACCTGAGGAAAATGTAGACAGGTCAGTGGCAAAGAGGTGCTGTGAGACAGAATCAGATTTAATTGCAAATAACTGATTTTATAAAGGGGAACCTCAGAAAATCAGGCTACATTTTTAGACAATCTATTACAGCTCAATTGCTAAACAACATGTATTTGAAAATACATAAAGTGAAGCTCATCTTTCTACAAGCTAACTTTCAAGGTCTGTTTTCAGCTGCTATTTCAGCCTTTTGCCACCAATGCCTACAGAGGCCTCACTGGAAGAAACTAAACTGATGTTAAGAGAGAAAAGAAGAGGAAGCAAAAAATGACACTACTCTCTTGGGGCTCATGCCACATGCATAGATAACATACAGAGCAAAACACCTCTGCCAGGCACAACTGAAAACACTATTTTGGCATAGCTCCCTAAGGCTTATCATAGCAATCAGCAACAAGCAATAGACACATTCATTCAGTCATAGAAAAAGTTGTTACTCTGTACTCTTGCTGTCACCATCAAATCCAAGCCCACGATTAGTTGTCTCAAGCGGCCCTAGAGTATATTTGCCAATAAACTTAATACTGCAAGAAATACTGCGCTGTAATTTCATTACAGTAACAAAGCATATCATCAAGAGGACTCACACTGACAGCCATGCCCCACCTTACACCTCTGAACATGGTGAGGGAAGAAAAACAAATCTGATAAGGCAGCAAAGTATTCCGCATAGGTGTATCATGACTATACACAACAAGCCAACAAGAACCATCTAAGCAACACAACGTGCATGCAAAGTGTTAACATACTAGATAAGAGGAGCTGTGATGTGTACAGTAGTAGCAATTAGAGGTCACCAGGAGCATTTAAAGGTCACCAGGAAGGAATAAGAACTCCTTGAACCAGATGAAAAAGCAGAGCCAGAATATGCAAAAATCACTTCTTTCAAGTTTTGGAGCAACATCAGGGTATTTGTAGGTAGTGTTTTTTGTTTACCATTTGGCATTTAGATTTTTTTGTCTGTTTTAATTCTCTCCAAAATGGGAAATTTTTTTTACATGAAGTCATTACAGCACTGAGATCAGAAGCTAGCTCACTTGGCGGCCCCTACTTAGAGTTTCTGGACCCCTTTACCTCAATTAAGGTATACTTTCATGTAGGATTTCAACTCTCAGAGATAAGCTAAAATCTAAGGTAAAAGTTCAGAAACTTTAATCTGCTCTTCATTAGTGTGCAACCTTATAATTTTACAAAGTATCTGGAAAGTAAATATAAACTGCCTGGGAGGAGATATCCATAGGGCCAAACTTGAAGCTCCTCAAAGAACCTGCCAGACAAGCATATTGCCAAAGCAATTCAAGCCAGGTTTCTATTCTGAACTGCTTTCTGGAAAGGAGTCTCTTCTAGACTCTATCTCTGTTGCACCCCTCAGCAGATACTAATGGAAATAGCAGAGCCAAACATATTAATGACACTGAACTTTCCCACCTTCCTATTTGCTCATTGCTTTGAGCCGAGGCTGAACCTACCTGTGCTCAGCAGCTCCCCATAACCATTTCTTTCACAGGTTTGCCTAATCACTTTTGAACTCAAAGCTTTTTGGCACCCATCACATTTTAAATTACAGAGCTCACTGTCATAAAATATGCTGTGCAGGGAAGAATTTTCATGAGTTTTGAACCTGCCCTTTAGCTCTTGTACAGTAAGAAACAGTGAATAATTATTGCCTAGTCCCTTTTCCATGACTCATTATTTCATACGCCTTTGTGATAACTCCTCAATCACCTACTTTCCAGGCTGAAGTGTACCAATCTATTTAATCATTCTTTATATTCAGGCTGTTCAGTACTTTAATCACTCCTCTCATCCTTCTTTACACCTTTTGTAGTTCCACTACATTTGATTGAAACGTGTAGGACAACACTAAGATGAAGACATGCCAAGGATTTACACAATAATTTGTTCTCTATTCATTTTCTTGCTATTTTGGCCACAGCTGATGTTTTCATGGTATTTTTACAATAACTACAAGGTCTCTTTCCTGAGTCATAATATCTATTTGAGAACCCCTCGTCATGCATATATAGTTTGGGTTGTTTTCCTTATTGTGCATTATTTTGCATTCATTGACATTCAATTTTATCTGTTATTTTATGTCCAGTCACTCAGTAGCTGAGATGCTCCTACAGCTCTTCAGAGTTGGCTTTTGTTTCAACTACCTGAGTAATTCTGGATCAATAATTTCATCAGCTTACTTTAGGACCCCTTTTTGAAATAATCTGTGATATATTAAACCCTATGGACCTAGCAAACTTGTGCTACACTGAAAACCTCTTCTATTCTCAAAACTGACCATTTATTCCCACCTTTTGGTTTTGACCTTGGAAGCACTTATTAACTGTTACAGATTCCCACACCACCACCTTTGCCCAGAGGCAACTTCTGACAGCTTTCTGGAAATTTAAGTGGACTACATTAAGCAGTCCTATTTTAACTATAATCTCAGAGACTCTAATATAACAGATTTGTGAAACATGAATTCCCTCTACTGAACAACTGCACCTGCCCTAAGGTTTATTTATCACATCTTGTCAATATTTTGTATCAGATTGCCTATTGAATTCTTTAAGTTTTACTATAGAACCCTAGTTTAAACAAACCAACTAACAAAACCTGTCGATTTTGCCTCTTTGCAAGTCACTAATATTAGGGACAACTGAAGCAATAGATCTCATCACACTTATTTAGCTGTGCTATATTTGACCTTTAGTATTTTTGACTAGTGAGAGATCTATAAGTACTCCGTTAAATACCCTGTTATAAAGTAGTTTATATTGGCTCTTCAGTTTGAGACAATTCATCCCATTCCTTTGAATAGTAGGATCATTCAGATTGGAAGAGAGCTTGAAAGGTCATCAAATTCAGCATCCTGCTCAGTGCAGGGTCAACACTGATTTCAGACCAAGTAACTCAGGGCTTTGCCCAATTCTTTCTTGAAACCTCCAAGCACAGAGATTCCATCCCCCACATTCTAGCACCTTGTTATGCTCCCCATTAAAAACACCTCTAGTTCAATTTAGGATCACTGTGTTCTTCCAGCCATGCCCCAAAGCAGTCTTGCCCTGTCTTCTCAACCTCCTCTGATGTATGCAGGTCACTATTAGGCTCTTTGCCAAGCTAAACCCAAAACCTACTCTTTCAGCCTGTCTTTTACTCAACCCTGGGCACCACACTGAGTACAGAGGTTCCTGTTGGTCATTTCCTTTAGCTCTGAATGACAGCCCTGCCCTTGACCATGGCAGATGCACACCACCAGCTTGGTGGCCCTGCAAGCTTGATAAAGGTGCTTTCCATCTCTTCAAACTCAAATGTTAATGTATCTATTTCTTGTCAAGAAAAACTTCCAATATTCAAAGGTACATGTTTTGACTTCTATGATTAGAATCACAGAATCAATTAGGTTGGAAGAGTTCTTTTAAGATCATTAAGTCCAACCGTTACCCTAGCATTGCCTAGACCACCACTAAACCATGTTGCTGAGGGCCTCATCCAGTTTTTGAACACTTTCAGAGATAGTGATTCCACCACTTCCCTGGACAGTCTGTTTCAATGACTGAACACCCTTTCTGTGAAGAAGTTTTTCCTAATATCCAATCTAAAACTCCTTTATTTGGCTTTAAGTATTTGGTTTTTACCTCCGTCCCCACTAGAGATGTGGGGATAAACACTAGATAGATACCTCAGGTGAACAGCTTCAGAATTTAACTACCCTTTCCACTTTTTTAAACATTTCCTTCAGGTTTAGTTCTCCCTTCCCCAGTCAAATATTCTAGTGACTATTCTGGGCTTTTTTTTCTTCTTACAAAAGCTGTCAAAGGTGAGGGATGGATAACTTCAGGGCACCACCTATGCTAGCTCAGACTTAGGCAGGTCAAGCATTGCTTTAGGTGCATGGAAGTGTAATTTGCACCACAGTGCCTCCTGACACTATTTTATCTACATAAAGTTAAGTCTCTAATGACTACAGCGTTTTCTGCTCTTTAAAGACCATTTTCCCTTACGTCATTGACCTGATGCAGGTTGGGATGAGCAACAGGAATTTAGCTACTGGATTTCAGTGCAAACATGTTCCATATATTAATCATATGGTTAACTAATTCAACCATTTCCAGTCTCCTTCAGAATACAAAATCACTGCAGTATCCAAAGTTAGTTTATCTATATAGCTTTTCTTTTTAAAGACATTAAAGAGCCAACTGTAAAAACTGTTTTCATCATCTTGCTGTAACCCTCTGAAATATAAATAATGCCAGTAATCAAGAAGGTTAGAATTCAAACCATAAAATGAAAATTGTTTTTGTTAAACAGTTTTAAAGCTTGATTTACTCTACTGTAGCTTCTAATAAATGTTAGATTCAATCACTCCCCTGCAGAACTTAGATGTACAACAGTCATGCTACATAAACCCTTAAGCCCTAGTGTGTATAGCACAATTGAACCTAAAGCAACGGGGAAATTCAAAATAATTTTCCCAAGAGCACTACATAGTAGAGAAATAAAACAGGCCATTTACCATTACACATCTACTCTCTATTAAGGCAGCTCTTAGAATTTCCTACAGGAAAGACTACACATTTTCACACTTGTAGTGGATGAATTTTCTAAGAACATTTACTCTCTCTAGTTTCTTTATGTTTATTTACAGAGACAAATTGTAAAAAAGCCAAAGTGAAACAAATTACTCAGGAGTCCAAATTATTTTCAAAGTGGACCACTTCGCTAATAAATCCTCATTTTTTCATTGTGTTGTCAGGCTTCCAAATCATACCTGCTATCTTCTGCAGCAGAGTACCCAAACTTGCAGGTGCAAAAGGCTCAGCTGCCTCAGTAGAGGATATAAAATAAATTGTCTGCTAAGAAAACTTCTCCCAGCACCAAAAATGACTTTTCCTAATAACCCAATCAAGTTCTTGTGCTTTGCCAGACAGACAGGACAGCAGATATGATTTCTTGGGCCTGCTATCTTAAAGTTTTGTATAACCTACAGAAATCTACAGGTGTGTCTGGATATAAGTTTGCACAGGTCTTTGTTTACTATCGGGGAAACAAAGCTTGCTACAATTCTACCAAAATCAATGGACACAACAGGCTTTTAGCACGCCCAGGCATTTGGTACAAATATGCTGGAGCACAGCCATGCAGGCCCATGTGTGTGGTGAAAAGCTGTTGCTCCAAAGAAATGACTGAAATATCTGCTACTTTGTGGACTTAGTCATGAAAAGTGTTTTGCAAAATGGGCATGAAGCTGTCCATTATAAATGCTTCAGTGTCTATAGCTTCACTAATAACAACATTGCTCTCCAACTCTATCCCTAGCAACAAATATTCATTGCTTCCCAAGCTTATGCTTCAGATAACTCCTACAAATTCACTTCCTGCAATGAAAATAAGCAAGTAAATGAATCATAGTACCAACTATACCCTACAGATTTTATAATGCTTTGCTAAGAATTTCTCAGTGGGGCAGAATCTTGGTTCAGCTATATAAATGCAGCAGCTAGACATAAGCCATAGGAATTCCTGTTGATAGCAATCACTTTCAGAAGGAAAAATAAGACATACTGGAGCACGACATATTTCTGATGCAGACCATAGAACAAGGAAACTTTCTTCTGGCTAAAGGAAGCCTAGACAGCATCCCTCTAGGATGCTAATATTTTTAGATTTTGAAGTTTTCATGACTGCTTTTGTTTGATGGAAGAGCAATGATAATTTTAATACTGAATACTTCACAACCCCTTTGAGCGATGCAAGGGCTTTTACTACTCCAACATGAAGACTACCATATTAAAGCAAATACTACTCCTCACATCCAGTTACACAAGCTATTATGGCAACAATGTATCTTAGTTTAAAAAGGTGCTTAAGATTTATACTGCAAAACATACTCAGAAATATTCCGAAGAAACATTACAAAAAATTAATTCTTACAAAATATTTTTTCTTGCCCTTCTTCAAAATACACTACATAGCACATCATTGCAATTTATCTATCCACAGATTTTCTGAGAGTTTTATACTCCAATAATTTAGCATATGAACTTTCCAAAACACTAAAATAAGGCATCTGCATATGAAGGACTGCTTTGCACAATGCTGATATGCAGCACTGAACTCATGAATGTTCAATTAGAGACACAAATATTAGACCTACATTTTTGACTCAGGCTAGCATTTGTTTTAAAGAAATTAGTTTTCTGCATTGAATAAGAAAGCAAGATAAGCCAAGATCAGTACTTTCATTTCTATGTTTATGCTCAAGCATACAACAGTTGTCATGTGTATCACATAGCAAATATGATTCACTTAGTAACTATAAAGTATTAGCTATCAGGGATGTCTAGGATAGTTAAGGAGCATGACATTTTCTTCAAGGAAACTTATTTTTAAACTACTGGTTTGTGTTTTTTTTATTTTTTTTTTTAAGGTAAAGAAAATTAAACTGACCAAAATCATTTGAATTCTTGGTTCAACCTGAGTCATGTTATGTTGTGTAATACTCCGTTACATCCCATCTGGCATGATTTAACACTGCATGGTACAGCAAAGTGAAATCAATTAAATATATACTTCTGATAAATGCTATCACTTAAATTAGCTTGTACATGCAGGCCAACAAGTAACAGGCAATGCAAATTGGCAAATGCAGTTATATCCTACCTCCTCTGCTTCCCAAATATTGTTTTCTAAGAAGAAACTGGCAATGTGACAAAAAACTTACTAGACACTAACAAGATCTCTACCAGCACCATCTGTGAAATGTACTCTGAAGCAGTATGTATGTACTCTTCTGCTTATGAAGTCTAGATGTGTTCATAGTATGTCACAATGTACATAAATGTACAATAGAGCAGTATATTAATCAATAGCAATCTAAAGTATGGAAATCCTGCTTCAATTTGTTATAATTTCTGGAAGCATTTATGTGAGTTATAAATGTTATATACATACCTAGCTAACAAACTTGTGATCAGCATCTGGTTAGCAGTTAGGAACAGGAGTCACCTCTCAGCTCAGTGTGCTAATTTTCTCAGCACATCTTTTTTTTTTGATTTTTTTTTTTTCTTTTAGTCCCTGAAATTGTTGCAAGTCAATTGAAGCAGTTCTACTCAGGGCTATGCCAAACACATTAAGAAAGGATGAGATCTTATCAGTTCTGTTTTGACCGAGTACCAAAATGTTGCATGCACAAGCTTGTCTGAAAACCTGTCAAAACTGCTAGGAACATTAATGTGTAAGTCTTACATGCCACAAAAGCAATGCACATTACAAATATGTTCATAAGCAAAGCTCAACATGCCTCTTGCAGACATGTAGTAGTATGAACAAAAACAGCTCCCTGTGCACACTTTATATTAAACACAGAATTCGGAAGACATCACATAAATAAAAAAATGTGTAAAAATGTGTGGCCTCTACAATTTTAGCTGTACCAGCTGCCAAAATCCTAAGTTAAAATTAATAAGTACTAATTCTTGGTTTTCATCATGACAGAGAAATATTAAATGACTCCCCCACCCTTTCTACTGAAATGTGGTCATGTCCCATATTACAGCTTTTAGGCTTTTCTGAGGTTTAGAACTTTATTCATGAAAGCCTTTTCCACAGCCAATAATTTCTCAGTCCTCATTATGCTATCAGCATGCCCTCACACTTACCACAACTATATTACCTATATTCTATTTAGAATGCTAATAGGAGGATTAAATTTTTCCTGATCTCATTTTTCACTAGTAACGCCTACTTCTCAAGGAATCATTCCTTGCTCTTTGAACTTCCCTGATGAAGTCAACCTCTGCAACACTGTCTGCTTGTCCCAACAAGTGGTCCTGAAATTTTATTTCCTTCAGAAGCCTTCTGAAAAATGCAGTCCAATGTGTCAAGAATCAACACGTCAACATTCGATAGCTAGGGGGAGATATAACTGGGAAGAAGGTTTATATTAGTTTGTCTAAAATCACAGACTACAGACAGCAAAAAAAACCAAACTACAAACATTTGGAATACCGAAACAATTTTAAGAATTAATTTTATAAAAGCTGTTAGATCACAGAGGCCAGTTTTCTGTCACATGAGAGCTTGTGACAAACAAACACCATCACCTGTGAAACTCTTTGAAACCCATTATTACTGCTGCAAGCCAGAATATTTTTCTGCCGCATACTTGGTGCTGCTTAACTGACTGGGGTTGAAAGCTCATTGCTTCAGGCAGGCAATTAAAACCTCTGTACTAGCAACTGGACTTCTTCCACTAGTTCTCCTTAGTCTGGGGCAATTCACATCTACACTTCTATTTGCACAGACCAAACACATTAGAACCACACTCCTCAGGATTGGCAGGCTGTCAAGGCTTCAATACAGCTATATATAAACTACCTTGTCTCTGAATATTAATCACCGATCACAAGATAAAATATAAACTATGTATACTTCTAGCAATACCTGTCAAGATTAATGTAGGCATTTTTCATGATAGAAGAGGCAAAAAAGTATTTTTTCCTAGAAGTTCAATTGACATTATATTGCTTATTAAAATTAAACATTTATTTAAAATAATTGACAATTACCCTATTTACAACTGAATTAAAAACATTAACAACAAACCAGGAACATTTACAACCAACAGACAAAAAAAAAAGGCTAAAAGCATCTACATATAATAATTAAAAAAACTTTTTGTAAGTATTTGTGTCTCTTGGTACCACACTGGTTGTATCTACCAGAAGATATCTAAGAATAAACTGGCATCCTAATGCTAAGCAGGAATGTGTTTTAGTATTAGCATCTGTTTGACTTGCTTCCAATTGAAAAAACAATTTTAACATTAAGAAGTTACAGTCAAAGTGACTTAGCAGGTCAAAACAAATTTAACTTTTGTATCACAAAATTCCCATTGAAAATTAAGACTGACTGTAGGTAGCAATTTAAGGCAGCATCTAAAAATTACAGTATGACTGATCCCCTTAAAGACTTGCATCATCTGAAGTATTAAACTGCTAGTCAAACACAGAGAAACGCTCACAAATATTATGTCAAAAGGTATACTGAAATGAAATTGCTTATTTATTTGTTAATATGCCAAAGACATTTGCGAACTAAAAGGAGACAAAAAAAATAACTTACTTTAATTTAGAATTTAACAAAATCCTTTTATTTCCAAGAAGTGGTTCTTACTGAAATAGTGCAACACTGAGACATCTTTAATACAAAAGAATTCACAGAAGTAAAACAAAAGTCTGCCTGTCCTCATGTGCTGTCCATCCAGTCTGCTTGAAATATGGATGAACTCAGAAGTCAACCCTATTTTTTTTTCTTACAAACACGAAGTAAAAGATTTTTTGATGTCCTTGATTTGACACCAAACGCTACGTTTCCTTCAGAAAAGCTTCTAAGTAGGTTTCTTGGCACATCTTGTTCTTGCTTCCAGCTCCTTGTTTTCATTCCTAGTGAAGAAAGAGCATTTATTACAAATCGGAGACACTCATTCAATAAACATAAGCAGAATCTGGCCTACCTGAATATCTTGCTTCCAGAGCGTGTTGAGAATTTTTACAGCTATTTCTTGTCCTCGAGAGCCTAATTTTGACATGCAAAAACGTAATAACTCAGCTGAGCAATCCAGTTTGCTAACTGCCTAGAAAGTCCAATAATTAATCCTCAATTGGCATGAGATGTTATTAAAAGGGCACAGTGGTCTATATAAAATGTAGAAATAGGTGTAAGTTTTATTAATCCATATTATTATAGAACAGTATTGAAAAATGAACAATCATTAGAAAATTTTTGGCTATTTAATCAAAAAGCAGCTCTTCCTTTAAGGGATTTGATCATATTTCATTCTTCTGCTGAAATGCATGCTATTGAAAGCAAGATGTATTTTACGTTCAGTTAAACTTTGAAGAATCAAAAAAATTATTCTCTATTTCACAATGTGGTCCTTCATTACAGAGTTTCTCAATAATACCAGAGTAGCAGTTGAATTTGGCAACTTCATAACCCAGTCTTGAGTAGTAGAAATTGATGTAACTATGCATGCACTTTGCCAAGTAAATAATTATCGGTCAGATAATACTTTGCCTCAGGTTTACACTGTTTAGGAAGTTTATTTTAATAGAGACTCAACATTTCCCATGAATGGAGAACAATGCATTCATAGGTACTTGCTCCTTCACATCAGTTCTTACAGAAAAACACTTATGTGCTGTAAAAGTGCGTATTGCCTATGCCGTTGCGCAAAGCTGCACAATCAGACTGTTTCATAACAGCAGCAGATCAAAACTTTAAACTATCTTTGATCTCCTCTAAACCGCACTAATGAAGATCATTAGGTGTATTTCTGAAGATAGAAAAGGAGACAAGTGGGGAGAGAGAAAAGGAAAATTGTAAGGATTTAGTGCATTAAAATGTACTGCAGGTGCCAAGCAATGTAGTGTGCCATGCACTAAGAAAGACACAGGTTTTTGGGTAGCTGTGAACAGAATACCTCCGTACACATCAATTGAAAAAAATTATTTGCAACTGGTTTTGTTATAGTAAAGATATACCTCAGTGAGAAGCCATGGAATTGTAGCAGACTTTGACAGAATGTCACCTGATAGCATTATCAGCAATCTGTTAGAAGCAAAATAATTCCTAAATATTGCTTTAAAATAATTTTTCCTCTGCCATTGCGTTAGCCAAAAATAGCTCCACTTACCTGCCATTTTGGGTACTCGCAAAGCTGTGGGGCTTAACAAGACCTCCTGTCGAATGCGTTTTGCAGAAACAGTATCTCGCAGGCTGCCTAGCCTAGCGTTTGATGTGGAATTGGAAAGAGAAGACAGGAAAGAGTTTGCTTTCAGCAAAAGGATTAAGCTACAGTTCCAGTAGTTTATGCTTTGCAATGTAGAAATATATTAAGCAATGTAACAGAATGCAAAGAATAAACTAATAATTTATGATGCCTATATTATCCCCCTTTTTCCTTTTTAAAAGCCTACAAGACCATTTCAGCTGTGAACGTAAGAACTACTGTTACTACTTAAAATGAAGACCAATATGCTACAGCTTTTTGGAAACCCCAGAAGCCAGCTTGATGGTCACTGCATGCAAATTATACTAAGAAATAATCTTAACATATGTAAGAAATACTTGAAATGGTCAAGCTGCGTTTATTGAACAAATAACACTTTTCATTGCTACAATAGCTTTTCTATGTTCTCCAACACAGCTGGAGGGGGTGGCTTCATAGCAGGCAATACTTTTTAGCTAAACTAGAAGAAAGTTGCTAAAGCTTCAAATTCATTAAGACAAAACATCTATATTTTATAGCCTTTTATGTGATGAACTTCAGATTTACAGTGAAAATTATGAACCTATCTAATCTCACCATTTCACACTTGCCTCACTAACCTCCCCAGTTCCACTCTGTAAGACAGCCTCATAAGCAAGCTAGTTATACTTACGTACCAAGTTTCTATGCTTTTCCTATTCCCCTAATGATATTGTATTATTCTGACTTTATAGTGCTCTAACTTACACTGTTTTTCTTTATAATGATTTTCTGCCCAAATGAAAATATATAGCAAGCAGTAAATACAAAGACTTGCTTTGTCCCAGGCCTAAGTACTATTCATGCATGCTTCTTGGAAGAGAACTACATGCCAATAAGAACGTAATGCTGTTTAGCAAAAGCAGCCTCTGTATGATGACTGACTTGCTTCTTATCCCTTGTCCTAGCAACAGACTGTTTCAAATTATATTTCTGATTTAGAGAATATGCCAGATTTATATTTTATTCTTATGTTAGTATGAGATGAATGACTGGAATGAACATGGAAAGCATGAGAAAAAAAGAGGGAAAAAAGAAGAGAAAGGAAAGGCAATATCTGAAAAGCATATTCCTTTCCTCCTTCATGAACAAGCTTTCATTCGTTCTCTTCATCATAAGCTGCTAGTGAAAACCAAAGAACTTTGCTTTACAGACAGTTTGTACTCGGAGGCAGAGGAAATAATCTCCACAAAAAGAATAAAAGTTGGGGGATTTTCCTGTAGTGTTATTCTAACTTGGAAACAGCGAAATACGTGTTTGAGATACAGTAGGAATGAGATAAAAAGAGCAGAAAGAGCTAGTATTTTTATCTCTAAGGAAGATCTAAGCATACATAAATTTGGAAATCAATACACAGTTATTAGAAAGAAGTACTTCTTAAGTCTGTCATAGAACATTTACCTTCAGGTAAATCAGGCTCCAATAGTTCCCACACCTGTGCCTAAAGAGAATCTAGAAAACTAGCTCAGTTTCAGGGATCAGGTGATTTATTTTGCTAAATTAATAATCATTTATTTGAAGAAATTAAAATGTGAGATTTGCCTGTTTTCTCATCATAGGAGCAATCCTAGAAAATAGCTTACAACAAGAATTAGTAACAACTAGAACAGGAACATGAAATTAGATCAGGCAAATCTAATAATCTACTAGGAAGATCTGCTATCTCAAAGATGCTAATAAACCAAAGAAGTTTCTTCCATGCCCTGTGATCTATCTATAGAACATGTTTCAAGGGTCTTGAAACATTCTTTAGAATACCCATGAGGTGGCAGCTCCACTCACTGTCTAGCAACAAGCAACTAATAATATGACTTAAAAAAAGGTTGTCTCAATTTTGGCTTTTGGATAAAGATAAAAAGAAAAAAGCCAATTCCTCAAAATTTACCAGGTAAAATCCATAAATTGAATCATTCAAAGTATTTGAGCCAGAACGTCTCCTTAGTAGGTCCATATGACCGGTGCAAGAGGTTTTCAGATTTGAAATATAATACCAAAGCTTGTGTGAGAACATAAAGCAATGCAAATTCATTTGTATAGAAGATTGAGTTTAATTTTACCTTAATATTTTTCTTTTTCTCTCAGCGGCAGAAGTCATTGCCATATAGGAGGGCTTCTCAAGTACTGACGTAGGATTTTTGTTTTTTAAGGAAGAGAGTTCAAGTCTGAAATCAAAGAATTATATTTTTGTAAAACCTGTTTGGGTAGAAGTCAAGTGAAATTGTTCTCAATCGTAAGTAAGCATATGTTAAGTTGAAAAACAATATGGGAAATTCATTTCAATATTACTTGAGGCAGATTTACAGAACCTCACAGATATATGGCAACTTTAACAACGGTATTTCTCAATGTCAAAGAGGCTAAAGCATCCCTTTTACAGACAGGAAAATTAAATCTTGGAGAAAGAAACTTGCCTGAGGTGTCACAAACCATATCACAAACACTGTATTTTCTTTTTGGTATCTATCTTGTAAGAGAGAATAAGCCTTTAGCTTCATCTGTTGTCACCGACATACCACTTGCTTCAAATAAATAGCAGAATTTATTCTGATGCCAGTTAAAATTGAGGGCTTGATTTTCAAAATATTTGGTTTACAAATAAAATTGACTTAAATGGAAAAATACAGTTGTAAAGGCAAACAGAATTAAATTGTTTGGGTAATATTCCTTGCTCTTATAAATGGAAATTACCTGTGCAGAATGCTATTGATGCATGGCTGTGACTCCTTCACAGGTGACTCAGTAGACATTTCTGTTGTTTCACCTGTCCCGTCATAGAGAATTACTGTTGAGTTCATGTCAGCTACGGTGCACTCTGGAATTATGTTACATGTAGTGTCCAAAACACTCTCCTTTTTCACTGGCATATCTATATCATGCACCTTGGCTTCCTGAAGGCCAGAAAGGTATAAAGCTTTCTTTACCACAGTCTCTGTAGACAAGCTCTCTACTGGCTTCCTGCAAAATTCTGGGGTATACACAATAGGGTGGACCTCCTTGGTAAGGGAATCCTCCAGATGACACAGACTGGATTGCTTGGATGCAGCAGGACTTTGAGCTGTGACCGGAGAGTCCATTAGCTTCCGCCTGGCTCTTTTCTGCGGTGGTACTGCAAATTCTGCTGTTTGCTGTGTATTTTTACTCATTTCTTGTGACGGTGTACCAAATGTTGTACCTGTGCAACACAGGCAAAGTGGTTAGCACATTTACCTGCATTTGCTACCAAAAATCCTGCCCGTTTTCTCCTCTTCCCAGCCGAAATACATGTATTCACAGAAATTATGGCAAAACCTGTTTATTTTATTTACATATTAATTTGATCATTTAGCTGAAATTTTTATTGCAGCATAGTCCAGATGGTAGCATTTGTTCTGTGGAACTCAAAGTATTATAAATATGCATAGGCTGATATAGTTAATCCCAGAGATATTACAAGTAATCACAAGTAAGATATGACACATGACAACAGGGAATGGAAAAGTAAGAACAATGAAAAAAAAATAAACAAAAAAAATTACATTATCATGACAACCATCTTAAAATATTAAGATGGTACTATCACAGCCATCTACAGCTGCCTCATGGTCACAGCCTTTTTTTCCCTAGCAAGTACCATGCATTAGAATGACACCGTTGTAAAAGGAAGGATATAGAATCACTTGGAGACAAAATTCTTGGACATTGCAAATGCTAAAGCAGTGTTTTAGAAAAGGAGAATGAAGTTACTTGGATCCTGACATCTAATATATCAACTCCGGAAATAAAAGCACTTTACTAAAACTCCCACCCTTAAAATTAACAAAGCAGGCAATACAGCAGTAATTGACCATTCCTAATCACCCTGATCGATACAATTTTTCTTGAAGTAGCATAATAATGTTATGTGCAAGCAGGCAGTTATGAGAGCAATCTCCAAAGAGAGAAAAGACCTTTGATCTCTTAAAGTTTTCAGTAAAGGAGAATCATTTAAACAGACCACTGCTCAAATGGCTAGGATAATGGTGACTTCAGTAGTTAAATAAGATGTAACAGTTCATTTTTTTAATCAACAAACCAAGAGTGGGAGAGGGCTGTCAAAACCCCAAGTGCTTCTAGATTTCACTTCTAGTGCAAATTTCAAAAATTAAAGCTACTATCCTAAAAAAGTATGAATTGGTCCCACTTGAGCTGCTAGCCACAGCATCATACATGCTCTTTCTGCATTGACTACTGCATTCCTGAGAGCAACTACACTGTAAAAAAAGCTCCTGCTTTTTAAATTGCTGTAAGTTACTCAAGAATTAACTGTGTTGATAAATATTTATTTCTTCTAAAATTCCATTCTACTTTTGCCTAAGACTAAGAAAGTTAGTTTGAGCTCTTCAGTCTGAATGTTTCTTTACTTCGCTCTCATGTGTTAACACTTTAGCCATTTTAGCTGCTCCATAAAAATTCTTAGAAGAAAAATTGATTAGAAACACGTATGTATTACATTATTTCACCCTGAGTTTGATTTTTTACAAAAAGCAAAGCTTAAATTATTACAAATCTTCTGTCTGTTTGCCTCTTCTCAGCCCCATTTAATTTTGGTCTCATTGCCCAGTTGTATTCCACATTTGCCATAGGCAGAAAGCTTTAAGAATGCCAATTCCTCAAGTACCCTCAAGAAATCACATGTCTTGGGGAAAAGGCACAAATAAGAGCCTCCTTGAAAGAAAGCTGTCAAAGGATGAAGGATGGTCTCAGCACCATGTTTTTTTTTTGTTCACACTTCGGAACTAGACATACCATATGACAGATTCCTCATGCCCAGCTACACAAGATGATGCCCAATTACAAGATACAAATTAGAGCTGTGAGGAGACAAGAAAGGATTTAAAGACCATGACCTGTTCTGGAAGGATGGAATGGATAGTATCAAAATGTGCACAGCTGGCAAGTAAATTAGATGCTAATAAATAGGCCACAAACCTATTCTTTGTTGACAGACCTTAATTCAAATCATGAAACCATTGAAAAAACAAAAACATTTATACCCCACTCAACAGCTCAGTTTCAGAAAGCACAATGTTTAAACTACCATGGTTCAACAAATATCCAACAATGAAAAAAACAGTAAAAGCAGGTTAATTTTAGCTTAAAGTGCTTATGGAAAAAGATGCTTGGACATGAACAATTACAGTTCTATTATGCTCTTTTCAGATTTGAAGAAACATAAGCACAGTAAACTCAGGCCTGAGAGGACTACTTGACATGAAATTGTGAGTTTGTGTATGTGCCCATGCACAGTTCACTACAAATAAGATTTTTTTTTTTTTTGATAAATCAAAGCAAAATACATTATATTCCCATACCTAATCTTAGTCTTATTCATGGTCACCAGTCACCAGGTGAAGTGCAGTAGGCTGCTGAGATCCAGTAGCTTGATTGTAATCTAAACATTAAGCTAATTCAGAATATTCTCCCTGATCAATGAAATGGCAAGGGTAGTAGAACAGGTCCTGTGCGTTCCCCAAGTAATTTTTACCTCCCTTAGAAATAATATAAATATAGGCCTACTCTGATGAAGGCATTTTTCTCCAAGACTTGGTAGAATTTTGTCACTGACAAGCAAGAAAGTTATTTATGAACCCTTTTCAATATGAACTCTGTAACACTACCACCAAAGCTGTGACTTAATGTGTCTGCTCTTTAATTTTGGTTCTATGATTATTATTGTTCTATGTAGAAGACTAACATTTATTTCTTTAAAAAAAAAACAAAAAACCAAAGCAAAAAAAAAAACCCAAAAAACCCCCACAAACCTGCTTAAACAAAAAATCCCCCAAGACCCCCCCCCCCCCCCCCAAGAAAAACAAAACAACAAACAACCCACACATTTTCTAGTTATTACAAACAAAATTAAGGACAAAACTTGGTTTTAAAGGTTTTTGGACACCCTTAAATACAAGAATAAGCTTTATCTAAGGATTCCAGTCTAGCATTTGAAGTAACTAACTAGCTGCTAAACATCTCATGACAAATTTTAAAATATTCATTTATTACGTTTTCTCCTGCTTATACAAACCTGAAAGTGTGTGTTTCAGGGAAAAATAATGGTTAGAGTTCTATTTGTCTGTTGTTACACTAGGACAGGGAGGTTCCAGTTGCAGAAAGTTGGTTTACTGTAAGACACTGAGGTTTTGCTAATGCCCTAAAGTTACTAGAAAGGAAGTCTGATGGAGAAACATTTTGGTGAGTGCCAAGTTTTAGAAGCTTCTCCAGGACTAAATACTGGAAACATTTTTAAATTAACTGTAAATGCAGCATTGAAACCATGAACTAAATAGGTAGAGAACACAAAATTATTGCCAACATTAATAATTTGTTGAATTTCATCATAATGAACAGTATTTCATACTGTAATACAAGCGCATTAATAAAAAGACAGATGCAGCAATTCTATATAGGGGAAATATAAGCCACTAGTTAAAACCCTGATCCATTTTTAAAATCTATTTATTTATGGAATCAAACTCATTTTAAAACAAAGCTAAAACAAAACTAGCTTTTCTTGCCAGTTAAGTATTGGAAATAATGTAAAATATTCAAGAAGTGTCCCTTCTCATAACTTTTTGTGAAAGCATCAAGTTGCTCTAACACAGTAAACAGCAAAGAAACCAAAACCACCACTAGCAACATCATTAACTTGGTTTCACCAAACACAGCATAAACCATGTTAGCAACCCCAACACCCCAATTCCACCTCAGTTATTCCATGTTGCTGTTATACAGCATACAGCTCCAAACAGTCATGATCTAAAAAGTAAACAAGTACACCAAAAAAAAGCATTTAAACCCCTAAAAGAAAGTGATTTTATTTCTGTCTTAGTAAGGAAGCAACATACTGAAGATAGTTGCTCATTTTTTGCAGGTGCTTTTAATAGCTGCCATTGAGAAGTTGAAATAAAATGGTTATGACAATCGCTAAAAAAATCCCATGACTCCTGTAGATTTCAGGTAACTTCATGTGGTCATAAGTGTTTCTCCTAAAAAAAACACCCCAAACATGAATTTTCTTGCAAAAACTTATTTTCAAATATTTAAAAGGCTACACAATATTATTAAAAGCACCAATATGGAGAAGCATACTTTAAGATTAATATATATTAAAAAACCTTATTTAAACAGAATTTAGTACCACAACCTGTCACTGAAGCAATTTGCCTTAGACTAAAACACCATACCCTTATCTTTCCTAAATATTATTTTTACTATTTAAAAATATGTAATATAAAAATATTTTAAAATACAGAAAAATATTGAAAAGTATATGAGAATATTTAAAATTCAACAATTTTAGCATAACTTTGTCTGAACAAGCACTGAATATTTCAGGCAGTCATGTGGTCATCTGTCACAACGCGGCTCATATCTCAGTGGGACAATGAAAGCTAAGGACAGCCAGTTCCCCTAAATCCTAGTCAAGCAGGGAAAAAGAAAAAGCTCCAAATCAAAGGACTTCAGTGTTCTAAGTGGCAAATATAAATTTCCATTATTAAAGCAACACATTAACAAATGAAGAGACATTCATTTCATAGCAGGTCGTGTCTACTAAAACCAAACTATTCACATGACAATCTCAGGCAATGTTTTCTCCCAGGATACTCCATTTTAATGTGATATTGTTGAATGCTTGCAGGGGGGATGTATGTATATATGTTTTAACACATGCTTTATCTTACTGCCTAAACACAGTAAATTAAGACAACAATAGATTCTTAATTATGAACTGAATAAATATATAAACCAGTAATAAAGTACCATAGATAAGATTAATAAAGATTTCTTGCATTAATAGGATGTGATATGCATGGGGTATCTAATAAGTTTAGCTCAAAGAGCAATACCTACCTCTCACAGAACAAATACACTGAACTCAATTCAGCACGCTATGTCAAATCCCATAAATAGGTTACAAAAATACAGGATTCCAGAAACTTAAAGGTGTCTACTGGCAAGTATTACATGTGATTGGTTCAATGGGATTTTCCCTTGTATTGGAACTGGAAACTGCAAGTCAGCCGAATCTAGATCCAATCTGTTATCACTGTCTTAGGAGTGTTACTGGCAAGAAGTGAAGACAGCGCACTGAAGACAGCCTATTTTCTGGAACAACTGTGAATAGTTCTAGAATGGATGTTTAATGCTCGCCATTAATCGTCATTACTCGTCTACTGAAAGACAAACACTTTCCAACACTGAAAAAAAATCGCCAAACCTGTTCCATAAAAAGGTAGAGAAATTATAGTGTTTACAGTTTGTATTTGCTTCATGTTTTGTGGCCAGTTCAATCATTTGCATCAGAATGACCACCATGCCTCAGTGATGGTAAGTTTACTTTTTATTTTATATACAAAAATGAATCCCTTTGTACTTTACCAAAACATCTGCAGTTAACCTACATCCTGATGGAGGAGCTTGAAAGAAAAGTTTAGAAGGTGTATTTCCTTAGCTAGTGCTTTCAGCTGCAACACGTCTTTTTAAAAATAAGTATTATTCCAAATGTATTTCAAAGAATAGATCATGTATTTGCTGATCTTTTGCTTCAGGCTGAGGATTACGAAACGTAGTTGTTGGAGTTTCTAAATATTATTTTTCTTGAGTCTCACAAATTAAAAACCAAAGTCACACTCCACTGACTAACCACCCTCCAAACAGTACAAGGTGGTTTTGGTCATAAAGCTTGTTGCATTATCTGTCCCAAAAGACTACTAAGAACTGATTTATCAGGAGAGAAACACAGTGATAGTAGATATTTACAGCCCTGTGAGTTAAAATGAAAAGCAGAAGACAGTATTTGTGAAACATGAGTCATAGCAAAAGTGAGTAGAGTTCATGACAAACAACTCTGATGAACTGGATTATTTTTAATTGACATTTGAGACAAAATAATGGCCTAAACTTCTCTTCTGAAACTCATGTTAATACATGCATGAGGATTATTTCTGGAAATTGTGCTAAATCAAGTCTACCAGGTAGTTCTGCTAAAGTGAAATAAAATATTAATGTATTCATTTCAATAAATATTTCTGGGCTACCAATGATTGATCCAATTACAATACTAATCATTCATTTTCATCCTTTTAACAACTGACTCACGGAATTCCAAATTACAAGTGAGATCTAGTGAATGCATTTCAATTCTTGAGTATTCATGTAACCCAAATGCATCTTTGTGACCACCAATGGTTTGTTTGGTCACAAACTGCTTTGAAAACAACAGCTGGGAACTGTAAAAAGCTAAAATCCTGGCTGCATCCTTGTGAGTCCTTGTGTTCAGGTGTACTATTTTACACAGCGTGACAAAAAAAAAAAGTTATAAGATAACGAGAAAAAGCTGGTCAACATAAGACAAATCTTTCCTATATACAAGACACACGCTTTTCCTACTTTTAATCAATTTTCTACTGCATACAACTATACCCCAATTTTTCCTGCCATGCAAAACAATAAATAGACTTTCCTTTTGGATGTTTGTGACAAGGGGAGGTAATGGATGCCTGCCTTTTTTTTTTTCTTTTTTTTTTTTCCTGTAAATCAATTCCATTCTCTCAATGGTAATGTACAGTAAGGCTTCCGGAAATGGGATGCCTGAAACAATGCCAACAACTTTCCTATTCACAGAAATACTTGCAAATACCAGTCAGAGCTCTCCACCCATCAGTCCATAGTCTATGAATACTGTATGGCCTCCATTAACCAGCACTCAAGAATGGGGGCCCAAATATATTTTAAAATGAATTTAACATTGTTTTCATTGCTTGTGCAATACCTTGATATGGAGAGATCACATTTATAGTTTCATGAAGCAAACACAAACAATCAAATTTTTGTGTATTTGAAAACAAAAAGGGTAGTGGAAAAATCAGCATGTCCTATACAAAACTACAACTTGAACTTATGATTAAGGTCAGAATGAATAGTATGGGTGGACATTTAAAAATAGGAGTATACATTGATGAAAGCTGTTTAAAAAAAAATAAAAATCAGCCATATCAAGACAGAGTAGAAAGATGGTTAAGACATGTCACAGAAACCCCACCTTAAGGCTTCATAGCAGAAGACAGAGAGAGTAGAAGTTCTAAAAATGTGTTTTCAGTCTTGTTTTAAGAAATCAAAATCAAATTACCAAGAAAAATCAGTATTAAGTATAATATGAACACAGTGGGATAAACTAATGTTGTGCAAATATTGTAACATTATTTTTACTTGAAATTATAAGACAATTCAAATGCTGCATTTTAAATTTAATGGAATGCTAGAATAGTTTGGGTTGGAAGGAACCTTCTAAAGACATCTAGTCCAACCCCCCTGCAATGAGCAGGGACATCTTCAACCAGATCAGATTGCCCAGAACCACATCCAGCCTGGACTTGAACATCTCCAGGGATGATGCATTCACCACCTCTCTGGGCAACCTGTGTCAGTGTTTTACCACCCTCGTTGTAAAGATTTCTTTTCCCGCTTGCATCTCCCTCTTTTAGTTTAAAACCATCACTCTTTTTCCTATCACAGCAGGCCCTGCCAAAAAGTCTCTCCCCATCTTTCTTATAGGCCCTTTTTAAGGACTTAAAGGCCACAATAAGGTCACCCTAGAGCCTTCTCTTCTCCAGGCTGAAAAATCCCAGCTCTCTCAGCTTTTCCTCACAGGACAGGTATTTGAGGGTATTTTGAGCTTCATTTTAAAAATTCCTGAACTGGCAGAAGAAAGCTCACTTCAACTAAGTGCAATCAGAAATTTAAGCTCTTAACTAAACACTCCTTCAATCAGTACACGTAGAGTGAGTTAGCATACACTGCAAGCCAATTTGTTAGAGGAAGTTACTTGCATGGCACAGTGCAAACAAACCAAGAGAGCAAGGAGCATTTGCTTAAGACAAATAGTGAATTTTCTGAGAGTTATTTCTATGACCCATGGTAGTGCTACAGCATGCAGATACAGATGACTAAGCAACATTAGTTGGTTGGACAAAATTGCTGAATAACAGTCAGGTAGTAGCACATATATGATTCTCAGAGCAAGATACTTTACAGAAGGTGTTTAAAAGTTTCAAAGGTTAAAGAAAAGAACAAGATAGAAAGATGTTAATTACTGTAGTTAAGTCCTACATATGCTCTGGCAAAGCTGATGAGCTTTAATCAACTTTTGCTAAAGATCAGTTTCTAAGCACAAGAACTGACAAACTTGTTAACTTGACCACAGAAACACATGTTGAATACACACCTGGAGTATCATAAAATGGTTTGGGTTGGAAGGAACCTCAGAGCTCATACTCTTCTAACCCCCGGTCACAGGCAGAGACACCTTCCACTAGACCAGATTGCTCCAAGCCCCATCCAACTTGTCCTGGAACACTGCCAGGGATGGGGCAGCCACTGCTTCTCTGGGCAACCTGTGCCAGGGCCTCACCACCCTCATAGCCAAGTTTGTTTTTTTTTTTTCTTAATACCTAATCTTAACCTCCCTTCTGATCTTTTCCTCTCCCACTATGACTTGATATCATTTAACACAAAAAAGACTTTCCAAGGGAGAAACCTTAATCAGAAAAAAAGATTTATTCATTCCTGGAACTCAGGTGAAATTCTTTAGCATTTTGAAACTCCTCATAGACATCTTAAAACAAGGTAATACCAAAACCAATTCATACAATAAAGTAAAGCCCATTGGGAATAGATATTTGAAAGCTACTTTCTGTGAGAGACTTTTAAGAAAACCTGGGATAAAAATCCCTACCCTTTCACTTTTGCTATCCTTCTCTTCACACTTTTAAAGTTCTTTTTCCCCCACATCAATTACTAGTTTGACTTCCCTCTTCAGGATCAGCTAGTAGAATGTAGTTAATTCCAAAGAAACCCATGAGAAGTCAAGGTCCTGCTTTCACAGTTTTTCCTGTTCTACAGAAATGATCTAGCTGCTTTGGCCTTTTGGGAACAGTGTTTATAATCAGAAAAGTGGCTTAACATATTTTCATTTTTGTAAGATCATAGAATTATATACACACAATAACAATTAATTTGCAACTGAACCATGTCACGAGTCTCTCTAAAAAGACTGCTGGCAAAAGGTTACTTGTCATGAAAGAAATTACAATCTGCAATGATTAGTGTCTCATGTTTTATGACATGCAGAAATCGATTTCTTTAAGTACAGATGTTTCTCTGCATCACTACCATTTTAAACACAGTGAGTTGTTCTTTCATTAATTTGGAATTTCTAAATATAGATAATGCATGGATATTGCATACATACTTAGATACTTTTGAGTTCAACAAAACATACATAATTATTAACTTCATAAGCTTACAATGAGGAGGAATTTATATTTTATCATAGGTCTTACTGTGTTCTGAATGAGCAGCATCTTGTTTTTATAGAGGGATTTGTATTAAAAAAAAATACTAATTCTTTCCAGTATGTGTTAACATAGGTTCAAAAGCAATACATCACATTTGATACCAGCAGATTCAATACTCCTCCTCAAAGATGCTCTAGATTCAGGTTTCATATGAAACGTTGCATCGCCACCAGTTAACTTTTCTATCCTTTCCTCCAGATAATTTCAGAAAGAAACTTCTGAGCCACTAATACAAAGCTACATATATTTCTATTAAATGAGATTTTAAAAATATTACTGCTTTTAACTGATAGCACAAGAAGTAAGAATCAAATCACAAGAAATGAAGTGCATTTCTCTTTCCTGCTGTCAAGTTGAAGTCCACACAATTATGTTATAGGTAAAATATGGATTTCTATATAAGCAATAATGACCACTGTGTAGAACATTAATTAATTTCACTTTACTTTTTCTTTCTTCAAACACTACTTGCTTCCCAACATCTTGGACAAATTATAAAGAATAAAATATCAAAGCCTCACAACACGTAAGGAAATATGTATAAATCTTTTGTACTGGTTCACCAAGTTCTTAGGTCAGCTCCTGCTAACATTTGCCAAGCATATTTCAAAGATGACTTCAGGGAGAAGGAATTGGATTCTTGAATAATTTTCTTCATCTTTAAATGAAAAAAGAAATTACTACAACCTTCCTATTTCTGATCAGGATGTTGGTCTTATACTATTTCACATGTTCTCATGCCGAGGTTTTTTTCCCAGTTTCTGCAGGTTTTTTTTTTTTTCTCATTTGTTTGGTGGGGTTTTTTTTGTTTTATTTTCAATTTTTTTTCCCCTGAATAGTTTGTTATGTGCATTCTGTATATTTCCACACCATAGTGTCAGCCAATAGTTCAAAATATTTTAAATGTGATTTCAAACAATTCAGGAGTTATTTTATTTATTTCGTGCCCAGAAATTTTTCTAAAATACTGGTAAATGAGTACTTTTTCCCACCTCACCACCCAAGATGTATGGAAATGACCATGTCAACACCAGTAGTGGTAGGTAAGGATACATTAAGATAAAAATTGTACTCTACAAATACTCTGAATATTTTTTTCTGAGCAGAGCTGCTACTGTTTATGTTCCCCTGTTACCTACAGATGTCTTCCAAAGCCACTGTATACTGAGCATTGGCTATGACCACAAGATACAAGCACTGGCCCCCAGCAGCTGCACTATCAGGCAGAGATTTTTGCTTGTCATCTCTTGTAACAGCACCTTCTGCAAGGATTCTTCATCCCTTTTTACCCAGGCTACACTCAGGAGCAACTCACTTTACAGCTGAAGAAAAGCCATCTACATAGAGTTATGGTGAAAAAATGGGGCCATCGTAATACAGTAAAAGCAGTCAATTCCATGGTAGAAATGGTGAATCCTTTGATTTTTGGAAATATAAGCCTATAAAATATTGTTCCAAATTGATTCCAATTCATCCTGTAATTAATAGGAAATCTCAACTCCCTCAAGGCTATTACTATACTGTGCAAACTGTATTAGCTGCTTAAGATTTCCAATCAATAACAGAATTATTATACTTCTTGTTACTAAGATTCTTTTTTCATCAATGTCACATGAAAGATTCAAATAAAATTAAAAACACAGAATCTAGGAATATTGATACATGGGATAAGTTACAACAAAATAAAGAGGGAGTTATCTGTTGCCAGAGTGTCTAGCCATTGAAGAAGTAAACTTTTCTATATGTAATTGAGAATGGTACATAATTTATACAAAATGGGTCCAAGGCTCAGTTTTACCTTTGGCTTTGGTATTTCTAGAAGTGTGCATTCACTGTGTTTGTGGGTGACATAGCTTTTGCAGGAGACATAATCTATTTCTAAGAGAGAATAAATAAATGATATACTTACGGCATGGAGTGTTTGGTCTGTTCACAAGCTGCGGGAATGTAAAGATAGCAGACAATGCTAGTTCATGGTTTTGATTTTGTTCCTTTTCTTCAGCCTGGTCAGCCCAAACTACTGATTTTTGTCTTTGTATCAGCTGCTCAACCTCTCCAAATTCAGTCTCAGATACATTATCTGTCAAGCCAGCTTCTTTCAAAGTCAGGTACTGCTTGCGAAGAACTGGAAGCAAAGTATTTAGCACTCTGTAAAATAACAAGAGGCAAGACAAATATAACTACATCGTAACTGATCCATTCTTTACTAGCACTGCTACTATTACAAACGCAACAGGGTTTTGCCCTTCTCCACACACTTACCCCCCTCCCTCCCTGCAGGTTCTGCTATGTATTTAATTTTTAAGGGAATACCATGACACTAATAGGAAATATTCATTACTAAGTAGAGCGATTTTTCACTTTGAAAAAGTCTTGTATTACACTCTAAACATTTATGAAGTGTGCCTAAGATCTGCAGTCCTTTATACACAACAGAAAGTCAGCATCTCTCAAATGAATTATGACTTTCTAAAATTAAGTATCAGATAATTGAAAAAGAGTATAAAACAAATAATGTGGATTAAACCAATGAGATCTTAATTATATGTGCATAGAACCTTATTAGAAGCCTAGCTCAAATTAAGATACTACAATCTTTAATTAAAGAATGGAATACATTAAGATCCACACATACCTGCAAGTCAAATTGAAGTGACAAAAGCTTAGGAATTCCTTCTGAACACAGGAATTCATTAGCTGTGGATTCAGTTGCAAGACTAAACAGTAGGTTTATGCAATATGGGAAGGAGTATATATATACACGTATATACATAAAAAAAAGCCCCAGCCAAAGAGGCAACTTTGTAATTATTAGCTATGCAGCTTAAAAAAGCTTGCTTATGTATTACTTTTTATCATGTTTATGGTAACACCCTCTTCTCCAAGGGAGGAAAAGTAACATTTTCAAGAGACTGCTAATAAAGAACTGGTGCTTACCTGCAAATTCAGCTTCCACCCCCCGTTCTGACTAGCTATATTAGAGTTTAATAGTTACTATTTTTTATACAGGTAAATTTATTAACATCTACAATGCAAGAAATTAAAGGAGAACACAAACACTTAAAAAAAAAAAATCAGTATTGCTGTTCAACACAGAAGAAAGACACCTGGACCTAGTGAACAATTTGGAAAATCTATGCAAAGAAGAAAATTAAATAAAAATAAGAAGCACTAGAGTATACCTGCAGTTTCTGTTAAACAACTGTGGATACAAGCCAAGATTTAATAAGTTATTATTATTTTCCATCCTACCTGAAACACAACTGTAACATTGAAGCTTGATAAACATTTTGCTTCAGTTTCAAGTAAAACTAAGTTCTATAGGTATGTCTTCTGAAGTTACCAATACCAGCATATAAATCTTATCAGACCTGATATGCAAACCATACTTACTTTTCTGTCTGCTTATAATGCTGATCTTGAAGGGACGCCAGAGATAACATATGCTTAATCTGAGCTTTCAGGTCCTTAACTTCTAGGTTTAAATGGCAATGCCGCAGATCTTCACAGAGTTCCTTAGGCAAAAGGAGGAAAAAAGCCCAAAATAACCCAAAACCAAAGTACTGCACATCAGACTGACAGTGAGAAACTAAAATTTAAACTGAAAGTAATATTAATTGATCCTACCTTGAAAAGTAAAGATGGAAATAAATCTATATTGTTCAAGTTTTATGGTGAAGTAGTATGATTTTTTCAATTTTAATTTACATGCATAAATAATGCTTTCTAGAGTCATTCGACCAACAGTGAATGTGCTGTAATTAGCATTAAGAATCCAAGAGGCACACATCTATGCATGCCCAAAAATACACTTGTCTTTTCCTGTGCTCTTGCTCCATATCAGAGTTTTTCAGTGACATTATCTGGGACAAAACCTTATTGTACTTAGCCATCTTTCTGAGATGCCAGTTTCCTGAGATACCAGTATCCTGTTTGAAATATCCTAAAGATAATTTATTTTAAGGTATCAACACATTTTAGTCATCCCAATAAGAATACAGGTATTGAAATATATTCCAATATATGAGTCAGATCAGTGCTCATTGCAGTATCATTTAAGCCACTCCACTTGCTGGCTGAAACCGAAAGGCACAGAGGAGCAACACCCCAGCTGTCTTGTCTTCTTGTTCCTGTACAGACTGTCATCTCTTCTCCCAGCTCTGGTGCTTGCCTGAGGCCACACAGAGCTGACTCTACTTGCTAAAACTTGGCAGAGAACTTAACTTTCCACTTCTTTTCCCCTTCCCACTCTTCTCCTAGCACCCTCAAATGCTTTTTTGGCCAGGCTAAGAATTAGGTTGTTACATGGTTTGACAAGCATCAGGAGCTACTGTAAAGGCAAGACAAGAAGTGAATGCCCAGGAGCAGCATCAATACTGGCAGCTATCTGAACTGCCCAGCAATAAGCATACTTACTCCCCTTTAGCATGCATTTTTGCACATCACCATCTACTTTCATGACCAAGGAACACTTGCACAAATAAGGAAACATTTTAGGACAAAAGAACAGAAACAACTAACACTGGAATTGGAAATCACACTGAAAGAATGGCAGAAGCCATGAACAGAAGTGAGACAGAGATGGGGGGGCAGTAATTAAAATCTATTCTTAACTATAGTCAGATGTTGCCTATAATGCATGGAATCTGTACTTGAAATGAAAGGCATTTTACCTTTGGAATGCACCCATCTTGACCCAGTAGACGCATTTCATTCTCAACACGATGCAGCCAACTGGTATTTTCCTCAAAACGTTCAGCCTCCTCCCCTCTTTTCTGCTGTATGTGCACACGGTGAGTTCTAAGCATTGCAAGCTTTTGGTCCCTCTTGCAAGTGGCCTAAAAATCAGCATTTAAAGTGAAAACTTTCAAATGATGTTCACAAATACTTTTATTTTTATATATATATATAAAAATCCTTTTCCATACTGTTATACTTAACTGGGAATAACAAACTTTCTGCATTTCTTTTCAGTTTAATTAAAAGTTAGTAGCACAGTCTCTTCACAGACATTACTTTAAAACATTTTCATTCCTCCCTTCCTCATTCCACCCCCCCCCCCCCTTTTCCTGGAAACCCTTATAACAGACAGCAGTGTCTTTTGTTATACCTTTGAAGAATAATACCTTTGATTTGATCAATTTCTGTTCCAGGACACAATTATCTTAAGTTGGAAAGACTGAAAAACTACTTGTGCGCATACAGACAGGCACACTTCTGGATACAGTAACCTAATGATTTCTACTCAAGCATGAATATGAAGAAGGAATTTAACCTGCTTTGTTTTCCTAAAGCAATATGTCCTAACTCACTAAAGGATAAAATATCTCACAAAAGGAAAACCCTCTATGTTCAAGCATCAAAATTCTGATGCTTCTCTGAAATTTGACAAGGAAAAAGGCACAAAACCAGCACCAGCAAGTGGAATGAGGCAGTATCCTAACAAGGCAAAAGAGACTCCTTTTCAGAGGACATGTATTTTGCAATACATTCTAAAAATTAGGACACTAACACAGTTTGTCATAAAGAAGTGACAAATGGTCTCATTTTGATCTCTAAGCATTAAGTGATTATATAATTACTTGAGCAAAAAAACATACATTAGTACAGCAAAACTAAGATGATACCTTGTAATACGTTACAGAAAACTCACCTTTTCTATTCTTTCTTCAGAGCACATCAGCTGAATTTGTTCATGACATTGTTTCTGGTAATGTGTCTTCAGTGCATTTTCCTTTAGTTGCATTTCCAACTTGAGGTATTCTTTTCTGATTTCTTCACGGTTGGCAAACACACTTTTAAGGATTTCTTTGTATCTATTAGAACCAAAAGATAATAATAAATAATGGATTACTTATTGAAGACTTTTTTAATGACCATCTCCTTTGAAAGGGGAACTTTCAATTTGAGGTTAACGAAATAAACATACAAAAATTGAGAGGAAAAACGTATAAAGCCTGTTCTAGATGAGGACTAGATAAAGTGTCAGCACATCAGTAATGATTTTATGTACTTGAACTAGAAATGGGATGTGAATTTTGAAGGGGGACACTAGAAATAAGCCTTGTTGTATTTATGAAGACGACACTGGGATTCAAAGAAAAGATATCTAACTTATTCACACAGGCCTTACCTCTACCTTCAAAACAAAATAAATACCCATGTTTTCTCCTTATACCAATTTATTAAACATAGCCGACTACTGTAGCCACAGACACACAAGGTCTCCTTCAAAAACCAGAAGTCTTCAATTGCTCCCTTTCTCTGAAGTTTTGCTGTAGAATTTGAATCACCAATGGATGACAAATCAGAACATGCATCATGTTTTAACACATACTAGACTAACAGGTGGGGAAAAACACAAACTAATGATAGAAGGTACTTAAAACTTATTCTAAGGAGACCAATGTTTAAGTAGCCTCAAAATCTGCTTATTCCTAGTCTGTGATGTAAATGAGAATAACAATAAGGAGAAAGCCTAGAAGCATTACCATATTGCAATATAAGTTTCAGTGATGGTACTTTCTCAATTCAACTCCCAAACACTCAAAATGCAGTACAGAAGAGCCTAAAAAGATACTGCATATTTCAATAATGACCAACCTTGTACACAAGCCATGTCACAACATCCTACTGACATGTTAGAACTTGCCATAAGAATCAAGGCACAGTCTAACATGCTGTAGTGGTTTAAACTGAGCCGGTAGCATGCAAACGTTCTAAAGACATGCAATGTTTGAAGTTACTATACAGTGTTGAGCATAAACAGTAACAATATTAAATACCACACAAATATTATAAATTAACACATAGGTGCAACCGGAGAGCAAGTTGAAAAGACATTCTTGCCATGTAGTTGACTTCTTACCACTGTTTCAGAAGTAGCAATTCCATTACATAGTCTAAGACTGAATAATGGCAAGTCTTTCATTTTAGTGTTTTATTACTGTCATTTTAAAAGTGAACAGAATTAACAAATGAATTCTTATGTATAGTTTTAGAAATTCTACAGTTTTAGGGTTTTACTTAAGCGTCCACATATCTAGGTAAATTATGTACTAAAACCCACACAGAATTTAGACATAATATTTCTTTAAGGTATAACATAGCTGCAGAATATCAGATTTCTTACCCTACACAGTTACTATCTATACAGTCTGCACTACTATAGTATCCATAGAAACGTGGTTCCTCCCAGCTGTCTGGGAAACACAGCAATACAGAATGAAGGTGAATCCTCTCCCTCAATTTACTTCACAGTAAAACCCTGGTCATAAGGTAAGATTCTGTGTACAGTCAGTGTGAGGAACCATTACAAGTAAAACAACTCTGTGTACATATAATGATCAGTGTCCCAGATATAGCATCAAGAATCATTCGGAAAGCTCTTGCCTTGAACTGGATTCATTCCTTGAGTAAGCACACTTCTATTCTTATCTCCACCCTCTCTTCTTCACTTAAAAATGACAGTGATCCTGTAGGCATATCCAGGCTATGAACTCTGTGCTACCTAAGTCTCAAAGAGCTTGTGGACCTCTCAGTGGCAGTTCCAGTGTCCACTGCTACCTCAACAGGCTCAAGACTACGGATTGACAGACAGTGTATGACCAAGCTTTAGACAGAGGGAGCAGGAGTAACCTATGGTTTTGAAGAAGCAAATGGTGTAATCAGAAAGTCTCTTCCAGGTAAAAGTAAAGCAAAAATAATAGGTAGTTGGACTGAAATGTAAGACTCTGAATAAGGCTCTCTGCCCTGTCCCAAATGGAAGGGAAAGGACAGAAGAATGTCTTCAAAGCCTGTAAACAAACATGGGGGGAATGAACTCATCACCCATACCATCAGTAGGATGAAACTGACAGGATCCTCGTGAGGAAGAACACAATGAAACATCCACTTCATTGCCTGTATCTAGAGGGATTTAGATAAGCTTACATGTGTGTGTACAGATATTCCGGAATATTAACACCCTAACATTCTCTAACCAAGAAATCTTGGCATGGAATGTGTCCAGAATTTTGAAAAGACATTTTGGAGACCTTGCCTTTGACTGACTCTTCCCACACACAGAATGAAATAAAGGGCAAATCACAAGAAATTAAATTAACCTTAAAGATTTACAGTGCAAAAATATGCAGGAAAACTGTCAGAACTCTCAATATGGCTTGGAAGCCTACACTTCTTTTGAAACTTAAATAAAAATAAACCTGAATGAGAGGTTTATTGAAACCTCTGGACAGCCAGTAAAACGAAGCTCAGATAGAATTTTGCTTTGAATGGGCTTTTACCAACGTTTTTCAGGTTAAAAAATACCACATTCAAATGGCCAATAAGAAGTTAACTGAATAAATCTAGGTAATTCTCAGAAATACGTGGCGAAATATGCAGAGACCGATCCAGAAAGACTTTCACACAAAAACCTAACCTTATGGAATAGATTGACTTCTGCAACAAGTTGCGTATCATGTCTTGGTCTGTTATTTTTTGTGTGCACTCATGAGAGACTGTCACATCAGAAAAGATTGACAGGAACATCAAGAATAAAAAGAGACCAAGAAATCTAAAAGCAATAGAAAGTGAGGAGCCTACAAACATAAATTAACTGTGTGGAAAGAAGAGCTTTAAGTTCTTGCCTCTCTTAAACCTAGCACGAAACTTATTACCAAAATACTATCTGGCAGCAGCAGCTATCATTTATGCATTCTGCCCACCCACAAAAAAGACCTGCTAAGTAGCTTTGCTGAAAGCTAGCATTCATATGCTCTTTCCTGCTGCTTATATGTGTTGTCTGCCCAATTACTTAAACTAAAGTAGACTGTGAGGAGAAACACCACCATTAGAACTTAAAGTATAGTTTTGGAATTTCAAATTAAGTTCCATTTGGTAACATGTTCCTAGAGTTATTGAGAGTTATTGATAAAGAGCCTTGTAAATAATACTGTGCCTCTCCTCAAAACCTATTACATTGATTTTAGAAGTCTAGATTGACCACTTTATTAATACCTTCAAAACTATAATAAGTTACTCTTACTTGTGAGACATTTGCACATTTTTTGTGTCATGAAGATAAGCTTCTTACCAGAAAAAGGATTTTTTCCTGTTATTAGAGGACTTTGCCTGGTTTTAAAAAAAAAACTGTGAGATAGACTTATTATCCCCTAAGTAAGATTGCTCTATAGACAGATCTATCAGGAAGCTTTTATTGCTATTAAGTTCAACTCATTTTCCCCTTTCTTAAATGCATTGTACTTCTGGATTACATAGGACTCAACTTTTGCTACATTGATCATTCCATTTCTGTTGTTAGGTTATGGCTCAGCCCACATATACAGACCAGTGGCATGGCTATTTAGTAGTTTGGTTTGTTTGCTTTGCGTTCTTTACTATATTTTTTTGCTCAAAATAGGATAAGAAATTGATAAAATTTATATTTGATGTTATTCTGAAAATCTACATTGCAAAACAGTACTTTACACAACCAAGATTAAAGAATGTTGTCATTTTCCTCCAAAATTGTTAGCTTTTGTGGTAGAAAAGAACTTCTTAGCCCTACAGAGCTCTAGCGCTTCCTATGAAAACACTTTTTCCAACATCTTTTGTATTATTAGTGGTAGAATTCCATCTGCATGTTAATACAGAATAATATCGGTAGCCTTAAAAAAATACCCCAATCTGACATGAAATTTCTTCATTACAATAACAAAGCTATTGATAAGCTTAAAAAAAAAAAAAAAAATCTATCTAGGAAATACTTCATAAGAAAGTACCTAATTGATACAAGACCCTTCAACACTGATCTCAAATGTGATGTCAGAACGAGTTATGTCAGCTTCTTGAGGACTACAGTTATCCTGCAGTGTTTTACTGAATTTTCCTAGAAGGTTAGTATCAGGATATTTCAAGTATATATTATTTGCTTTGTTTTAAATCCACCACCAAGCTGTTCTGTAAAGAAGTGATAAATTATGCAAAGCCACACCAAGCCTAAGTAAAGCAATGCTAAAAATGAGGAAACTTATATTAGAAAGAGTTGTTTTATGAATGCTTTTACAAGTTATGCAAACCCCAATTTTGAAGCAAGATTGTTATCTGATTCACTTACCTTTGTGTTATCACTTGTTGGTTGTTTGAAAGTACTGCAGCATCAGGATTTCCAGGAATGCTTCCTTGCTTTTCTTCATATTCTCTCAGTTTCTCTTTTAACATTAGGATCTAAACCAAAAAAGATACCTTTTAGTTGGAATATAATGGTTATGTTTTTTTTAAACCTATTGTTCTGAGCTTACATCTTGAAAAACTTCACAAACGTCAGTAAGCGATATTCTTAGAGGACAAAACATCTTGCTTCTGCAGACTATACGGCAGAATTAGGACAATACTGACATACAGGTTTAATCCCATGAATACATATTCATGTTTTTTATTCAAAGTTGTAACAATTAATCTCTCAGACTTTTAACAATAGGGTTTGGTTGTTTGTTTTTTTTTTAAACATACCTCTTTCTTTTGTTCATTGCAAATTTTAACATACTGGCTTATGTGACTGTCCAAGCTAACAACATTGCTCTTCAACTGCTAAAGAAAAGGAACAAGTTAGAATTTAAGAAGACTCCTTCATGTTTTCCTGCATAATAAATACATTGTCTGTAAGTACTACGTAACTATACTTGTACTGTATTATGAAGAAAGGGGTGAATAAAATCCCGACTTGCACAACAAAACTGACCCCCAACTTCTGGAGTCACCCGTTGCACTCCTATAACCATTTCCCTCAACAGAACAATAAAAAATTATTTATATATGTACACACATTTTGCACTTGTTCAGATTAGTTTTACTATTTTATGTCTATCTTCTGCCTTTTCTTATAAAAACTATCTTTACATTTGCAACATGTGGAAACTACAGTCAACCTGTATTACATGGAAAAAATTAGGAGAAACACTCTGATAAAGTAGTAATCTACTAAAACTGAGTGCAAATTCTACCAGCTAAGAATTATTTCTAAAATTGATGCTCACAAAACAAACTTCCAAACTGGTAGCATCATCCCACTAATGAAGCTATGCTGCTTTTAGGCCAGAACTAGTACCTCCATTTTTCACTTATCTGAGTAAGTTGAGAAACACGAGCTAACTGAACAAAATTTTAGGGCAGAAATGAAGGTAATTACAGTCTTCTAAAAGAAATAACTCCCTCAATACTCTTTTGTTGCACTTTGATGGATCAATAAATACCAACATACTCACCGAAGACTTGATATCCTTTGCTCTGTTTGCATACTTAAGAGTATTATATGTATCATCATAGAACATAGATGATGGACTAATGGCAGCTATCATTATTGTTCGGCAGTTTCCTCCAAGAGAATCTTTCAATAAGCGAGTGAGCTTGCTGTTTCGATAAGGAATGTGCTGTTTCTTACTCTAGAAAGAAAGTTGATATGCAATTTCTGGGTTAGTCAGCTGTGTTAGCCAGGTTTCTTTCTGATGCCCAGGTATGTAACTATTTTTGTGACATGGGCAACTAACAGGAATGGCAGACTACATTAAACTACTTACAGTTCACAGAAAAACAGAGGTTGGGAAGGACCTCTCAAGATCCATTTAGCCCAATCCCTCTGCTCAAAGCATGGTTACCTACTGTAAGCTGCCAAGGTCTATGACAGCTCAGGTTTCAACTACTTTAAAGGGTGGAGATAACACAATTTTTCCAGGCAACCCAAAGCAGGGTTTGTGAAGGTTGGTTTTTTTTTTTCCTCCAATCCTGTATACAGAATCTTCATCTCACAGTACCCCAGTTAGATCACTACTACCCCAGTCCTGCACCAAGTAAGTCAACATCAAGAATCTCACTTTTGGTCCATGTACAGATTTCAAATTCTGTCTCCCACTTCAAGATGACGATGATAGAACAAAAACAGTGTAGCTGTAAGGCAATGGACTTGTCCTTGGCTAAAGTTCAGGAGGTTTTGTCCTTCTTCCGCACAACTGTCCCCACTCCTTCCCTTAAGTTAGTGAGCTAGTTGACAAGACTAATTCACTACTGTGAATGGAATGGGGGCTAAAAGGCTGTGAGTGTGGGCGTATGGATGCGTGCAACACCTATCCAAGTTTGGATAGGCGTTTTCTCTTATAAGAGCTTCCTCCCCTAAGATTAAAGGGCATAAGCGCCCAGAAAAGTCTTTGTCTTAATAAGGCTATATATTCACTCATGAGATTTTCTCTACACATGCTTGATTTTGAAAAATGTGGTTAAGAAAAGGAGGTACATTTACCTTTGACACTATCCTTAGGTGGCTCACGTTACTTTTGAGAACTTTCCCATTGGGACTGTGAACTAAAGTCAATGAAAGCTTACCATTTTTCAAAGCATTTTCAGAACACTATGAGGCAAGAACTGCATGGAAAAGAAGCACATACCTTTGGATCTGCCAAGGCATTAATGACATTTCCCAGAGCTAGCAGGGAGCGGTTAATATTTGCTCCTTCTCTAAAACGGGCCCCCTTGGCATTTGTCACACTGGCACGTTCAGATCCTGCCAGGTCAATGAGAGTCATTTTGGCGATGCGAACATTTTGATTGATACTGGCTGGTTTATCTTGCTGCCTTAGATAAATCTACAATAAAAAAAAAGAACATATTTAAAAAGTAACAACTAATGAGTCTTGTTACTCTAAGTAATAACTTTATTTCATGGTGTAATAACTGTTTTCAGAAATACTGGCATCCTTCTCAGAATCCAAGTTAAACCTTTCAGTATACCTCTAACACCAATAGGCAGTTTGGCCTAATGGGAAATACTGAATCTTTCTGACACTGACCCCTTAGAACTTGCCAGCTTCAGCTATTAGTAAGGAAAAAGAAGGTGGTTGTGGCTGCACTGGATTTGGTTAATTTTCAGCATAGCAGCCTGTATAGTGCTTCCATATTTGTGAACCCAACAGTGCTGGTGGCACATCAGTGTTTAGCTTTTGCTCTAGCTTTTTTGGTTTCTCCACAGTATTCATTGCTTGAGGACTGGCTGGATATCAGTCTGCCAGTGGCAAGTAATTGCTTCCTCCTCCAGCCCCTTCACTTAAGTAAAACAGGTTATTTCTCTTTCCTCGCTTTAGCTACAGAGGATTAAGCAAGCAACTAGGCCAGGTCTTACCAAACTAGCAAAGACTGGAGGGTTTCAAATGAATTTCATAGCTAAAATAGCCCTAAATTCCTCAGCAGTCAAGATGTATAACACACTATTTCACTTCAAACTGAAAAAGGTCTTAATTTCTTCAAGGCATCTTTAAGAGTATACCGTAACTATATACGTAGGGACAGTCCAGGAAAAAGGCTGAACTTTCAGTGATTTAGACTTAACTGTAACTACCACTAATAAGGAAACAATACTCATTTACTGCTGTGAACAGATATATTACTCCAGGTTCTTCTGGAAAGCTGTTCCCCCTTCCTTCTTTCCTGAAATTTTCATGGTACAGGACATATATAAAGTAAATGCTTTTGCTTCCTTCTGCTAGTGAAGATATTCTTTCCTCACGTTTATGAACAAGTAGGCAAAGCATGATAACATAGTCAATAAGAAGAATTACTGTTATCCTTAGATGGCTTTTACTTGTTCAGGATTCTCTAGAAATTCCCCCTTCAGTATTGACTGCCTTGCCATTTGCAAGGCTAATGGTTACTGACAGTTTCATGAACACACTTTAAGACAGTGAATTGGGAAAGAGTTGCCTCACATGTAAAGGAATTGACAAATAAAGACAATGTCTCACCAGTTCTGCAGTTTTAAGCATTGCACGTGAGCAGCGAAATCTTCACAGGAATTTATAACATCCAAAAAATTTACAAATAGTGGGAGTGAATAAAATTCTCATACCTTGCCACTAAATACCTATATCAAATAGATATGTTTCTCTATCAAACAGTACAAGTAGGTTCTATTTCTAGTACAACGCACACACACACACACACACACACACACACACACACACAAAATGCACCATTCCCCAGTACTTACCTTGGTATGGTACCTATTTCAAGCTAAGTAACATTCTACCAGAACCCAGTAATTATCATTAGTGAAGTAGGGAAAAGTGAAGTGACAGCCAAACTACGCTGTACAACACATCTTTTATAAAAATTCAAAAGATACAGGAGATGCCCCAAAGAAGGATCTTTCCTACTTCTCTGTCCGTCAGCAAAACATTTTCAATAAAACAGTGTGGCAATTGGGATTTTACTGTCGAATGCAGTAATTGCCTGACCCAGATAGATGTTTCAAGCCTAAGACAGATGGTAGAGTAAGGCAAAAATCAGCTCAGAATGTCCTGGGACAGACTTTTACTATTTTGAGTCAGTCCCAGAAAAAAACCCTGCTCCAATAAAGTGAACAACAAAAATCATCTCCAGCATAAAACAAATGAACACACCTCTACAAAAAGCAACTCTGAAAATAAGAGAAAACTTAAAAATGAAGAGGAATCAAGACAGCAATAGGTATTTCTCATAACTTGTACCTGTGGAAGCAAAGAGGCAATAAAATAAATAATAAGCAGGTAAGACATGTTTTGCTAAATGCCACAAATTCGTGGAAATAGAAACCGACACAAGTGGTTATTTTTAACACTAATTGACTAGTTTGTAATTACTTCTTACAGATGCCGCCACTAATTGCATCAAGTAGATGGAGTATTTAAGAACCCACTTTAAAAGTGTATGGTTGTGAATTTGCTTAAATGAGTACACACTAATTAACATCTGTTAAGCTTCCAGTGCATTCAATGGACCTACCTAGTTAGCAACAGTAATATTCCTTTCAAGTGCCACATGCAGATGCAGCATTTCTATTAAACATTTATGTACATTTTTCTAGATAAATGATTAATCTTCTCCTCCTCTCAAGCATAAAGTCACTTTTGTGAAAAAGGCTTAAAACCCATTCCCTCTGAAGTGTGCTATTATGCAAGGGCTGCACTTGTTTATCTCTGAGAACACAACATATTAGTAGATATTTGGACAAATCACATGTTCAAAATACAACTGTTTAACAAAACTAATCATTACTTTTACTAATACTTTGTGCACTTGGCAGAAAATGCAACTTAAGCAAAAGCAATTAAATATCTTGATTGACAGCTAGACCATCTCAAAAGATGAACACAACAGACATTCAGGATTACTTGATGACAGGAATAACTGAATTAGGAATACTCCAAAGCACACCAGAGAAAGGGTTTACCAACTCCAGTATCCTTCAACAGAATCAGTCTGACAGTTTTGGTGAATGAACACTGAGACTGAATGCTGAGTACAGAGAAGAACATGCTTCTAACCATGACATGGCAATGCCTGTCCTTTACATTGAAAGGTCCTTTGCTTCATGAGCAGGTTGTAAACATTAGATATTTGTCCATAAAATCAAGTTCAGTCAAGCATGCCATTTAACTGACTGCAGCTGTGTATGGAGATTGCCTAAAAGGTAGCCAGTGCTCTTTACACACTCAAGGGTACTTTGCTGGCCACTACCGTTACAGAGGCACAGAATAACAAAGAACATGAAGAGATTAGTCCAAGAATAACTTTGTCTCTCATCTCAAGCTCAAATACAGAAATGTTCATACTAGCTTAAGTAATCTTAGAAACTTAGTATCAACAACAATGAAACCAGAAAAAAATCATTCAGGACTTAATATTATGATCTACAAAAGCATATCCTTCTTGCTCTTTAAAGTCAGATGCTTACTGTAACAGTATTTCATTACCAAATGATTGTTATTAGTACATTGTCATGCAACACACCAGTTCACAGTGTGTATATAATATACACACAAATAAAAAACCGAAAGCTTGTTCATTTTAGAACATAAAATGAAAAGCATTTACAAAACCATTGAGCATAACAACTTCCATTCAGTGCATGGCAAACAAGGCTGCATCCCAAATATATATATGTATACACACACAGATTACATATTTGCTATTCCTACAATATGTAAATACAATAGGATGTTTCTTTTCATTGCATTTTTACTTATATTGCCAGAAAGAAAACAATCCTTTCACCTGCAAGCATTCATATTTGGTTTAATTTTCATGTCTGCAAGCTGGAAATAGTTTCAAATGATAATTTTTTTTAAAAAAGCATAAATACCATGCATTTTATTTTGTCAAACATTCAAACAAAATTGTAGTAATATAATAGGTATAGTAATTTTGTCAGTATGTTTTTGTTGGTGCATGTGTAACATTTGCTAACAAGTAGGTGTATCTACCATGATATCAATTCAAGACATATACTGCCTGTTATTAACCATTTCTCATTAATCTTGACAGTAGAGCTCTGGCATGGTAACTTTACAGCTAATTGCACTGCCATCATCTATGTCAAAAAACAAACTTTTGCCCATAGTTATTAAGCATTGTCTAAGTCTGCAGGTACAGTTAAAAACTGCCTAAAAGTGAAACAGTTTACCTGTAATTAAAGGAATACAAATTTATTTTATTATTTTGCAACCCAGAATGGTAACATTTAATTATTCAAGATCATGTGCTTTGCAGTATGCACTAGAAACAGAAATAAAGGAATTTTAATTAACAAAACTGCTTTATAAATATTATTTTTGGAAAGCATCACAGGTTGTATGTAAGAGGAATCAGAAGGATAAGATGGTTATCTCTGGAGAAGTCTTAAGTTTTAGCAGATTTCTGCAACAGGTTTAAAACTCTTATAGACGGAAACTAAAAATCAGCATTTCATTTTGATGACACAAGCATGTATATGGAGATATTTTCAGAGAACATATACTGCTTTAATTGTTCTAAAATTTGGTACATACAGGAACAGTAAGAAATTATTTTAGTATAAAAATCAACATTCTCCAAAGTAAGTGGAATGAGAAAGTACTACTTGAGATTCTCATTTCATAGTCAGACATATAACTTCAGTCTGTAAAATATTTTTCCTAGAAAAATGCTGAGCAATGGAATGAAACTAATAAGCATTCATGGTTTCATTAACCAGAAAGCATTAAAAAAAAACCCCAAACTAAGACCAAAACTCCATCAACTTTCAGTTTATAAGATTGCAATATGGAAGTACATTCAAAGTTCAAGATTACAGCTTTTCAGAAAAGCTATTTCTTCCAAGCAATATTAGTTCAAATAATTGGAACTAGAGATATTTACACTAGAATAGATAAATTCAGTGAAATCACTATGAATCATTACATATTTACAAGGAATAAGTCAAAAAGAACAAGATACTGGAAAATTTGATTCTCTAGCCCTAACTGAGACCAAAATGCTTCCATTGCATTCAGCTTTAATTAAAAGCTACAACTCACAGTAATGACCACTGTACATCTACTGTCTCATCTTACCTGAAAGACAGCATGGGACCGGGAAGAGGAGGCATTTACATCTGTGGGGTGCTGTGTTCTATTATTATTTCCATAATCCAGCATTTGAAGGATTTCCTCTGCTGATTTAGGCTTTATGGGTAGAGTACAAGATAAATGCACTTTTAGTCAACTGTAGGAAATTCTACACTGATCTAAAAGACATTAATATTCACCTTCAGAAAAATAGAAGAACTTCAAATTTTGGTTATCTAAAAACTAAGAGAAATTTCCTGTTTTGAGTTTGAAGTACTTCACCATTTGTACCTTACTGCTATTTAACTGAGAAAAGCAAGCACTTTAAAATCAGAGATTTTTTTTTTAGTGAAGAATTTAAACAAATCTGCTAAAGTTCTCCATTGTTATAAGAAGCCTTACTTATGAATGATTGACTTGATTTTTATTGTACTAATGCATTAAAAACCAGTATACTCAATTTTTCCCCAGGTGACGCAAGTTTTGAGAAGGACTGTGTTTACAGAGTGAGACAACCTAATAACAGTTTCCTCTTGAATCATTATTCCCTGTACACAAAAGCTGGAAGCTACAGAGCATGTAACACACGCTAAAAGGCTGCAGGAAAATAGGTCCATCAGAGTTATTTTCAGGTTCTGTCACTGACTTAGCCAAAGAATTGCTACACTGCCCTGGAAAGGCAATTTAACATGAAACTTCTCAAACAAGGCTATTTAAAAACAAAACCAACAGTAAGACACTTGAAGATGGCACTGAAGGCCATGAATTTATTGAACAAATGCTAAGATGTTTTAGCAAAAAACCCATATCTTGAAAGTAAGCATCCAACCAATGGTACCCATTTGATAATGAGTAATGAATACTTTTATCTATCTGTATTCAGTATCAGCACTTTTTTTCCCCACAACATGCTTTTGAATCATTATTTATGTTTGCAAGTTACTAAGGTATTGGCAATTATGGCCAGGAAGGAAATCACTTAGTTGGACAACTTCCACAGAGCAATGGGATCCTACCCATTTTCTGAAATGCACTGTGAAGCATCCTGAATTTCAACACCTATTTACATACCTGATGTAGCGTTAGCCCTTGAACTACCACCCCTTTCTGGGTATCTTCACAAACAGCCAGAGGTCCTGAGTTCACCAGCAGATCACGGATCTGTTCATTGTAGACCTTTGACAGGGAATTGAAAATCTTTTAATACAATTGTCCTGCCCTACTTGAAAGGATTAAATTTAACTAACCAGAAATCAACACAGTCTTTTTAACACTTCTTTAAGACAAAATAACAAATTCATTCTCTAGCAATTTTGCCAAAGAGCTCTCCTATACTGAGCTTGAAATAGTCAATTAATTTAAATGGTGTGATTTTTTTTTAGCCATTGAAGTGGGAGCCATTCTTTCCTAGTAAATAGTTGATCTTTATAAAAAAAAAAAAAAGAAATTTTAATTTACAAATGCCCCCAACTTGTGCAGAAACCTAATACCTACATAAATCTGTTAAACTTCTGAAATACTTTATTACTTGGTCTGTGGAAGCACTTGAAATAGCATATGGCAAAGCAAACTGTTCCCTCCTTCTCTCCCTCCCCACCTGCCCTACTAACTTCTCTTCCATTAAGCCTTTGAGGGGGCTAGAAGTACAATTTCACTACTACTAATTGACAGCAGTGCCAAGAAAGCTACTTGTAAAAAGAGAACTGTGATGCAAAAAAGTGGAGAGAGGAGAGATGACAAAGAACAAGCAGAATATTTGTAAAGAGCTAACCATTGACATATCAGCTCTAATCCAAGCAGTTGCTCTGTATCTCGGATGAATAAACAAAAAACTTTGAAAAACATCATCAAAAAGGGATTAGATACTTTGTTGTGTGATCTCACAAGGCTTACAGGATTTTACTGTTAAGTTATATTGTTAAATATAACCCTGAAAAGATTCTTCTTTTACACATCAACAGAAGTTCAGAGGGATGTAACTGATCAGCAAAAAACAAAAGTCATTAGAATGCTCAGTGAAGACATCAGAAGAGATAGTCCTTTTTGGACAGCCTTCTGTAAACCAGCAACAGGTGCCCAGGAGTAACACCAAATTTGGTGGAGCACAGTTTAGCTTCATTCCCATCAGGGACACATTTTGTGAAGTCCCAGAAAGGGCTGAAGAAAGGCAAAACCAGCTTTTTTCCTTAAAATATGCCTTCTTAAAAGCAACATACCAAGTACAAGAACTCACCTCTAAATACGAGACAGCAATATTGCATATTTTATCTTCTTTTATTTCATCGATGGAATTATAAAGTGCCATCATGGTTAAATACATCACACCAGGATCTTCAGGGGAACCCAGCATCGTATGAGTCTTTCCAGCTCCCGTTGCACCATATGCAAGCACTGAAGTTTCAGAGAACGATACAAAGAGACACACTTTATATCAGCAAGCTACTCAGGAGCACAAACCAAATGGACATCCTCAGACCTCTGTTATTCTGCAGAGCTGTCTGCATAAACTGATCAAGTTTCTTACTTAGGCTTTACCTTTCACAGATATAATTAGAAAGCTATTAAAAAAATAATAAAATTGCATTTACTTTTCAATTTTCAGTTCAAAATTTACTCACTGTCAATTTACCATGAAACTTTGCTTTCTCCCTGAATCCTAATTCATCAACTTATTGCAGGTAGGTTATTTCATTTCCCCACCACACTCCATTTGCCAATTAAAAGAACCAAGCTCTTAAAGAGAATTAAGAAAGCAGGCAGTGACACAGCTGCTTCTGGTTGAGTAACTCTTTCCAGAGAGCTCCCTTCATAAGCATGCATATATCCAATAAAATTCTAAGTGTATTACAGCCCTAACATGAAGTAATTTTCCAAATAGAGCTTCCACAGACAAAAAAGTCAGCCTCTCATACCCATAAATTAAAATAAAAAACTTTCTATTATTTACATCTCAGCTTCTCTTAAGGCCCCTGCAGCCATCGGATACAATGGTAGAAACTTGGAGGGATTCTGTAAAGTTCTTTGAACTGCAGATGATAAATAGTAAAGTTACCTGTGCAGTTATATCCATTTAAGAAGCCATCGATCACGCTTTTGGTAGTATGCTCAAAAACTTCCAGCTGGGTTGAGCTTTCAGCAAAAACAGTATCAAATACAAATTTCAGGTCTTTGTTTTGTCTTTTATTAATATCCCTATGAGTCATTTTCTTTCTGTGAAAAAAACTAACTTCTTCTTCCTTTGGATCAAAGACCAATATATGCTGGTCAACAACATGAACAACCTTGGTAAAGTTGCTGTCTTTTTCCTTTTGAGACTCTGGACGGACACGGACCACCACTTTGACATGATTACAGACATCTTCTTCCTTAGTAGCAGACATAACATCCCCTTAGTCCCCCTTCTTTGTTTCCAGGACTCTTTCAGATTCAAGCAGCTGAATCTTTCCTGCAATAAACAAGAAAAAACACCCACCCCACCCCCCCGAAAAAAACCCACCACAAACAAAAGAAAAAAAAAAACACAAAAAAACAAAGCTTGAAAGACCTTATATTTCAAATATAATCTTTTGAATGGCTCATGCTTTTAAGTAGGACTAGCATCTTGCACTTGTGCTACATCTCCCCTTCCCTCTGTTAGCTAGCCCTTTGGTAAGCACCGTAACTGGCCTGAAAAGATGACCCAATTCAGCACCGCTTTAAGAAAATGAATTGTCATTTTAGGCTAGGATGGGAAAGGACCTTAAGATCATCTAGTTCCAACCTCCCTCCCATGGGCAGGGACACCTCGCACTAAACTATGTCACCCAAGGCTCTGTCCAAATTCTTAAGCTTATTTCAACAGTCTGAACTCATAAAACATCTACTGGCTTTCCTTCACTTGAGAGCAAGGTTGCAGATATACCACCAGGTTTCCATACGCTAAAGGAAGTGCTGTGTTGTTTTGTTTTTGTTTTGTTTTTTTTTTGGGCCTTTAATAAAAGTCAGTAGCTGCCTAGCTACTTTCTCTGGGCTATTGGTTTAATCGAGTTGGATGTGGGTTTAAAGGGACAGTTAAAGTGGGATTCATGTTAACATAATTCACAAAGGGTACAAAACCACTTATTCACATAAGTCAAATTCGAGCTTCTTTTTAACGGGCCATCATAACTGACAGCTGAAGTTGGTCACTCCTAACACCATATAGCGACTCTGTAGTAGAGTCTTGGTAACGGTTTTACAGCTTCAGAACAAGACGCCCCCCTCTCAGACGAGTCACCTCACAAGCACTGGGTTAACTGGAACACAGCAGCAAAGCAAAGCCATAAACCGGACAGAATACCCAGAAACAGGCAAGCGCGACACAGCCCCACCAGAGGCTCTCAACCCACCGCCAACAGCCCTCCCATGGACCACGCCACCAGATCAGCCCCACATCTTAGCCAAAGACGGAGCGGGTGGTCCCGACCCCCGCACTGGGCCACCACTCACCTCAAGTCCGCAGCGCAGCAACCGCCGCTCCCGGCTCCCGCCTAATTCAAACACAAGCGCCCCGCCCCCTCCGCCTCCTCATTGGCCGTCGCTCTCGTGACGCTCGCAGCGCGACGGCGTTGATGGTAAGCCAGTCGGTTGGTCTGTCTTGGGGCCTAGTTGTTTGTGGCGCGGTCGCTCCCGCGGGGGCCGCGCCGGTTCTGTAATGCTCCTCGTGGGTGTGCGGACCCTGGGGGCTCAGCGCTTTCCCGTAGGGGCTGCGGGTGGTTACTGTTGGCAGTGGCGTGAAGGCGAAGTGAAACTGCTCAGTTTCCCGCCTTTTTGAGCCTTAAGGGAGGGCGAGAGCTCTGTGAGGAACGGAGAGGGCTGCTGCGAGGGGTGTGGAGGGGCAGCGGCCCAGCGCGCTGTGAGGGGGTTTTTCCAGCCCCGGTAGGGCGGGCGGTTCTTGTGCAGTACGCAAGTTCCCTTTTGTGTCCTGGCTTGTTCCCGCCGTGTGGTGCCGGGGCCCCGGCGTGCGCTGGCCGGGGTGCAGGCGGACTGCCGTTTCTTCAGTCTTCTCTGAGGAAGAATCCCTGCACAGTCCAGTTTTTGTTAGTCACGCTCGATGCAAGTCCTGCCTCAAACTGCCCGAATGCCCCTTAAGAAAGTAACTTAAAGTGCTGTAAGAAAGTAACGCGGTTTTCCTAACTTGTCAGGAGAAACAAATCCCTCGGTTGTGTAGATAGGTTGGTTGAAAGCAGTGTCCCCCTCGTGTTAACACCACTTCTTAGGTGCTCCTAACCAGCAATGTAGGGTAGTGGGAGTTGGGTGGTTGTTGGTGTTCACTCTGCTCATATTTTCTGTGGAGGTATTGCAGTTCCTTGCAGAACCTTGGACCTGTGTTACGTCTGTGAGAGGTTATGTAGAGCGACACATGCTTTCAGATTTAAGGTGAAGGGTCAGGGTTTGCCCCACCTTAGTGTTTTCTCCTGAATCTAAAAGCTGGGACTTAAATTGTTGTGATGTAACTTTCCGTGATCTTATTTACACAGGCAAAATAACATGTGAAGCCTCTGGTTTGGTAAATCAAAGCACATAATAACCATCTGTTAGTTAACATAAGATTGCCCTTTGGCTAATAGTATAAATGTAGGGTGGCACTTCTTCAGATGCTTTTATGTCAAAGTTTTGCAAGTTTGCTGTCTGGTGGGAGAGGGTATGCAATGCAGTATTATAGGTCTCAGCTCCATGACCATGTAGTCACCTGTGTTAAACTTACCTTTTTTTTTTTTTTTTAATGGAAATGAAATTATGCAGCCTTCTACTGGTTGGTTACTGGCTTGGTTCTGGGGTGGTTTAGACAGAGTGAAAAAAATCTGCAGTTCTCTGTGTAGGTAAGCTGTAGCTAACCACTTGAGTTTTCCCAGGGTTTTGAGTATTATTTCAGTTAGTTTTACTCTGGAGCATTCTTAGCTCTGGCTGTCTTTAAAATATTGAGGCATAATACAGGGATTGTAGCAGTAAGACAAGGGGTAAATGGGTTCAAACTTAAACAGGGAAAGTTCAGGTTAGATATAAGGAAGAAGTTCTTTACAGTGAGGGTGGTGAGGCCCTGGCACAGGTTGCCCAGAGAAATGGTGAATGCTCCATCCCTGGCAGTGTTCAGTGCCAGGTTGGACAGAGCCTTGGGTGACATACTCTACTGTGAGGTGTCCCTGCCCATGGCAGGGAGGTTGGAACTAGATGATCTTAAGGTCCTTTCCAACCCAAACCATTCTATGATAACAAAACCCACATATTTACTATATGTGTAACCTAAAATGTTTGTAGTATTTGATTTATTCATTCCCATTGTAGACTAGAAATATGGAGAACTTGGCAACCAGAGTGCTACTGCTCAGAGCAAATATCTCGTTTTGGCAAAATGGAGGGGTGCAACCTGAAAGTGAAGTTACTATTCTGGTTTGCTCAGATGCTGTTAGTCATTTAATGTTGAAGTCTCTGGGACATGGATAGAGTCCTGCCAGTGTAAAGGAAAAGAAGGCGTTCCTTATGTAAGAAAAACCATTGTTACTTGAATATGATTTATTGGTAGAATAACAGAAAATTATGAAATAAGTTAAAGTAAGACATTCTCGTTTAGAACTGCCCATATAGGACTGTGTAATGCTTTACTTACATATCCACTTTGTTTTTTAAACAAACCTACTGGTTTTTAAGTATCTGTTTCGGAGTAATTCCTGACATCTACTGTTTCTCTAGGTTGATCAACTCCGAAATGTTATCTCGGTGTCTGTGCCAAGTTTACAAATCTTTGGTTTTGCGCAGCTTAAGGCTGACTTCAACAGATGTGGCTGTTTTGGCCAGGAGGATTCATTCTTCAGTAAAAAAGCTGTCGGACTGTGAGTTAAAGGAACAAACCATCCCGAAATGTGAAACTGAAGAGTTGCCTCAAAGTATGGAAAACAGTGACTGTGGAAGATTGCACATACCAGTGATGCTGGAGGAGGTTGTTAATTGTTTATCCCCCAAGCCAGGCCAGGTGAGTTAAATGATTAATTAACATTTGTGATTCAGTAACAGTCCAGCAGAAAAATTAGTACAGTATAGGGATAACTTTTGTTTAGAGGAATGAAGAGGTGCTCTTTAAGAATCAGTTGCATGTTTTAAAAGTTCTAATTTTTTTTTGCACTTCAAATCAAGGTTCTGTATTCATAATAATAGAAATCTGGTATCTGTATTCCTGAATCCCCAAATAAGCAGTATTTGTTAAAGCTGTAGTAAGTATTTGAATAATCTCTTGCTTTTGTGCTTGTCTTTCTGGATTGCTCTTGTGTATTTCTAGGGTTGTGTTAATTAGTAATAGTAGGAGGGAGTTCTCTTGTGTGGCGTCATCAGTTTGTGACATGCTCTTCTCTTTTGTATAAGAGGTAATAACTGTATAGGTTTTTAAAATCATCATAATCATCATCATACTTTGTTCGGAGATAGTTACTTCTATGGTTTTACCGGGTTTGAGGCACTGCGTTTCCGTAGCATCTGCTTACACTGCATAATATGGTACACAGTAGAGGTGTAGTAGTTAGAAAATGCCTGTGTATGGTACGAGAAACGGTTTAGCATCAGTAATGTGGGAGTACTGCAAGTCATCTTATTTCACTATGGTACTGTCTGTAAATTCCTTTTGGTATTTGGGTTAACTCAAGTCTCCCTACACTGCAGTTTTGATATATCTGTGTTCTACTGGTGTAAGGTAAGTATACTGTTACACATTGCCTTTGCAAAAATGATACACAGTGAAATGGTTTTCATCTGAGGTATCTTAAATACAATAGTAAATAGAAAGGATTTCTTACACAACTTAAATGCTTAAATAATTTTCGCATTTCAGATGCTTTACTCTGATTTTATCACTTTATATGTTAACTTCATAGAATCTTATTTAGGCTTATCAATAAATAGTTTCACTATAAAGACTGAAATGATCCATAAAGAAGTAGAAAGTTCAAAGTATGTGTCTGTTTTTACTCAAAATCAGCATTGTCCAACAGTGGCAAAGGGATATAGCAAGTTTGAAGTGCATTCAGTGAGCAAAAAATTGTGGTCAAATCTTGTGTGTTGCTTTGTGAGAACTTCCGTTTGGAAGACTGGATCATTTTAAGTGTTTTGAAAATGAAAGAGAATCATAATAGTGTAAATATTGACACATAGGCATTGCTCTAGCATGTGTCCTACTGCTGAAAATACCTGAACTAGTGAAATATCCTAGGAACTTTGAGTTCACAAATCTTACAACTATGATGAAATTTTCACACATTAAATGATCATACAAGTTGTGATGCTGTATTTGAAGCTATTTTTGCAGCCGAAGTTTCTACTTAAATAGGAATTAAGAAGCTGACTCTTTTAATAAACTGTTGACATAAAAAACTGCTAACTTATTTGGCAACAGAATTTCCAAAGGAAACTATTTATGATTGTAAACTGTGGAGAGTAACTGTTGTTGTCCCTGAAGGCTTTTTGATAATTTAAATATTTATGAATGTAAAATAGCTTACTGTTGGGGTAAGGTTTTTTCAGTTCTCTGTATACATGGTTTTACAGATTCCTGAGGTAGTGGTGAACCACTAATGATGCATACAAGACAGCACAAGTTTGTTACCTTGAACAGAAGTGTTTATAATATTGCTAACCTGTTCAGCTTAACTGAAGCAGCACTTCCATTTTTTTTTTAAAGACAGAGTAAATTGTCTATTAGAAGCACTTTCTGAAGCTTCAAGTTTTGAAAATAAGTAGTCTACCTAAGGGTGCGGTGTGTTAACTGAGTTTTGATAGAGTAAGCACCAGTGAAATTTTGACCAAAAGTTAAGACTGTTTCTCACTGACAGCGTTGATACCAGTTTCTGTTAAAATGCATATCAACAGGGACTGTTGTATCAGTTCACATTTTTGAGGTTATAGTCATAACTTGGAAGTCTGTGAGCACTTTATTTTGTGGGCAGGGAAGGTAATATTCTGATCGTGGATTTTGTCGGCTTTCTTCTATGCACACCAAGGTTTCCTTTACTTGGTTTTAACACAGTTATATTCTTTGTTGTAAAAAAGCTGATTTTGGCCTCTTTTTTTGTGTCCTAAGACAAAGAATTGCCAATATAAAGAAAATCATATTATATGGACAATATTCTCCCTTTGGTTTTTGTCAGTCGATGGGGTTTTCATTTTACATATAGGGGGCCCTAAGAAAATAAATGTTACTTGAGAATGAGACACAGCTGAGATGAAGATGTTAATACCCTCCTAATGAATATTCTTGTTGACTGTCTTTTCCTTTGTGCAATATGTTTGTCAGGGATTTAAGCAATAGCATTTCCACTTATCTTTGAATCTTTTACTGCTTTAGAGCTTGTTGCTGCACAGTCCCTGTAGAAGTCCTGTCTTTGAAGCATGTGTACAAATTGTTTTTTACCAGTGTACCTCACTCCTCAATGGAAAGTCTTTTGCAATAAATCCATGCACAAGTAATTTTCTCTTTAAGTTTACTGTATTGACTAAACAACACTTCAGTCTTATCAGTCCACCAGTGTTCTTTATGTGTACTTGACCAGTGTTTCTGCAGTTGTCAGGGCAGCTTGAGTTTTCTCTGTTCTCTTAAAGAACCGAGCATATTTTCAGAGTGAATGTCTGCACAACTAGAAACATGTTATCCCAATTTTCACCCTGCTTTTTCTTATTTTTTCCTTTGCAATAGTCACTTTTTTTTTTTTAACTAGAGGTGTGGATCTCTTCCACTTCATATGACTATAGTCATATGAAAAAAAATTTTGTTAACTGTGTATTCTAGTATGAGTAAGAGAGGATGAAACTTTGTGATTTTAATTATTCTTATGGGGGTCTAATAACAAAGCTTCTTACAGGTTGCAGAGCTCTAGGAAACTATTTTAATAGTGCTCAAGTACAAACAGGACACTTCTGGGTATAATATTTAAATTCCAACTAGAACAAGAAGAAACTTACCTGGCGGTGTTCAAGGCCAGATTGGACAGAACCTTGGGTGACATGGCTTAGTGTGAGATATCCCTGCCCATGGCAGGGGGGTGGAAATAGATGATCTTAAGGTCCTTTCCAACCCTAACTATGCTATGATAAATGTTATACCCTACTCAGATTGTATGGGGAAGCCTGTAATCTGATGTATCTGTGGTTTTGCTTCGAATATAATCTAGAATAGACTAAAATGGAGATGCATTCAGCTCTAGGAGTACTATATGGTTTATGGTAGTTCTGGAGGTGTTTTTCAATACCTGTAAATTAAATGGTAGGTGGTCAAACTTGAGATGAGAAACAAAGAATGGAACCATTCCCTTTTCTCCAGTGTTACAGTGATTCATCAGAAACAGAGTTAATATCATATGATCATTTTATCTCATTATGTGAACTTGTGTCTAGAAAAATAAGGCAGTTAATTTTCCCCAGATTTTGGCTGGCATTATCTTGAGTTAGCTAGGACTTCTTGCAGAAGTATTGTCTTACATTCTTTATAAAATTATTCAGATTATTTTTACTACCCAGCTTTCATTGAATGGGATATCCTCTTTGTCTTGGAAATAATCTTCTAGAAAGAGACATGTATTTCTTAAAATCATCAAGTTTTGCTATGAGCTTTCCAATCTTCCAGGTACGTATTTTGTAGTTCTCAGAACAGCTACTGTTTTCATGCATCTAAATGTCAAATGATTCTTTTTCAGCTGATGAGGACTATGAGCATGGACTTCCCAAATAACAAGAGGAAGCATAAGACATTGCTGACAGTCAGATACTGGTCTTTTGTTACTGAAGTGCTGCTTGAACTCTGCAATTATTTTGAAGACAGTAGCCTTTCACCTCCTGAAATTCTGTTGCCACTGTTGGATGTTGTTGATCTGGAGCATAATTGTCTCCTTCCTATTCCACAGAGCTAGTTAGTCAAGATGTCAGGATGTTAGTTAGATGACACTCAGAGGAAGGTGAGGTAGACTGCTGGTGCGCTAAAGCCAAGTCTGTTGTTTTGAAATTGTCATGTTAGTTTCTTTGTACCCATGTCTGTATGTCAGTATTCCTTTTCTTTTTCTGCTTTACACTGAGTGTAAGCTCTTAAGGACAAAAATAACCTTTTTCTGTGTAGCACCCCGCAGAGTGGACTTCTGTTTTGTGAGAAGGGTTTCCAAATATCATGATGTATAAATAGTTACATGGCTGTGCTGGTGACCAAGTGTACTTATTGTAGTACTTCCAAAGCCATCTGCAAATAATTTGTAATTGGAACAGCCCATTTACACTAAAGGCTAGCAGAATTGAAGTTTTCTGCAGGGTGTCCAAGATAAACAGGAATTGAAAAAGGACCTGGAAAAATTAATTCTGAGTTCCCAACTTGTACAAGGTATTTTGTAGAGTGCAACCGAAATGCCAGGGTTGGCATGGAGTATTGATTACGTCATGAGATAAATGCTGAAATAGTTGTTTTGGAAAAACACGGCATTCCACGGACATAATAATTAGTTTTATCATTTTAGCCTGTTTTCCACTGGACTTGTAAAATTCAAGTAGGTGGTATAAAGCAAATGGTTTATGTAGTATTCTTTGTTGTAGAGATAACTCTGTGTTTTGTTTTTTTCTTGTGGGAAGCATGCTGAAAATGTCTTTCCCTATGCAAATTGTATGGTCAATCTTTGTGTCAGCAGCACAGTGATTTATGTGGTGATTGATAAAGACAAGCTGTTGTAAAAGTAGAAGAAAGAATATACTGGAATGTGCAAGAGGCAATAAATTAATATAGAGAAATTCTGAAGATAATCTGGGATTTACAGAGCACACTTTTATTCATGATACATTAGTGTTTCTGGGAGGTATTGAGAGTTATTTCAGCTGATGATGTAGTTCCTGTGTAGCCTTTTAGTCACTATTCTCTTGCCTTTTTTTCTGGTTGTATATATTGTGAATTTGGGAAAGGGATGAGCCAGGTTTCAGATCACAGCTTTGTATGGAGATCTGTAATGAAATGTGTGTAGCGTGCATATGTATGCAAAGTGTATTCAGTTCCTGCAGTGTGTAATAGGAAACTTGTTAAATTGAATCTCGTGATAGCGAGCACTGTTTAAACTGTTTGCTAAAATTGTATTTCAGAAGGGATTTTTTGGGGTCAAGTTAGCATTCGAAGGCAGTGCATGAAAATAGAAAACATTTTCAAAAAGGTTTTGATTAATATGCACAAAATAGTCCCTCAAATACCTGTTTTTATGGTTGTAGTGTCTCCATGGGGATTTGGAAAACCAGACCTGTTTTGCGTGAATTCCTTGATGTATAACCAATGGCTCTTTGCTGTGGTGTTTCATCAAAAGTAACAAAAGAGGAGTATTATTTAACAGTGTAATGCCAGCAAATGTCATACAAGTTTTGCAGTATCTGCATCTGGGTGAGTTCCATCACAAGATAGGAGAGAAGGGGACAGGAAAAAAAAACAAGACAGGAGATGGTTTTCATCTGAATGTCAGTTCAGGGGATGGAGAAAGCCGTAGAATCACAGAATGGTTTGGTTTGAAAGGGACCTTAAAACTCATTTAGTTTCAACCCCCTTGCTATGGGCAGGGACACCTTCCACTACCTTAGGTTTCTCAGGTCCAGTCATGCTGTTTAGTTGTCAGAAGTCTCTTGCTTTGCTGTCTTCTGTAGCGGGTTCCCCAAAAATACAGGGATTGCAAATTCTTTAATAACAGATGAAACATACACTATATATTTGAGAGTACTGCACAATTGTTTTCTGTTTTGGACCCGGTACTGCTATGTGATTAGATTGAAATATCAGGAAATAAAAACTGTGACATACTGGATCTGAACGGTGGTAAGATACAAATATGGTGAAGAAGTCTGTTCCAATTTTACTTCTTTAATACTTCCAAGATTTTGTTCTTTAGAGAGAAAGTAGCTAAAAAATCTGTGCAAGTAGGAAGAATAAGTTGATGGCTACAACTGCACAGGGAAGCATCTTTTTGGTTGTAATTTTTGGACATGTGCCTAACCACCTCTTCTTCCCACCTGCAGCATGTCTTTCAGCAGGCATAGCTAAACGTTACCATCAGCAGCAAGAAGACGACAGCTCTCACCAAGTTTGTTCTGCATCTTTCTTGATTGCAGTAAAGGAAGGGAAGCCTGCAGCTGCTCTCTCCAAAGAGATCAGCAAGGGACTTGGTCTGCCTACTGAGAGCAGCTCCACAGATGCGCCAGATTTCACTTTATTGTAATACTGGGTTAGCTCGCCATTACCACTCTATCGCATAACAAATGATGGTGCTTCAGGAGACTATTTAAGATGCTGTGTGATAATAAAGCAAGATTCAGTGCTTTTGGGTGACTCAGCTTGTAATGACGCTGTATATGCTGTTCTGTTGTGACAGCATTAGTCTTTGCACCTCTTGGGGAAAACTAATAAAATTCACCAGAAAGTAAGCCCTTTAAATTTTAACTTGAGTGAGCCTGTGATTGCAGAAAGGGTGATAATTAATATATGTAGCTACTCATTTCCTCCCCATCTAGTACTGTGTGTCTTATTTAGTCAGCCTTTTGGCTAAGCTTTCTTATTAAATATTTGAATTCAAGTTTGCAAACAGGAATATTTACTTTTTCTACCACACAAAATATTACCGGGAGTTTAAGATCACAATTGGAATATGGAAATATGCAGGGTTTTTTTCTTACTTTCTTGTCTTTCAGTTTAAGATAATCATGTAGTGAGTAACTTTGAACAGGTTTGGTCTGCATAAAGATAATTAAAAGGTTGAACTACCAAATTTGATGTTTAAAGTTAACAGGTATCTAAAATCATCCAAATGTGTGGTCTGATTTTATTTTAATATTTTTTACTTCTTCCCAGAGTTTCTGAGCACATCTTCATTCCAGTGGTGTGTGTTGATAGTCAGCAGCTTGGAAAAATACTGTTGTAATAATAGTTTCAGTTTTAAACACTGAAATGAACTAATATTGTTCCTGGCTCCCACTTTATAGAAAGTTGTATTATCTAATGTAAAATTGCTGCAGACACCTGGCAGCTAAGACTTATCAAAAACGTGTACATGGCTTTTTGGGGTTTGCTAACCATAAATATTAAGGATTGGATTATATGTTCAGTTGGGCCTTTGTAAAATTTTTATTGCATCTTAAGTATTTCCTCAGTTATAATTGGGGAACAAAGTTTCTTCTGAGGTAGTTGAGCAAATCGTCTCTGTCTTGCTAAGTCTGGTGATAGCTGAAGTCATTCAGACATTGAAATTTTAATTTCCTATGGAGATCTTACTAATGGCGTGCTTGAGTCATAATGTCATTAAATCTAATTCCAGACAACATTACTCGTAGGGAAATGAGTAAAGTAAATAATGCATACTGAAGTGAGGTCTGCCAGAGCTGTCTGAAGAAAGGTGACAAAGGCAGGTGGTGGTGGTTTTTGCTTCTCTTACCTCTGATCTGAGAGGAAAGGGAGAAAGGGCTCATGTGTTCCATTGCTTTGAAGTAATTTACTCTTGGTCGTATTTGTGAACTTTTCACTTGCCTGAAAAGCAGTGTTTGGCTGGCAGGTTTCACACTATGCAAGGAATGCCACTTGGGTATACATTAGAGGGTCCGGGATGCAGCTCGCTTTGCTTCTGGATATGTGAGGAATGATGTGGTTTACCAGCAAATAGACTTTTTGGACCTACAATGGACCTACACTTGATGACTGAGAAAGCTGTCATGTATTTAAAGATAAATTGCTCACGCTTACAGTGTGGAGTAAGCATTAAGGTATGAAGTATTAGAAAATAAGTGAAGGCGGAAAAACAATAACAGAGAAGAGGTAAAATGCCTTTTTTTTTTTTTCATGTCTTTATAGAAAAAAATGTTCAGAAGTGAAGATGGGGGTATCTTCCCTATTTCATCTTCAGCTGTAATCAGAAAATAGAACCCTTGTGAAGAGATACTTTTGAAATTAATTTTGAGGCTGTTGAGTGATTAGGATTGATGGGTGCTTCAAAATATATTCATAACCTTATTTCCCCTCTGTGTGGAATGATGTAGAGGTGGTTGATAGCGGATGCAAGTTACTGAAATATTTGAATGTGCAGACCTAGTCAGTGATGTTACAGATGTTTCAGCTGAATCCTAGTATAATTTAGTAGCTTCCTCTGTTAGAGTGCTGATGACATGAATGTGAAAAATGGGTTATAATGGTTGTATTATGTTGAATTGTTGAGTAGCCCAGTACTGGAAAATAATTTTATATTGTATTAAATGCATTATGTGAGAAGGTTGTTTCCCAAATGCCAAATGTTTATCTAGATGTCTTTGTAACGTAGATTGTTAGACTTGGAGTGCAAATAACTTTTTCATCATTTCATATTCTCTGAAAGGTGCTTTTGGAAAAAATTACAGTACAGTTGTGTTCCACTTATCAATCCTTGTTTTCTTAAATTATAATCTTTCATGTAGATGAACAACACGTACTCTATAGAGCTGGTAGGAAGTATTTTTTGCTTGCAACTAAAATTCTTTTTTGCTGTGTCCTTTATATGCTGCTTTCTCTTCTCTAGTAGATACCAGAATAAATGGCTTATATGGTGTAGTATATTGCAATTGGCAAAAATAGAGAAGTGTTAAGATTTGTATTCTTTTTTGGTCATCTTTATTTTCTGGCAGGTGATGACATAAGGCATAAGACCTTTTAATTCTTCATGTTATTTTCACTGTCAAGTTCAGCTCTTGTATGCTTGATAAAGGTTTGGATGGGAATTGTGACTAATATAATATATAATCTGTACTATGTACCTGCTCATGCATTTCATTGTAGTATCACCACCATCACCTTTTTGGTGGTGGGTGCAGATAGGTAGGTTTTGGAAATGCGTATGTTTTCAACACTTTGGAGTTTGCTCTAAGGAAGCTTGGAATGACTGCTCTGCAGGGGAACCTTGACCACTTTTTCGCCACAAATGCTTTTATTTTTCCGTAAAAAGGAACTTTCCAGAAGTTCCTTTTTTTTTTTTATTCCTTTTCATTGTTAATTAATTTTATAACATGGCACTATTTTTTGTTGTAAAAAATCTCTCCAGTTTAAAAACAGATATGTCTGACTTACCTTATGAAACAACATCTTTGCAAAATATTTTAAATTATCATAAAAGGGAGGAAAGGTGGTTAGTATGGTAAAGGCTAAATAATGTTTTTTGCTAAATTGCAATGGTATAAATATATCCTGATAAAAATGCAAGAATATCTTGGATCGTCTTTGTTGGTTTGAGGATAATTTTTCTTATTTGCGTGTGAATAACAGCAAAATGTATGTTTTAGTATTCTTTTTTCAGCTATGACCGTGTACAGTCATAATTTATTTAGATAAATACTAAAACCCTTCCAGCATTTCTCTAAAAGTAGGTTTCTGTACTAACAAATCTTTGTTGCAATCCCGTGAGTAACCAACTTTTATAGCCTGTCTCACTGTGCCAGAATGTTTAACAATCCGGTTTATTTAAAATCATTTCAAAACCCCTGCCTTTTGGCAGGCACACACAAGAAGTATGCCTTGTTAATGCCTGTATATTTAACAGCGATCAAAGACAAATTCTTAGGTAAGTGTGAAAATAGAGATACCTTTTCTCTACATGGTACATGGTTGACCTACATGTGCGTTAGATAGGGTATAGTGGTAGCTACGATAAACGGATTTGGCATAAGTGCAAAGGATGCAGGAGCCTTATCCATTGTAAACCACATCTTGAGTCAACTAAGGAAGCAGTGCTTAGAACTGAGAAATTTCATTAAAACTTATAGATACATGCTTTGCAAATAACCTAGAGTAGGTAGTTAGACTTCGCTTTTCAAGATTAGTCCTTGTTAAATGGCTTTGAGAAGCTGAGCATCTTTCAGCTTAATGGGGTACATGCTCTTACTTGTAGCAGAGCAGTAGGTGCGCCCTATGACAGAGCAGAAGAGGAGAAAGATTCACAAAACCTTTGTCTTCTCATGGATAATTATGTGCTAGTGTTTTGGTGATTGAAATGCTGATGTCATGGAGGAACCAAGGACTCTGATAAATCTTTTGATCAAGGCCTTGAATTTATGAGGTATAAAAATGACAAAATGATCTTGGGAAATTGTATCCTGTTGAAAAGCTATTATTGGTAGAATGTAAAGTGCTTCTGTAGTAGTAACCTCTTATTTAGCCAGAACTAGCACTTAATTGTGTGGGGTTCTTTTTCCTGCAATATTGTAGTACTTTTGTCTTTAGAAAGCTTTCTAGTATACACAGATTTTATAACTCTAATAGGAATCCTACGAATTGCATCATTTGGGACAATATCCAAGATATGATTCATTGTTGTGTTTTAAGGAGTTATATTTGCAGCCTTATCTCGATTGTTTTATTATGGTGATATGATCTGGTTGGGTTTCCTTTGTGAAGAATGTTGCAGACACTGTTGAGTAATAAGATTTGCTGTACTTCTTGAATTCTTGGTGAGGCATTAAAAAGTTTGCTTTCATTTTTTGTAAATAATCTGGTGTGTGAATTTCTGCAGATGATCTGAGCATGGCTTGGAATTTTGATCTGGTACAGTAAAAACATGAAGAAGCACTTAGACAGTAGATTTTTATAACATACATTTAACAGTTTTTCTGGCCTATGGAATGTAAGGTAGCACTTGAGGAACATTTGCTTTTCTTTTCTTTTTGCGGTTGAACTCCAGACTGTATTTACACAACTACCAGTCTAACCATCACAGTGGTCTGTATTTTATATTCAGTCTTAATTCTGCCACAAGAAAGTAGACTGGAGTATTTTGTAATAAAACTATTACAAAAGACTAAATTAAATACACAAAGCATGCATCTTGGCTTGACAGGCACATTTATATCCTCTGTTTTCCAGTTTGTATTTGTGGTATTTGTAGGGGGTTAATAATGCAGTAGAAGACAGCTGAATGGTTTAATTGTCACAGTTCTGGCACTGAAAGGTTTCCCAGATTGTATCAATTGTTTCTGTGTTTTGTGAGCTTCCTTTGGCAAATGCTTTTAGATAATATTTAAAAAATACTTTTTACAGCATGATTGCGTTTTAAAGTTATATTTAAAAAAATACATTAAAAATCCCAAACCACTTTGCTTTTAACACAATATAGGGTTCATCTGCATTAGCATTTCTGTTCTTGAGTAAAGAATCTGCTTTTGAGAAAATGTAGTGATTGTCCGTGCTTGAAGCAGATGGTTCACATTGCAGTGCACAAACTGGATTTCTTCAGACTGAGCCAGGAGATGGATTCTGAGAATGCACCTTGAGCTCCAACTGTTGATAAATATTCAGCCTGAAGAACCAAAGTAGAAATTGAGTGAATTCAATCCCACTGGCATGCATGTAGGGTCTCCCTTTTGGAGAACTTAGAGGTATACGAAAATAATGGTTTAGGTGCCCAAGTGGAAATGCCCCTTTTCCTAAGAGGTTAATGTTTTGAGTTAAATATTTGATTGAAAGCACACACTGGAGTGACATCCACTCGCAGTTGCTGAGGTCATAGCGAAGCAGATCTGAGTTCCTGAGCTTTGCAGCCAGAAAAATGAGAACCAGTAATGTGACCTACCTGCTTGGTTTAGTGAGCTCCTGAGAATCACATGAGAGCCATGTGGTGGAGGTTCCCTGTGTTCATCTATCAGCTGAATGCATTTTTTAATTACTATGTTGTATATTGCAATTTCTGATGTTGCTTCTCTTTTCAAAAGAAAATTTGGATTTAAGTGGTTGATTCATTCCTGCAAGGTTTGCTCAAAGAGCCAGGCTGAACAGCTAAGCCAGGGAGATGTCCTGTTGCCACTGACGGGTCAAGTCCAGTTTACCTGTGCCCCAAGCTGTATGTTACCTGTGCCTTATGCTCCTGTCCCTCCCTGACTATTCTGCAAATCAACTAAACATGCTAATATGGGCGAAAACAATACAGCTTTTTCCTTCTGTTTGAGTTTTCTATGCCATGCTGCTAAGTTAAATTGGAAGCTTACTGTGTGATTGCCCCGTCCATGGCAGGGGGGTTGGAACTAGATGATCTTAAGGTCCTTTCCAACCCTAACTGTTATATGATTCTGTGATTCTAAGAACCTAGTAAGCACCAGTGCTTGGAGAAATTAACTAGAAGAAGGAAGACTTGCACATGAGAATATACTTCAGAATTACTCCCTTTTTGTTCATATCCTCCCCCCAGTACTTGTGAAACTATAGCTTTAGTTCAGTGGCAGGTTGTTCTCCAACTGCTGTGAGAAGGAGATGAAATACACCTGTTCCCAGTGAAGTTACAGCTTTTTCAATGGGTAAAAATTAATGTTACTGAGATTTGTAGATCCTATTGTAGGTTCTGCGAAAAACATGCATTAATTTAAGAATTTCTCTTAATTGCAACATTCATGCTCATTTTAACTCTCAGGACCGTTACTTGTTCCACTCTTTGCTCTAAGCCAAAAATACAATTCTAAGTTCTATTTCAAGTTTGTCTGTTGCGGTCTTGCCATAGGGCTCAAGATACCTCAGATGCACTGCCCATGCTGCTATTTGGATGTACATTTTTTTCTTCCTCCCTTGCTCTGCTGATGGTGCAGACATGGAGTGAGCTCACAGAACTGTCAGTTTACTTGTAATTGTCTTCAGATCAGTAAGGAAGCTGATCCAACCTGTGACAACAGGGCCTGTGTGCATCTAGAGCTGAAGATGGTAGTGAGCAGCCAGTTGTTTGGAGAAACAGTGAGATGTTTCCATCCATTTGTACATAGGGACTGTAGGGATTCTCCTCAACAGGTTGCTCATCTTGGGCCTGGACAACTCTCACCCCCTCTAATGGTTCCCTCTGTATTGGGACTATCAGTGGAATCTGGGAGAGCAAGAGAGAGCTTTTCTTTCCCAAGATCCTGAGCTTGGCAGCTTAGACATCATAGCCTGAGCATCCATCACAAACAACTGGGAGAGAAATCTGGAGGTCCATGAGAATATCAATAGAAGAGTTTTTCACCCGGGCTTATCCTCCCGTTGTCTTTCAGAACTTGAAAATGCTATTAATGCTTAGCATGATGATGATTGTAAAATCTAAACAAACATGGTTTTTTAACCTGAACAGGAAAATGGCTGAAGGCTTTTTGTCACTCTTTCCAATCCTCCCCCAATCAGCTGAAGACCTGACTGCTGGCATAAAAAAATTTCAGGTGCCAATTGTTAAAATTACTCAGGACTTTCAAGTGGCACAAGACAGGATCTTTCAATGAAAAATGATAGATATGATAGATATATAGTATGATAGATATGATAGATAAGTAATAATTAGTGCTACTTGAGCAGCTTATAAAAAAGCAGACTTAAAATCTGCTGCTTCAGCTTCAAATTATACAAAGCATCATTTGTATTTGATTTTTTGAGATGTTTACCTGAAATGGAGTTAAAACAGTGCTCCTGAAATTCTGTCCTTCATAAAACTGTTTGAGCAGTTGTGTCACTATGTACTTTTGGTCATCTAAATTTAAAACAAGTTTTTTGCTAAGAAGGTCAATGAAACTACTTTCCTTTTTGATCTCGCATCCTTGTGGGTGCCTGGCTAGTTCTTCTGTAAGAAAAGTTTGACTGGATGAGTCAGTGCACTGAGTCATACGCAGCATGAAGCCTGTAGTGCTCTAGACTAACTAATTGGTAACAGTCTCAAATTTAATTAAAGCACAGTTGTCAGCTCAGTGTTACTGATTGACATCCCACTGAAGTATTTTTGTTTTAGCAACTTGCATTAATTGTTTGTTGCTGTTAAAATTTGTGTGGTTTAAGATTTTCTTTCTGTTGAGTAGACCTGCCATTGCCATTATCTTTTACTATCTATCCTCTTTGTGATATTTTTTTATAGTACTTTGAATCTTTTTTTTTCCCATGTTAGGTTAAATATTCGGTAATTATGCTTTTTACCATGCGTGTGGATTTACGGATGTTTAGATTCCTTTGAGGATTTTTTTTTTTTTAAGTTTTCTTCATTAAGAACTGTCCTGTTAGCACTGATGAATAGTTTTGCACTTATCCTCAACTTTTTAAAGTATAATGCAGTATTAAAAGTGAAAATTTAAAGAATTGGTATTTTGTGTGTTGATTTACAGATTACGTCTTCAGTTTTGTTAGTTTTAATTTCTAGTGTTCCTCTTGGGTTGTTCCCTGTTTTATAATAACAAGTGGCTTTTCTTTGTCCCAGTGCCTGCATGGCATCCCCAGATGATGGCAGTGGTTTCCAATATCATTGGAGCCTTTCTCCTTCCTCTTCTTCAGTGCCTTTGTGTGTGTGCTTGTTTGCATGATGCAGCTTGAGGAGGCAAAGAGCTATATGGGGCAGGAAGGAACAGGACATGTCTTGAAGTGATCTGCCTTTCATTGGGGGGGGGGGGGGAACCAACCCTCCAGGGCTTTATTTAATTTTATTTTTTTTTTAAAATCATTTGCATTGGGTAAAAAACCCTTGCTGGCTTTTTGTAGGACTCTTACTTGCTACAGCTGAGAATTGAGGAGGGAAAACTTGGGTGGATGGTGGCTGTCTTGTCAAGTCAGTTTTTTATTTTTAAAACCTTTGAGACAATATTTTCGAACTTTCAGAATTTGTGTCTGCTACTTCTGTACATGATAAGTACTGAAGCTGGGATGGTGAAGAAATGTCTTCCTAGAGACTTAAGGAGAGGCAAGATGTTCTGATTATGTATGCTTTTTCTGTTGAACAGTTTTTCTTCTCTTGTAAACACTTTAGCAACATCTACAGATGTTGCTAAATCACGAGACCATCATAATACATGTCTGGTTCACATCAGAAGTCCACAAAAGGTCTGGGGAAGGACTTCTGACAAGGGTCTGTAGTGCCACAACATGGGGGAATGGCTTTAAACTGAAAGAGGGGAAGTTTAGATTAGACATTGGGAAGGAATTCTTCGTTATGAGAGTGATGAGGCACTGGCACAGGTTGCCAGAGAAAGCTGTGGCTGCCCTGTCCTTGGCAGTGTTCAAGGCTGAGTTGGATGGGGCTTGGAGCAACCTGTAAGGAAAAAGAGTTGTATTTGTGTGATATCACTAGCATAGTCTTTTTTCCCAGTTTAATCTCTCTAAGAAAGATGTTAAATATTACCCCTCTCCCTTCAAAGTGATATCCATAGATTTAATATTTGCATGAAAGGGACTTTTTTTTTTTATTTGTTCTAACTTGATGCCTGATAATATCATCAAGTTCCCTGACCTCTTGTATTTTGAGATAAGTGAATCATACCATCTGCTACAGCTGTATAAAAGCAACGTTAATCGTCCTCCGCAGAAAACTGCTGGAGCCTTCAGATGTTGTATTGGACCAGAGAGATGTGTCCTAAGGGACTCCTTTTCCACATTTCCTCATTTCTTCTGTTCTTGCCTTCTTCTAAGCCCCGTTTCATGTAAAGCAGCGATGACGGAAGGGTTTCTCTTCTCTCCTGAAACAATTATTGACTTATCTCTGAGATTTGTTCTTTGAATGTGACTTTCTTGGTTTTCTGGATTGTTGGTTTCCCTTATACCAACTTTCTGTTAGGATGCAAGACTTACTGAACCTTCTTCCTTTCTGTGAGATTTTCTACATGTATTTTTCCTGTCATCTTTATCCTGATTTTATCCAGTTCCTTTTCTAGCTGTTCTTCCTTTTTCCCAAATTGTACTTACTCTCTGTCAAAATACCTATTAATTTGGTTTTGCATATAATGTCAAGTGTTTTAAAAGCCTCCATTTTAAAATAGGTTTATGGTTCTAACTTTTTCATGTAGGTATTTATTCTATTACTTTGCTTTGTGAACATATTTAGATATGTTTAGATACTTTGACTATGGTCCCCAAAATATTTGTCTTAGCAACAAGCAATATAATCATTAATTCAGCATATTTCAAAGCATCTTTTCCATTTGAAAAAAAAAGCAATAAAGATTTAAAGCAAAGCTTCCACCTGCCTAAATAGTCGCTGAGGAGAAAAAAAACTCTACTTGGAGGTATCTAATTTCTAGGTACAATGAAGTCATATAAAAATCTTCTGTTTCAGCTAAACATTTCTTTTTCTTTGCAGAAGATTTAAGTGAAGATTTCTGTGGTGGAGACTTGTAGCTTGGATTTTGAACTCAGTAATATGGAAATTGTCATGTTGTGGTTTGTACAGTAACAGTAGTAGTAGTATCTTCAATGATAAAGTTGTGTGAAGTGATTCCTTTGTAAAGTATTAACGGCTTTTCCTTGGAAGAGGAAGATCACATGACCAACAAGTACATTGTTGCTCATGTAATCTTGGTTACAGAGTTAGAAGTGGTGATAGATTCCTATTTGCTCTCATGCTGTTTCCCCCACACCATTTGTACCTACATTTTTTGGTTTTTAGCACTTCAAACTTATTTTGCTTAGGTTATTACTGGGCAGAATTGGTCTGTTGTAAGTTGGAGTACTGAAGAAGCAGCAGTGAGATTTCTGACCTATTAATGGGATTTCTGCATCTTGGTACAGAAGTCTGGAATATCGCACAAGTAGGAGGATTTTCATTTGCATTAGGTAGAGGAAATATTTAGGTAGGGGAAATACAATACTAAGAAGTCATGCCTTTTCTAGTTGTGTGGGACAACGCTTTCTTTATAACAAGCAAACAATTAATTGTGGTATCTGTTATTTTTCCTCTAATTTCATCGAACATCTCATTAAAATATTTAGAGGTTGTTTTCTGTGAGCATTCACATATTGCATGTTACAGCCAATAGTTTTGCCTTGCTGTGGTACATGGACTATTTTTACAAATGTTGTACAAAATTTTTATCAGAGTAGGTCATTCTTCCAGGCAGGTAAGGTTAAAAAAAAAAACCCAAAGCCAGTGGTGTCAGAAACACCAGTCTTGGAAGCATTTGTTAGTCTCTTGGCTGCTGGTAGAGAGCATAATGAGTTTTAAGACTTGATTTCAGCAAATGTTATGCAAAAATTCTGTCTTGTTGACTTGACTCTGAGCGGGCAAGAGTAAGTGCTTAGAACCTGATGGAGCTGGCATTTAAAAAATCCAGAAGATAAATTTTGACACCTAGTGGGCATGAAACAATTAAGATACCAAATTTTAGAATAATTTTGGAGGCTATAATAATTAAATTCACAAACAGTGCAAGAAGGACACTTGGAATGTTACTCTTAGCCATGTGTGGGTTTTTTTTATGGTTTTGTAAAGAATTTTCTTACATGGTTTAGGATAAGTATTTTTTCTCAGCAAGTCAGGTTGCTTACATTAGGGTTTTTCCATTTCAGTTGTATATGAAAATATATAAATATTAAAATCAAAAGAGTGGCATACAAGGGGCACATGCAATTATTCTAAGCAAGTCCTAAAAGCTGTGTAGAACAGTGGTTCTTAATCACAAGAAAATGTATCCATACTGTTGTTTTAGGAGATGGAGCTCACAGTTGCTAGTTACCTTATCAAACTATGTTTAGAAATGTCTGAATGATAATTTTGATGAAATACACTATAAGTGAAAGGATGTAAATAATTACAAATAATGGTAATGCCATTATTTTTGGTCGGGCATTCTGTATTACTAATGCTCAGTAAAGCGCCTGAGCCTTGAACGTCATGGCCAGCCATGCCTATCAGCAAACACTAGTAAGAACATGCCATGTCTATAGAATCATAGAATCATAGAATCGTTAGGGTTGGAAAGGACCTTAAGATCATCTAGTTCCAACTCCCCTGCCATGGGCAGGGACACCTCACACTAAATCGTATCACCCAAGGCCTCGTCCAATCTGGCCTTGAACACTGCCAGGGTTGGAGCATTCACAACCTCCCTGGGCAACCTATTCCAGTGCCTCACCACCCTAACAGGAAAGAATTTCCTCCTTATATCCAACCTGTTTAAGTTTTAACCCGTTACCCCTTGTCATGTCACTACAGTCTCTAATGAAGAGTCCCTCTCCAGCATCCCTATAGGCCCCCTTCAGATACTGGAAGGCTGCTATGAGGTCTCCACGCAGCCTTTTCTTCTCCAGGCTCAACAGCCCCAACTTTCTCAGCCTGTCTTCATACGGGAGGTGCTCCAGTCCCCTGATCATCCTCGTGGCCCTTCTCTGGACTTGTTCCAACAGTTCCATGTCCTTTTTATGTTGAGGACACCAGAACTGCACACAATACTCCAGGTGAGGTCTCACAAGAGCAGAGTAAAGGGGCAGGATCACCTCCTTCGACCTGCTGGTCACGCTCCTTTTGATGCAGCCCAGGATATGGTTGGCTTTCTGGGCTGCAGGCGCACACTGCTGGCTCATGTTCATTTTCTCATCAACGAACACCCCCGAGTCCTTCTCCGCAGGGCTGCTCTGAATCTTTTCTCTGCCCAGCCTGTAGCTGTGCCTGGGATTGCTCTGACGCAGGTGTAGCACCTTGCACTTGTCATGGTTAAACCTCATGAGGTTGGCATCAGCCCACCTCACAAGTGTGTCAAGGTCCCTCTGGATGGCATCCCTTCCCTCCAGGGTATCAACCGAACCACACAGCTTGGTGTCATCGGCAGACTTGCTGAGGGCGCACTCAATCCTCCTGTCCATGTCAGCGACAAAGATGTACCTATCTATGTACCGGTCATGCTTCACAACCCTTTTTTATTCTAGAGATGGTTGCATATACAGTCATATACTGGTTAAGGAGGTTGTAGGGTTGAAGGATCACAGTAGTGAATACACTCAGTTGATTTGACAGGCTGAATTATGTTGTGCATTGACTTTCATACTGAATAAGTTTTCATCAGCTCTTCTGTTTTTTGTTTCCCTCTGCTTTAATCAGACGTCACTCAGGTTTTTCAGTTGCAACTGGATTCGTATAGTGTATGTTCTAGAAAATTGCTTATCACCTCCTGTCATGGGTTCATATTCTTCTGTCTACATCAGTGAACATGAAAATGGAGTGTTATGTGTAGTGGGTTACTTGTTTGTTTGTTTGTTTGTTTGTTTGCAGTACTGCTGGCCTATGTGGAAGGTGGAACCTGTTGTCCTTTCCTATTCTTTCTGGAAGCAGTCACTAAATCTCAGTTTTGAAACCTAGATTTTCATGGCTGTGGTTAAATTGGAGCAAATGTTCATAGAAGCATAGAATGGTTTGGATTGGAAGGGACCTAAAAGCTCATCTAATCCCAACCGCCTGGCATGGGCAGGGATACCTTGCACTAGACCAGGTTGCTCCAAGCCCCATCCAACCTGGCCTTGAATAGTGCTTCTCTGTGCAACATGTGACAGAGCCTCATGACCCTGACAGTAAAGAACTTCTTCCTAATGTCTTAATTTAAATCTCCTCTCTGTCAGATTAAAGCCATTGCCCCTTTTCCTGTCCCTACAGGCCCTTGTAAAAATCCCTCGCCAGGTTTCTTGTAGCCCCTTTAGTCACTGGAAGCTGCTGTAAGGTCTCCCTGGAGCCTTCTCTTCTCCAGGCTGAACAAGCCCAGCTCTCTCAGCCTGGCTCCAGAGCAGAGCTGCTCCAGCCCTTGGGGCATCTCCGTGACCTCCTCTGGACTCGCTCCAACAGTTCCATGTCCCTCTTGTGTTGTTGCCCCAGAGCTGGATGCAGGACTGCAGGGGGAGTCTCCCCAGAGCGCAGTAGAGGGGCAGATCCTCTCCCTCAACCTGTCGCTCATGCTCTGGGGATGCAGTCGAGCACATGGTTCATTTTTGGCCTGCAAGTGCACGCTGCTGGGTCATGATGAACTTCATAGTGCTGAAAGAGCAGGAAGGCTAAAAATTATGTTACTTTTCGAAGAGATTTACGTGGTAAATGTCTTTGTGTTTTGTTTCTTACTTTTCTTGGTGACATTCAACACAACATTCCTCTGTTGACAACTTTTGATGTAAATACCCATTGCATTTGTCGTGGTTTAAGCCTAGCCGGTAACTCAGAACCACGCAGCCGCTCAGTCGCTCCCCTGTTCTTCCTCCCTGCCCTTCCCGAAGGGACTGTGGGGAGAATGGAAAGAATGTAAATCCCATGGGTTGAGATAAGAGCTGTCCAGTAACTAAGGTATAACACAAAACCACTACTGCTACCACCAATAATAATAATGATAAAGGAAATAACAAGGGAAGAGAATGCAACCCCCTTGCCACCTGCTGACAGATACCCAGCCTGACCTGAGCAGCAGTCCAGCCCCTCCGTGTAGCTGCCTCCAGTTTATATAGTGGGCATGATGTGCTGTGGTATGGAATACCCCTTTGGTTAGTTTGGGTCAGGTGTCCTGTCTCTGCTTCCTCCCAGCTTCCCCTCCTCCCTGGCAGAGCATGAGACAGAAAAGTCCTTGGTAAACATTACTGGGCAGCAACTGAAAACACTGGTGTTACCAGCGTTGTTCTCAGGCTGAAAGTCAAAACCACAGCACTGCACCAGCTACTAAGAAGGAGGAAAACAACTGCTACTGTTGAACCCAGGACAGCATTCACTGCTTTCAGTATTTCAATTTTGTTAATATTTTACTTTGGTGGCAATTGCAAGTTGTCTGGTGTGAGGGTTTTTTTTGTATGTGTGTTAACCTGTTTGTGTGAAGATTCTGTATCCAGTGATATTTTAGGAGTTCAACAGGCTTACATTATAGTCATGTTTAGAGTGTCGTGTTTTGACCTTTTATATTCTTAGCTGGGAGAATGTATTTGTGCTTACCTCTTACTTCATGTCCCACACAGGATACTTCAGTTTGCAGTGTCTGTAAGTGCCTTCTCTTCATCTAAGTGAGGCACTTTTTCTGTGTTACTGGAGTGTGGAGATTTACAGTCTTTACTCTTACAGAAGTTTCAAAATTAGTTATTTTCCCTGGGTTTTTTTGTTTGTTTGTTTTCAATAGAAGGTGTACCAAATTGATTGGATTTTCTAGAGGAAATTTGTAGTTTCTTATCCTGTGTTGTGACACGCTTTTTTTACCAGATAGAATAGAAGCAGATAGAGTATAGCAGATAGATAAAGTAGGATGAAATCTGTCTGTTCTTTTCTCACTTGAGCAGCTATTGTGCAGCTACTTAAGAATGAAATTTCTGATCACTAATGCTGTAGAAAGTAGCCTTAAGAGTTTGGGGTGATATGGGGTAAGAATTTTTTGATAGTGTGACATGACTTCTTGAGCAGAATTACCAATAATTCTTTGTAGTGTAGACATACCTGTGACACTGACTGACTGCCTCCCTTCCACGATGTGTCCTGTAAAGAATGCTGATAATGAGACTCGGTCCAGTTTTCTTACCTGTTATTCACCAGTTGATGCCATTCGAAACTTGAAGACTCCTTAATATAGCAACAGGAAGTAGGTCCTCCAGTCTTTATTCCACATTATAAATTAAACATTTTAATGTTTTCTGCAGAAAATGTCAATAAGGCAGGCATCATATTAAAATCAACCTTAAAACTGTTTTCTGTTGTGAAATGGATACTTCAGATTTCTTGTAGGAAGCAGAATGGGATTGGAGAATAGAAAAAAAAACACCTTGCTTTCTTTTTTGAAATAGGTTATTTTTAAAATTAACCTACTGAAATAGGTTAGTGGTATTTTAAAATCCTGCAGAGACATTTTTGTCAAATTTTTACTTATAACAGAAAATGCTGATTTAAAGGGGTTATCTGAAGTGTCAGAAATGTAAGACTTTGTCAAAATGGACTCAGTGAAGTGTATACTTCAGATTCTTGTGGATGTAATACCACTCCTCAGTGTTTCAGGACGAGATTATTTTCCAGCTTCCTTAAAGGAACTATTCCCCAGAATGGGTATAAAATACTATCCTGCTAGGAAAAGTGGACCTATGCATTCTTCTTATGGAAATGAGTTTCATATATAAATTGACAGTCATGATTGTGTGCTGTAGTGACAAACACGTCTGTCTTTTGCATTGCTCTTAGAAAAACTCAAACAGCTGAGATATTAGGAGTTGGATGGGGTTTAATAAATCTTCATTAAAGTTCTAATCTGACTTTACTGTTGTTCAACTGTACCTATGTGATTTTTGTGACCCATTCCTGTTTTACCAATAGTACTTGAATTTGCCTTTTTTTTTTTTTTTTGGTGAATTTTGGTACAATTTCTGAGATGTTGGTAGTTCCAATTTGTGCTGCCACCCTCCTCTGTAACTCTGCTGCTCTGGTGTATTGGCACCTTATTGTCAGATTGGCTATATACAGGACAGTGCAAGTGTGTGTATGCAACAGCCGGCAGTAGGAAAAGGGTAGTTAACTGTGTGTTGTTACTAGGCAAGCACGGTGTTGGTAGCTGCAATGATAACGGTCGCCTCTTGCTAGAGTTTTGTGCAGAGCAGCAGCTTACCATCACCAACACTATTTTCCAGCAGAAAGACAGCTGGAAGACAACCTGGATGCATCCTTGATCTAAACATTGGCACCTTATTGATTATGTCTTAGTGCGCCAGAGAAATGTTTGTGATGTCTGTCACACCTGAGTGATGCCTAGTGCAGAATGTCAGACAGACCACTGCCTTGTGCATTGCAAACTTAACTTCCACTTCAAGCCCAAACCTAAGAGAGATGGCATTCCAAGGAGGAGGCTCAATGTTAATAATCTCCAAATAGCTGCAGTGAGGGACAGCTTTCAGGCTAGCCTTCAAACTAGGCCTGAAGACTATCTTATAGGTTCTTCTCCTGAAGTGCTTTGGCAACATATTAAAAATAGCATCCTGCAGTCCTCCGTAGAATCCTTTGGGTTTTCCTTAAAGAAAAACAAAGACTGGTTTGACAATAACAACCAGGAAGTCCAGGAATTACTGACAAAGAAGAGATCTGCTATCAAGCACACCTAGCTCAGCCACCTTGCCATGTAAGAAAAGCAGGCTTTCGTCTTGCATGTAGCAAACTCCAACAGAAGCTTTGAGACATCCAGAACAAGTGGTGACTCAGCCTAGCAGAAAAGACTCAATTATGTGCAGATTTGGGTGACCACAGATGATTCTGTGAGGCTCTGAAAGCAGTGTATGGACCCACATTTCAGGTTCAAAGCCCCTTACTTAGTGTAGGTGGCCAAACGCTTCTTACAGGTAAAATCTCCATCCTGAATCATTGGTCTGAACATTTTCAAACACTCTTTAGTGCTAACGGTATAATCCAAGGTGAAGGAATCCAGCACATTTTACAACATCCGGTGAAAAATGAATTGGATTTAGCCCCTACCACGGGAGAGACTCTTAAGGCTGTACAGCAGGTGAAAACTGGCAAGGCAGCTGGTGTCGACGGAATCCCACCCAAAATCTGGAAGCACAGAGGCCAAGCACTTCATGCTAAATTTCATGAGCTAGTTGTGTGCTGTTGGGGACAAGGTAAATTATCATCAGATTTTCATGATGCAGTCATCATCACTCTGTATAAGAAAAAAGGTGTAAAGTCAGACTGCTCAAGCTACTGAGGTATAACTCTGCTCTCCATTGCTGGAAAAATTCTTGCCAGAATACTGTTGAACAGACTAGTACCCACTATCACAGAAGAACTTTTGCCTGAAAGTCAGTGTAGTTTCAGAGCTAATAGAATTACCACAGACATGGTATTTGTTCTCAGACAACTGCAAGAAAAGTGTAGAGAACAGAATAAGGGGCTCTATGTAACTTTCGCTGACCTCACCAAAGTTTTTGACACTGTGAGCAGAAAAGGCCTGTGGCTGATCTTGGAACGATTAGGTTGTCCCCTCAAATGATTATTCTGTTACCTGAGGATCAGCAAGGGCAAGTCAGGTATGGAGATGCACTCTCTGAGCCCTTCCCAACAACCAATGGTGTGAAACAAGGTTGTGTTCTCACACCAACTTTATTCACAGTCTTCTTCAGCGTGATGCTCCAAAGGGCTACTGTAGACCTTGACGAACAAAACTGCATTTATATTCGATATCGTACTTATGGGAGCCTATTCAATCTAAGGTGACTGAAGGCCCACACAAGACCCTAAATCATCTTGTCCATGAACTGCTTTTTGCTGACAATGCCACCCTTGTTGCCCACACAAAAGCAGCTCTGCAGCATTTAACATCTTGCTTTGCAGAGGTGGCTGAGCTTTTTGGGCTGGAAGTCAGCTTGAAGAAGACAGTAGCTCTCTACCAACCTGCACCACAAGAAGATTATCATCATCTCCACATTACCACTGGTGAGTCAGAGCTTAAGTCAGTTCAGCAGTTCAGCTACCTGGGAAGCATTGTTTCCTTGGATGCCATGATTGACAAAGAGATAGACAACAGAGTAGCAAAGGCATATAGAGCCTTCGGAAAACTCCATAAAAGAGTCTGGTGCAATAAACACCTGAAGAAAAGTACAAAGATTAGTGTCTATAGAGCCATTGTGCTGTCTACTCTTATATGGGTCTGAATCATGGGTTATCTACCGCCATTACCTGCGACTCCTTGAACGCTTTCATCAGCGCTGCCTCTGTACAATTCTAAACATTCATTGGACTATGTGTCAAGTGTTACTGTCCTTGAACAGGCAGGGGTCACCAGTATCAAGGCCATATTGCTGAAATTGCAGCTGTGCTGGGCAGGGCACGTCTCTAGGATGAAGGATCATCGCTTCCCTAAGATTGTGTTTTACGGTGAACTTGCCACTGATTGCCGCAAGAGAAGTGCCCCAAAGAAGAGATATAAGGACTCCCTGAAACAATACCTTAGCCTTGGTCATATTGACTGCCATCAGTGGTCCACCTTGGCCTCAAATCGGGAGACTTGGAGACACACCATACATAATGCTGTTGTCTCCTTTGAGAACTCACACAGAACTAGTCTCGAGGAGAAAGGACAACGTAGAAAGAATCGCGCCCCGCCTATACCACCCAAGGAGACCTTTTGCTGTGCTTTTGCAACCGGATTTGCCTATCCCACATTGGCCTTTTTAGTCATCAGCGTGCTTGTAGTAAGTGTGGGTAAAGCCCTTCCCAAATCTTCATTCACGAAGTCAAGCCATGATGATGATGTCTTGAGGAGCTCAACAGGCTGGAATGTGTAGAGAGCTAGATCCAAGGAGAGTTTTGGTGCCTCAGGTTCTGCTTGGGAAAGAGAGGATTCAAAGTTATAATTGCTTTTTAAGTTTTTTTTTCTTGTGCAACTAACTTTTGGATGGAAATGCACGATGAAGCTAGCAATTGTGAAACTAACAGCCCCATCTAGTTGTGCATGTTGATGTGGAGCCAGCTAAGCACTCTAGGCAATGCTCATAACATTAAATCCATAAATAGTCCCTTGGAGGTAAATGAAACTATGTCTCAAGATAAACATGTGTTTAATTGCTTTGCTCAGAGGGAGATGACTACTAATCTATGTAATTACATGGAATTGTTACTGTTATCTGTATGGCCTTTCTTACTGTTGTCACACTCATTTGATCTTGTCTTGTTAGATAAGAAGTTCTTTTCAAAGGAACTGTATTGTATGTGTGTACAGTTCATAAAGCAAATGAGCTGTGCTAATGGTAATTCCTTTGGCCTCTAATAAATGATCATGGCATGCAAGCGTGATTATAGCAAAAGTGAGTAAACCAAATTGTTTGCAGGCAATAAATAATAGACAAAGGGGAGCAAGAAAGCTTCCTGTATTTACAGTCTGTCTTCTCGTGATAAAAGCTCTCTTATTTTCTGTGTATTTGCAGGGATTTATAAAGCATTTTTTTTACATGGAGAGTAGCATTTTGAGTAGCATTGCTCCCGTTTGTGTTTCAAACTAATGCTGTATTAGAAGTGGCTACTGTTACATGCAGTAATCTAGGTAAAGTTAGACGTGATCTATCTGTGCTTCTTTTTTTTAGCCAGTGAGAGCTAAGAAAGGTAAGCCAAACCAGCCCTTCATTTTGTAACATGCTGCCACAGGTAGTACTTACTTTGTAAACAGAGAGTGTTGTCAGAAAGAGAAGAATTTGGTCTGCTGCATCTTCCAGCTTTTGTCTGGCTATACTGTTATGTTGAAATGCACACAGTTAGTTTAACAACTTCAATGTAAAATATAGTTTATTATGTTCTTAGCACTCCTCTATTCTTTTTGGAGTTGACAGTTGAACATCTTGTCTTTAAAAATAATACCTCCCCAAAAAGAGAATTTGCTTTATTTAGTCATGACATTGTATTCAGTCATTTCCAGCACGGCATGTTATATTAAAATACACAATTGAGAATGTTTTTTGCCTTAAAAAGGAAGTAAAGAGACACTTGTTCAGACTACATTGTGGATACATGTTTTTTCAGTCACTTATGTCAACACTTGAAACATGTTTTATCACTATAATTATATGTTGCTGATTAAGATTTCTTGCACTACTATTGAATCAGTTGCATGAAGAGCTTCCACAGGTGGTTGGAAGTTCCTGGTGTTCGATTATATGCTCTGAAGGGCAGAGTGGGTGCCTTCTGTAATAAATGAATTATGTGAAAACTGTATAGTTCTACAAGGTTTTTATGCTAATTATTTTTGCTGGTGGTGAGTGACAGGATTTTTCTGTATTTTGTTTTGATTGCTGTGTTAATGTAATAAAGAGTATTAAAGTAAATGATAAGTCTTACTGTTCTCACTAGGAGTTTACACTTATATATGTGTTAGGAAATTAATCTGGTTTTAATTGCCTGTGAGTCTACTTCAGATGTTCCTTTTTGTAAAGCTGATCTCACATAAATATAAATCAGTAACTGCCTGTTCTTTAATTATGTATTAGTGTATTGTACCTGCATACTAAATGAGAATATGAGCATCTCCAGTTACGGTGTGTTGGAGGTCATTAAATCTTCTCTGCTCTATAAAGTTTAGTAGCACTGTGTTTCTAATTACTGAAAAATGTTCGGTGTTTGTTGCTTGGTTTAGAGTAGCTATGTTTAGCTACAGTAAGATAGTCACTCACTTGGTAAGTAACTCCATAGGGATTTTTCACAGTATGGAAAACAATTGCTGTAAAACATGCTACAAAATTACAAAAGTATTTTTAAAGAAATCTCTTATTGTAAGTAACTCTGAGATATTTGAATGTAAAATAAAAAACTGAATCAACTATTTGTGAATATTTTTTAGTATTTCATAAAAACATGGCTGAATTTTACCCTGTTCCCAAAATACTGTACTAATTTCATGAAAAGATGACTAATGTAACCTGCATTCTCAGTAGCAGTGTCTCATCTTTCCTTGCCACTTCACATTTGACCTTTTCCCTCTTCAGGCAGAAATTATTTCTGCTAAAAAGTAATGGAAGATTTCTAGAAAGGACACTGAAATGTGTTGGAACCAAGTGATTTACAGAAAATATTTGTATTGGCTTTAGGCTGTCAGTTGTAAGACTGAAGCGAGCAGAAGCTTACGTCTGTTTAGCAATGACTGTTTTCATGAATTGTAAGGATAAACTTTACTAATATTGTTGTTGCCATACTGCAGTATTGCTGTAATATAAAGTAGGAATTTGAGCCAGCACATTTCTCTTTCTAAAAAGCATTGTAAACAAGGCTGATGGTCTAATCCTTGAACCTGATTTCTGGTGAGTCTCTATTCATATAGCCTTTTATGTGATTTGTTTAGATACTAGTAAATCTTGAAATGACTGGAACAAGGTTTGGTTGATCAACACAATACAAAAATGACATATGCAAAAATAGTATTATGTCATGGCATGCAAAATCTTTTAATACATCGTAATAGTAGCATACCTAATTAGCATCCGGTCAAGGTATATAGCATCAGCCAAGGTCTGGAGATGCCTGGATTCATGTGGCTTTTAGGGTATGCTAGCCTTCAGCACAGTGGTGTTTGTTGCTACAGACAGTCCCTTGACAGTGCATCTTATGCAGCGGTCTGTGCTTTTTGATAACACTTAGCCTACATTCTTGCAGTATCTAAATGAGGCATTATCAGCATGGTGTTTGACTTGCCTGTGTTATGGAAGCAAATGGTGCTTCATAGGTTAAGGTGAACTGGTGTGATAAGGGTATATACCTTTGCACAGTTGTTCAAACTCTGCTTCTAATGATTTATTCTGCTCATCAACCCAACAATCTGCCAATAGAAAAGAATCTAAATTGCAGGGTACTTTTGGCAACTCTGCATTGCATTCCTTTCGAGCTTTGTCCTGAACTGTTCATATCCTGAGCAGGAAGCAGATAGTTGGCAGGCATGACCTTTTCAAAGAAATATGCTGATCCTAGAGCTGAAGTAACAGAGCCTGGGTTCACTAGTATTAGAAGGAAAGCTGGTAATATGTCATGTTTTACTGAACATGCCTCGAGCCCACAGTTCTTAAGTACTGCTGTCTTTGAGAAAAAACATATAGCATAGTGCAGGTGGAGGACAATGTTGTCTATTAATCCTGGTGAAATATGGAAATATAAATAGCCTGATTTTGCTTTATAAACCTTTTTCTTTTTAAAAAAGAGAAATAGCTATAGAATATGTTTAATTTGCAAGTCAGCTGAGCTTCAGTATCCTAAAGAACAAAATCAGTTCTGTTAATCATATTGACTTGCTTCTGCCCAGTTCCATGGGGAGGGCTAAAAAATAAAAAAACACCCCAGAGCACACGTCCGTTTCGAACAATTGAAATAACTGGTAATGACAGATGAAGGGACCAAAGGACGACACTGTGGCCTTTGCATACTATGATGAGGACTTCAATTCTCTGAGTGTTCAAGGCCAGGTTGGATGGGGCTAAGAGCAGTGTGGTCTAGTTGGAAGGGTCCCTTCCTACCCAAACCACTCTATGATTCTGTAACATTGTTCAGAGTATGTAAATAAGCATCATGTGTTTCCAGTTCTATCCAATAGGATAATAGTGTGGATTTGTCTTGGGAGGGAGCATGCAAAATATTATGGTTGGGTTTTTTTTTGCTTTGTTTTTCTTTTCTCATACCTTTCTTATGAAATTGAACTTCTGTTTACATAGTTTGTAGAAAATGTAGTGCTTCATGATGTTTGGAAGCTAATGTTTCCTAACAGATCACAAATGCCATGTTACTTCGGGTTTCTGCATGTATAATTAAAACGTTAACCTTTGGATGGTGAGTTTCAGAAACCTCATTTTAATGTGTTCACATCTGAGTGACGAAGACTGAAATTAAGGACTAGCTCAGAGAAGGAGAGAACTTGCTGAGTTAGTTACTGGAAAAAACGTTAATAAGCTTATTGTATGAATAATGTCAAAACCAAATGGGAGATTCTTCTCAGATCACTATCTTTTGACCTTCTTTTCTAGAATAATAATGTATTGGATAACATGTAACTCCATGAATTAACCAGTAGGGAATATTATATGGAAAAATACTACAAAGAGAAAAGTAGTGATAGAGTTTGGATGAGTATATTTTTTGATGTTGAAGGTAAGTTACTCTTCTTAACAGCAACAACTTCCATTCATAATGCAGTTGAATTACTAGCTGCACTAACTTATGGTCTTGTGGTTACACTTCAACCAAAGGTGAATAATAAAAATACATAATTTTTCAAGGAGATTTTGTTTTCTGCTGGAGAATTCCATGGGGTTTTATTAGAGTTTGTTTGCGTGTTTTCTCTTTTAATTTTTTTTTTTCCTGTGTTAAGCTCAAAACAAAATTGAGCATATATTCGCACGGGGTTATTTTCATATAATGGCGCAATTACAGAAAAACAGTTATGAGATTATTATTTGTAATGTTACAAAGCTACATAATTATTATCTAATGATGGGTGAGCATTTGTGAGATTATTACACGTTGTAGGACTTTAAGCATGTTAGTCTGATCAGAGTTGTAAATTGAGTGCAGCCATGAACTTCATTTGACAGGAAAAACACTCCATATATCTTTCAGATGAAAAGTGATCCCACTTCCATTAGTGTCTTTTGAATAGATTGTTTGTTACCATAATAAGAAGTTCCAAAGTCAATGCCGACATTTTGGATTGTTCTGTGGAACTGAGATGGTGTAACTGACTTTATCCATCTGCGAATTTACAATGGCATTCCAATTAATAACTTTGTTTCTTTGTAAATAAGTTTTTAAAGAAACACTTTTCATTTTTTTATTATGTAAATATGTTCACAGTAACCTAAGACAAACAGTTCAAAGCTCCTTTTAAACTATATTCTTTTATTTGCTGTACGCAGTGATCATTGTAATTTCATAAGTAATTATAAGAATAGGTTAAAATGCAAAGTAATACCTGAAATTGAAATGAACTCTATGTAAGAGATGTGAAATCACTTCCTTTTTGACTCTGGCAAAGTTATACCTCAACCGTGCCTTCTGAATTCTTACAAAATGAAAGTTTTGCTTCCTGCTGGTTGTTACCATTTTCTGGACTGTGTTGTTCAGCACATGTGTTTAGGAAAGACAGTCCTAAATTTAATTTTTTCATTATACTTGGTCATAAACATGATCTGTCAAAACAACTCGAGGAGATGTTGACATGTGGCTTTGAACATGATGAGCTGCAGAACAGTTTTCTGTGTGTACCTCAAATAATATCTTGTAGGCTCATATTAGAAGTTTTGCTGTTCTTTGCAGATGCTTATCTTAAAATTTCTTTGAGAAGGGTCACAGTCCATGTGTGAAGGAAGATGACACAATGGTTGTTTGCTTTAGCATAAAAAAATATTGACAATATATTTAGTGGATTAAAGCAAGTGCTATGAGAAGTGCAAATGTTAAATATGTAAGTGTTCAGATGAAATGGTTTGTTTTGGTTGTTTGTTTTTTTTTTCCGTAATGTAAAAATTCCAAAGAAATACAAAAATATGGTAAGTTTGCCTTTTCCATTACTGTATTTGGCATACCAAACCAGTATTTTTAACATGATTGTGTTTTGAGAATTGTATGGGATAATATCTGCACTGCCATAATTTGATTAAAAATCAACAGTTTGTCGAAATGATGCTTATAGGCTTGAGTTATGCATGCTAAGAAGGTGACATGGAGGAGGAAGGTAGGAGAAATGTACTGTTTATGTCCTTCTTTTGGTGAACAATTTCAGCAGCAAATAAGGTTTGGATCAGATACTGGTGTGAAGAAAAACAGCCAAACCAAGACTTTTCTATATTCATCTAGAATAGCTGCACAGAACAGATTTTGTTTCCATCCATTCAGTTTCTTATGAGAGCATCAGAGTTGGAACATAATTTTATCTCAGGATAATTATCTTTTCCTTAATTAAAAATCACATTCCATAACATGGGGTATATATATATAATGAGGTTTTGGTAGTGTGGGAATACACTGTGTTGGTCCCAGTAATAGCTTAACTGATTTATAGGGAACTATCTCCTTGCCACGTTAAGGTACGAGGGCAGGCTGACCTTTAGAACTCCATGGCAGGTGCTTGTCCAGCTTCTGCCACCTGAGTTAATTTTTGTTATGCAGAAATGCATGTACATACATAGTTTAATATTTGCAGAACAAAAGGGGTTTAACGTAAGTTTTAAATTAATTTGGACAAAATGGATTAGTGTAATCTTTATTGATTAGAAAGCTAGGACTATGCATTATGTAAAATTACTGAATATATATGTATTTTTTACTGTTCATTGATATTCATGTACTACTGGGAAGGGTAATCTATAAAGGCTCTCTGTTTCTCCTGTGCATTAAAAAGAGTATTCAAAAAGAAATTAATTATAATTTTAGGAACAGAAATGTACTATGTTGCTGCATGTTGCAATACGGGAAGCTTATTTCAAGTAGGATAGAATTGTTTTTTCTTTTCTGAATAGATTTCTGTTTCTTGACACTTTTACAATTACCTTAAAATTAAGGCACTTGAATATGGCCATAAATTTCTGGGGTTTATGAGGACCATCACAGTAATCTCTTACTGTAAAACATTTTGTTGAATTAAAAAGTGTAATTGAAGAGAAACCTCAACAATGTACTGATACTTTTTTACTGTGCTGAACTTTTTTACTGTGTACCAAAGAATGTCAGAACTGCTGTTAGAAAGGCCTGTATGAAATGTTTATAATTTAATTCTGGTGAGTATCACAGATTTGAGAGCAAAAGAACCTTTTCTCCTGTCTTGTGTCATATTGATCAAATGTATTTTTGGAGGAAAAATACTTGTTCATACACTGAAGTAGTAATTGGTCTTTTATTGAAATTCAGAAAATGAGTTGGAAGATGATGAACCATATTTATTTGTTCTCATCAATTACTACTACTATCTGGGAAGGAGACTGCAAAGCAGAACAGTTCTAAAATTAGTAAGTTTTGTTAAATTTTTCAAATCATAGTTCTTCATGCAGCTAGAAATGTGTATATGTATATATATATATCAGTATTTACTGGTGGTGTTCTTAGTGATAGTCTGTGGGGGTCAGAATAGATCTATTTGCACCTGAGGTTTCCATTCATTCCATGCATACCAACCTTAACGTGTTGTAATTCTCTATAGAGGATGGACGTGGTTTTGGGAAGGTTGCCTCCTCGTGTTTCTTGCTGTCTCCTAAGAGAAGCCCATTTAGGATTTTGGGCATTCCTGGTTAAGCCTATTGGCTGGAATAGGATTTGCAGTCTCTGTGGTGAATCACCATCCTCTTCTGTAGGAAGTTTAAGTTCTGTGTTGTATTGTGGTAGAACAGAGTCCCTACTTTTAGAAGCTGGAAGGAAATACATTTAGAAGCTGGAAGGAAATACATATATAGTTTTCCTCCTTAGCATCTCTTTTGTACTTCTGATTAATTTTCTGTTTGTTTATTGAAACTATAGCTTCAGTGAGGTTGGTATTAACAAAGGCCATCAGTCAGCATTAATTTTCAGTTTTGAGCTGGTGAGTTTTGAGCTTTGCAGAAGGGAAAGAAAAGTCTGTACCCAAAGAATAGCCTGTATGTACTCCAGTAGTTATTTTTAAAATGTATATATTAATTCCTACCTTTGCAGTGATTAGTTGTGAAAAATGTGGAAATAAAAACACACAGCAGATAAACTATTCCTTTAAAAAAAAAAACAAAAAAAACATTGCTAGCAAATGATTCCTATAGACTTCCTTGTCACTGCTCCCCACTTCAGCTCAGTTTGTTATTCTCCTTACATGTATATGAAATAGTTGTATTATAGTGTATTCAAATGGTAAACTGTGGCAAAGTCAAGATGTTTGAACAAGAGGTCAGGTATATTTATGTTTCAATGCACTTAGAGCTGATATTTTAAAAATACAGCAGAGTGGAAGATAAGTTGTGTGATAAAGAAATTCAGACAAGTTTAAAGAGCATGAATCATCATAGAAACACCAGGAGGATGAAGAAACAAAAAGCATCTAGCAATGTGTTGATTATTTTGTTTATGATACTGCTTTTTTGCTCTTGGGATTTTTTTTTTCCGCCAAGCAATGGAATAGATAGAAATAAAAGTACTTTGATACCTACCAACAGTGCCTGGTGATGCAGTGATGAAATATTGTTAGCCTTAACAAACATCTCTGCTCAAAATAAAAGCGTACTAGTAGTTTGACCTTCTCTGCATTTACAAGAAAACACTAGCACGTATTTCAAATATAGAAACTACATTACTGTGACAAATACTGGCTTGTCATCCCACTAAGAAAGATCAGTGAAAGCAAAGAGAAGTGCCATGACCTAGTCGTGATTGGCTTGGAATACGCTTGTGGATGGTGGCTTTAGTAACGTCAAAATATGCTATTGCTCTAATTCCATAGCCATTTATTTCTGTGAACTTATTGTTAGAATATCCAGTATAACAGTAGGTCAAGAAGGATTGTTATTTTGATGTTTGATGCCTCAGTTGCATGAGTCTTTCTCTGTATTATTTATCTGTCTTCATCAGTAGATACCAGGCATTTTCTGCTCTTCTAATGAGTTGAAAAGGTAGAAAGCATAGTTTGGGTGCTGGATAGTTGTTCTTCCCTTTTTTCTTTACAAAGTTTGTTTCAAATACACTGGCATTCTGGTGATTTTTTTTTTTTTTTCAAGCCTGTAAAAAATTGTGGAGAGTACCATTTACTTTCAAAGCAAATATATTATGATGGCACTGAAAAGGTGCTGATTTCATAATTGTTATTCTTTCTAACTCCTGACTTTTATTCCAGAAGACTGAACATGGAGGGTGAGGAGCTGTTGGGACAAGTTGTGTTCTCTGCCATGGCAGCAGGGATTTTGGATATATTTCTTTCATTTAACTCCCACGGGAAAGTTCTGTGATTCTAGTTTATCATTTGTGAAGCTCAGTTTTGGGTGGGAAGCCCTCCATTGGGCATGTATCACTTAAAAGAGTATTCATGTATAGTATTGGTAAGGTACTGTCCAAGTTTGTGGTTTCTCCAAGCTAATTTTTTCTTCTGCTCATATTTTAAAATTTACATTCACATTGTTTTCTATTCCAGGATCAGCACGACTCTTGACTTGCTTTCTTGCAAGTCAGTGAGTATGTCCTTCTGATAGCTGAAAGAGGTGACTAAGTAGGATTCTCCCTTATTTTGGGTTACTATTGAGTAACATTTTCCTCTTAAAAGTAAATTTGAACAATTTTTGATACATATATTGCAAATTAGAAGGTGAGTTGCTTCTATATTGTATAGAGATCATGCATTGTAATATATGTAGCACCAGTTTTTCTTCCCATGGCCGCTTGCTGTTCTGTTTGACTGGCATGATAGCTGTCTTCGTTGCATTCTAACTGATTACCTCATGGTGTGTTTGATGGGTCTGATGAACATTTAATTTGTGAAGAGGATACTCCAACAAATGCACTCTGAAGGGTACTGCAAAATGTGCTCAGTACCTTATCCTGCTGTACTTGAATGATTGCCACTTAAAGACAGATTTCTTTACACAAGAAGAGAAAACCACCAACAATGTGATTCAGGAGCATCCGAGGGGAATAACTGTACAGTTGTCCCTTCTGTGAGTGTCTGTTAAGTATTTGGATGAAGTGGGAAATGGGGCTGGAGAAAGGAACTGCATTTTCCCAGGAAGATTGATTTGGGATTGATAAGTTTTGGTGTTTTTTTTGTTTTTTTTTTTTTTCTCCTTTAGTGAATTTGGGGTTAAGGTGTTTCAGGTGATAGTACTTGCTGAAGGCCAAGAGGATGGTCATTAACAATATAGTTTGGGGGTTTTTAATAGAAGAAGTGGAGGTTGAGTTAAAAATAATGCAGTCCAAGGTCATTTTTAGGGCATAACAGGCTCTTGGTATTTAGAAGGAATTAATGTTGTCTGTTGGAAAGAGCCATGGGGAATGCTTTGTGTGTATTAGTTAATCACAGCATAATAATGATCTTTGGATGTTGTATAAGCATGAAGAAGCTGAGACAAAGGTTGCCTAGACCAAAAGGTGAACAGAAGTCTGTCATATGGGCAATGGTGGAAAAGGCCTGTGATAGAAGACTGTTTTGCATGCTCCTTCATGTACTATATTCCAACTCAGTATGTCTTGAATATTGAGATTTTTGTACGGTTTGTCATGGACCTGTTTGAGGCTATGTCCGGGTTGCAAGAGAAAGAAAAAATGTTTAGTGACAGATCGGCTGACTACCATCAAGTGCTTGAAAGAATTACGGTTAGTAGCAGAAAATAAAGTTGCACATTAAAGGATCAAATTACTTCAAGAACATGGCAAAGTTCTTGTATTTAATAAAGAAAGCAAGCAGAGACTAGAAATTACTGGAGCTAATGACAAACTGGTGATTTACATGTTTTTAAAGTAAGTCTCCTGTAGTTTCAATTTGTGTCATGTTTGAGTTACGATTTTGTATAAGTTCTGCAATCTCTTTTTGCTACATAGTAAAGGAAAAGTAATTGCAAAGGCTACCAGGTATGGTGGAGTAACCTTTTTAGCTGTGGAACATAATCACAGGCAAAATGAAGTGCCTAAAAGGTATTTATTAGACAGCAGCTTGTCAGTGAAAAGTCTCATATACAAAAATGAGGAAGATGAACTTTTGTATCTTGATCTTAGAGCTAGTTGTAAATGAAGACTATAAAGTTTTTGTTTGTTTCTATCTATATGTCGTGAAGGAGTGAAATGGTTCTAAAATGCAGAGTCACAAACTGATTAGAAAATTCTCAAGGGGAACTCTGCTGGGGCTATCATAACTTAACAATGGAACAGTGAGTCACTGCAGGAGGAATTCATGTAATAATCTTTTCCGGTATTTATAGGACCAGGAGGATAAAATGTCATTTAATTTTATTTGATTGAAAACTACTAGACAAAAGAGAAAAAGGAAGAAAAACTGAAGCATCTTTTATTTAAGACATGAAAGACGAATGGAATGTATAAAAAACGTATTACGAAACAGTATAGTAAAGTGGGTTATTGAAAATGTGATCAATGCTCCAAAATAGTTGTTAATAATAAAATTATTTGATAGCTTAAGGTGTTTTTATTCATTCATTTATTTATTTATTTATTTATTTATTTATTTATTTAGGTTCTTGGTGCAAAGTGTTGCTTTTGAGTGGAACAGGTAGATTGTGAGGCATCTGTATGAGTACTTGCTTGCTAGTTCAGGCATGTATATCTGTTCAGTTCAGAGATTTTCCATGGAAGGACTACCTTACAGGAATATATCAAAATATACTTAATGTAGCCTTAATTAGGTTTGCTAGGAGGCCAAAACCGCTTCAGCCTATTCTGTTAATGCTGGTGATACAGTATTTGATCCAGTGCTATGTATTCACTCCTTCAGCCACTTGTGCTCAAATCAGAGCTGTATCCTCTTCTGTGTAGTGCTTCCAGTTTAAAGATCACATTACAATTTTCTACTGTTGCTTAAAGGTTTGGTTGGTTTGTGTTGGTTCTTCCAGAAAGGGCAGAATAATTTGATGAGCATGTGATTATTCACAGTGAATGCTTGCATTAATTCTTAACTGAAACTTTTTGATGCTGTCACAATATTGAGAGCTTGTAACTATATCATGGTACAGTGAGCTTTATCCTTTCTATTCTTCTTTCTACTAGCACTTATTGCACTACTAGCATTTATTTTTAAGATCTGCTATATGGTTCATTAATATTCATTATTTATAAGGGGTTTACCAAGCTTAAAATTTATCAAAGTTGAAATTAGTGGAAGTAGAGGCAGATAGATGTGTGTGAGGACAGCTGAGACAACCAAACCCAACACAGAAGATGTTACTCACATTGATTAAACTCACTTTTTGCAAGAGGAATTATGATGTAATTTTGGTTTTGATTGTTTCATGTTGTTGCAGAATAAGTGCAATCCTAATTGACACTTGAGACTGGTGTGACCACATTTCCAAGTGGGTTAATCCTATGCAAGAAACAAAAAGGTTGTTTTAATTTTCTGCTGTTGTTTCACATTTTCCTGAAGGGCTTTATCTACAGAAATGGCAGATTAAAGTGAAATGTCTGTTTATGGCTCACGTACCTTACTTCTAGTAAGGATAAAGTGGAAATAACTTGAGTAGAAATCATAGAATATCAGACATTTCTTGGAAATTTTAAGAGTAATTTAAGAGGATTTGCATGTTTTGTAGATTTTATGTTAATTTTTGCTAGATTCAGAGTTAACAACTACACTTTTATGTTAGTAATTTTCATTTAGGAGAGAGAATACAAATTTTTGTAATTAATAGCCCACTTAATAGCCAGTACTGGATTTTTACAAGGTTATCAGAAGTAACAGTACAGTGCAGAAAAATCCCATACTGAATGGAGCCTCTGTCACGAGAGAGGTTCTCTGAATCTGATCAACAGTGATAATGTCAGAGCTTACAGACAAAGTATGTTATCAGTACTTGGAATTTTTAATGTATGTATTTTCAGAACCTAGTTAAATTCTTGTGGTTAGTTGTCTTTTAAAAATACCCATACTTTTTTGACTGTTTCAGTTTTGTGCTTATAAATTGGTTTCAGTGAATATACTTTGGGTTTATGGCAGAAGATAAATCAGAATCCTTAATTAAATAGTGGGAGCATTTATATAATATGAATATCATATCCTCTGTAATGTAATTTTGTCTTCTGCTTAAAAAAAATAATCTGTGTCATTCTTTATTTCTTTCTATGAGTGGTACAATTTAATATTGGATGATGAGCCAACTCAGTTTTTTTTCTTTGTGAAATATTATAGGAGAGGTCTGCTTTTAGAGCATAGGTTTAGGATCATAACTTGCACTCATAACCACATTAGAGTTGTATTATTATTCTTTTCATAAATATTCAGGTTTTTTATGATAGAGAACATAAATAAAGGCTTTTTAATGGAAATCCTAAAACCTGTTTCTTGAATAATGTTTGTGTCTGTCTTCACTGCCTTTAAATTTCTGTTTTTATCCAAAGGGATTTTATGGTTGAGTCTTAATTCTTTCAAGAGATAAGTAACAAAATTTCCCTTAAAAGGTGCTTACCTTTAGGTGTGTAGGTGCTTAACTTAGGGTGTGTAGACTTTGTCAGTAAGTTTAGTTCACATTAATTTCTATCTAATATGATTGCACTTGTTAAGTGGTCTTCAAAAACTGTTTCACACACAAAAAGTAATTTGAGGATTTAGAAAAAGCCCAACCAGAAATGGGTACTGAAGGGTGTGGAGAATTTTGTTGTTCCAGTCTAGCTTGCGTGGTGTCTGCTGTTTCCCCTAATCAAGGGAGGTCAGTTAAATGAACCTAGAGGAAGGATTTATGGCAATTCAGAGATGCAGAAACTAGAGAAAATGCTGTTTAGTCACATTCCTACTTTGGTTTTAAATGCAGTTATAAACCAGTAAAATTCTGTCGCTTTCTAAACTTCAGTATGTTTTCCCTATGGTATAGAATTATAGATACTTTTTTAGTAATTTGAAAGGAAATATTTTATAAGTGGAACTGCAGTCATGCAACCTCTTCATTGCTAAGTGAAGAGCCTGTTATTTCTGTTAACAATATAGTTCTTGCCTTTTAAGCTGTTGAGTGTTGTCATACTTAACAAAGGCCAAAGGAGAAAGGTGCATGGGACAGCTTCTAGAAACAGTCCTGCTATTTTGCAGATAAAGACTTAAACCAGCATTAAGTTCTACCTAATTTTCTTGTTTCTCCTGTTTATGGAGTCAAAGTGCCTTGGTTCAAGGGGGATGACTGTTTCCCAAGTCATTGTTTCTTAGGAAAGTTTCAGGAACAAAGCCTCTTGGTCATATGGACTCTGACTACAGAAACCCTTAGAATGAACCTACAGAAAGCACATAGCCAGAAGAGTAGTGTTCACCTTTCCAGAGTTTTTATCTCAGCTTTCCTTCTGCTTCTCCTTTCCTTCTGTTGAGACTTCCTGCAGTGTGACTATATTGAATGGTATATTTTCTTCCATGTGAGGAAATCAGCAAAAGAAGCTTTAAATCAACAAACATTTTTTATTATTATTATTGTGGTTGAAAGGTAAAGGTGTTGTCTCTTTCATTCAGCAGCATTTCCTTGACATGACGTTTGGAGCCGGCGGTCACACTACAGCTCTTCTAGAGAAAGCAAGCAACATCACGATATATGCACTGGACAGGGACCCCACAGCTTATAACATAGCTCAGCAGCTTTCAGAATTGTACCCGTAAGTTGTCTTCTCCTGTCTTAAATAGGGTCAAGATAAGATTGATACTTTGGTATTATATCCACAATTGAATATATCTTTATGGTTTTGATAAATAGTTTTTAATGGCTTATTGTAGAATAGTACTGTATGCTGTATATACCCCATTAAATAGGACATCCAGTTCGTTTTAGGAGTATTTGGATGCAAGTCCTTCTGAGGTTTTTGGAGTTAAATGCATTTTTTTGTCTAAACAGTTGAGTATGTGCCAAGTGACCAATTTCATATTTAACAATTGTTTTAAGAAAGTTTCATGTTTTATGTTTCCTTTGACATTAATCTGATGATGGCATTGTACGAAACATACACTTTGTGGTAAATATTTCATCAAAAAGGATGAAATAATATACTTTTAAATAATAAGGTTATTTAAATATTGCTTATGAATATTTTAATTTTTTGAAAACAAATTTTAATTCAGTCTTAGGCTTTCTAAATATTTTGCCACTGGCTTCAGAAACTACTAAACATTTGAATAAGCTACTGTTTTTGTGTAAAGCTCATGCTTCAACTTTCTTTTAAAGTAGAGTGCTGAATTTGCTAAATGAACAATTGCTAAATGAACAATTGCTAAACGCAAATTTTTAGTTTTCTCTAGTCAAACAAGTTCCTTTATTCAAGAAACAGCCCAGTCAGAGAACATTCATGCAGAAATGTGCAATATGTAAAATAGAATATGAACTTTGAGAAACTGCTTCTTCAGATTTGACCAGAAAGTAGAAATATATAGATATAAAATTAAATAATATGAAATAATACTTAAAGAAATTTAAACTGTCAGGTTGAAAACATTGCCCAGAAAAACATTGTTGCCTGGAGAAGCCATGGCTGCCTCATCCCTGGCAGTGTTCAAGGCCAGGTTGGACGGGGCTTGAAGCAACCTGGTCTAGTGGAAGGTGTTGGAACTGGATGAGCTTTAAGGTCCCTTCCAACCCAAAACAGTGTCTGGTTCTATGATTATTTATTTCAAAGAGCATTTACATAAGGAAAACCAAATCTTTCCAGTAAGAATAAAACTTGTAGAGGTGGATAGAGAAACACATGATTCTTTAATCCTTTTTTTTTTTCCCACGTAAAAAGAAATTCTGAGGTAGCAGTACTCTTCAAGCAATGCAGAAGGTATTTCTTACCCTTCCTAAAAGAAAACTCTAAAGTGTGCATTCCCTTCTTCAAGTGCCAGTGTCAGAGGCCCAGTGGGAAAAATGTAAGCATGTGAGAAGAAATCAAGCTCAGTTTCTAGTTATCCTACTCAGTAAGACACTTAAATATATTTCTCAAAATTTCCAGTTCTCTGCGGGCTGAAGTGACATGCAGTGTATGTTTGTAAATTTTTGGAATTCCAATCTCAACTGTTATTTCTCCAGGGAATGATCTTGTTGAGAGAATAATTGTCAAGGAAAATCCATTTTATTTTAAACTAAGCCTGCAAACACATTCTGCTGGATGTCATGGGAGTTGTAGAGTCTTCTGTTCTTGTGTCATAGCAAAAAAAAACAAAACACCCCAAAACCAAACCAAAAAACTGTTGTTCAAATTGAAGCTAATCTTATACTTAACGGAAGTTTTCAGAACCATTCACACAATGTAAGACAGTGAAGAGTCCTCTAACTCAACATGTATTTATCTTTAAAGTATCCTATGCAAACCTGGGTGTTAAGCAAGTTTGTTTTCTAAGTAGATGAAGAGATTTTACAGGCTTGATACTGTTCTGCAGTGGCTGCCATTGTTAATTTTCTGCTTGCGTATGTTTGGGAAAAGATGAGCTTTAATCAATATAGTATTGCAGTTGATGTAAGTTACTATGGCTTTATAAACAAAGGAGGTCTCCTGGTTCCTCTTTTTGGTTGTAAAATCATATAAACTTGGTTACTTGGACTCCAGACTTTGTGTTGTCTGCCTCTACAGTCACAAGTTATCATTAGAATGAAGCAGATTATTAGATAACATAGTGTTGTTAGTGAAAAGTCTTCATCACTGAAAGATGAACACATATCACTTGAGTACTATTGTAAGATAAAGAGTAGTCTGTCTTGTTTTGGTGTTTTCACTCATCTCCCAACTTTCCTATTGAAAAGAACAGGTGGGCCTTTTTTCAGAAGAAAAATGTATCTTTTTCATAATAGCTTCTGTTGAAAGTTAAGGTAAAAGAATGTTCATATGTGGTATATGTGCTTATCAATCTGCTTTACCTGGAAAGTCAGTTATATAAAACATGGTTTAATTAAAAGGGGGAAAGAAAAAGTGTATCATTTATAACTTAACACGTGAAGCTGGGGTTTGCTTACAGATCAGTTTTAAGCATAAAGGATTTACTTGTTAAGAGACATGTAGCTTTTCTAAATGGATTTTTTTCTTTCAGTACTCATTAAAGATGGTTGATCTAATATTATGGGGTTTATTGTCTATTTTCTGCACTGTGTGAAATCTTTTATCATGATTTTATCAGTTTAATTTAAATTTGTATCGGCATTGAAAGCTCAGGGAATTCATCCAGTTGATTATTTGTTTTTTTTTTTTTTACCTCTTCTGTTCAACATTCCTGTTTTGGGAGAGGTTATTTGACTGGCTGAAGGGCTTCGCTTCCTTTGGAGCTGATGGCACAAGAGCTGGGAAAGGCTGTTCTGCAATTGTAACCAGTAAAATCTGATTCCCGCTATGTCTGAAATTGTGACTGCAGTGGGCAAATTGGAAGTCATACATAAGCTGAATCTTCTGTTCCCATTTTGTTTCTACTTAAAACAGGATATCATACCCATTTAATTGGGGATCTTAGTAAATTTCAGCATACCAACTTCATGATAGGTTTTGAGTTTTGCAGTAGTATTTGAAGTAGTCCATCCTACATAAAAAACTTCAAAATATTCAGTGTTAATTGCTATTATTTCTTCTGGTTAGGTAGCATTTTTAATAGTAGTAAAATCTTACAGCTCCAACTGTTACTCACTGTGAGACTTCATTTTTTTAAGACTCCTATATCACAAGGCACTGAGTTACAAGATTATTAAAGCTCAAGTTGTAGAAATATGCCCAAAGATATGGTTGGAAGGTGAGATAAGTATGGCTAAATTAGGGAATTTTTCTATATCCAGAACTAATAAATTAAGTCCTCCTTGTGCTTAGCTGAAAGACAGCTGGAGTAATAAGTCACTGAAGGAGAATACTGAGGGAAAATACATTTGATGTTTGTATTTTAAATGTCTCTGCTTCTCGGTAGTGATTTTGTCAGAACTGAAATCTGAAGAGGGCAGAGTTCCAACTGCAAATCTCACATTCATTTAGGCTCTCTGTTTATTATTTTTTTAAACTATGTAGTGCTGCTTTAATAAGGAGAAAATGGGTCAGGGCTTGTTAGATATTCAGTGTGTGGGTGGGAATCCTTTGACGTGCTTTCTGGGGAAGCCTTTAACTTGGGAATTGCTGCTGAGAATCCAGGAGAACAAGATAAAATTCAGTCAGCAGCAAGATATATTACAAGTAAACCTTTTCACGCCCACTGAAAGGGAAAGGTTGGAGATGTGGCTGAAATATGGCAATTAACCAATACCACTACAGGCTTTTAAGTATGAGAAACCTATGCAAAGCCTACACAGAGGAGACAGTATGTTCTTTGTAATTCTCTGAGCAGAATAAGAAAGTGAGCCCTAAAAATAAGGATGAATAGTCTAAAATTTCTTACGTGATTTAACTACCTTTTTATTGTAGTTCTAAAGTGATTTTGAGGTGTAATGTTGCTTGTGGGTTTAGCTTTTAGTGTTGCACTAGGTTTACAAGAAAAGTGGGATAGAACTGTCAGCTCTGTGTTGTATGTTATAGGGAAAATATAACGAATGCATTTTGTCCAGTTCTAGGAGAAACAGAACTACTTTCAGTTGCAGTAAGCATATTTGAAGTGCTTGTGAATTCTAGCTGCATGTGTTATATATGTAGATGCTTTTGTTTCTTTGTTTAAAATGTTCTTCACCCTCTATGTTTCTGTGTGCCAAGTGCCCACCAAAGCTGCGCTATCACTCTCATTCACAGTAGGATGAGGACAGGAGATTCAACAAGAGGCTTGTACATTAAGATAAGGACTGGGAGAGATCATTCACCAGTTACTGTCATGGGCAAACAAGACTCAACTCTGGGAAATTAGTTTAATTTATTACCAAACTAAACCAGTGTAGAACAGTGAGAAACAAACCCAAATCTTAAGCCACCTTCCCCTCACCCCTCCTGTCTCACAGAAGCCCCCCTTCTTAGGCCATGCAATCCCAATACAGCTCAGCATCATTCTTAAATAACTGACCATGTTAATTAGCTGAACTAAATGTTTCTGGACTGTTTTCTTAATTTTCTTAACAGTCCTATGGTAGTACTCTGAATTGTTATTTCAGTCATATACTCCCAGTTACCAATAACACATCTCTGCCAAGCAGTTGGGAAAGACCAGTTATTGTTTTCATTAGGGATTTTAGATCAGCGAGCTGCAATGGAGTGACTTACATGTACCTTACATCTGTTCAATCTGTATGTCTGTTCATATGGGCCGAATGCTTTTGTTTGGCTTAAACAGAGCACATTTCATTCGGAACTAGTCATAGATACATGAAAACCTAAGCATCTTCAAAATGTAGCATAATCTAAGATGAGGTAGACTAAACCTGTACCTTCTTAGAATAGGAGATAGAAGAGAAATGGTGCACAAATCCAAATGTTTCTTTAAAAAAGTGTGTAACTCAGTAATAGAAGTAAGTTTGGGAAGACATTGCTAGTAGAAAGCCAAAAAGGATGACAAATCTGGCTGTTGTGGTTGAGCAGCCAGCCAGGTGTCAACCTGAAACTTGAAGAGATTGAATGCAACAGTTAGTCTAAATATCTTAAGATTTTACCCTTGCAATTTCAGTAGTCTGTTACTCAGCTGAAAGTGTATTTATATCTTTCAGATATAGAGTCCTATGCTACTTTTTAATGAGTGGTGGGGAAGTCTGCAGGAAAGCAAGTTTGTGAGTCACCTGGAGTAAGGGAGAAATGTTTCTAGAAGAAATTGTCCTGCAGGCTGTACTGAGCCCACGTTTGACATGGTGGTATTTGACTGTGTCCCTTTGATAGGGTTCAGTTTCCAGCATGTTTATTCTTTTCCTCAGAGGTAGATGTGAAAAAGCTCATACACTGCACCTCGCAGGGTGGGCGTGTGTGTGAAAGTGTGAGTTGCCACTGCATCCTTATGTATGGGAAAGGCTGAATGGGGTCCTAAACTCAGTGCCAATCTTGTCCATGCAGTGGGTCTTAAAACTAGTGTTTACTTCCAGTGGCAGGAGTTGTTAACTGTTGTATGCTTGGCAAGCCAGAATACAGCTCTTACTTACATTGTAGTCAGTAAGGGCAAGAAAGATTGCATTTATATTCACTGGAGCGTGTTAATATGTGTATTCGGAAAGCTGGAGCAGAGCATTTTTATGCTTAAGGTATAGGACGTTAAGGATTGATGAACTGATGAATGCAGTATCAACATCTCTTATCTCTCCATCACAGGATTCTTTTAGCACTGTATCACAGCAGAATTTTAAGGCTGACTGACAAGGAAAAGCACTCTATCTGCTGAATTTAAATACATAAATTTATCAAATCACTTCAGAGCTCTAATTTTTTCTGCCTCAGTTGCAGCCAAATGCTGTCCTGACCTGACTCTTGCTTAACTAGCAAGATATGTCTGGCTCTTGCATTGTGGTGGGATGGCTACAGACTATTTCCAAGTTTAAATTTCATATACTCTTTACATAAGAGAAGTCCTTATCTGCACCTTATTTACATATTAAAGAAATAAGGTGTCTTAAGAACATAGCTATGCCTAAATACTGCCTTTGTATATACAATGGCTCTAGTTCCAAGGTGTGTGGTTATGTTGATATTCCCAATAAAGCTTTTATTTAGTAATAGAAACATTTGGAGACTGATTAAATACTAATCAGTCTATCAACTCATTCTGTTTACAAGATTCAGTTAGTCGTTTTAATGCTATATATATTTATTTTGGCAAAATGATCTGATAGTTAGAATAATTATTAAAATTATTTTCAATGTCATGTCATAAATCTGGGGTTTTGTCTGTTTTCATACATAACATCTCATGTGCCAATGCTGGATTTAATGTAATTTTCAGTCAAATGAGTCAGTTTTATGTTAGTGGTTTAGGAAAACAAATTGCTGCCATTTTTATCTGAGTGGTCTTGAGAGAACCTGCAATGTCATGTTATTTTAATAGGAAAATCTTAGGTGTTGGCCAATTTGAAGCTCTGAAGGAAGGTTTGCAAGCATCAGGTTTAAAACAATGAACCGTTCTACTTCCAGATTTTTTTCTTTACCATTAGAGAGTCATTTTACATTTCAGTATTATGTGGAAATTAGAGTTTTGTGAATAATTGGTATTTATCAATTTGGATGGGAGTTTTGGCTGAGGCAATTTCTCCCACTATCAAAATCATTCCCACTGGAAGGGATCTTAGGATGTCATCTACTCCAGCCTCATGCTTCAGGCAGGTTCAATAGGAGCAGTTTTAGGCTGTAGGTAGTAACCTGTTATGAGAGGGTGGCCTAGGATTTTTCCAAGGCACAGTAGGATTCTAAAATACATTTACTTTCTGATCTTACTGTGCGGAAGTGGTACATTTGTGCAGTGCTGGTCTCTAGCAGGCGGTAGTGAGCATCTGAAGGTGGCCCCTGGAGTTATATGCCATGTGATAGTGTTTTGGATTTGTTCATATTGTCCATAGAATTTAAATTGAGACATGTATCACGTTGTCATTTCCTTCAGACTTTCTGTTGAGTGAATCATCACGCAAAGTGCGCAGGAAGTGATTCTGCTTCTCTGAGTTGTTCCTGCTTCCCTTTGTTCCTTTTCTTACTTTCTGTTTGAGATGCTGCTAGATCAGGGCAGTCAGTATGATCATCTACACCTGTATCTGACTCAGACGACTTTAGATAACACCAATACAGGCCAAGAAGTTTAATTACTTTCTAGCTTGAGAAACTACACATTTTAGACCACAGATAGTGATCAAGAAACAAAGAAACATTCTGTTGAATGTATGTTTTCTTCCATCGCAGGTTTTCATCAGTATTTCTAGGAAAACTATGAAATGCTAACTGTCCTTGCAGAGTGAGAGGACCTTTATTTCTTAAGTAGATGAAGATGAATGAGAAGCCTCTAAAATAATTTAAAATGGACAAAAAACCTGTAGGTGTAAATTGAGGAAGTGGAGCTGAATGTGGGTTATTTGACATTTTCAGACATGTCCATGTTTTGGATTTTTTAAATTCATCTGTATCAGTGTGGTATAAGCAGAACATTTTAAAGTTTAATGCTTTAGCTCTTAAATGCAGTGTTTCTGAGGACACTTCTGTGAAGCTTAATTTGGGTTGTAGGCTTTTTCTAAAAGGGACAAATGTCATTTTTTAAAGTAAATAACCAGGATGCTGAAATAATTTTTGAACTTACATGATCCAGAGAGGAGACATTGCCTTTTCAGCCAGTTTTCAATCTCGGTTCTGATGAGAAAGTTTCTTATAGCTGTTTAGGTAACTTGGGTACTTTTGTGTTAGTTTTATAACCATATAGTTACCGTTTTCTATCAAACTGATGGAGTAGTCCTTTCAGTTTTTGTTTGTTTTATTTTTTCATGACAGTGAAACTCAAGGTTCTGCTTTTTCAATGAGAGAGAGAAGGGGAAGTGAACATAGATTCTCATCTGAAGTTTTTTGCACCTGGTAGCTAGTTGTCTACAAATCTTTTTGTCCTGTTGTGGAGATGGTATGTCCATATTCCTCAGCAACAATTAGTATTTTAGCTTGCTATCTGTCAAGAGCTGTATATTTAGCTCATTTTTGTTCACATATACAACAGGAGGCATTGAGGAGCTCTGCGCAAAATGAGAGGACATAAACTGTGTTGAATGCTCCTCCCTGTTTCAGACCATGAAGGCAAAAATTCATTTTATCAGTACATAGGTCATAATTTTTGAGTAGAAGATTCCAGCATTTCGTAGGAGGATGGAGGTGATAAAATTATGTGGTCAAAAAGGTGCTTGTCACTAGGAGAAGTTGTTGGTATATGACTTGGTGGTATTTAAGCTAAGCATATAGTTTACTAAGTAGCTAAACCAGAACCTTATGGCTTTGGATTCTTAATTTTATTTCTTCAAATTTGATAAAAAGGAAACAGGAAACTAAACAAAAATATGTTAACACATGTTTATGTCAGTATTGAGCTTTACACTCAAGTATGAAAGACACAAATGTAAATGCAAGTTGTTTGGAGTTCAGGTTATTTTTCTGATTGAGTTATTGTACTTCAAATACTTATCTTACATACATTAGGATTATGCATGTGGTTGACATAGACCATAAAAATTAATTATTTGGAGTTTGACTACATAATTCTATTTTTTTCTTGTCATAATAATAAACATTAATTGCATTTTAATTTGATTTTGACCTTTGTGACTCAGCTGTGCCAAGTGTTGTGCAGGTTACTTAAAAAACTGAAAGTAAAAATCAGTTAATTGCTGGCTTTGTATTTGGATGCCTGAAAAATACAGTAACTTACTTTGCTCAATTAGCAAAGAGGTTAGGAGATTTCAGAGAACTTCTATGTCAAACCTTTGACTTGTAACTTGGAATGGAAGTTACCTGTTGCCTTGTCACTACAGAATGGTACAAATGTTTGATAAATGTTGAAAGTAAGCGGTCTTAATGTGTGTGTCTTGACACACACATTATAAGAAATAACACATATGCCATGTCTCAACAGCAGAAACAATCTGTAATGCTGGTATTGCTTACTGTAGTCTCGCACTGATCATGGGAAGTTAGAGGTTGCTGCTGAAACTTAAATTTTTAAATATAAGTCAGGAAAACAGCACCAAATTCTTCCTGATAATATCTAGATTGGCCATTCATCTTTGAGGTGATCTGTGCCACCAGCTAGGCTGTGAAAGGAAAATGGAGGACACGAACAAGTGCCCCCAAGCCATTGCATCTTTATCTCTGGGGAAGCACCATTATTTTTTTTTTATTCCAGTTATTTTATGGGGACCTGAAAACCTGTACCTTTGCCCCTCAAAAGAAACTCTAGGAATAATTTCCCATGAAACTGGGCAAAGACCTGTTAAAACCCCCAGCTTTTCTATTACCAGGAGCAGCTTAATCCACTTCTGGATTCTTCCCACCCTTTCCAAAGAGATGTGCTGCATCATATTTTCCATCAGTTTAGGGTGGTATTTCGTCCTCTTTCATCTCATTCATGACTACTGGCTGTTCTTGAAGAACAGCGTGATTTGCCACAAAAGACAAGGCAAAAATGTCATTCAGTTGATGGAGCATCAGAATAATTTTGATTCCCTGCAATATAGTCTAGGTTAAGGTGGAGCAACATGTGAGTACCCAAGTGCGGAACAAAGAGTGCACTTGCCTGAATTCAACTCTTCCCACAGTCTGCCTTTGTCAGAATAATTGGATGTTGGCACTTGATGATCCCAATGTTAAAATGCAACCTTTTGGCACACTGTGCTGTGAAAAAATTTGATTTCTGATAATGAAATGGATCATTCCAATTTTTTTTGCCTTCAAAATAATCTTTCTATCAACATTCAAATGGATTAGCAATATTATTAACTAAAGTGGCTGGCAATAATGAGAAATTATATGAGCAATCATGAAACTTTTGACAAGTCTTTGAGTTATTAATATTTGCTTCATACTATAAACCAGATAAGACCTCTCACATCATTCTTATGATAGAGATTTTCCATATTGCTGGTCCCAAATATTTAGAATATTTGATGTTTGAGAGAAATTTATCAGAATAAGGAGCAGGCATGGAAGATGCTGATATTCTTGGTCTCATCTGTTCCATTGTTTTATATGGTGCCATACCTGATGGACGGGGCATCAAAATTGTGTCTGAAGTAAACCTTGAATTCTGTTTCTCTGGATATTTTTCAGGTAACAAATGGACTGAAAAGGGAGCTGCTGTAGGCTTTTGATATTAATTTGATGTCCTTTTTAATAGCTGTTTTCTTGAGAAGTAGTTTATTATAAATTCAGATATATTGCAGTAAGAAATATCAATAAAATTAAATTCTACATAATTTTAAAAACTTTAATATTTTGTAGTCCTTTTCTGTGCAATAGTTTCATGGCTCAAAAACCTTTATATTACCAAGGTTAGAAACAACAACTCAATCTCATTATATAATCAGGGGAATTCCTTGTTTTCAAAGGGATGCGTTTCCATTTTAATTCTCACAGTTAATAAGATATTAATTATGGAGGTATAGAAGCATGCAGAACTAAAAATGTATTGTCCTCTCCTCTCTTTACTACAGAAAGAAAAGTCAGTATTTGGGTGCCAGTCTGGAAGCTTCTCAGTGAGTCAGTGTAGCAAGACTACTAGAACTAGACTAATACGTAATAAAGTTATAGCATACAAACATGCATTTATCCCTTTATTCTGCAGCCACGTAGGTAGTGTTCACACTTTACTACTGAACTTTACTTAGGCTTTCAACTCAAAATTACATTTCCCCTGGGAGGTCTGGCAGGGTTTTTGCTCTGGAAGAAAGCTCTTCTCTCCTGTTAGGCTTCCAGGTACAAGTCCCACATTGATCCATTGTACAGATAGCCTTTGAATCCAGCTTTTCGCCCATACATGCAGTTTGTGCCTTTCATGTTGGTTACCAGAGTAATAGAGGAGAAAAAAAAAAAAAATCCAAAGCTGTGTTGAAATCAAATGAAATCTACTGTTCACCTGTTAGCCACAGAGCCAGTTAGTCTTAGAAAGGAACTAGGTTGGTCAGGAGTGTTTTGCCTTCAGTATATCTGTGTTGGCTGTTCTCTTGCTCTTCATGTGCTGGGTAATAGCTTCCACAAGGACTTAATGTATGATTTCCACACTGATTAAGGTGAGCTCTCCCATCCTGTGGTTCTCTGGGCAATCCTTCCTGACAGTGTTTTGAAGCTATCATGGCACTGACCTTTCTCCAGTCATCAGGAACCTGCTCACCATGATGCCATTAAAGCTGATGGAGTGGCTTCATGATAGTGTCAGGCATCTGTCTTGACACTTTTGACTGTGTCATCTGATGCCTTAGCTTGTACATGTCCAGCTGCTCTATGTGACCATCTTGCTTAGTCCCCCTATACTGTGGTTTTAGCATGTTTCCCCCTTGTCTTTGATAGTGGGCACGTAGCAGATTTTGTCCAGTAAATACTTAGGCAAAGTCTTTTATTAACTCAGCCTTTTCAGTGAAATTTATTCCTAAGTATAACCTGTGCCGTTCTCCAGTCTGCCATGTCTTCATGACATATCCCTTCCCAGTTTTAGTTCCTTTGTGTATCAGGAGAGCCTCCCAAGGCCTCCTGTTTACCCATTGCCTAAAAAGGCTGAGGTGTTCCTGAATCCTGGGAGTTCTCGTCTGCTGCTTGTTATCCTCACTTACCAGCAGGATCATCAGCAATTTTGCCTGAAGCCTTAGCCTGCAGAATCACAGAGTTACAAAATGGTTTGGTTTGGAAGGGACCTTAAAGCTCATCTAGTTCCAACCCCCTGCCATGAGCAGGGACACCTCCCACTAGACCAGGTTGCTCCAAGCCTCATCCAGCCTGGCCTTGAATGCTACCCGGGATCCCAGGATCTAGGGTGTCAATGTTAAAAAGATTTATTCCTTCTGTGAAGAACAAGCTGTTATTGCAATATTTACTGTCATTCCTCCAAAACCTCTTTGAGGCCATCTCAGGAGCTGAGAAACATAAGTCAAATATTGTTGGGATGCTTTCTTTTGATACCAAAAGGTTTTTATCAGTTCCCTATCTTTGTTAGTATGGGTATTGTGTAGTTTACTACAAGTATTCCCCTTGACACTGTATGAAACTGGCCTAGAACCTTCTTCCTTCCTAGCCATACAGCCTTTGTCAGTTTTCATGTGCTTCCACATTTGTTGTAGTCTATTTTTTTTTTTTTTCCTCCTTACAGGAAAGTTTAGTGATTCCTGGAAAGCAGTAATATGTGAGAATGGAGATTGTATGATACTAAAAATCTGGAAGGCCATTTCTGCTAAATTTCATGAAGAGTTCAATTCCATTTTCTATTTATATAATGAATGTGGTTTCTAATACTCTTAGTACTGAAAAGTTTAAATTGCCTTTGAGAAATATGATTATATTTTTACCTTTGAAAGCCATTGCAGAGGATAAACACTATGCATAACACATCGTAACACATCACTTACTGAAAAGAACCCTTAAGATTAGGTTACCTCAGGAGTGTCATTGACAACTTTGCTGACTCAGCAGAGAGCATTATACTTGTCAGAGGTGGAGCTGCACTCAGCTGCATTCTTCTAGTTCTTCAAAAACTATCAGTGGTATTGTGATCTTAAATGCCAGCAAATCCTCAAATCATTATGACTGACTTATTTTTCCATACAGCAAATTCAGAGAGGTGTTTTTCTTTGGGTTTTGGGGTGAATTTTTTAAGGTTCCTATGTACAAATAAAATTGCAAGTGAATGACAGCTTGGTTCTTTGTTTCTTTACTACCTATGGTAAAATTAGGAGAAAAAGAATTGTGATTCAAGGTTCAGTGCTTCTTATTAAGTGCTGCTGTATTCAGAAGTGAAGCCACTCTCTCAAGCAGCATGTGATCTTGGAAGGTTTTCTGTGCCAGGTAAGAGGGCGACTGGATATTGACACTTGATTTTAGAATTGCATGACTGAGAGAAAAAGTGGAGTATATCTTGATCAGTTTAGGTCATATCCTAAGTCAACAGGGACGCAGTTCTTGTGGTGTTTTCTTCAGTTTTTGATGAAAAAAAACTTCTGTAAGATAATTTGTTTCTTCTTTCCTGCTGCAATGCTCAATCCAGTCACTACCTGTTACAGGTTTAACACATCTCTAAAGTGCTTTAGTCAAACTCTTGGACTGTTCTAAGCTTGAATCACAATCTCAATAGAGCTATATATGAAAAAAAATGGACCTTTTAACTAGAACCAGAATGTTCTCAGTGCTTTGGCTTTCTGACGTCTTTCTGTCCCATAATCAACTTTAAGAGGTACTGCAGGTGGCTTGGAGGTAGAGTGAGTTAACAATTAATAAGGATTTACGCAGCTTATTGCGTCACTTTTTAGTTCCAAGTCATTTGCTAACAAGTCACCTAAGGGCTTAAAATCGACCAGGACAATAAACAGCAGGAGCCTGTGGTGCAATTGATTCTAATGAACAAAGAAAATAAATTATAGAAGTCAAAATAAGTATTATTTTATTGGTTGCACTTGATACTATAACAATTTGGTTTATTGTTAGGAATACAAAGAACCAATTCAAATGATAATTTTTTCTGCTGTAATTGTACCTAAATTTTATTCTTTAAAGGAGTGATTATTAAATTTATCATATGTTGCCGTCGGGCTTTTTCTCAAGTGCATTCTCTCAAGTGGATATCAGTCTTAATACATGTGTATATATATATTTATTTTCTGTTATTCTTAAGTCTCTTTGGAGGTTGTCATTGCAGCAGAAAGTTATGTCTTCAAATATTACAGAACTAGAAAAGCAGCAAAACCAGTTCTGAGTTCACTTCCCTGCTTCTCCAGGTTCTTACAAGCTTTAAGTCTTTTCTGCTGAAAGTTTAGACTTAGTGTAGGTAACTTGTAAGTCCATCACCAGCCTTTAATAAAGGTGGGATTTCATGTATGTGAGTTTTGATCCACAGTGCTGCAAGCTAGCTGCATTTCCTTAGTTTTGGGAGATAAATGTAATGATATGTATGTATTAATATTCTTGAACTAAACATTGGAGAATCTGTGGGTCAAAATGACAGCTATTGTTATCCCTAAACTAAACTGAAGTTAGTGTGATTTCTTCACATTTTTTCCTGTTTGATTTTAAAGGACTTTGAAGATTGTACATCTACTGCAATACTGTATGATTTGAATGTTAAAACAGTAGGCATTTTGGTTTCATTTTTAGTTAAGGAAGGAAAGAAGCTGAAACTACAGCAGTTAAATGTCCTCTGATTGCAGTCATTGTTTTTTCTGAAATTGTTCTTGTGTCTCAGACAGAAGGTAAATAAATTGTTAATGTGACATGTTATGCAGTTTACTAAATAAATTGGAAATGTCTATTAAAGTTTACATGCTACAGTTAGGAGCTAAGAATATGCAGTTTATATAATGATGTCACACCATCTTCTGAATGATCATTATGATATGTGATGTGATTGGTAAAAATACATTTAAATACTATTTTCAATATGTTTAATAATTTTTATGAAATGAATGTGTAGCAAAATAAAGCTATGTTCTCCTAGTGTTATGCAAAATGCTGCTAGAAGTAAAAAGGGTTTCTCTTGGCTGTATAAGCTCTCCCTGTTTCTGTTTGAGAGAAGTCAACAGGAGTTTTGATTGTATGGTTTGTTCTAGCCTTTTCTTATGCTATAGCTTATGATTATGAAATGAATGCTTTCCAACAGTTGGCTCTAGGAGCTTTCATTGTTGCATTGTTTTTATCCCTGAGAGATCAACTTGTGTAAGCATATACTCTTGCGCTTCATGTTTATTGTATGTTAGGAAAGGAGTACTAAATGTGGTGTGATTATTGTGTATTTATATGGTTTTAGTGAACCTGAATGAATTTACACTATGATCAGAACTGATTTTCAGCACAAACAGAATCATACCTTTTTTTAGCCTGTTTTGCCAAAGATAAATACTGTTGTCAAACATGTTTTTTGTTCAAGAGTCTTAAGTTCAACAAATCAAGAACATCTTCCTTATTTTCCTCTTGCCTGCTAAGAAAGCATTCTATCCACAAACCCAGTGCTCAGATTAGCAGACTTGAATCAGACTTTCAGACCTTGAGGGCCTTGACTTATCTGGGGAGTGTGTGTTGCTTTGACAATAACCACAAGACACCAAGGGTTGCCACTGAGAGGTGGAACGGCTAGAGTTCTTCACATGTAGCAGAAAATTACTCCTGAGAAAATGAGGGTATAATCAAGATTTCCAACAACACAAGCAATTACAGAAGAAAAGCAGGATGTGGAAAACTGATGAATTTTATATTAAGCTTACTAATCAAGATTTTCCTTCATTGCCTGAGTACTTACCTCTGTCTTTTGAATCTGGCTACTTCATTCCTTCACCTGAATCTGAATTAACCTTTCTCAGTTTTCTTTAAACTTGATCTTTCAATTTGTTGCTCCAAGTTTTCTGTCCTTTTTGTATAAGCCATGAAAACAGTGCAAAGAGAGAAGGTGCTACTGGATCTCCATTTCTTCACCAAGTTCTGATCTGATCTCTCCTCTAGTTTACATTATAAGAAATTGTTCATTATTCTTTGTGCCTGGGTACTGGCATTAAGCGGTAAAGCAGAAAAAAGTAACTGTTTTCCCTGAAGTTTCTAGATTTTAAGAACACTTTGCTTGCTGTAGATACTGTCTTCATTCTCCCTCGCCCCCCTTTAAAGTCTTCTGAAGTGCTGAAACTATAAATTACCTTATAACCATTTAAATAAGATTATAATGATGTTTTTTGCTCAGAGCATCACATAAAGATCAATCGAAATAAAAACTGAAACATCAAAACATGGAATAGGATGTCTGGACAGCCAAGGATTGGCTTGGATGGTTAATTTTGGAAACAATCTTATAAAACTCTTCATATTATCTTTTTACATCTCATCTCCTTAAATGTTTCCTCCCTGTTGAGGAAGCAAGAGATCAGGGAAATTACCCTTCAGGTTTGGTACTGTCTTGCCTGTATCCTACTTATAATTGGGTCAGATCTCTTTCTCCCTTTCTTTGTATAGCATTAGAAGTCGTTAAAGACAAAAAGGTTCTATTTTTATTTTTTTCCCCCTTATTTGAAAAAAAAAGCCCACTTCAGCAAGCTGCTGGTATCAAGCATATAAGCTTGGTATATATTGCTATCTCCGTATATTGTCAGAGCTCTGATATTTGTGAGTATACAACTGTGTTTTTTCTTATTCCACCCTGAAAGTTGGGGCTCCAGAATGCATCTGAGGGTTTGTACCTATCCATTCTGTTTCACTTGCAAGGTTAGAATACATTGATAATTAAATGTCTGCATTAATAGAGAGAATGGGTTGATGTATCAAAAACTTGGTCAGTCTTTTCTTTAAAGGATATTTTCTTTTGCCTAAAAAAAATAACACTGGAACCAAAAAGAGAGTTTTTGATGGAGGATGTACTTGGTAAGATATAAGGACTTTTGTCTTAAAGATAATGTGATAAAATAGCATAGTGAAGTATCTGTGCCTTATTAAAAAGGCGTTATATATATGTTTTTTCCTTATTTAGGGATAATTTGCTTAGATATAATCAAAATTCCTAATAATTGTAGGGGTCAACAAAAGTAAAGAACTTCAAAAGCAAAATGAAGGTCTCAGAACTGAGAGATGGCATTTTTTGTTTCATTGGCACCTATGATGTTCACTTAAATTTTGACTTCCATTAAATAGAAAGGAAATGATAAGAAGAATGCCTCCTATCCATACAAATGGTACCATAGTTGCTAATTGTATTTAAAACAGGTTATATAGGTGGGACAGCCCACTCTCCTAAGTGAAAGAACTCTCATGGTTCTGGTAGAAGGCTAAGCATGTATCATGTGAAAAAGTTGAAAAAGTCTTCAGGTTGTAGGCAGAATTTTGTCACCACCTGCAGACAGCACTGGGAAGATTTTCTTATTTAATATATTTAAAATAAACCTGCCTTATTTTGAAGTTTATGTGTTGACCTGAAAATGGACTAATTGCCTAAGGTCTTTGCTTGAACTTGGACCAAAGTGGAGCAGCTGAGAGAGGAAAGTTGGTGTTGTGTCAACTTTTCTAATGCTTATTTTGTTTTATAGTGTGATTCATGGAGTCACCTAGATACATTTTTTGGATGATCTGTGTTTGCCTTACACTAATGAATCCCTGCCCATGGAAGAGTGGTTGGAACTAGATGACCTTAAGGTCCTTTCCAAACCTAACTATTCTATGATTCTATGTTTCTATGGATTGTCCTGGGTTGTTACAGACTTTTGTTGGGTATTATTGGAAAGTACTCTGGCACAGTTGAAAGAATTAATTGTACTTGCCAAACTTGGACTCTGGAACCACATGTTGTTTGCAAGCAGTGAAAGTATAGGTGCTTTGCTGGGCTACATCAGGTGATGGCAAGAGGACATCACACGATGACATAGAAGATGCAAGTAGTTAGGCAGTGGAAGGATGTGTACCATGTAGACCTGCCCACTCAGTCCTTGGCAAGGAGGGGTGCCACCAAGGCTGCAGGGATCAGTGTTGTTCCTGCCCACATTCTGCCCTAGAGCTCTTTCCTCTCCCCTCTTAATGGTAATTGTTTAATGGCTTATAAACAAATGAAGATTTTATAGTGTTACTCATAGTGATGAGATACTTTGCTGCTTCTGTCATATAAGAAAGGATTTAAACTTGTATTTCCCCAGTGGGAAGACAAAAGATAGAAATCCCAATACAGCATAAGATTAGAGATGCAGATAAAAACGGATATAGTCAAGGCAGGAAATACGCATTGCTTCACTATTGCTCCTGGCAAGCTCAGTCTTAGATGGTCCTGTCAATGGTCCGGCTGTTTGTTCTTCATGAAAACCTATGGCTGAAACACTTGTTCCCTCTTGAGATGAATTTCTGCCAGCCTAGACAAGCCCACGAGCTCATAGTGAGGGGGGAGACAACGCACCTGACACCAGAGCAAAACAAACAAAACTAGGTCTGTGTTTTTAAACACAATAATGTGTTTAAAAGGTAACTTTTTCTGCAATATCAGAAACAAAATTACATTAGAAGGTTGTGTGCTGTAATTTAAATGAATATGGCAAACAAAACACTCACCTTGATTGAAAGGATCAACAGCTGCCCTATTTCGAGAGAAGAAATTTACAGTTCACAGTGAATTGTATTTTGAAAGGGCAGTTTGTTGTTTTTTATTCCTTTTTTCTTTTTAATATTTGCTGCCGCTCACTGGAGGGAAAAATCTACTTGAAAATTAGGGTTGTTCTGTGGCTGCAAAAAAAAAATGCTTGCAATATATAATAGGGTATAATTTCCTATTTAAAAGGTACTTGCAGACAGTTTTTGCTGCCACTACCTTTCTTGCACTCAGGATCAAGTACAGAAAATGCAGTAGTCAACTCAGCAGTGAAAAGGTTGAAGTATATGTAGTAAGCTTTGTTTTTGCCACACATTAGGTACTCATGGTAATCAACAGGTAAGAATTTCTTTTGGCAGGTTTTTTCCCCAGTTACTTTTTTTTTCCTTTGGATTGGTGCTGTCCTAATCCTGCTGCTTCTTGAAAGGAACAGGTGTTAGATGCTACCACCATTACAGTTTTTAATTATTTAGTATCACCGGTGTTTAAATTATCACATATTCTACATCTAAAACTCAGTTTCTTACACTTGATAACAAAATATTCACCAGGGGCCACAGACAAACTGGGTTCATTTTGGCTGCATACTTTTTTGAACCAACATCTTGTGCATTTTTTAATTGTGAACAGAAATTTTTGTGAGTATTTTCAGATAGGCAGAACATGGTACAAATATTTAAATCAGCTCACATTCTGATCCCTGAAATGGAAATAATGCCTGTTCTCCCAGGAATACTTAAAAAGGTGCTTGAGACAGAAATGATTTGAGATGAACAAGACTTGCTGTTCAAGTGAAAGAGATTTATTAGTGACTACATGAACAATTGACAAGCTCTGCCCAAGCTGGAAGAAGGAGGAGGTGCACCCACCGTCTCAGGGGAGTTTCTTCTTAAAAGGACCAACCTTCTCGCTCCATGTGGGTGGCACCATGGACCCTGACCTCTGTGAGGAGTAATGGCAGGAAAAACCCTTTCCACTTCAAATTCGGAGTATGCTCAAGGAGGATCAGTCCTCTCGCCTCCTCTCCTGGTTTAAGCCCTTTGTAAGCCCCAACTAAACCATCTATGCAATGAGGAGACAGCAGTTTTCAGAGATTTATAACCTGACCAAAAAAGGATGACCCCATGTGGCAATCTTTGAAAAGCATCTCTCCAGAGATAAATCTCAGGGTGAGGCTTAGGGGACCTGCAGTCTCCTCGTTAGCAATCTTCAGGATAATGTACATTTGATACCCAAGTGACAGGGTAGAAGGTTTAATTGCTGGATGGCTTTTATCTCCTTCCAAGTCATCATCATAGCTGTATCTCACACTGTAATCTCATGTCAAGTTCCAGCTCTAGAATAGTGAGCTGCTGGATGTACTCAATTAAGCGATCGTAAAATTTTGGTAAAACTGCATATTTCTTCAGCTTCATTTTTGGATGTGCTATGACCTCTTTTATATAAGTCCTCAGGATTTCAGCTGTCCCGAAATGGGAAATGTCATTTATATTTATATTTTGGCAAGATTGTATGATCAGATGTAGGAAGGAAAAGATAACTAATACTTAAACATAAAATCGTATAATAGAATCATAAAATGGTTTGGGTTGGAAGGACCTTAAAGCTTATCCAGTTCCAACCCCCTGCGGGGACACCTTCCACTAGACCAGGTTGCTCCAAGCCTCATTCAACCTGACCTTGAACACTTTCAGGGGTGGAGCAGCCACAGCTTCTCTGGGCAACCTGTGCTGGTGTGTCACCATTAATTTCTAATGCTGGTATCGCTACATGATAGTGTAGTTTTATTTATGTGGGACCTCAGATAACAGTTTGGGGAACCTGCTCTCAGTCTTTCTATCTCTAGCCTTGTGTGTTACTTTAATAGCATTGCCCATTCCCTGTGGATGCAGCCACAGCTTGCACAGCTAAATCTCTATTTGTGTGTAGGCATAACTGGAAGGATTCAAGTGTTAAGCTCCACACTCCATATTTGCACCATAGTTCTGTCCATCGTCTGGGTGTGTGCATCACTGAGCCTGTGAGCTGTTAAACAAGCATGGCCCATGGTTTGCATCTTTTACAAAATTGAATGTGAAGAGAGTATTTTGCTAAATAGTTGCTCTTTAGAGGGAATTGAAAGGCAAGGAAATGCAATGTGTTCATGAGAGAGGGAATCAAAGACCTGTTGTAATGCAGATTTTTACTTGTGTTTTACTAGACTATCTTTTGGGTAAAGGTACTAGAAATGTTTAAGAAATGTCACTTTCATCTGGAATTGCTTACTCTGGTTTTGGCCATGTGTTTTGAAAAATGGAAGAGGAATAATATCTGCCTTGTTTTGCCCTCTCAAATACAAGTAAGAGGATATTAGGAGGTAGAAAATACTATTTTTATACCATCTTTCACCTTTATTAACATTTTATTAGACATAAATCATGTGGTTTCAGGTTGCATAGTGACAATATGGTTCACCATGTATTCTATTTTTATAACTTTATTTAAAACTCACATGTAACTTGCTGTACCTGAAACCCCAAGTGAGCCAGTTATTGGAGTGTAACAAAGTTTTGACGTCAGAACTGCTATTTATTCCACTGGCAACCATTAGCAATGCATTACCCTTTGGCACTCGTGTTTTCAGAAACATGGTTAAATTTTTATGACTGGTTTTGGCCAATTAGGATTCTTTCTCGATATAGAAGTAAGGGAAGAGATCTTTTTTATAACTTGCTAAATGTAGCTTTCCAAAAGCAGCAGAACAAAAATATGAATTACTGCACTCAGAGTTCACATGACCTGCTATTTAGCTACACACCTTTAAGCAGGTTGACTGTTTGCTGTATATATGTATCAGAGCAGCAGGGTTTAACTTGGGCTGCCTTGTCAAATGCATGAGCCTTTATTAGGATTTAATGTCATTACAGCTGAGTCATGCTCACAGGTCAGTCCAGTAGCTTCAGTAGGCTGCAAAAGGGGCTGAAGACTTAAAGTAGAGAGAACTGGGGAGGTGTAAGAGGTGTAGAGGAAAATGGGGTGGTGGGAGTGGGCTTGGGCTTGAGAAAAACAAAGTTAATAGAGACAAACATTTTCCTTTTTTGGAAACCTGATCTAGTAGAAGATGTCCCTGCTCATTGCAGACCTTTGAAGGTCTCTTCCAACCCACACCATTCTGTGACTATTGCAGGGTAATGACTGAGAAAGTTATTGAAACAGATGGGATAGAAAAAGTAGTTGTGAGGACTGACAAAGAAGGAGTTGGTTTGCCCAGCTGAACTGAAGGGACTGAATGGAAAGACTGCCTAAGAGGTGAAAGGATTTGGAGACCATTAAAACAGAAAGGAGAATAGTTACACTTATCTTGAGGAGCCGACAAACTGCGTGAGATGTTGCCAGTTATACTGGGAAAGGCAAGTAGGCAATTAGAGGGAGAAAGGATTTTATTGCTTAAGCAACTGTATGAAGGCAACATCAAGCTTTTCAGAAAGCCACAGTGGCCTTGTTGATTATCCTGTGCGCACATTCTGTTTGCATCTGTCTGAATGTTCAGTCTGAACTGCGTACACACTGCCATCACATAAGAAAATACACGCTTTGAAGTTTGAAACATCAAAACCCATGGTTGTTTTCCTGCATGATCCTTCCAATATTCTTTTTAAAGAAGTTTTCTAGTGGACAGATGGCTTGTTTATGCTTTTGTGCTTCGTGACAGAAGTCATTAACAGTCTTCTGCTCATTGGAATATGCACATTTTGAAGTTATTAGCTTGTTGTTTCCGTATATACACCTAACTGAATGTGAGTAAAAAGCTGGCTACTTGCAATCTTAAATGTAATAATTATACTATAATGTTAATCCAGCTTTAAAATGATACCGAAGTATTTTTCCTGCCCTTTTCTAAGTGCTGATGATCTACAGATATTTAAGCAATACTTGGAACAGTCATTTTGGAAATTTGAACAGTGATTGTAGGCTTTCTGTTAATACAGCTCATGCAAGAATCAGGGTAAAGATCATCTGTTGGCGAACTTCCTATGAAAAAGGAAAGTAGTCACATTTTGAAGAGTTCTGAATGTTCAAAATGAATTAATTTTTAGGCTGTTGCAGCCTGCAAAATCTAGATACCTACAATGTCTGTAACTCTGATATCTATAAGTGCTTGTTAATCCTGAGATAAGGTTCTTGAATGAAGGAACTACCAATGTATGAATTGCCCTGAAGTAGAGTATGTATTTGTGAAAGACTTAAACCAGTGATTTCCTTGCTCATGTGTTGAAATAATAATACAGGTGATAGTTGCACAGTTTCACTGTAGTTTTAATTCCTTTTTTCCCCTCAGCATTTCCTCCCCTCAAATCAAATGCTAGCCTTTTAGAAGAATCTGCTCAATCACCTTTTATCACCTTTAATATGCTACATTAACTTTTGTAACTGAATAACTGTAATTCAGACACTGAATATTCTTCTCATTGTCACAGAAATGAGCAGTGTATGACAGAAGAATAGTGAAGGTCCACAAATTAATTTCAGATTTTTTTTTATTTTCTTAACATCCGCTGTTTTATTGGGAATGAGATTTAACAGGAATTGCAAAGTACACGAGTGAGTACTTACTTGAAGCCCAATTGGTGAGGTATTGTAATGGCATGCTTCTTGTGCAGATGCAAGTCATAACTACAACTCAGTGTTCCAGCTCTCTAACTTCAGTTGCAGTGTAGGAAAATGATGACATAAGCATAAACAACTTCAGAGGTTGATCTTTATTTGTTCAGAATTGTGAAAATTCAGTGATTTCCTATCACTTGTATGGGATTTGTTTGTAATGAGCATGGCTATATTTAATTTCATCTCTATCTGTATTGATGTACTGTAAAAAGAAGCATGCCTTATAACTTTTTGGTTATACTTTGATAAATGAGAAATAAGAGCAAGATATAAGCATCCTGAGAACAGACAAGACTTCTTTCCTCTAATAAATAGGAAAAGCTTTTTAAGGGGTATTTGCTGTGGTGAATATCCACTCATTGTTCAGAGAGCATGGAAATTAAGTCTTGAGAATACCTGTAGGCTTTCATTGGTCCTTTGTGGAGAAACAGTGGGGAAGAATATGGAAGAAAGCAGGAAATTCAGGAACATGAGGGCAATTGAAAAAATATATCAATAGAAGGATAAAAATCAAGTCTAGAAGACAAGAACTATATGTAATTTTTGATGAGAAAAATGGAGCATCAGAAAAATACCAAAGGCCACGTGAATTGAATAATTCAGGGTAGGACATTTTTAAGAGGAATAATAACTCAGCGGTGAAATAAGTGGAGAAGATGTAAAGGTGGAATGTGACAGGCAAAATAGCAAAGAACAGAAGTTAAATATTGGTTGACCATTCAACTGTAGTAGTTAAAATTTGCAGAGAAGGCAAGAAGAAGCTTTAGAGAAGTCCTCAGGGTATTCTTCAGGGTATCTAGCTCTAGGTGGAAGTATTGGGTAAAAGATACATATTGGGTTTTGTTGTTTAGAGGGAAAAACCCTGGACTATGCATGGTTGTGCATTGCTGTCTTGCTTCATTTTTTGCTTTACATCAAAAGCATATAATGCCATCTTTTACAGTTGCCGTGGGAAGTACTGTGGCTTTACACTTGTCTGTCCACTTAAGCATGAAATCAGTCAGTGAAAACACTTCTACATCTGCGCTGGTCCCTTCACACTCGGCTCTTCTGCACAGTATGGACCCTCCTGGAAATCACCCACTATTTGATTTTTGGTTTCTTCTTTTTCTTGTGACATCTGCGTTCAGCTTGGAGATAACATTTTCAATTCCTCATTTAAAATGGGCAAGACTTGCCTATGTCTAATTACGTTGCACATTTTCTTACCATGATTTTAATTGACAGGGACTTGTGTAATGTTTCTTGTCATATTTGGCCAGCCAAGATAATCTGAAAAAAAAATCCATGCAATTTTTGTGCATGCAGGAAAGGAAGCAAGGATGATTTAAGTCCTGTGGGTAATGCCTTCTGGTTCTCAGGAAGCAGTCTAACAATATGTATAACATGCAAAAAAAAGAAATGTGGGTTCTGTATGTTACACTCCTTTGAAAGATAAAACAAGTAGTTATCTACATACTGTATTTTTTCTGAGTTTTGGTTTTTTTTTTGATAGGTTTTAGATAAACTGAAGTTTATTGGAGGACCAAAAGATACTTTGGCATTCATGATATGAAGGAAGGAGAGTCAAAGATTACTTTTGCAGACTGAAGTAGAAAGTTTTCTGTATATACAAAATCTGGTTTATCGATGTAGAATATCACCTTACTAATGAACAGGCAGAAAAGAGTAGGTACTATATACTCTGCCTTTCAGAAATTATACCTGGGAGACTGTTGACTGCAGGGATAGGAGATAAAGGCATGAACTGGGGTATTCTGCCTGTATTTCTAGCACGAAGAAATAAATCTGTGATAAAAGAAAGAACCTCCTGCTGTAGTCTTAGAAGTTTCAGGAAATAAGATGGAAGAGAGAATGGAACGACACAGACAAAATACTGATCAGTCATTTTTTCTAAGAAATGGATCAGATGTTATGAACTTGAAATTTTACTGAAGAATTCTGGATCAAACATAGGAATGAAATAATTTCAACCCCGAATAATTTCCAGAGAAATTAAAAAAAAAAAAAAATCATGGATGTCAGAAGCATGGGGTTTAAACGATGTTAAGGAATTACCTGGTTGATTTTTTTTTTCCTTGATCTGAAATGAAATCAAATATGCTTCTTGAATTCCTACATTGTGTTTTCCTTCCCTGTTCTTAGAACCTTCTTAAGTAACATGAATTGCATAGATAATCTGTCTTGGTGATTTCGTGTGGTTTATACATGAGGAATTTTCCTAATGTCTAGCGCAGAGCTGCTTTGCTTCCACGTTAGCCCAGTATTCCTTGACTTGATTTTGCTTGACATACAGAATGACTGAATACTGATGTCTTTCACAACTTCTTATAGTGAAAACCATCCAGATCCCCTCCAGCCTTCTTTGATTCAGAAAGAAAACCAAAACAGAGCACGACAGTGTTTCCATATGAGTCATGTTTTTTAGCCACTTCTTACATTGGTCCCTGGATCTCTTTCAGATTTTGGACTTATTTTTAAAGCAGTGACTGGAAAACTTGGTCCAGTACTCCAGGTGATACCCAATTAGTTCTGTTGTGTAAAATACTTGACTCTTAATTTTGTTTATCAGACTTTTATTAGTTATAATGTGAAATATTGCTTTTTTTCCTGCATCTTCTAATGTAAGGTATTTTGTTGAAAGATGTAATTCTCCAGTTCTCTGAAGCTTTACAGTTCTATAAGCATATAAAAAGAATGACTTGTACCAGTCCCATGTTAGTGCAAGTAAAAATCCTGTTAGGTTACCTGCCAGCTTGGCTACACATTGTTTATAATTACTGGTTTGGTGTCTTTTAAACTACATAAATATACACTCTGACTTCCTAGTGTGCTACAATGTTATGTAGAACACTCATGATCTATAACTGTCTGCATTCAATGTTCACTACCCACAATCTATGCTTTGGATTTTTTATTTTTCTTAAACCAAATGTTTTTGTGGGTTTTGTGGTTTTGGTTTGGTTTTTTGTTGTTTTTTGTTCTGTTGTTTGGGGTTTTTTTTGTCCTTATGTACCGGTTTGTCAGTAGCCTCAAAAAAGAGGTGGTTGATGCCCCAAACCTGTCAGTGTTTAAGAGGCATTTGGAAAATGCCCTTAATAACATGCTTTAGCTTTTGATCAACTCTGAAGTTGTCAGGCTATTTGATTTAGATGGTTATTGTAGGTCCCTTCAAACTGCAAATTGTTCTATTCTGGTTTTCCAATCTTTGGTTTTCAAGGTGTTTTGTAAAGTGAGCCAGGTACTGCCTGGAAACGTGGGCCTATATGATGAAAGTACATTTAGATAAGATATTACGAAGAAATCCTTTGCTGTGAGGGTGTTGAGACCCTGGAGCAAGTTGCCCAGAGAAGCTGTGACTGCCCCATCCCTGGCAGTGTTCAATACCAGGTTGGATGGGGCTTGGAGCAACCTGGTCTAGTGGAAGGTATTCTTTTCCCTGGCAGGGGGTTGGAACTGGATGAGCTTTAAGGTCCCTTCCAACCCAAACTTTTCTGTAATGGAATCTTTCATCTGAATTTCTGAAATCCACAATGCCTGCATTAACATGTAGTGTAAGACAACAGGAGAGGTTGTGCTTTTGACCTGAGATATACACTGAGACAGAACAATAGCTCTGGGATCACTTGAGGGTTAATTTTGTAATTCAACTCCAGCTACACAGTTTGTAACAAGTCTAATAACCATACTGTGAGTATAACACAGAAGTCACTGGTATTGCAGGAGATATGTGGTGGGCATGGAATTTGCTGTGCCAAGTTCATGGCAGTGTTTTGCAGAGTAAAACTAGAGGTTAGCTTCTCCTAATGACAGGGAGTTCTGCTTTGATTGTAGTTGATATTTCCTTATTAGAAATGTTGTGTCTTTTAAGTTTCTTTTACAGAAGTCTTTCAAATGGAGTTGCACTTAATATTACAGTATGCCACCATAGGAAAGAATACACTCTAGCTAATACATTATATTGTTGAAATGGAATAGTAAGGTATTTAGTATTTCCTGTGAAAGATTTGAAATGTTAACAGTGCAAGTTGTAGGAACACCAGTGGAGCCATCTAGTGACTTTTGAGAAATTTAAGGATTTTCCATATTTTTGCCACAGCAAAGAGATATCTGTCAACAACACAAGGGTAATTTTTTTTTGCTTGAAGTGCTTGGTATTTATACTGATGTCAGTAGTCCAGCTTGTGAAAATGAATGCAAATGTTTTTGTATAGGAACAAAAATGAAACTTTCTTCCAGTGAAGGTTGTTTTACTCCATAACAAATTCTTTCTACTAAAAAAGCATTGTAGCAAATAGAGAGCAATGAAACTGTTGTTTACTGACGCTTCCAAAGAGAAACCTGAATCTGAACTGAAAAATCATTTATTTTGAGAATGTACAAAAATACCAAGCTGTGAACCAGCTTCTTTAATTTTTCAAGTCTTCATGATGAATGGTTACTTTATATCCTGCCAAGAATCCAACCTTAAGAACTTTGAGTCTTATATTTGTGCTCTGATGTGAAAGATGGAGTAATTTGTATGAAGTATGAAGTAAATCTATAAATGGTTCAGGACAAATTGTTTCGCTTTGTGTGACAAAACACAACCAAGGATCAGTGTTCCAGAGGTGTGTTAAACTGTGCTGGCTTTATGTGTTCAGACTTAAACAAGGAGATTTAGGTTGGATATAAGGAAGAAATTGTTTACTGTGAGGGTGGTGAGGCCCTGGAACAGGTTGCCCAAAGAAGTGGTAAATGCTCTATCCCTGTCAGCGTTCATGGCCAGGTTGAACTGGCTTGGAGCAGCCTGGTCTAGTGTGAGGTGTCCCTGTACATGCAGGGAGGTTGGAACTACATAATCTTAAGGTCCTTTCCAGCTTAAACCATTCTGTGGTTCTATGATCGAACTAAATACACAGTTGCTTCATCTTAATGTCAAACTTATCTTTATAATTCGGGGGGGGGAGGGACATACAAAACAAGATGAGTAATCCGTAGTGTTCTAGATAGAAGACTTAACTTGTTTAAAACCCTTTACCATCTTTATGAGCAATTTACACTAAAGCTTTTTACCTGCCTGAAGGGCTGCCATATAGCTGGAGTCCTTTGGAATTTCTGGGACACAAGTTAAAAGGCAAGAAATTTGATTAGATATTAGGGGAGGGGAAATAGCCATAAGGGTGGTAGTACTGGGAGAAGTTGCCTGGAGAGCTTGTTGAATCTTTATCTTTGGAGGTGTTGAAGGCTCAGCTGGACCTGGCCTTGAGTGACCTAGATAGGACAAAAGAAAATACTAGTCTGAGGAATCAGCTACTATGTGAAACAGATGGAAAACAGCTCATAAATGTAGAGAAGTAGAGCCTACAAAGTCCCAAGTCATGGAGTAGATTCAGAAATCTCTGGTTATCACTTTGAGGAAAATGAAGAGCAAGAAGACTTTTCACTGCTAACGTTATATATTCAGTTTAGGTTTTTCTAAAAATAAAATGACCTGCTTATACCTAAGGCGTGTGTTATTCTTAGGTTGGAGTATGTTTATACGTGTGTAGCATGTTATACGTGTGTAGCAAGTATAACATGTATATGTCATGATAATTTTAAGTAAACATTTTAGGGGTGAGCTTTACAATGGAGAATTGCAATAGCTGCCCAAACATAAATCTCCTGTAAGAGACCTGTAGATCATTGAATCCAATCGCCTGGTATTAGAAGCCACTGCATAATTTAATCTCGTTCACTGTGCTCTATCTTAAAAGTAATTAGGAGTTCTATATGCAGTGCTCCAGCTATTCCAGACTCTCATTTTTCATTATATGAAACTTTCTTTAAATTTCCGGGTAGTTACCTAATTTAATTTTAGTTGAATAAAATTAACTAATAGTTGATTAATGTCTGTTAGCCCTTTTTTCTCCCTGACATTTAAAATACTCTGTGGAGAATATTAACATCTATTCTTGACCTTCTTTTTGTATGCACAACAAGTCTAGGCCTTTTTTTTTTTTTTTTTTTTTATACTTTCATCTCATAAGAATAGCTCTCATTTCTTCTAGTCATCCTATTAGAGCTTCTCTGTGCCAGTTCCACTTTGAGTTGCTCTATTTAGGTAAGGCTCCCATAATGGCTTATGATACTCCGGATGAAGTCTTACCACTAATACTTTTCTATTCCTGATGAAAAGATTTCTGACTTGTACTTCCAAGGATTTTGTTTCCTTTTATATGGCTGTGTTCATGCTGTGGTTTACTGTTCATTCTATGGCCAAATAAAACTTCATGTTCCTTTTCCTCACGGCTAAGGCCAGATGATGAGCTTTCAGCTCATGCAACATTTTTTTTTCTGGCACTTCATAGTTTCACATGTGATGGTTTTCAGCTCCTCACATTTTTCCTTGGCCATTTCTTTATGAACTTCGTAGTCCTTTACTGGGATATTCAAAATGAATGTAACTAGATTGTGACATTGCCTCTTCTAGGTTAATAGAAACTTGACTACAAATGCTTTTTGACTATGGGTTTTTATGGCTCATACTTCATGGTAGTTTAAATGGACTTATGCAGCAGCTTCTGTTCTGATAGTCTGCCAGTCACATTTGTATACTTCCATGTCATTTCAACTATATGGTGCCTTTTTAACTTAAGCTGTTCATTTTGGCTGCTTGAAAGAAAATCAGTGTTGATTCGGTAACTGCTCAGTTGCCTTTGACACCTGGCGGAGGTGACTCACTATTGTTTTATGTCTGGATGTTGTCTTGTTGCACAAGTGGGGGGACTTTATTTTTTAATCTCAATTGGATATATTTATTTTCCCAGTAGAGAGAAACAGCAGTAATTTAAAATTGTGTGTATACTTTCAGGACTAAACATTAATCTATTAAATATTCTCTTACTTCAGATACTTACAACTTGAGACTTTGTTGTCGCCTGCAGGGGCAAGTGACTAGGCCGTGCATGTGATCTATGTGCATAAAAACCCACAAAGGTGGTTAAAATTAGGGTGTTTCACCAAACCCAGTAACTATTTTTATTTCCTATTTATTCCTATTTATTTAAGAAATAATTTGCATAGATTCTGGATGATTGCTGTGTAGGAGGAAAGTCCCATCTGAAGGCAGCAACTCATGACTTATATAGTAGGAACGTCAATAGACAAAACACTGATTGTCAGGAAAGACTGTCACAGGTGAAATGCAGCTATATTTTTCAGATGTTATTACAAGATATTTTATCAAGGAGATAACAGAATTTAGTAAGGAATTGCCTTAGGGCATGCTAACGACGTGGTGTCCACAGAGCATCAAGATGTTAATGGTTCATAAACAAACCAATTTTATGATTGCACTCTGAAATTGAAACTAGAAAATGTTCAAGGTAGCTGGGAAAGTGAATTGCTTTAAGACAGCTTTTTAAGTTAAAAGCATTCTTAATTGTTTAAATTCCATTTGTTTGTCTAACTTTAGTAGGTTTTCAGAACTTCATGTTTTACAGTGTAACTAAAAATTTGTTATTTTAGTAAATGTATTTTCAGATACAGTATTTGAAAATTCTGACTTCAAGGTTTCAATCTGATGAGCTAGTAAAGTGCTCCTTTTCAGGAAGTTCTTTCCTGTGAGGGTGGTAAAGCACTGGCAGAGATTGCCCAGAGAAGCTGTGGGTGACCCATCCCTGGCAGTGTTGGACAGGGCTTGGAGCAACCTGGTCTAGTGGAAGGTGTCCCTACCTGTGGCAGGGGGTTGGAAATGGATGAGCTTTGAAGTCCCTTCCAACCCAAACCATTCTACAATTCTATGAAAACATGCATGTAAAACTTAGAAACTTTGAGTACATTATTTTCTTTCTATGAATGGAATTTCCATGTATTTCTGTCAATGTTATGAGAGGCAAATACTGATTTAATTTTCAAGTGCTTTGTAATTTGGAACAAATTTTCAGAGTTTGTAAATTCCAAAGTAACAAGTACAATTTAACACGGTAAAGTAACCATATTGTGTCAAGAATGGGTAGTAGAAGCAAAGGAGCCTTGAAGAGCAGATTTTTGTGGCTTCTGTAATTTCCAACTGAGTGATGTCCCTACTTCCACTTCTGACCTCATTTGCATTCCTTTTGTGTTCTTCTTCTCATTTCTTCTTCCCGCTATTAGGAGCATATAGCTGGGAGATGTGACACTGTCCAATTGATGGGCAGACAGCTTAATGCTTAAGATGGGAGTCAATTATGAGATAGCTTAGATAAGAATGACAGGAGGGAAGAAAATCTTGTTTCATTTGTAATAAATTCCTGATGCCAGGTGTATTCATCCTTAATGTCCTAAGGTTTAACTACCATGTCAAACAAAGAAATAGTTTGTCAAAGGAAATAAAAATCCTCTAAGGCTTTATCAGGCCACTCCAATACTGTCAGCTGCTGAAGGAAAAAAGACCTTCTGTGGGTCCATTTCTTATGTAATAGTATTGCCTCTAAGCCTTCAGGTTCAGGCTCATATTTTGTTAATCAGGAAAAGGTTATGCTTATATATTTCCTAGTATGTGTAGCAGCAGGTCTGTCCAAGCAGCAATTAAGGCGCTCTTGAGCAAGCTCTCTGCATGAATAGACCACTTAAGAATGCCAGAATTTGTGATGTGGAAAAGTATTGTGTAAATTTGCGTTGTTAGCTAAATTAGAAAATTGAACAATAGCTTCATTTGCTACACTCTTCTGCAGGGAGGAAAGAGAGATGCTTTTTTACATGCTGTATGTCTGGGTTTTTATACGAGTCTTACAAAGTGTAAATCAAATTGTAATAGGATTAATTTTAAAACAATGGAATGTGTGTGCTATAGGTAAGAGTAGCCTTTTGGCAGTTCATTGCATCCTGCTTTGTAAATCATCAGTGTAGGTTTTCTCAATGTCATGTTTTATATGCAGATAAATATGTCAAGAAAGTAAACCTTTTATTCAGCTAATGAATGAATACCCTTGGCAGCTGGATAGCTATATTCTAATCTTGGGAGCTGACTGCAAGATTATTTTGCACTTTCTTTATAATCCTTTGTTTAGGAACAGATTTTTATGTATTTCTGTAATTATTTAGATGGGGAAGTACTTTGTGTTCCTTGGAGATTGTGTGGGAACATGGGAGAGAATGCACACCAGTAGAAGAGCCAGGAGTGTAAAGAAAGCTGGTCAGCTTGAAAGTTAAAATCATTGCTAATAAAGCTAAGGGTCACAATGAGTGTTTGATAGACCTGAGAGATATTCACCTGTTCTTGCATTATGTCCACTGAACCTTGTCAAACTAGACTGTCCTGTTGCTGCGAAGGCTCAACTAACACATGCCTCAAACTAAATCCCCAGATGGGGCAATGTAAATGTAGAGAAATATTTATGGTTATTCTGATGGGTGGTATTCTTACCCTTTGCGGTGTCAGGCCTCAAGGTGAAAAGCAAAACATTCTAATGGCCTGTTTTTACGGGCGCAGAATATTATGTATCATACGTGTATCATGTAATAAAGGTGCCAAACTATGTTATGTGCTTTATAAAAAAAGATTTAGCTCTCGCTAGCTGCAAATTGCATAAAATAATATAATTTGCTCTTATTACTCAGCAAAAATTTGTGTTACTTAGGAAGCTCAAAAATACATTTTCTCAAATTTTGGTGAGGCATATAATTTCGAAATTTGCCTTAATAATCACAAGTTTTATTCTATCACTCTTTTATTTGCTCAATGAGAAATTGCCTCCTTAATGTGTAATTTTTCATATATATTTTTGACAGGATTAGACATAAGTACTATGAAAGAAGTCTAATGTGGTCAGATTTCTGATGTACTCTATGGAAATTATCATTGCTGTTTGTGCTTTTGATTAAATAATATTTTCCTTTAATTGAAAGAGTATTTATGGTTCCTTCAATTTAGAACAATAGTTTTTTTTTTCTGAAATTGTGCTTGTGGATGAAATCATGGAATGCATGCTTTATAAAAAGTAAAAATGAACATTAAAATAATGATCAAACTGTTTTGAACCATCCTAACCATTTCTTAGAGGTAGAGTAAGATGATAGGTGTTACAGAGTAATAAGCACAACAATTTCCAGTTAAGATGCTGAAAGTTCTGGGATTTATGACTGAAATACTTTGTGGTGTGCTTCCAAGTGTGCCTGGCCCAGTGCAGCCATGGGGGATAGTCCCAGCTATCTGACAGCAGCTGATTGACCAAGGTGAAGTGAGGCAGTGACATCACGCCACGTCTGTACCAATGTCCCCATTAAGTCTGATGCTAATTGGCACTCCTCATGGCAGTCTCAGAGGGCTTACTGAATGAACCAAAGCACCAGATTGGTCTCCTTGTTTGATGTGCATTGGCAGAGTTAGTTGGAAAACTTCTTTTTCCCAGTTCTCTCAAAGAAACTATTTATTCTGGTTGAGTGGAAGGTGTTGACAAGGGATCATTGCTTTCTGACTTTCTGTGTATTCATACATAGACTGTAAGGGGAGCAGTGGTGAAAGATCGAGTATGGGTATATACGCATAAAAAATGCTGAACCATGAAAGCATAATCGTACTTGTCTGGGGAATTAGTTGGATGATTGGTGTCACAGCAACCTCTGCGACAACAGAGAGCAACTAGATAGGGGAAAGACTTTTTCTGTTTATTTTGAAGAAGCTGTGTTCGTGCTTTACTTTGTTCCTGTGCTCATCCCTCTTAGCCAAGTAAAATAAAAAAGAAATATTTTTATAAAGCGTTGCAGAATACCAGAGGTTAACTGGAAGCAGAAGAGCCTGAAATGCGTTAGGAGACTTCAAACTTTTTCTCATTCAGTTCTTTCATATAATTGAGAAGTGTGGATCCAATGCCATCTATCAGAATTACTATGCTGTGTGTCATAGTATAATATAATATGCTGTGTTATGACCTGAACAAAGGGTTCTGAACCCAAGTTTCTGTGTTATTTTTCCAACAGTAGCAAACAGTACAAGAACTCTAGAGGTTGTAGCACAGTGAAATCTATTAAGGCCCCAACATGTAGCAGCTGAAAGAACTTACTATTTTTTAAAATCCATGGTCCCAGTGTTTTTAAGATATTTTTTCTTGGAGAATGTCACAATTAATAAAGAGAGAGTAAGTACATTGAATATTTTGCAACTTTAGAGTTTGTTTGACTGTAGCAGTTGGGAGTTTATAAAAAATGACCATGCTGTTGCTGCGCACACAAACATAAGCCAAATGAGAGCTAAACATATGACAGGTATTGTCTGCCTTTTTTTTTTTTTACAGCTTTCTACATAGGAATCTTCAAGTCATTCAGTATTAAATCCTGCAAATCTTATTTCCTCATATATGACAGGGGCTAAAAGCTCTTAATGGTTGTTTTGTTTCTAAAATATTCTGAATCTGTGAAGTACTGTTCAAGTGTTGAGTTTAAATATTTTCTCTTCAGTAGGTTAATTGGATTTAGTTAGATTGTAATCTTCAAAGATCACCTAAAATAACTAAAATAGTCTCTATGTGGCCCTTTTTCATCTTAACAGCTTTTGGTAGACTCACCCCTCTTCAGTCTTGGTCTGTAATGTTTCAATGTGCTCTCTCTTCTCAGGGGTTTTCGAACTATAAGCTTGGCTGGTTTATTTGGTATTTAAGGATGTTTCCTGGTTTACCTTTCCACCTTTATCTACTGTGCACTGGTTCTCTAATATATTAAGACAGAGAAGGTAATAGGCAGATTTTCCCAATAGTTAAGTGGGGTCATGGAATATAAATCCTGTCATGCCCAAAGGAAGGAAACATTGGAATGCTGAAAAAGAAAGCAAGAAGCATTTCTATGTACCTAGTGAGAGCAGAAGGTGTGTGACTGTAGGAAATAAGCATTTTTAGTATAGGGTACACAGATTTTATTATTTATTTTAGGTTATTCTGGAAACAGGATTTACAGATGTTGAAATCAAAAATCTGAAGGCAAAAGGAATTGAGGTTAAATTAAGTATTTTTAGAGAAAATTATGTGTAACAGTTATTATTTGAACGTAGGCATAAAGTATAGTAGACAGGGAAGTGTTTTATTATTTTCTAATAAATTCTTCTGATTGCTTGGTAAAATATTTTTCTATAGAAAACTGTGCTGTGCCCATAATTTAATAGATTAGTCCTTGCCATCACTATAATCTTTATTACTATCCTATCAAAAAGGGGCTGATATTTGTATCCTTTCATGAGGTAATAAATCTTTCATAGCTGTGTGCTTGGTTTGATTAATTCAAATGCATGAGATACCAAAGATGGTTAAAATTGTTTCCTCTAGTCCACAAAGAAACAGGAATTCAGAGAACTGTCCTGAACCTTCTAATATAATGTCATTATCATCTCATGAGCAGCATCTGGTTTTAGTAAAGAGCTCGGTTCATTGAGACACCTACATTTGCTACTGATGCAAAAATGCAGTGTCTAACAAACAGGTTATAAACAGAAGCTAGAATTTCACCACTGAAAGACTGGTATCAAAATGTCCATCTTGTTCTTTTTCAATATATTTTTTAGTTGCAAACTCCAAAACACTTCCTAGCTGAAGTGTCTCTTGACCAAAGAGTAAATTTCAACTCTACTTTAAATATGTTTCTCTGCTAATTATCTTCTAATCACAAAGTGTTGGCAGACCACAAAATCAAAGGTGCTGTCCCAAACAGCCATCTACTTAATGACTTGTTTAAAGGAACCTAATAAAAATTCTAGCAAGTTACAAATATAGTTCAGAGTAATTTTTCACTTGAGTTGGTAGCATAATACTGCACTAGTTCGTGCATTACTGTCTGCTGGGGGAACTGGACAATTGCAATTAGTAATTTTTTTTTCCAGATCTCATTTATTTTGATCTGCCTCATACTGGATTTTACAACTTGTGCAAATGAATGTACTTTAAAGTCAGAAACACTGCCCAGTTGGACAGAGTGGTACAGATCTTCAAGAAAATTCCTCTCATTATGTTAAGGAGAAATAGAACCTCAAAGCTATAACTAAATAGTTTAAATTGGTTTAAATATGTTAAGTGGGTCGTTGTGCTTTTCAGGAACTGTCAGTTCTCATTAAGCTGAATAGTTGTATTTAATTATGTGCTGGACAGTAATCAATTCAAAAATGCATTATGTGTGATGGTGATATCCCTCATGAAATCTGTTCATCCAAGGTATTTCCCAGGTTTTGTGCTCTGCTAAATAGGTTGATTCATTCTGCTGTAATGAGGATACTGTTGTGTGGCTTAAATGTTCTTCCATATGCTTATGTTCATAACTTCTTCCTTTTTTTTTTTTTTTTGTGTGCTCTCTCTCTGTTCCCTATAAAATCTTGGTACCATTTTCTCACTCCCAATTGGATGGCTGCAAAATAGGTTCATACACTATTTTAAAACCATAGCCACTGGAGTTGACAAAATTGTGTTTAAATTGCTACAGTTGAAGTGTGAAAGGATATATGGGCAGTTGTCCTTTTGTAGCTGACACAGTTAAAGGAGTTGCTCCCCATCCATTCACTGCTACCCATGTAATTTAAATAAAATCCTATGAGTTAATTTAGTGAAGCTTGTAATAATTCAAAGCCAGTCAGTGGGCCTGAAGAGCAGTCATCCAAGCTGTAATCAGCACTTGGCTGCTTGTTAGGTGCACAAATACGTTATTTTACAGGTACTGCTTAAAAATGTGGCAACATGATGGTTAATCTTTTCAAATCTGTGAAATTCCTTGACAGTTTGAGAGGTAGATAAAGTAAATTATTAAATTGTAAGTCACTTCATATATAAGTAAGAACCTAAAGTCCAGGTTTAGATGCCCAAGAAAGCATTTGGCACCTCAGAGATGTCATCTTCATCCTTGCCATGCCACCTTCCCTGCCAGTATGAGAATATTAAGCAAGAACCACCTTAAATTTATGAAAAAAAAAATGCTAAGCAGAAAATTGCATCTAAAACTCTACTCACTCCAGTGACTAGGTGCCTGACTTGAAACTACACTAAAGTATTTGTTTATGATACAGTGTGCCTCATCTGCTCAATGATTTTTGAAACAGCAAATACCACTAAAAGCAAAGGTGCTTGTCCCATCGCAGGAGCCCAGGATTTTTGTTTCCTGGTAGGTGCTATTAGCCCCAAGGCTGTGCAGTCATGTTCCATTTTGTCTGCTCCTCCTCTAGGTCCAAGAAATGTTACTTGTTTTTGCACTATGGCCTCACTTGACTGAGGGCCCTGCTCAGCACAGCAGGCACCTTGGTGGTTGTGGCAATCCTGATGAATGTGAAAGGCATCCCTTAGAGTTCCTGTGTGCTGAAAAAATGTCAGGTTTCCATTTCTTGAAATCAAGAAGGAAGGGAGTAAAGAGTTAAAGAAGCTTAAGTAGCTGCTGATGGGTGGGTTGTACCAGTTTTCAGTGTTGACATATGAAAAGTACTTAAGCTATTACTTTGGGAATAGCCCTGTTGCTTCTGAGACAAGCAAGTGCTACTAATTCCTGCTGTACAAAAGGACACTGCAGTGTTAAAATTAAGCCTATTTATTTGTTGCTTTCTCACAGGAAACAGATTCGAGCTCTTCTAGGACAGTTTAGCCAGTCAGAGGCTTTGTTAATCTCTGCTGGATTAGAGCCAGGGACTCTAGATGGAGTTCTCTTGGATGCTGGCTGTTCTTCTATGCAATTTGATACACCTGAAAGAGGATTTTCCTTGCAAAAGGATGGACCTTTGGACATGAGGATGGATTGGGACAGGTACCCACTAATAAAATATTTCTCCTTGAAACTCAAAAACTATATGCTCAGGATCCCCCATTCATTTAATTTCTACTTAAAATGAAGAATTTTCATCATCAAAACACATTTAATTTAACAGGAGAATGCCTCCTTTCTTTTGCCACAGAGCTTTTTTCAGTCTCAATACTTAGAACCCTGGTTATCATCTTTCCCTTCTTTGAAATAAGAGGAATGTTGTTGATGAGTACTTAAACCAGTAACATTTTTGTTAACTATGCCATTAAAATTTTACAGTTTCAGTGTGTTTGGAGTTACAGGGGATCTCACTTTCAGAGCCATGTCTTCTCCCTGTTATTCCTGCAGTTTCTCAGACTGTATGTGGTCTGTAGGCTCACAACCCCTTAGTGCAGTCCCTTTCCTTTTCTGCTACACTTACTATTTGTGGAACCTTCACCTGAGCACGTTCAGTTGCTCCCTCAGGAAAGGAGCAGCCTTCCTCTTTTTCTGCAATGGCCATCTGACCCAGTTACTGCTCTCTAAAAGGAAGGTAATGGAAAATAAATAAAATCAATCCCATCCATGATATCTGCCAATCGAAATCAAATAGCAGCGCTGCTTTTAACACACCAATCTACTGTTGTCTTCCATGCCCCTATATTTATTGCAGGCTTTCTTTAGCAATATTATAAGCTTCCTTTCACATTCTGTGTGGAGGAGTCACATCAGGCTTGCTTACTTATCAAATTAGCAGTTACTAAATAAATTACCTCTATTTAAATTGCTAGAATTGGTGTCTAGAATGAAAATCAATGATGGAACGATAATTTCTTCTTTATGTAGCAGTTTTCATCTTCAGACAACCCAATATATTTCTGTAGCCCTCTGCTTTTCACTTGACCAACCAGAGACCTCTGCTGTATAGATGATGCAGTAATTGCCTAATGCATTATTTCTTGCATTGTGTTTTGATGAACCTGTAGTCTCAAGAAATGTCATTTGATCTTTCATTGCTCACACAGAGCCGAAGGGAAGCCTCAGCTTCTAAGGAATTATCACATTCATGTTAAGTCTTAACACAGCAAATTTCATGATAGTTGCTTTCTCTGGTTCTGTGTGAAAAGCTCACGTGTTCCTCCTGGGATTCAGCCCTCTGCCTGCAAGAATCTGAACTCCAGGCTTGTATTTGCATCGTGAGAATACGTACATGGAACAGGAGCATCAGAACAAAGGATACCTGTGGCATAACAAAAGCCTTACCTGACGGTTGTTGCTATGATACTGCTTAGCTCCAAGTTTTGTTATCTTTTGTAAGATACTGCAGGAGGGTAATAAATGCCTGAGAAATATTCTGCACATTCATGTCTTTGTAGAAGAGAATTTATTAAGTAGGTTGTAAGTTTTTTTCTGATTGGTAAACCAACATATGATGGTCATAAAGCACCTGGAACTTTTTCAATAGCAAAGGGGCAGACGTTTAAAAAACAATAAATGTGTGGCTTATACTGTTGATACTGTAATAATTCCTGTCATTTGTAATATTAGGTAATTTCTATTCTCTCAAAACAGTATTTGAATATAAATGCTTATGGCTTTTACTGAAAAGTAAAGTTAAATAATTTTCATGAGCAATTGTTTTTGTAGCAGTAGATGTGAAAGAAAAGATCCTTGAGATCATTTCTGACTAGAAATGAACACGTAATGCAAGGTGACTAAAAGGAACCAGTAACGGTCAGGTTTATATTTTGAAGCTGGCTAAATAAAAAGTCACACAGCATTTCCATCGTATTGAAATGTGTTTTTTCTTGTCAACTCATTAAGCATAGTTTATGATATGAAAGTTTTGGGTGTTCTAATTGGTGTTAAGGAGCAAACCCCATTTAAACTGGCAAGAGAAAAGATTGAAAAGGTGGAAGCTATCTCTGTTTTCATAGGGTTGCTGTCTCTTATTTGAAAACCTCAAAGGCACTTGTATGCAGTGTGTGTGTTTGACTTTGTCTTAATGCTATGAAGCTTCACCTCTTGTCAATGAAAACTGACGTCAGTGAACTAATTGGCTCTTCTTGTGCGTAGGTACCCTGACATGCCCACTGCTGCTGATGTTGTGAATGCTTTAGATCAACAGGCGCTTGCGTCCATCCTGAGAACATATGGGGAGGAGAGACACGCCAAGAAAATCGCTTCAGCTATCGTTCAGGCACGCAGCATATACCCCATCACCAGGACTCAGCAGCTTGCAAGCATTGTTGCAGGTACCCTCATTAATTCTTCACAGTGGCTGAGAAGAAAAAGGTATTAATCCCCAAACTCCCAGAGGGATCTATTTGTACTTGAAATCATACAGGATCTAATCCTGCCTATTCTGCTCTGATGTCAGCATGCACTCTGTCTTTCTTTTTTCAGCTCCCACTTTTTGTATTATAGTTTGATGATTAGCCTAATGATAGATTTTGCATGAAGTGATTTATCATTTTGCCAACCAAGTTGAAACACAGATTGACAGCAGCCTAGGGAATCCTTTATCCCCACTATTGATAAACTTTCAAATATCAACGCATCATATACCTCTCAGTTTTAGATTTCTACATTTTAATATTTTGAAGGAAGTTTCCAATTATGAATGAAATCAGTTCCTTTCTGTCTGCTTAAAGAACCAGGAAGCAAAAAGTAAAGCAATACCTAGCTTGCTTCATCTTGTGAACGCCAACTAGATCAGCCTGAAGCGAATATTGAAACACTTCATCTTACTTGCTCTTCACTGTAAACAACTTGAACAAAATGCAGTTACGTGGGAACTGTGCTCACATCAAGAACCTTCCTGTTTGTGTTCTCAAGTGCAAATGTTCAAGGAAAAAATTGAAGACACAAACCCTATTCATTAACATTATAATATGCAATGTTAATTTCTTTTTATAACCAAGAAATTAAAATTACTGGGTCTTGTCACAGACAAGTCCAAGCTGCTGATTCCTTTGAGTACAGACTTTTAAAATGGCTGTCCAGATTTAATATTTACTGGAGAATAGTGTTAAATGTTGTATCATTATCCTGAAGACTTTTTAAAAATAGATTGTATTCTTAAAAAAATTGTGTTACTTAAACTGGAAGTTCACAGGACTTACGTTTAATGACCAACAAACAAATCAAAAGGTTTGAATTTGTGTAAGTCATGATGCTTTAGCAAAATGTCCAGTCAAGCAAGGCCCAATTTTTAGATGATATAGTTAAAGACCTGGAAACATTGGTTGCTGTTATAAGTTCCTGGTGTAAATATAGTGAATGTGAAATGTGAGGAACAATCTGAAACAAAGAGATTAAATATTGTGAGTCTTTTATGAAACTTGAAGAGTTATATTTTTAATGTAGTCATTGTCATCAACATTATGAACAAATAATGTAGGGTTTTGACACATCTCAACATGTAAGTTGAAAAACTGCTGATTAATAGTAGTACTGTTACTGAGATTGAAGTAATGGCATCGCTATGCTAAACATGTCATGTGTTGTAGGCTATGAACAAGCAACTCAATAATTTCTGAAATGATGGTGTGCACTAGCTTAAACTAAGAAAAGCAAAATACTAGTGCATCAAATACAGGGATTGAAGAACCCTTCATGTTTAATGTGTTGCATGTGGGTCATCACTTAGGGGTTACTTTCTGTGACAATGAGAAGAGTTTTTTGTTCTCACTTTAAACTGTGCTATATTTGAAGACCACCTTGATGCATGAACCAGGTATGCATTAGATAGTGCACATGCCAGAGTCAATGAATCCAGCACATAGCTGCCAACACAGTAAATATGTATGTTTTGTGGGTTTTTTTTTTTTGAAGTATATGCAAATTTTTGAAGTGGATGATTTTAGGACTGTTACACTGATCTGTTTGGGTAGAACTTCTTCCAATCTTAATTTCCAATCTTTAATCTTCCAGTAAAGGAGCACAGTGATGGATCATACTAGTTTTTGAACTGATTATACCTTAAGAAAATTTCTGGTAACTATATTTATTTAACTTACAATTTTTCATCAATATGTATTCTTATGTAAAATACCTGTGAAGTTATTGAGGTAAGCCAGAGCTTGAGTGCCAGAGACCACAGCTACAGGATCCTCTTGGTGGCACAGCACAAAGAAAGCTCCTCACTAACAGGTCATAGAGTAAAATCTGTGATGTCCTGTAGTTAAATGTCAAGTCCTTTAAAAAATAAAATATTAATTAGAACAATCAAATCTTGTACTTTAGATTTTGCAGACTCTATAAAAGCATGAGGATCTCTCCAGAACAGGATTTTATTTTGTTTAGTATAGGAGCAAGAAAACAAGCAAAAAATCTAGCCAATAAGGCTGGGTATTTGTCTCTTTCTCTGCTAGTATCAGTATCTGAGAATTTATGTATAGGCCATATTTCTTTATAGATTACTATATAGATTTTCTAGAACTTAAAAGTTTGGTGTTACGGTCCAGCCGATAACCAGACTCCCAAGACAGCTAGATTTGGACTGGAAAAAATAATTTCTATATATAAAATCCTAGACTTCTGGTCTTTCTTACCAGTAGGTTAGAACATGTACTGCTGTTGCTAACTGATTTGGAGGTAAGAGTGAAGGATGTATTTAAAAAGCAAACAAACCAGATACAGAACAATCAGCCATGTCTAAAGCATGTATTAGCAAGAATTGTAATTTTAAGGTATAGATGGAAAAAATGTATAAATAGAATTTTAAGACAAGATCGCCAACAACAGCTTGAAGCTAACTCAGATATCCAAGGGACTTCTTGCTCTCCTTTGTTCCAATTCAAGAAAATAATTCCTTCTAAAAATAGAGCCTGAAAGATCTCTCTCTGCAAACCGTGACAATGAATAAGGTCCTACAAGAAAGAAATCTACAGGAAGTTTGGTGCTCTTTTTTTTTTTTTTTTTTTTGTGTGTGTGTGTGTGGTGTTTTTTTTCTTGTTATCAAAAAGGCTTCTGACCTGTTTATCTAAGGAGATGCCTGTGAGCATGCAGTCTGAAGTTCACATGGGGAAAAAGGAGGAGTTTTTTGTTCAGTCAGGCGAGCATCATCTCTTCCTGCATCACAGCTGGACTTTAGTTGCTGTTTATAGTTTTTACACAGCTATCTGCAGCTGTGAACGCCCTGTATATGCTAAAGATCAGTAGTTCTCAGCTGCAGGTCTGTGAATAGATGTGTGGAAGTCAATTAAGTGCTTCTGATGGCTTTTGCTGTAGCTCATGGAGTTGTTTTGAAACAGTGGGTTAAACTCACTGTGCTGGAAAACCAGTTAAAATAGGGAATCTTTTAGAATGTGATTTTAATAATGCTTTTTCTATACAACCTATGATCTATTTTTACTCTTTTTGTGGGTAATATACTTTATTATTTAACAGAATTCATTTTTTCTCAGTGATATTTACATATGTAATCTATTAACAGATCATTTTAGGGTCATGTAATCACTTGGACTTGAAAAGAATTGATGAGGAGATATTAAAGATATTTGAAAAGTTTAAAAGGAACTTTAACGGGTAAAGTCGTCGGTCTCAGACTGCTTCACATTTATAGACTTTAATTATCAGTTTGGAATTTGTAATGTTGCCTGAATTTCAGATGGGTGAGGATGAGCACTGTACTGAGGGAGCCTAGACAAAAGGACATTCCTTGCGTCACAGAAACTTATTAAACGCCATGCTAATTCAACAGACAGATTCCTGCAAACAAGTGCACGATCTGAATTAATTTTTAAACTCTCCCACTCTCAAACACTCTGGGGACTTTAATAATTTCTGTTGACAGGCACAGCACATTGTTCATTTCATTCACAAGCTTTAAAATTCCAATACATTTCAACACGTGAATCTATTAGGTTTTTACAAGTCTGAGTAACATCATGGCATCCTACACCTAAGAATGATAATTTTTCTCCCTGGGATTTCAAACAAGTCATCTAGCCAGAAGCGTGGTGTTTTTATGAATGGAATTCATTTTACAAGCTTCCCATGCAGTTTTTTATATTTCTGTACATTGTACAGCCTGTTACCAGGAAGGATTTTCTTCTAGTGTCATGGTAATTGGAGGGGGCTGGGTGAGAGATTTTATGCCTTAGCAGAAAGCACAAGTAGGTTTTTATTTAACTATACCAAAGGACTAAGAGTGGGGTAGGAAAATTTTTCACCTCTTGATCATACATCTACTGTTTTTACTAAAAAGGTGAAGGCCAGTGTGACAGAAATCACTACTACAGATTTATTAGTTAATCCCAGTCTCTGAAGACAGACCAGTAAGCCTTTGAACTTGGAAATGGTTAGATTTTGGCTTTAGTTTGGAGGGGTTATTTGAAGAATGCTGCAAATTGGCTGCATTTTTTTTTTTACCAGTTTCCTGAATATCAGTGTTCTGTACCATTATGTATGACCCACAGTGCTGTTTATACACGTTCAGCTGTGACCAGTAAGGTTCTGTTATACATCCAGAATATAGCTGGGTTTGAATTTATTTTTCTTCATGTAATTGTTAATCATCAGAGAGGATTATTGTAGGAAGAACCCAACAACCCTGGCAGGACAAATGGAGATCCTTCCAAAAGACATGGTAGTGCCCCATTCATGCTGCTAGCCTGAGTATTTCCTTTCTTTTGCTTACCTATTCAGCATTGCAACTGGAAAATAGCAGGAGATGAAACTTGCAATATTTTACTAAAATTCCAGTGAGATTGGCTGTGGGAATTGAAACCAAGGATCTCATCCTAGGCTTCTGTTTTTATGGTTAGGTTCCAGTCAAGTAGCACAGTCAGTTTTGTACGTAAATTACATTCTGTACTCTTGCGGGTTGGCTTCATTTTTATCTGTGATACTTTGGGAAGCTGACATACTCTTAGAATATCAGAAATGGATCATTCCCCAGAAACCGACCATATTTTTAGGAAATCCTTAGTCTGCTAAAATATGATAGTTAACAATTCTGGATCTGCTTTGAGGGGTCAACACCAGCTCTGGGCAGGTAGTAACAACCCAAAATTATGTATAAAACTGATGCTTTTCTCATCATAGCTGTAAATTGTTCATCAAGGGGCAGGAACATTAGAGGTTGAACTGAAAAAACGTAGCATGTTTTCTAACCCTAACATAATTTATCATACCTAATATTTTGTAATGGAGTGGTGCTTTTTCATTCCAATTACAACTGTTTTCCTAAAGTGAGCATGATAACAGTGAGCTTGGATTTGGAAGGGAGGAGGGGAAGAGTGAGGTGTGCTTTTAATGTTTTTTAAAATAGGCTTAGAAAAAGAGATTTGTTAGAGAGAGATCTGGGAGGGATCTTCTATAAGTATTTTCTTTAAGGATTCTGCAACTGAATTCAAAAGATACCTGAGTATCTGATGTTTCAACTTCAAATTCCACTGAAGCAAAATGCTTAGGGTCTTATGGAGAATCTGAAGCTATTTAGTCACGTAGTGCATATCCTTTGGTGGTTTTGGATACATTACATGATGATTTTAAACATTGCTGCTTCGTTTAATAATTATTCGAAAGTTCTGAGCATACGGCTAGTGTGGATAACCTGTTAGTTGACCATTTAAAGAAAATTGTTTATTTTTCTCAGCAAAACATTCCCTTATATTAGGCTTCAAGAGACAGTTTTCTTCACACACAAGTAGCAATCAGTGGCAGTTTCAATGATTCCATTTCCAAATAATCAAGTTTTAGGTATGTAAAGAATTACATAAACAGATACTGTCCCAGGCAGTAGAAGCTTAGTGTCAGTTGGCTTCTTGGGACATCTTGCCTTCTGTGATTCTGAGTTCTCCTTTTAGTTCAGCTCTTTAATCAAAGCAGTCTTCATGACTCTTAAAATGAGGGCGTAGATGCTTTTAATGATTTATAGAAAAGCATAGAGCTTGGTGTTCCCAAAGTCAGAAATTCTATTAGCTACCCAGTGTACCTGGTTTTGGAGTTTGTAAGTGATGGAGGAGCGTAGCACCTGCATGTTAAATTTATTTGTAAAAAAGTATTTATTTATCTATTTATTTATTGTAAAACATTATATTTTTTATTTATTTGTAAATTTTGTAAAACAGAGTTTAAAGTTCCTGTGCAGTAGTTTCTACTGGGAGAAGTTGATCCTTTTGCTACTTTCTTTATTGAAAGAGTGTGGAACTAGGAAACAGCCATAGCTACGATTGGTCTCTTCAGTGAATTGAGGAACTGTTGGCATTAGAGTCAGAAGAGGTAGGGAATGTAGTTGAGAAAATTGAGGATGCAGAAATGCATATTAGATACATTGCATACATGATAACAGCGTTGTTAATAATTATTGGATTATTGGCCTCTACCTTAGCTGAACACTGGTGATTGCTTCTGTGTTTGTGATGCCAAATACTTAGGTTTTCTTACCTAAGTATTTATTTTCTTACCTTTAAAAGTTTAAGTTTTTTTAAAAGTTAAAAGTTTTTAAGTTTTCTTACGTTTAGAACTCTTGAGAGTTCCACTAATAAAATATTTTGTGCCAACGTACTGGATTATGATGTCTCTATTCAATCTTTTTTTTCAGTCACCTGTGTAGATGTAAATTCAGTCAGCTTGTTTGAGAGGTATCATGTTCTTGTACTCCACTATGTGGAATATCAATTACTTGATTATGAACTGCATTAACTTTAAACTCATTGCATTGTTTTAGTTTAGCACTGGCATGCAATTAAGGCATTCTGCTGCATCCATACCAGCTGTATTGCCTTATCTTTAATGGGCCCTCTTGTTTGAAAAATTAGTTCTTTTCAGTTATGCACTAGCATTATTCATTCAGTTTATCTTTACCAGGCTCCTTTGCTCACTCACATAATAGTTTATAAGTTTACTCAGGTTTCAGAGATGTTGTGAGACTCTTGCACTTCAGTCCTTTTGGTGCATCAGATCTATACTCAGATATTGAAGATTCAAGCTAAAAAAGCAACAGCATCAGCTGTGTTTTCTAAATTTGTCAAGATATTTTTGTGAACATTTGAGAACACACAGGTGTAGAGGTCAACAATTTTTAGTCCCAAACAAGGATGTCTCTTTTAAACTTTAAGTAATTCATTGAAAGATACTTATCACCAGATAGATGCTGTTTTCATCTTAACTACGCTTTCTTCGCAGATAGAGATATTTAGAAGGCAACAATTAAAATTGTTCCCATCATATATTTTATTTTTTACTTTATTTCCTTGAGAGCATAGAACCAACCACCATCAATACTGAACTGACACTGACTACACTGAGCTGTAAAGTGAAGCTTATCTAGCGCATCTTCATTTTTTCCCTATCTTCGAATCATAGAATAGTTAGGGTTGGAAAGGACCTTAAGATCATCAAGTTCTAACTCCCCTGCCATGGGCAGGGACACCTCACACTAAACCATGTCACCCAAGGCCTCGTCCAACCTGGCCTTGAACACTGCCAGGGATGGAGCATTCACAACCTCCCTGGGCAACCCATTCCAGTGCCTCACCACCCTAACAGGAAAGAAGTTCCTCCTTATATCCAGTCTAAACTTCTCCTGTTTAAGTTTTAACCCATTACCCCTTGTCCTGTCACTACAGTCCCTAATGAAGAGTCCCTCCCTAGCATCCCTATAGGCCCCCTTCAGATACTGGAAGGCTGCTAGGAGGTCTCCACACAGCCTTCTCTTCTCCAGGCTGAACAGCCCCAACTTTCTCAGCCCGTCTTCATATGGGAGGTGCTCCAGTCCCCTGATCATCCTCGTGGCCCTTCTCTGGACTTGTTCCAGCTGTTCCATGTCCTTTTTATGCTGAGGACACCAGAACTGCACACAATACTCCAGGTAAGGTCTCAGAAGAGCAGAGTAAAGGGGCAGGATCACCTCCTTCGACCTGCTGGTCATGCTCCTTCCTTTTGATGCAGCCCAGGATATGGTTGCCTATCTGGGCTGCAAGCACACATTGCTGGCTCATGTTCATTTTCTCATCTTGGTTTCAAACATCAAACCATCATTTTGTATTTTAACTTTGTGATATGTTTGGGGAAGGAATTGCTATGAAAGATTCTAGGAAAAAGCCCCAACTCTCAACCACCAGCCAGCTCAGTTCAATAGATTTTAATTTCAGCAATGTGAATTCAAAGCAGGAAATAAAGATACATTATAAAGAAGGAAGCTCACCACTCAGGGTTCAGTTGTAAGTATGCTTTCCCTTAAAGTCATCAGATATGCGTGGGCTCATGTCAGGATAGTAGAAATAACAAGATATTAACATATACCTTTCAAAATCTCCAACAGGTGCTTTTCCGGCATCAGCACTGTATGCACGGAAGGATTTGCTGCAGAGACCTACACATATTGCTACCAAAACTTTCCAAGCTCTGCGAATATTTGTAAATAATGAACTCCATGAACTCCTTATGGGGCTGAAGACAGCTGAGAAGTTTCTAAAACCTGGAGGTCGCCTCGTAGCCATCTCCTTTCATTCACTAGAAGATCGTATTATCAAACGTTTTTTTCATGGAATAGACATGACAGAGAAGTACAGTCTTGGTGCAAAACAGAAGATAAGGCAGGCTCTGAGAAGCTGCTCCAAAGAAGAAGATACAGAAGAAATATCCCCTGGAAATTCCAATTCAAAGTGGATTTCTATACAGAGAAAAGTTCTCACACCCCAGGCCAAGGATATTCAAACAAACCCAAGAGGAAGGTCAGCCAAGCTAAGAGCTGCTGTTAAACTCTAAAACAAAACAGATGATTGTATAATTGTATCATTTCCTTACATTTTGTTTTCCAGAAGGCTAAGTGGGATAGTATCAAACTAAAAAAAAAAAAATTTAAGGCTGTTAGAAAACATTTCTTTCTTACCTTTGTGTTTCTTTCAAATTAGGATGTAGTGCAGAGCATCAGAAGGTAAAATAAATAAATTAAATGCAGATAGGTGGGTGTCACTAATTATGCAAAAACGACATTTTTTAAAAAGAGCATCAAACAAAAAGTTTATAGAAATTATAGGTTTGATGTATTTATGGTGTTTCCTTTAGATTTAATTCAAATCCCTGACATTAACAATCTCAACTCAGTAGCTGATTGAGACATCCATTTTTACGGGGTTTCACGCACCTCAGTCAGATGGCTGGTTTAGTCTAGGGTAAGTTTAAACTAACCTAAGAATTCATGATACTCAAGTCTCTGTTTCTTAGCTGACTTTTTGCATGGATGCTTGTGGGGCAAGTGCTAGTTCTTGCAAAAATAAACTGGTATCTGTATGTTATGTTCTATCCAGGAATTTGTAAATTGACTCTTTATGTTTTCTTCTAAATAAATATTTACTTTTTGGAGTGATCACTTGGTTATTTATTAATTATGGAATCTAAATAATAAACATATACTGGGGGGAAAAGATACTTATAAGAGCACTGTTTGCAATTGAACACTACAAACAAGCAGTCACATTTGTACTTGGCCTGTTCCTGTGACCCTAACTTCTGTGCATAGATCCAGTACAACCTTTAGGTGTGTACGAAATTCTAATTAACCCATCCAGAAAAGGTGTTGTGGGTCTTATGAAGTGTCCTCCTTTGCTGGTGATCATTTATGAAGAGGTGCTACTTAGGTAAGTATTGAAATATTTTATCAAAGGCCCATTGTAGCCCCATTTTCCTATTTGGATGCTATACTAGGTAGTAGGACATGTAACAATTTATTTTTTTAGTAAGTCAATATGAATTGGATATTTTAATAAAAGACCATTGTTTTGCTGTCTTTGCATGTTATAAAGGATCGGAAAGTAGTGTAAATTTCAATTTCTTTGACCTCTGATCCATCTCTTCAGGAAGAAAAGACTCAATATTGTTTAATTCGTTGGTCATGTAATGTGTTCTTAGGTATACATGATAATATCTGTCACTAATCTGAGATGAAGTTGGGTGGTGATGGGCATTTCATTATTTTCTGAAATTTCAGTATTTTTCAGCTAGTTTCATTCTACCTGCTGTTAAATATTAAATAAAACATTCCACTTCAAATAATATTGCTTACTGTTGACATCTTAGAGACAAGAGACTGTACCTTAAATAGACATTTTTTCATGCGAACATTAAGTATACACAGCTAACGTTATTTTTAGTTAAAATTCAATACTGAAATGTACTCCAAATGTAAGCTGGAAAAATTGTATGTCCAACACAGGCTTGGAAGAGTTGTAATGCCATGCTGTGCATTCTTCTGGAACACCCTTCAGGAAAAGACCATCCAATTACAACAGAAGTATCAGTAGCCCATAAATTATATGAAAACATTACAATTCCTTGTTTAAAACAATGATTCAAATCCATCCACTCTCAGATCTGATTTCAAAAGCAGTTTCTTATGATTGTTGAACCTAGTGTAGGTCAGGTTTTGTAAATATACTCCCTCGGTTAAGGACAGTAAGAGATGTTTCGTTATCTCTGGGTTGGAGTTGTGTGGTCATGGCACTGCATCAGCCACTGAGCTCTTTAGTGGATCTGTTTTTCTCAGGGTCATCTCGCTTTAAACCTATGGTATGGAGAGTCCTGGAATTGTAACTTCTGCTTACCTGAATAATCTGTCAAAGTATTCTTGTATCTTTAAACATTTAATTTAGTAGGTGAAGTTATGTGAAGGCTATTAGGTCTTCATGTTCTTACCAGGACACGTGTACATAGCATAACTTAAATTACCCTAGCATAGTATATGTGACATGTTAGCAAAACCGCCATCAAGTATGGTATTTATGAAGGAGATGGTATCTGGTGAAGAATTAGTCTCGCTGAAAACCAGGTCATGCTGTAGAGGTACAAATTGTGTATCATTCCTGAAATTTGCTATTCTACCTGAGCAATCTACATTTCCATACAGTGGAATGCAAGATTATCTATCAACAAGAAAAAATACTGTAGACCATGTTTATGAGGAATATAGAAACATCTAATGAGTAGAGACGTACAATATGGGTAATATTTGTAGAGAATATCAAGTGGTATTTGTAGAGAGACAATGGTGTTGCCAAGCAATACGTGCATGCAGAGCATATTGCTGAAGTATGTATCTTTTCATGTTAGTACTTCAAAGGGTGTGGGGAAACTTTAAAAAGGATCAAAAACCAGCTGTGAGACTACTCATATGCATTGTCAACATACTGTCCGTTAAAATGATTAGAAAACATGATTTAATTAGTTAATCCAAGTCCAGGTAGATGACATCAACTGCTCTACCCCTGTCCATCAGTTCTGTAGCCCCATCAGAGAAGGCCACCAAATTGGTCAGGCAGGATTTCCCCTTAGTGAAGCCATGCTGGCTGTCACCAAGCACCTTGTTGTTTTTCATGTGCCTTAGCATGCCTTCCAGGAGAATCTGCTCCAAGATTTTGCCAGGCACAGAGGTGAGACTGACTGGTCTGTAGTTCCCTGGGTCATCCATTTTCCCCTTCTTGAAAATGGGGGTTATATTTCCCTTTTTCCATTCGTTGGGAACTTCACCTGACTGCCATGATTTTTCAAATATGATGGCCAGCGGCTTAGCAACTTCATTTGCCAGCTCCTTCAGGACCCACGGATGGCTATGGGGGGTTGGAACTTGATGATCTTAAGGTCCTTTCCAGCCCTAACTATTCTATGATTCTAACATAAAGACTTGATATGCTGTTGAAAGTGCCTACCTGTTGTAGGGATTTCCACAGAGTAATTGTTTGACAACTAGACACAGCTACCTATGAAGAAAGTTTTTATAGTAAAGACATAGTACTTTAGAAAAATATAATTTTAAAGTATAAGCACAATTAGCTACATTTATAGCCCACGGGGGCCTACCAAAAACTACTACTTACCTATTGCTTCCTAAAGAGAAAGGGTGTTCCGTTGTTTCAGAATGCAAGGGCTTAATCACGCTGTTTTCAAGTAATACCAGGGTTTAATATCTTTTCAGGTTCTTTTATCTATTTTTTTTTTCTAATATTACAGGTGGTTAATTTCTCAGTAGTCTTTTACAGTCACACCTGCTGAGATTGCCACTTGACTTGGAAAAATCCCAGTCTGAAACATCAACTTTTGTACAGATGAATTGGTATTTGATGAATGGAAGTTGGAAGGAGAGAGATTCCTAATGTAGTGTGAACAGGGAAAATACTTCAGTAAATGCTGTTGGCAAGTGAGCCTTCTAGTAGCAAGTATTGGATAAGACTTTTTGCATGCTGCTTTCCAGGGTTGCAATTCTGTGATTGCTAATGATTCATATAATTGCTCTAATATTACTCTTTGTATTGGAGAAGACATGGTATTAATTGGAGAGTTTATACTGCTTAATAGTGTAACAGCACAACGAGGGAAAACATGAGGAACTGTGCCCTGAGGAAAGGTGACTTGCAGTGGTGGGATGATTGCAATAAGCAGTCTTAGATACAGCTTGCTGGGGATTTTATTTGATTAATTTAAATTTTGAATAACTTAGATATCAGTCTTGACTCATTGGAGTATCACTGTACAAAAGTACAGGTGAAAAAATAGACAAATTTGAGCAAACAGAAGTAATAAACTCATAAGCAAATTTGTTGCTGTCCATCTTATTTAACATCTTTACCTCTAGCAAGAGTAATGAAGGGGTTCAGGCCTACTTCACTTAAGCCCCAAAATCTCTCCAGGAAGGGGCCTTCAGTAGTATTAGGACCATTTACACCTGGATTGCAAGCACTGTCTGGTGGTCTCTATATCCATACATTTATATTTTCCTGTAGCAGTTGCTTAAAACTAATCTGTAATTTAGAATAATATGCAATGTTATTATTTCTAAGTCTCTCTGAAGTATACCCAAATGTGGAGGTCGTTTTACACCTAAGGTATGCTGAAATTAAAGCTGGATTAATTAAGACTGCAGTGCTACAGTGAATCTTGCAACTAATTTAAATGAATGTAGAACAACTTCTTCCCTCCCCTTTCTCCCAGCCACTGTAGAAGACAGAAGAGAAAAACACGTTTAATTAAAAAGAAAAAAGCAGTAACATTTGAACACCTTAGGAAAAAAGTTATGAGGTTGTCATCCAATTTTAACACATTTTCATATATGCAGTATTCTGTTCCTTTTCTGTTCATTGCCTGATTTTACCTGTTTGGGGCTAAGCAGCAGCAGTTCAATAGTTCAGTCTCCGTCCATGGATTCAGAGCAGGGTTTCTAGTGGGAAGGTATATACAGTTCTAAATCCATCTCTGTATATTTTTCCCCTCTGTCTCCTTTGCAGTTAGGATTGTGTTTATCTTTCTGAGTCCTCTGTAAGCTTATCCCAGGGTGAATGAGAGGGAAGGGCTTTCCTTTTTCAGAAAGCTGTAATATGTGTCGTCCAACTTTATTAAAATTAAAGCTGTTGAATACTTGTCATCTTCATATATTTTAGTGATGAAATGCCATGGTTTTCAATATTGCTGTCACACCACTAAGACAGGGAAAGGAGCAAATATTTGTTAATGTGAAATCTGACCTAAAAAAACGGAGCAGGTGATCAGTTGCCTGAATGTCTTGCTGACATAGCTATGTTTATAAAAACTAAAACCTTTTCATTGTACCTCGATCTTTAGGCAAATTACACTTTTCCTGATGCTTTTAAAACCTACTTCGACTGGTTGTAACACTGAAAAAACAAGCTGGAGTTTTCTGAAATGTATGTTTGCAAATTTAAACGTGACAGCTGGGTTATATCTGTCTCTTTAAACAGTAAAACTGGAGATACAGCTCCCTCTATCTGTCCTGGGAATACCTCTGCTTTGTTCTATTTGTAGTGCACCTGCAAATGATTATACTAACAGCGTGTTTATTGTCAACATGAAGATACAAGATAAAAACAGGTGGGTAACTTACAGGTCAGCAGTTGTTTTAATTATGCTATCTGGAATTTTAGATGAATAAAGAGTGATTCATCTTCTTATCTGAAAACCCTTCAATCAAGATAGCTAATTCAAACGACAACCCCAAACTTGCACAGTACTCTTCTCACACATTGTCCTGGGTTCAGTTCTTTTCGATTCTCCTCTCCGTCCCTCCGGGAGCAGGGGGAGGGCAAGAAAGGGGGGGAAGTGAGCGAACGAGTTACCTGACTGGGTTTAAACCACGACACACATGTAATTTATTAGAATAAAATATATATGTATAAAAGTTCTAGTTATTATTTAGTGCGTATGGAATTTTGACAGGCATAACATTGGCAAATGTTTTTCATATTTTGTTTACATTCATTAAAAAGAAACGTTTATGCTGGTGGAAAAATGTGGATAAACAGTAAAACATGACGGGATACAACAGATACACAATGAAAATAAATGATGCTACATAAGTCACATTTTAGAGTTCATACATGCCAGAATACCCGACAAAAAACGTAGAGTTTAGTGTACTCCATTGTCATTTGTTCATGTGCCACGTCAGAGCCTGGATGTGATCCTGATAGAATGTAATCTGCTTTTCACTTTGAGATTGGCCGCGGTTTATATTTGCACTGAGTGTATACTAGAGCTCAGAAAAAGTCTCTACTAGGCTAATGATGATATTAGCATTTAGTGTTTTCTCTAATTATGCTTATAACATTAATATAGCAACATAACATGAGCAAGGTTATATCACAAGTTAGCATAAAAAAAAACCTCTCTCAAACCATTGTGGTGTAACTTGTACACTAAAATGTGTGGAAGCTTAGTAATAACTTATCAGCAATTCAGGCTAGAAAATCTTCTTAACTTCAAACTGTATTTTAAGCTCATTTCTACACACCTTTCCTGTAAATGGTATATTTATTTTTTCTTAATCAGAAGTAGTTTCATGCTAAAGAACATTTCTCATAGACTTTGTGAGGAACTGAAATAAGTAGTGTTGATGGTCCTGAGTGGTAAGTATCTGAAAATTAAAATAGCAGAAAAAGTGTTTTGTGCAAAACTTCTGTTCTCAAGAGTAATGATGTGTGCGTTCCTGTTAGTTAGTACATGTGCAACCTGAGAGCCTGATTTTGCAAGCTTTACTTATAGGTACAGTGTTGTTGCACTCTCATTTTACTTCCAATATGTCTCAAAGTTGTGAAATAGAAATGGGAGCTGAAATCTTGGGGGGCAATGAGGGCTGAGGGAACAGAGGCAAGTCCCATAGGTTGGTAGGGGAAAACAGAAAAGTTTTAACACTCTGCAGAAGAAGCTCCATTGAGATTGGGCAGTCCAGGCTTACTGCCTAGGCTCCTACAGTAGTGACTACGTACAATGGTGCTGAATTAACAAACATCTTGATGTGGAGGCAAGTCCACTGGTGTATGTTATACTGCATTTCCCAGTGGCTTAACCATGATGGCAGTGGGTTTCAGAATACCCAAGGTAGAAAAATAATAGTAAGTTAAAAAATCCTTTGAATTGGAGCTTATATATGTTTTTTTCCTACTTCTCTTGGGTGGCACAAGGGTGACAGAAAAAGCTATTTATATGTAACATAAATAGATAGAATCCCAGACTGGTTTGAGCTGGAAGGGACCTTCAAGCTCATCCAGTTCCAGTGCCTTGCCACAGGCAGGGACACTTTTCACTAGACCAGGTTGCTCCAAGCCCTGTCCAACCTGGCCTTGAACACTGCCAGGGATGGGGCATTATTTGTATTTTTAGATTTTGTTGCCCCTATTAAAGGTAATAAAAAGCTTCCATCGGTTTAAAAAACATGGGCTCAAGACCTAAATCTCACACATGCTGTAATTATCCTGTCTATTAAAAATGAGCCGGTGATGTGAAATTAAAAAACAGTGGATTAATTAAATGAGCTTGGCAAATACCCTGCCATATAGTTGTCCTGCACATAATAGTATTCTAGACCTAAGGTAATTAAGGAACGATTACAGATGTGTCACAATAACTTTCAGACCGGGACCCTGCCAGTTTTGCTTGTGTATGTCTTAAGTAACCAGTGCAGTGCTGCGCTGCACCCTGCATACCTGGGTGGGAGCACAGCTGTACCTGATAGTGTGATGACTGACACGGAGATTAAAATCTGAGCCTCCCCTTAAAATGTTACAATATCTTGGGGTTTAGATTTATTAGCCAATGCTTTATTGATAGAGCTCTAGTTGTTTGGAAAACAGGCTGAGTGCAGAGGGTGTTTTCTGGTTGCTGCTTGATCTGGGGAACTTTGGTTTTCTCTTGGGGCAAGCTAACTATTGTTCTTTTAAAATGAAGGGAAATATTCCTGGAATCCTGCAGCAGCAGTTAACATTTTTCTTTGAGACAAAAAGTAATGACTAAATTTATTTGCAGTGACCATTGACCCAGTTATATCCCAATGGGAGCACAGTCCTCTGTAAATACCACATTTCCTAGTAGTTCAGTAATACAGCCACATATTGAAAATACTCTTTTGCAGTTCAGCCACTTCCATAGTTATAAGTTATAGTTGGCAAATATTTTACTCAGCCTATTCAAGTCATAGCTTAGTTTTCAGGATCCTGTTTTGTTTCAGAAGCCTTTGTATAACAAAGAGTTAATGAAGCACTAAGTTTTCCTGAGAAAAGGCAATGGATTCCTTTCTTCAAATACATGCTTGTGCAAAGAGAACTGATATTTTTGCCCTTTTTTGTTGTTGTTTTTAACTTTGATGAGGAAATACAGATATAGTCACTTCTGCGTCATTTTTCTATTGAAGTAATTTACTGTATGTATTATGGGTGCAGAAGTAACATTGGATACTGAATATTTACAGTGTCACCTGAACTGACCTTACTCCCAATCCCTTCTTCTATCCTACAGAATAGGCAATGTTTCTCAGCAGACATTCACCCTTTGTTTTTCTTAATTTAATAACAAGGCTATAGAATAACTTTGCTTAAGGTTTTCTCTTCTCTAAGTGAAACCCACTCTTGTAATTTTACTTGGTTTTGCATATAAAAAGTATTTCTGTGTTCAAGTCACTGCATCTGATTCAGCACTGACAACACTCATTGTAATTAACAACATCTTTGTAATTACTGTTGTTCCATGTTTTCCCATGGGCGTGAGAGTCTCACCTTTCCTGAAAATGTCGAAGTTGATTTCCAGCCTGCAGGGCTGCAGACAAAACCAACTTCCAAGAACAAATTGGGGCCCCTTATCTTTTCCACAAGTCTGTGTGATAACCAAATGTAATGTTTGTGGGTACTTTTAAGGAAATACATGTCATTTTTGGAATCTTACTTCTGATTTTTGAATGTTTTCAGCCCTTTTGCTACTCCTGCTGCCTTCCATTTGCCACTCTAGAAGGTGTATGCCCAGCAGAGCGTGGCAGAGCCTCCAGGATAGGCTCTGTGCTTGTCACCTTGCTTGGGTGCTGTCGTTCTTTCGTGGTACCCACATGTACCATCTCAATTACTGTCTTTCCAACCCTAACTATGCTGTGATTCTATGAATTAGCAGTTTACAAGGAATTGTTATGGAACTATGTAATGAAATAAATGCACAGAACACATCCAGGTATGCCATTGCACACCTCGCTGCTGTGGGAATTCACGTTCCCTGCATAGATTACTGCCTGTGATCCATTTGAGATGCTCTTGGTTTTGATTTTCTTAGCATAATTATCTCTTGTTGAGCACTGCCTGCTGAAAAGCTACAATTCTAGTTACTGTCTCAGGAGTACAATAGATAGGGATCAGATATCTTTGTTTTTAAATTAATACCTAGAATTTGAGAACATAATATAATTTTAGGGCTTCTCCTAAGTGTATTACAAACTGAAATCTGAGCCAAATCATTTGTATTAGTTTGCATGTATCTTTAGTATCTATGGATCTAATCATGATACAGTTAAGAACATGTGATGGCAGGGGTTTGAAGTGGAAGGAAAGGAGGCTTGTTGCTGCTACCTGCTTGTGTGATTAATTAGCTGAGCAGGTCATCTTTAACCCACTAATTTTTACAGTCTGAAGCATAAAAGCCTCTCAAAATCGAACATTTACAAATGGATCTTTAAAAGTATTTCATATGCTTTATATCCCTGTAAGGGGATAGATTACTGATTTAAATTAATGACTGAAAATATTTATAGATACAGGTTTGTAAATACAGACTTCCCCAGTGGGCAATTTCCTTAGTCTTGATAGCAAGAGTCAACAGACAGAATTCCAAAAGAGCTTCCTGAGCAGTGGGAGGTACCTCGCTGGATGGAGACTGCCAGTGCTTCAGGGGGCAGGAGATTTGGGGTCCATGGTTTGCTGGCTCCTCATCCTGTCCTAAAGCAATCCTGTGTGACAAAGCAGTAGGATGTTTGAATGTGGCTTGGTCTGGCTGTTGTCTGAAGTCTGCAAGGATTACTCAGTGAAGAGACTGAGGGATACCTTTGACAGTACAGGGTATTATTGGTGATTGAGTAATTCAAAGTTCCCTTGGGTAATGATAGAGATTGAAGGTTATTACTGGAGAAGGAGAATAATTTTTATCATTCACAAAAAGAATACTGCACATGACTTTTCTTGGGCAGATTAAATTGGAGGGGTGTATCTTCTGCAATGGGGAGAAGTGTTTAATTTGAAAGATAGTTCTTTGGGAGTATCACTGTCAGTGGTTAATGTCAAGAAATAATTCAGATCACCTGAGTCATGCTTCCATTTTTTGCCCAAATTATGCTACACTAGTGGGCAGCTAGCATTTATATGGGGTCTGACCCAATGTTAAATCCAGCAGCTTGAAATGCTCTAAGGCTTTAAAGTGTCATTGTGAGAAAACTTGAGAAGCATTAGAATGTGTGACTAGTACCCAGTTGCTCCCTTTAACGGTTGTTATTAGCTCTATTTGCATTCACCTCAGCCACTGCCTTTTTTGCAGAATCCAAGGAGAAGGGAGTTGTAGCTGCCTGCCTGCCTGGGCAGTGCATGCCCTCACAGCTTGTAATAGCAAGAAGGGGCATCAAAATGTCATTTTCCTTATCTTGGCAAAGGGCCTGGGGACGGTCTGTGCAGCATGAGGAGTCGTTATGTGTCTGAATGTTTCATGAAAAGCACATAATTTGCATCGAAAGGGAATCGTGACTTTGCTGTGATTTCACTTAAGATGAATTAACTTAAATGCATGCAATCTGTAACTACTCGAGATGAATTTGTTTTAATAACTGTGCAGATGACATGTTAGTCCTGGAAATGAAAGCAGTTTAGTTAAACCAGAGTTATTAATCCTTGTTGAGCAAAATGCATTAGCTTGACAGTGTTAAAATGGTTTTCCTGCATTTGGGACAGAGCAAACATGTCTACCACACTATCCTCGAGCATACTAACCGTAGTAGCTTGGGGGTTTATCAGCGATATTCTACTTAACAGCATCTCAGCTGACTTGCAAGCATGTTAAATTATCATTGCATGCCAACTCATGCTGCTTCTTTAACGCTTTTCTTTGCAATGCAAGTGTCTTTATAACATTTTTCATAGAATCATAGAATCATAGGATCGTTAGGGTTGGAAAGGACCTTAAGATCATCTAGTTCCAACCCCCCTGCCGTGGGCAGGGACACCTTACGCTAAATCATATCACCCAAGGCCTCGTCCAACCTGGCCTTGAACACTGCCAGGGATGGAGCATTCACAACCTCCCTGGGCAACCCATTCCAGTGCCTCACCACCCTAACAGGAAAGAATTTCCTCCTCATATCCAATCTAAACTTCCCCTGTTTAAGTTTTAACCCGTTACCCCTTGTCCTATCACTACAGTCCCTAATGAAGAGTCCATCCCCAGCATCCCTATAGGCCCCCTTCAGATACTGGAAGGCTGCTATGAGGTCTCCACGCAGCCTTCTCTTCTCCAGGCTCAACAGCCCCAACTTTCTCAGCCTGTCTTCATACAGGAGGTGCTCCAGTCCCCTGATCATCCTCGTGGCCCTCCTCTGCACTTGTTCCAACAGTTCCATGTCCTTTTTATGTTGAGGACACCAGAACTGCACACAATACTCCAGGTGAGGTCTCACGAGAGCAGAGTAGAGGGGCAGGATCACCTCCTTTGACCTGCTGGTCACGCTCCTTTTGATGCAGCCCAGGATACGGTTGGCTTTCTGGGCTGCAAGCGCACACTGAAGCTGGCTCATGTTCATTTTCTCATCAACCAACACCCCCAAGTCCTTCTCTGCAGGGCTGCTCTGAATCTCTTCTCTGTCCAAGCTGTAGCTGTGCCTGGGATTGCTCCGACCCAGGTGTAGGACCTTGCACTTGGCATGGTTAAACTTCATGAGGCTGGCATCAGCCCACCTCACAAGGGTGTCAAGGTCCCTCTGGATGGCATCCCTTCCCTCCAGGATATCAACCGAACCACACAGCTTGGTGTCATCAGCAAACTTGCTGAGGGTGCACTCAATCCCACTGTCCATGTCAGCAATGAAGATGTTGAACAAGACCGGTCCCAACACCAATCCCTGAGGGACACCACTCATTACTGGTCTCCAGCTGGACATTGAGCCATTGACCACAACTGTTTGTGTGTGGCCATCCAGCCAGTTCTTTCTCCACCGAGTGGTCCATCCATCAAATTGATGTCTCTCCAATTTAGAGACAAGGATGTCATGTGGGACAGTGTCGAATGCTTTGCGCAAGTCCAGGTAGATGACATCAACTGCTCCACCCCTGTCCATCAGTTCTGTAGCCCCATCAGAGAAGGCCACCAAATTGGTCAGGCAGGATTTCCCCTTAGTGAAGCCATGCTGGCTGTCACCAAGCACCTTGTTGTTTTTCATGTGCCTTAGCATGCCTTCCAGGAGAATCTGCTCCAAGATTTTGCCAGGCACAGAGGTGAGACTGACTGGTCTGCAGTTCCCTGGGTCATCCATTTTCCCCTTCTTGAAAATGGGGGTTATATTTCCCTTTTTCCAGTCATCGGGAGCTTCACCTGACTGCCATGATTTCTCAAATAGGGCAACTAAGATGATTAAGGGAGTGGAGCATCTCCCTTATGAGGAAAGACTGAGGGAGCTGGGTCTCTATAGTTTAGAGAAGAGGAGACTGAGGGGTGACCTTATTAGTGTCTATAAATATATAAAGGGGGAGTGTCACGAGGATGGAGCCAGGCTCTACTCAGTGGCAAACAATGATAGGACAAGGGGTAATGGGTACAAACTGGAACACAAGAGGTTCCACTTAAACTTGAGAAGGAACTTCTTCTCAGTGAGGGTGACAGAGCACTGGAACAGGCTGCCCAGGGAGGTTGTGGAGTCTCCTTCCCTGGAGACATTCAAAACTCACCTGGACACGTTCCTGTGTAACATTATCTAGGTGTTCCTGCTCTGGCAGGGGGATTGGACTAGATGATCTTTTGAGGTCCCTTCCAATCTCTAGCAGACTGTGATACTGTGATACTGTAATATGATGGCCAGCGGCTTCGCAACTTCATTTCCCAGCTCCTTCAGGACCCGCGAATGGATCTCATCAGGACCCATGGACTTGTGCACGTTCAGGTTCTTAAGATGGTCTCGAACCAGATCCTCTCCTACAGTGGGCGCAAGGTCTTCATTCTCACAGTCCCTGCATCTGCCTTCCAAGGGTGGTGCAGTCAGAGCCTTTGCCAGTGAAGACCAAGGCAAAGAAGTCATTCAGAACCTCAGCCTTCTCCAAATCCTGTGTAGCCAGTTCTCCCGAGAGCATCCAGAGGGGGCCTACATTGTCCCTAGTCTGTTTTTTTATTTGCTATGTACCTGTAGAATCCCTTCCTGTTATTCTTAACATCCCTAGCCAAGTTTAATTCTAACTGAACCTTAGCTTTCCTAACCTGGTCCCTAGCTTCTCAGACATGATCCCTGTACTCTTCCCAGGCCACCTGTCCTTGCTTCCACTCATTATAAGCCTCTTTTTTCAATTGAATTTTCCTCAGCAGCTCCTTATCCATCCAAGGAGGTCTCCTGGCCCTCCTGCTGCACTTCCTGCTGGTTGGGATGCAACACTCCTGAGCTTGCAGCAGGTGATCCTTGAATATCAACCAAGTCTTGGGCCCCTCTGCCCTCTAGGGCTGTATCCCATGGAACCTTACTAAGCAGGTTCCTGAAGAGGCCAAAGTCTGCTCTTTTGAAGTCCAGGGCAGTGAGCTTGCTGCACACTCTTCTCACTGTCCTGAGGATCTCAAACTCAACCATCTTATGATCGCTGCATCCAAGGCTGCCCTGGAGCATCACATTTCCAACCAGCCCTTCCCTGTTGGTGAGCACGAGGTCAAGCACAGCACCTCTCCTTGTCGGCTCCTCTGTTACTTGCAGAAGGAAGTTGTCTTCTACACAATCGAGGAACCTCCTGGATTGCTTGTGCCGGGCCGTACCGTCCTTCCAACAGATGTCAGGGTGGTTGAAGTCCCCCATGAGAACAAGGGCCTGTGAGCATGAGGCTTTTCCTATCTGTCTATGGAGTGCTTCATCCGCAGGTTCTCCTTGATCAGGCGGTCTGTAACAGATCCCCACAGTAATGTCCCCCATTGCTGTTCTCCCTTTAACCCTGACCCACAAACTCTCCGTGGACTGCTCACGTGTCCCCAGACAGAGTTCCATACTCTCCAGCCTATCCCTAACATAAAGGGCAACTCCCCCTCCCCGCCTGCCAGGCCTGTCTTTTCTAAAGAGCCTGTAACCTTCCATTCCAACACTCCAGTCATAGGAGCCATCCCACCATGTTTCTGTGATGCCTGTTATATCATACCCCCATAGACGTGCACACATCTCTAATTCCTTGTTTGTTCCCCATACTGTGGGCGTTTGTATAGAGGCATCTGAGCCGAGCTCCAACTGAAGCTGGCTCATTGGCTGGAGCTGCTGGGATATCTCTACATTGCTCCAGGCATTTATTATAAGTTCTGGCAACTGAATGGGTGTGTTGGGATGGAATGATGCCCCCCTCCCCCAACGCATGTAGTTTAAAGCCTCCTTGACCAGTCTGGCAAGCCTCCTACCAAAACTGCTCTTTCCCTTCTTTATCATCAGACCAGCTTCACCAGCCCCCACTAGACCTGGCCTACAAGCTTGGGTCCCGTGTTCAAGACACCCAAACCTCTGACACCACCCTTTTAACCAGTTATTAACCTGGCTAATCCTCCTAGCTTTTTTTAGGTCCTCCCCTGTATCCTGGAGAATTGATGAAAAGACCACCTGAGCTCTGCTTTTTTTAAAGCTGTCCTTTCTAGACCTATTTAAAGTAGTATAAGATGAGCAGCAGTGGAGCCCACCAGTAAAGCAATATTAAATCAATTCAGAAAATGGTTCACAAGGACAGCTTTGGCAGATAGTATAGTTTGGGTTGGTTTGGGGTTTTGCCCAAAGAATTTAAAAACTGTTACAAGCCCATACTCCTTAATGGGAAATGGCAATGTAGCAAACCTCCAGCAGTGTGGCAACAACTATTTGTCATTTCTTCTGAGTTTAATCTACTGGAGGATTCATCATCTGTGGCAGAAGTATGTAAATACACAAATCTATTGGTCTACTGCTCATTTTCTGCAGAAATGTAGCAGGCAAAGATGTTTATTTCTCCTCCATGCTGGATGTAAAACATGTTGCTTTATCCATCTACAGAGAAAAAATTGAAGTTAAGGGGGGTTTGGAACATTATTGAATAGCAGAGGTTCATAGGTTAGGAACATATGCTTTCCTTATTCTCCTTTCTTCTTTTCTTTCCTATCAGCTACACTCATCAATAAGTAAATAAGCTAATTAAAAAGCTGTTTCTAAGGGACAAAGCACAGATCCTTAAGATCTACCAAAATCTCAGTAAAAGATTTAGCCACTGGCTTAAAAAAAATGCAGGGGCCCCCAGTGACCATGGAGGTTTATGGTCACAGTGGGTGCCATGGGAAGCTAACACTATGGCTCCACAGCAGAAGTTGTTTGGGTAGTGGGCCACGACAAGACCCACTGTGCAGAAAAAGTAAGATGGAAATCTTATTTACAAAAATGCCAAAAATTTCATCTATATTTTTAATGATAATCCTCATATTTTGGAAATGTTCCACATCATCAGGATGTGTATGAAAAAATATTCAGAATCTAATTAAATGCACATAGGAAATTCTTTCTGATGTTCAACCAGGAGTTTATGAAGTGGGAGGGAGTGTATGTCTGCATGCAGAAATGAGCTTGTTATTAAATATTTTAACAAATTCCTAATGCATTTTACCATGTACAGTGTTGGGTTTTATATTGAAAGGGACCTTGAAGCTCATCTAGAATGAAGTCAGACACTTCACTGATATCTCCAGGTGTGTTTTTGTTCCATTTGGTGCTGTTCACAGCCAGGAGGGTCCATCAATAGGGGCTCATGTTCAAGTGCAGACAACATGTAGATGGCTTTAATGCAATAAACTGTTTGCAACAAACAAATTGCTGTCAGTACACAGCTGGCTGCAGCCATCTTCACAAATCACAGAATTTGGGGAACAATAAGTTCGAGAAGGGAAGAATGCTTATTTCTCAGCAAGTGGCACCCACTGAATAATTAAAAACACCAGAGAGCTTAAACTTATTTACAGTACTTACCTACTAAATGTTTTCGTTGGCCATTCAGGCTGTTTAAGCCTGTGCAATGAATTAAAAATAGCTAATGTGAACAGTTGTGGAGAGTTGTCACTGATTTTTCACAAGAGTCAACACATACTCAGAAGAGTCATTTTGCCTGATCAGTTTCTTAAAAAATAAATAAGAAGCAGTAGCAACCACAAAAGATGCAGTGGGTGATTGGTTCCTATTATTTTTCTTTGTAATATGAACATAAGCCCTACAGCTTTGTGATTCAGTTTCATAATTTCCTTCCATTTAACCTAAGTGGTTGTTTTGGGAAAGATTCCTTTCCTTGAAGATTAGTTCATGAGTGGGTTTAGTATGTTCTTGTGGAAATATATTGTTGGTTTCTTTTATAATCTTGGCAGAGTTTCATCAATTATATCTTGTTTTCTTTATTTAAGCTTTTCCACGGCTTAAAAATATCAGTGTTATCATTTGTTTCAGTAGTTTGCTTTCTGTAAAGTTCCAGGTATCCTTATTCAAAGGAATTAAGTTTGTATTTAAAAACAGAGTCGTGGTTCCCCTGCCTAGGTAAACATATTTTTGTCTTCCCATTAATAACAGTCCATCTGCTGTAGGTGTTTAGAATATGCTATAACAAGGCTTTTCCTCTTATCAAAAGGGAAGTTAAGTTCCCAAATTGAGGAATGCAAACCATTACTCAGAGCAGTAGCTTATTCCATGGAGCTGAAGTTTGAGAAGTGATTTGCTGTGCTGTTCAGTTCACCAGTTATCTGGCATTACAAAATACCTAAATTGGGAATACAGTATTGTAGAATATAGTGACGTTGTTAGTAAATTGTGTATTGATTACTATGAAAGGAAGGTTGGTACTCACCAGACTGCAGTGGTCAGAGGGTAGGATAGTGTCAGGGCAGGGCTCAGGGTCTGTTCTCTGACTGGTTGGCAGCAAGTCGGGTAGGCCAGGATGTTCTGCTAGGAATGGAACAAGTTAGATGCCTACATTTCAGAAGTCACTTGGTTTGTGGAAATACTGCACAACAAAGCTTCTACTAATTTGAGACTGCAAATACAGTATTTTGAAATTCCCTTGCCTCCCAGTGTTTGTCAGGGGGAAGAGAAGGCTTCTGTTGGCCCTTCAGCTTCTTAATTAAATGATAATCATAGTTTTGAGTTATTTCTGATCGGGAAAAAGTGGATCATAAATATGTATAGGTTTACATATTTATGTAGTTATTTATAAATGGCATGCATATAGAGAACTGACTGACAAGAAAGCTTTCATTAGTATAATTCCAGTATAGTTCCTGCTATAAAACTGTCATTACACCAGTGTAGTCTCAGAATGGGATCAGAGTTCTAACGGTCTTTATTAGCATGCTGCTTTGCCTATAAAATAAAAAATCCACCACATTTCTAATAAAACCCTGGTTTATGTGAGTATTAAATACCTTCTGTTGAGTGATGTGTCAATTAAGCAATGAATTGCAAACTTGTGTAATTTGTTTGAAATAGTGTTAATTGCCACTGTTAAGGTCTTTATTGATGCTGAAGTCTTTAGATGTAGACTGAAGGGATAAACACCTCATGTTACACAGATCAGCTTTCACGTGGTAGTACCTTTCAGTTGCTGTTTACCAAGAGCCAAAGTATTTATTCTCAAGTTCTCTCTTTGTCCTTTGTGCATCCTATACCTCTCTTCTCTTCATGTTACTGAAATAATGTACAGCTTCTTGAAAGCCACTTTACTCCTAGTGAGAACATGACACCTCTTCAAAATGATGACCACTGGAAAATGCAAAGCATTTTCAGTCAAAATGCTGAAGGAAGTTGAATAGTTTTTGTTTCTGAAAACAAACATCTCCTCCCCCCCCCCCCCCCATTTTAGAATAGAAGCAAAGAAAATTCTGACCACAAAATGAAGATACAGATTCAAGGGAGTGAGGTTTTGGACATTTTTTCATCTCATTTTTATTTTTCTTTAAAATTTGGGTTTAGATTAAATTTCCATTTTACAGAGGTATTAATGACTGTATGAAGAGTGCTACAATGACAAATTACTCCTGAAGGCTATGAATTTGTTTCTGCTGAAGGACTTACACTGTATTTCCCAACTATGTTCATATTTAACTAAAAACAACTTTACCTAATATCAGTATTTTCTATTGCTGTGTGGTATGGTCATTGGTTGAAACAGCCAATGTATGAACAGGAATGTAGAGAAACAGATGGTCTTCTGCAATTAAAATGACAATTGAGATGGCAAATAATGTTACTGAACTCCAGTTTCTTCATATGTGATGCTTAAAATGTATTTCTTTCATCTTTGTGAGGTTGTTTTAGTTCATACAGTGCTAAGGCCAGGTTGGACAGGGCTTGGAGCAACCTGGTCTAGTGGAAGGTGGGCAGGGGGTTGGAACTGGGTGAGCTTGAAGGTCCCTTCCAACCCAAACCAGTCTGTCATCTTTGTAGTATATATATCATAGCAGAAGTAACAAGGAGGCCTCAGTTGGTTTTGAATTCTCTCCCATAACACATAACTCATATTTACATGTAAGTGATACTGCAGAGACACATTCTGGGCTGCAGCAAATTGACAAAGAAAAGTTCCAGATTCACATCTTGCAAGACCTCACTTCTTTTGAACCTGCAGAGAGCTGTTTGTCTGCAAGGCTGTGGCTGAAGACTGCGCTGAGTCACACATCACAAATGCAGGCTTTGTCCCCTCTTGTCTGACTAGGCTCATATCAATTATTCTTTCCTCCTATATTACTTAATGATACACCAACTTTTTCTACAAAGTGTGCATGACTCAAGGCTTCACCGTGCTGTTACCCCTGAACTATTCTTCTCTGTCTGAATCACAGCTTGGAGCCTTGGAGGGGATTTATTAAGGGAGGTGTTTGGGAAGACCAGATTGCACGGTACTTGTAATATTAGGTTCAATTCTTAAAATGGCAGTTTTGTTTAAACAGCTTTGTTATTAATACATGGAAAGGTTAATCTGGAAACCATGAGGGATTCAGCTCAACACACCGAAATTCAAATTTTCCATTAAACCTCTTGGAACCCCAAAATAAGTTTGAGAATTATGTGGGTCCTTTCCTTCTTAGTTAATTTGAATGAATCCAGAAATACTATGTATTAAGCCTTCCATTCCTGATTTCTCAGCATTTCTAATTAGAACTAATAAGTTGAAGAGAACTAAAGGAGGAGCTGGATTTTTTATGTTGCTTTACTTATTTATTTCTTTACATAAGTTAAAAAATAGTAGGAATTAAACACCCTGATGATCCCCATGTGCTCTTAATTTTTAGGTGCTTGAATAGCAGAGTTTGGATTCCTTTTGTTTTTCTTCTATCAGAAAAAAAAAAGTAAGTAATTTAAGGTAGATTACCACGGCTTTTAAATAAGAGGTAGAAATTTGTATAAGCCTACATTGCTTATATACTACAAACTCTTTCCCTGCAGGTTTTTGTTGTCGTAAAAAGATGGATTTAATGACTTAACATAAGGAGAAGGAAAGAAAAGAAAGACAAAGGAAAGGAAACCAGCAGTAGTGGGGGTTACTGTTACTTTAGATGCTGAACCCTTTAGGGGTTTACAGAGAAGGATATTGATCAGGTTTTTGTATTCAGTGTGAATATTGCTGTTTAAAGAGTCATAGAATCGTAGAATAGTTAGGGTTGGAAAGGACCTTAAGATCATCTAGTTCCAACCCCCCTGCCAAGAGCAGGGACACCTCCCACTAGACCATGCCACCCAAGGCTCTGTCCAACCTGGCCTTGAACACTGCCAGGGATGGAGCATTCACAACTTCCTTGGGCAACCCATTCCAGTGCCTCACCACCCTAACAGTTAAAAATTTCCTCCTTATATCCAATCTAAACTTCCCCTGTTTGTTTTAACCCATTACCTGTTGTCCTATCACTACAGTCCCTAATGAAGAGTCCCTCCCCAGCATCCTTATAGGCCCCCTTCAGATACTGGAGGACTGCTGTGAAGTCTCCACGCAGCCTTCTCTTCTCCAGGCTGAACAGCCCCAACTTCCTCAGCCTATCTTCATACGGGAGGTGCTCCCTCAAAAACTTCAAAGCTTCAGGGTCTAAAACCAGCATTAGGGTTGCAACTTCAGTAATAAAATGCACACAGCCTCACCCTTCTGTGTCTGTGGTTTTTTAATATTTCCAAATGATGATAACATGCTTGTACTAAGGGTTTATCATGATTATTCAAATCATGAGTCTCTTGCATCTTTGCAAGGAGGTTATATAGCTAGCACTATCTTGTATTTAAAGTAGACCTTAAAAGCCAGATTTTCCTGTTTTTCCAGGGTTTGTCACCTGGCTTACTGTCAAGCCCTTCTCTGCAGTAACTCAGCTTTGATGTTTCAGGGTCAAACATGAGTAAGTACACTTTTGAAGTGACAGTATGTCTATGATGAGGCTGTACATCACCTAGCTGCTGCCTTGTACCTGCCTGGACTTGTCTCCACAGACAAGTTGTGTCCTCCAGACTACTTCCAGAACTAGTCAGCTGTAGTCTGGGGGCAATAGGTTTGTATGAATAGTATCCACCTGAGGAGTCATGATGTATCTGGAACTCCTGGTGATGATCCTCTGTTGGCAGAATGGTGGGAACTGTCTTTACTGTGTTTTCTATGGCTGTGTTTCAGGGGGAATTCCCCATGTAGCTGCTTAAATCATTTCAAAGGTCATGTCAGCTGAAGGTGGCATCAACCTGTATAATAATCCAATATTAACTGTCACTGAAATATGTCTGGAGTTCCTAGGAATCTGGGTCTAATTTGCTGGAGGTAGGTGCGTAAGCCTGAAAGCTGAAGAGGTGAAGAAAACAGATACACCTATGTGTGGACTGCATGTTGAAAAGGCAAGGATGAAGTAGTCAAGTACATAGTGACTAAAATCCTCTAGGTGCTAGAGAAAACCAAGTCTGATTATAAGAGGGATGTTGAGAACAAATCAGTCAAAAAGGAGAACAGGAAGAGAAATGTTTGGAATAGCCAGCAATAATCTGCACTGTTTGTACTTGCTGTTCTGTGAAAACTACTTCATGCATTCCTTTGGCTGTTGTTCCATGGAATAACCCATCCCTGCTGGGATGTGAAAATATCTAAGTCATCAGTAGCTTCCAATCTGTGTGTAACCAGAAGGCTGAGAACACTTGGTTGTTTTGTATTGCTCTTATTCAGTAGAGTAAATGTGTACTCTCTGATGTTATTTTGAAATCTTGGATCCTATCAGAATTTGGGGACTTGGAATTGCCTTAAATAACTGGGACACAGGCATTCCTAAGGCTCCAGAGACTAACAAGCCAAGGAGTAAAAATTAGTTCAGATACACATCTGAGCCTCATTTAATTTTAATCTAAGCTTCCATGGAATTATTTAGTTATTTTGGGAATGTAAGGCTCCTCTGCTTAAAAAAAAAAAAAAAAAAGAAAGAAAAAGTTTGGACAAGATTTCACTTGGCAGAATTTGAAACTTCAGTTTTGAAGGGACAAAAATAAAATGCCTGGTCTTCATGTCAATTATATTTGTAGTGGTTTTATTACATTTTCTAGTACTTTAAAAATTTTACTCTCTGATATAAGTAAGTTAAGGAAAAGAGGGCAAAAACCTCACTATGGTTTCTAACAGATTCTGTCTATCATAGTAATATGCCCAGAGTAGAGCAGCTCTTTCACAGGAGGGCTTATTCACACATGGAGGGATGACTAAGTGTACAGCAAGATGCATAGACATGTAATACTACACTAAAAAAGAATATTCCACCTTTAATTCACCCCTTCAGTCAGATCTTGAGGTGTGCAGTCACTCAAGAGGCAGCTGTAGTGCATAAGAAAATTGAACCAACCATGCAGGAGCTCTCCAGCCCTAGGCAAGACTGGATCCAAGTAATGTCTTCACAAACACATGCCTCATATGTGCAAAGAGGCTTGAAAAATGACAGCTGTTATTTAAAAACCCGAAGTTACCTGTTTCTGGGTATGCTGACATGGACTGATGGATGCTCAGCAGGACGGTCTTGCTGGCTGTACTAGAGCCTTGTGAGGAACTCTGAAGATAAAAGGGATATTCACAGGCTTTTGTGATGCTCTTAAAGAAGTTTTTCTTCCTATTATGTTACATTGGCCCCATTTGATATAAATGGAATAATATTAAACTAATTAATGTCATGAAGCTGTTAACCTCTTTACGGGGCTTGGAGCGCCTCAGGGAAAAGGTGTTATATAAAGCCAAAAATCTCTTCATACGAATACTTTCATATGCCAGACTAACTTTGAAAGTTAGTCTTTGCCATGTCTTCCATAGGTCAGACATTTTTTTGAACCAATTCAGGGTTTTTCTACTCAGCTTTATTTCTTTTTCAAATTATAATCAGTTCCTTGTTGTCATACACCAATCTGCTGGATACACCTGTATTCGTATGTCTGAAAAGAGTTTTGAAACTGTCTGTATGTGTTCAGAAATTAACCCCTCTATTTATATTGAGCTAATAAATTATCATTTTGTAATGAAATTATTTCATATTTTCTTTTTCCATTGTGTTCCATCTTGGCACAACTAAATTTTTTACACTTTATGGCATCATCAAGTGCTGCGTTTTCTTTTCAGGAATACTTTTTTTAAGGATTTTTTTTTTTCAAGTCAGCAAATCTGTTTCTATTACCTGCCAAAAATTATTCAAAGTGATATATTTTTAATGGTTAAATCCATGTGTCATTATTCAGCCTGAATATTTGCTCTGGTATTTCTTTCAGAATTCAGGAATGAGGTTCCCTTGTGGTGAAGGCATTGGAGCATTGCTGTGGAGAGCTGAACTCCTTTTTCGAGGAAGATTTTTTTCAATGCAGTGTGGGAAAATTGTTTAATCTCTCTCCATCTTACTTTGCAGCCTGTGAAACCAAGCCTGTAAGAGTTGCAACTCTGTAAAACCAGTAACAGTTTGCTGAATAAGGGAAGAGCTATCTATCTACTGTGTCTCGGTAGAAGAGCTAGAAATAATTACTCAGCGAATATTAAGACAGTAAGCTGCAGGAAAAGTAAATGAACTACCCTTTTACACAGGATGATCTCTGTTCTGATGAACACCCTGAAGCGAGCTAAATCCTCCCATTCCTCACAACCGTTCTGGCTTTGGCAGGCACATTGTGGTTATTTGTAATGCAGGATGCAGGTGACAAGGAAATGCCTTAGCAATTATGGAATTCCATGTCATGTCAGTAGTTTTTTGTTTTTGTTTTTTTTTTCCTTAGCCCGAAATAGAATCTCTGAGAAGAGGATGAATACTGTTGGTGTGATGTGGGTAGGTATCTCATGACTGGCTACTGGATTAAGCACTTTTCCTTTATGCAAGTCTGAAAACCAGAAATACTAAAGCCTTTCAAGAAGAGATGTAAGCAGGGTGAAAACAGCATTTTCACACTGCTTAAAAGTGTAACCATACTAAAGGTTAAGTCCTTTCCAGGAATTGGTTTCAGGTGTTCAAGAGGTGCTTTCTCATAGGCAATCTTTAAAAATGTCCACACTTTACCATAGAGCTTCCTTCACTGTTTGCTTTTGGTTATTAATCCCAGCACAAGCTGTGCTTAGGTGTTTGGTTTCCTTGCCTTACCTTATCCAAAGTGGCATTTCATTTATATGGGTATTGGCAAGCAAACATGTACCATTCTGAAAGAATTCATTAAATAGGGACATGTTAGTTTGCAGGTTTAATCCATATGATATTTATTGGCTGTCATGCAGGCCATGACAGGCAGCCAACACACTATTCAATGGACTTTTCCATCCATCTGTTTATCCATCTGTTACTTGAAAAATAGATTGCTTTTTTTTTTTTACCCAGAAAACCCATTGTTCTAGCAGGCCGGTGAGATGTCTAGAACTCGTTGTAATGGGACCATCTGAAACAGAGAATCGTAGAATCCTAGAATGGGTTGAGTTAGAAAGGACCTTAAGATCACCTGGTTCCAACCCCCCTGCCACAGGCGGGGACACCTTCCAGTGTACCAGGTTGCTCCAAGCCCTGTCCAACCTGGCCTTGTTAGCATCTTGATATGAAATAATACTAGTAAGTGGTGTGCCTCTGATCCCCACACTGATATAATTGTTACTAAAATAAACTGACAATGGACAAGATAAATTTACTATCTGGGGGAGTGGAGAGAAGGAAGAAGGTAGCTTTTTTACTGTCTTCTCAAGGAATACACTGCTCTACACACCCTGGGTTGCTAAGATCAGAATTCTCAGAAAAGAAATGATTCTGATTTTTAATCAGAAGGGTGATACTAGTTTGTGCACTGTGTTGACGCAGTAAGGACATCTCCAAAGGAGAATAGAGTTACTCAGCTTTGGTCAGGTGCTTTAAAACTCCATTAAAGTCATGTAAGCTGGTGTCCTGGGTTCAGCAGTAGCAGTCATGTTTTTTTTTCCTTGTGGTAGCTGGTGCAGTGCTGTGTTTTGACTTCCAGTCTGAGAACAGTGTTGGTGAAGTCGATGTTTTCGGTTGTTGCTGAGTGATGTTTACCCTGACCAAGGACTTTGTGAGGCTCATGCTCTGCCAGGGAGGAGGGGAAGCCGGGAGGGAGCAGAGACAGGGCGCCTGACCCGGGCTAGCCAGGGAGGTATTCCATACCACAGCACGTCATGCCCGGGGTGGGGGGTAACTGGGAGTTACCCGGAAGGACACGGGCTTCCGGGTGGAACTCATTTTCTTGGACGGTGGTATCGTATTCTCTTCCCTTGTTATTTTCCCTTATCATTGTTGTAGTTGATAGTAGCGGTGGTGATTTGTGTTGTACATTGGTTGCTGAACTGTTCTTGTCTCAACCCGTGGGAGCTGCACTTTTTCGATCCTCCTCCCCGTTCCTCCGGGAGTGGGGGAGAACCCCGGTGGGGGGGGACACAGACCTCGATTGTTGTCAGCTCGGCACCACTCACTGGGAGTGAGTGAACAAGTTACCTGACTGGGTTTAAACCACGACAGTTCTTTTGGGCGCCCAACGTGGGGCACGAGGGGTTGAGATAAGAACAGATCTGACTGGATTGATAGTCACTCATCACAATGCTGATTTATTGGCTCTCAAGGTTGTTTCTCTTGATCTCACAGTTTCAGTATATCGTATCTTACGTCCATCCGGTATTTGCTGTATTAGTGTTTTTCAAGTGTGGGGCTTGGGCTAAGGTTTTTGTCCCATTGTACTTTATGGTAATGACTTGTAATACAATAGAATCATTGATCATGAAACTGATCTGGCTTATGTTCCCAGTGTGGTCACCACCTTTATACTTTGGGAGGTATATAACAGAAGTGCTTAGCAATTACACATCTTTTTTCTCCTTCTCAGGTGCTCAACCTGTGAAGGAGACATTCTTTTACCCTCCCAGTCGTCCCCCCAGACCACTTACATTTGAGAGTTTTGAATTTTTTGAATGGCATTTTAATGCTGTTGAGACTTGTTTGCTGATGGTGATGGGAATCACCATGCTAACACGCATACAGAGTGTGTTTTGACCACTACTGATTTCAGGAGTTAAGCAGAGTCAGGTTTGGGTCTTGTCTGGGGTCAAACGACTATGTAGGAGGACCGAGAGATTTTCTCTGAGGCTGGACAGCCATGATTGGCAGGGTGTGTGGGACAGTATGGGCAAGTATCTAGGTCAGTGGGCCCCTCCAGTACTTTGGAATTTCACTACCGAACAACTACAAAATCCAGAAGAATTAGTAAAACACTTAAATGAGGTGTGTGGTCATTCTGGCCATACCAGAGATGGACAAATCACGGCAACATGCTGGGGCTTGGCCTATGCTTACAGGGCCTTGTTCAACGCTATCCAGCACCTTCAAATGGAAAAGAATGTCGGCGGATCTGAAGGCAAAGCAACAGTCACTACTCAAACTTTGGCTGCAATGAACTGCGCAGCTACCCCAGCGGCAAGTACAGCAGCTGCTGAAACTTCAACTGCAACAGACAGCGCGGTTACCCCAGCTCCAAGCACAGCAGCTACACCACCCCCAGCAACAAGTACAGTCGCTACTCAAACCACAGTGATAATCACTGCAGCCAAACCAGAGGACCACTTTGTACCAATATCGGTTGCCCCTGTACGCAAGAGAACAACTAAAAAGGAGGCAAAAAGGGTGAAGCGAGATGAAGAACCAATGAATTCACCACCCGGTCCAGAATCTGATCAGGAGTCATCATCACATGACGAAGAAGAAGAAGAAGAGGTAACTTCTCGACCTCGGACCTCAACCGAGCTGCGGAATATGCGAAAAGATTTTACCCGTCAACCAGGGGAGCACATCATCACCTGGTTACTCCGATGCTGGGACAATGGGGCCGATGGTCACGAACTAGAAGGTACAGAAGCCAAGCAGCTGGGATCACTTGCTAGAGAAGGGGGAATTGACAAAGCAATTGCAAGAGAGAAAAAGTCCCTCAGCCTTTGGAGGCGGCTCTTGGCAGCTGTGAAAGAAAGGTTTCCGTACAAGGACGATGTTACGAGTCGTTCGGCCAAGTGGACTACTATAGACAAAGGCATCCAGTCTCTGAGGGAATCGGCCATCGTAGAGATGCTCTATCACATCAAGCCGAATAACGGGGATACTCCTATAGATCCAGATGAAGTTGAATGTACACGACCCATGTGGCGAAAACTTACCTGGAATGCACCGTCATCATATGCCCATTCGTTGTCAACAGTAACCTGGAATGACATAGTACCACTAACAGTGGATGAAATGGTTCATAAACTCCGAGAGTTCAAAGACAACCTCACCCCTTCCATCATCTCAGCTGTGGAAAAACTGTCCCAGGACCTCGAACAATTGAGGGACAATCTATCTGATTTATCCAGCTCCTCACGTGTACCAACGCACGTCTCAGCTATTAACAAAAGGCGTCCTATTGTTCAAGAAAGGAGATACAGAAGGTATACGCCACGGGGTACCCTATGGTTTTACCTGCTGGATCACGGAGAAGACATGACAAAGTGGGATGGAAAACCTACTTCAGCTTTGGAGGGACGGGTGAGTGAACTGAAGAGGGGAGCAAGGGCCAAGACTGATCGTCCCATGAGAGCTACGGCTTCAGTCTCTAGTGAGCAGTTTCCCAGATGGAGTGGAAGAGCTGATTTTACTCCAGCTCCTGTGATAACGAAGAATAATCCCTTTCACCACGACTTAAGTGTCCAACGCTGTGACGACCATTAGAGGGGCCCTGCCTCCAGCCAGGTGGAGGTAGGGGACAATCGGATTTACTGGACTGTGTGGATCAGATGGCCTGTGACATCAGTCCCACAGAAGTATAAGGCTCTAGTAGATACCGGTGCACAGTGTACCCTGATGCCATCAAGCTGTCAAGGGGTGGAACCCATCTATATTTCTGGAGTGACAGGAGGATCCCAAGAGTTGACTGTGCTGGAGGCTGAAATCAGCCTGACTGGGAGAGAATGGCAAAAGCACCCTATTGTGACTGGTCCAGAGGCTCCATGCATCCTCGGCACAGACTACCTCAAGAGAGGGTACTTCAAAGACCCAAAAGGGTACCGGTGGGCTTTTGGTATTGCTGCTTTGGAGACTGAGGAAATTGAGCAGCTGTCCACCTTGCCTGGTCTCTCAGAAGATCCCTCTGCTGTGGGGTTGCTGAAAGTTGAAGAACAACAAGTGCCAATTGCGGCCACAACAGTGCACCGGTGGCAATATCGCACCAACCGAGACTCCCTGATTCCCATCCATCAGCTGATCCGTAGACTGGAGAGTCAGGGGGTGATCAGCAGGACCCGCTCACCCTTTAATAGCCCCATATGGCCAGTGCAAAAGTCTAATGGAGAATGGAGACTAACAGTAGACTATCGTGGCCTGAATGAAGTCACACCACCATTGAGTGCTGCCGTACCGGACATGCTAGAACTTCAGTATGAACTAGAGTCAAAGGCAGCCAAGTGGTATGCCACGATTGATATTGCCAATGCATTTTTCTCAATTCCTTTGGCAGCAGAGTGCAGGCCACAGTTTGCTTTTACTTGGAGGGGTGTCCAGTTCACTTGGAACCGACTGCCCCAGGGGTGGAAACACAGCCCTACCATTTGCCACGGACTGATCCAGACTGCACTGGAACAGGGGCAAGCTCCAGAACACTTGCAATACATTGATGACATTATTGTGTGGGGCGATACAATGGAAGAAGTCTTTGAGAAAGGGAGGAAAATAATCCAAATCCTGCTGAAAGCCGGTTTTGCCATAAAACGGAGTAAGGTCAAGGGACCTGCACAGGAGATTCAATTTTTGGGAATAAAATGGCAAGATGGACGTAGACAGATCCCCACAGATGTGATCAACAAGATAACAGCAATGTCTCCACCAACTAATAAGAAAGAAACGCAAGCTTTCTTGGGTGCAGTGGGGTTCTGGAGAATGCACATCCTAAATTACAGTTCGATTGTAAGCCCTCTCTATCATGTGACCCGGAAGAAGAATGATTTTAAATGGGGTCCTGAGCAACAACAAGCCTTTGATCAAATTAAACGCGAGATAGTTCATGCAGTAGCCCTTGGACCAGTCCGGACCGGACCAGATGTAAAAAATGTACTGTACACTGCAGCTGGGGAGAACAGTCCTACCTGGAGCCTCTGGCAGAAAGCTCCAGGGGAGACTCGAGGTCGACCCCTCGGCTTTTGGAGTCGGGGATATAAAGGATCTGAGGCCAGCTATACCCCAACTGAGAAAGAGATACTGGCAGCCTATGAAGGGGTTCGAGCTGCTTTGGAAGCGATTGGCACTGAAGCACAGCTCCTCCTGACACCCCGGTTGCCCGTGCTGGGCTGGATGTTCAAAGGCAGGGTCTCCTCTACACATCATGCAACTGATGCTACATGGAGTAAATGGGCTGCACTAATTACACAACGAACTCGAATAGGAAATCTCAGTCGTCCAGGCATTCTAGAAGTCATCATGGACTGGCCAGAGGGCAAAGATTTTGGAATGTCACCAGAGGAGGAGGTGGTGCGCACTGAAGAGGCCCCACCATATAATAAACTGTCAGAAAGTGAAAAGCAGTATGCCTTGTTTACTGATGGCTCTTGCCGTATTGTGGGAAAGCATCGGAGATGGAAGGCAGCTGTATGGAGTCCTGGACGACAAGTTGCAGAAACTGCTGAAGGAGAGGGTGAATCGAGTCAGTTTGCCGAGGTGAAAGCCACCCAGCTGGCCCTGGACATTGCTGAACGAGAAAAGTGGCCAGTACTTTATCTCTATACTGACTCATGGATGGTGGCAAATGCCCTGTGGGGGTGGTTGAAGCAACGGAAGCAGAGGAACTGGCAACGCAGAGGTAAACCCATCTGGGCTGCTGCACTGTGGAAAGATATTGCTGCCAGGGTGCAGAACCTGTTGGTGAAGGTATGTCATGTAGATGCCCATGTACCCAAGAGTCGGGCCACTGAGGAACACCAGAACAACCAACAAGTGGATAAAGCGGCTAAGATTGAAGTGGCTCAGATGGACTTAGATTGGCAACATAAAGGTGAATTATTTTTGGCCCGGTGGGCCCATGACACTTCAGGCCATCAGGGCAGAGATGCAACATATAGATGGGCCCGTGACCGAGGGGTGGACTTAACAATGGACACTATTGCCCAGGTTATTCATGAGTGTGAAACATGTGCTGCAATTAAACAAGCCAAGCGGTTAAAGCCTCTTTGGTATGGAGGACGATGGTTGAAGTATAAATATGGGGAGGCCTGGCAGATTGACTATATCACACTGCCACCAACCCGCCAAGGCAAGCGCCATGTGCTTACCATGGTGGAAGCAACCACCGGGTGGCTGGAAACACATGCTGTGCCCCATGCCACTGCCCGGAACACTATCCTGGGCCTTGAGAAACAGATTTTGTGGCGACACGGCACCCCAGAGAGAATTGAGTCAGACAACGGGACTCATTTCCGGAATAACCTTATAGATAGTTGGGCCAAAGAGCATGGCATTGAGTGGTATATCACATCCCCTACCATGCACCAGCCTCTGGGAAAATCGAACGGTACAATGGGCTGTTAAAAACTACACTGAGAGCAATGGATGGGGGAACTTTCAAGCATTGGGATACACACTTACCAAAGGCCACCTGGTTGGTCAACACCAGAGGATCTGCCAACAGGGCTGGCCCAGCCCAGTCAGAACTTTTACATATTGTAGAGGGGGACAAAGTTCCCGTGGTGCATATGAAGAATTTGCTGGGGAAGACAGTCTGGGTTATTCCTGCTTCAGGTAAAGGCAAACCCACTCGTGGGATTGCTTTTGCTCAGGGACCTGGATATACTTGGTGGGTAATGCGGGAAGATGGGGAAGTCCGATTTATACCTCAAGGGGATTTGATTTTAGGGGAAAACAGCCAGTGAACTCAATTGTATGCTGTTGTCTGCTGTGTAATGCTTTTATAGCCCATCAACTAGATGTCTCTAGGTCACCAGCGACTGGCCCTGACTTCCCTCCAGCCATCGTCCCAACAGAGAATGAACTTTGAACATCATGGACCAAATGGACTCGGCAGCATTATAGGGATTGGTCTATGCACTAAGAAAATGATCTTTTCCTCTTGTTCTGTATGTATATGGATGTATATATATGGGAGAGCGATGGTGTATTGAAAATGTGGGATCTGAGCACGACGTGAATGGTATGGAATAAGGGGTGGATAATGTCCTGGGTTCAGCAGTAGCAGTCATGTTTTTTTTTCCTTGTGGTAGCTGGTTCAGTGCTGTGTTTTGACTTCCAGTCTGAGAACAGTGTTGGTGAAGTCGATGTTTTCGGTTGTTGCTGAGTGATGTTTACCCTGACCAAGGACTTTGTGAGGCTCATGCTCTGCCAGGGAGGAGGGGAAGCCGGGAGGGAGCAGAGACGGGGCGCCTGACCCGGGCTAGCCAGGGAGGTATTCCATACCACAGCACGTCATGCCCGGGGTGGGGGGTGACTGGGAGTTACCCGGAAGGACACGGGCTTCCAGGTGGGACTCATTTTCTTGGCCGGTGGTATCGTATTCTCTTCCCTTGTTATTTTCCCTTATCATTGTTGTAGTTGATAGTAGCGGTGGTGATTTGTGTTGTACATTGGTTGCTGAACTGTTCTTGTCTCAACCCGTGGGAGTTGCACTTTCTCGATCCTCCTCCCCGTTCCTCCAGGAGTGGGGGAGAACCCCGGTGGGGGGGGGACACGGGCCTCGATTGTTGTCAGCTCGGCACCACTCACTGGGAGTGAGTGAACAAGTTACCTGACTGGGTTTAAACCACGACAGCTGGTTTTATACTACAGATTTCTAAAGCCTAGCATTTTAAAGATTGATAGCTGATTGTTCGATAATGCGATATTCCTCAGTCACAAAAAATTGGGACTAGGCTTTTGAGGGAAAAAGTAAAAAAACTCTAAACTTGATAACCTCACAAGGATGCCAGCTATCGAAATATTTGCATGCTGGTGATAACAGTAGAAGCACAGATTTCATGTGTCTGTTGTATTGGTGTAATTGTGCTGATGAAGACTTGTCACAAGAGGTTATGTCCTCGTTTCTGGTGAGGCCTAGGAAATGAGCATATTCTTTAAAGCCCATGGGCTAACTGATTCACAGCATTCATACTGAAAATGCCTTAGCAGCAGATCTAATACAATTTATTTTGGCAACATGGTATTCTACAAAATTTGGATTCAATGCCAGTGTCTGGCAAAAAAAATTCTATTGGGAAATCTGGTTTCACTTTAGTAACATTTTTAGCCTAAGAATGTATGGATTGAGGAATGCATTGATAAATAATTCTCAAAATATTATGTGCTAGGGCCTTTTGCTTAAAAACATAAAGCCCAAGAAACTCCTGTGGGTACCTGAGCCATTTCAAAGAAAATTAAATACAACTTGTGCGGGAATGCTGGAACACATAAGATGGTCCCTTCTTCTGCACAGGGATTGTGTTATCCCTCTGTAGAGGGAGTGAAAGGAACCTGCTGTTTCTTCAATTTAAGAATGTTTATCCAGTATATGCAATGGTAAAGAACAATAAAGCAAAGCAGAGAAGAATCAGAGAACTATGGGGCAGGCTAATTCTTTTTCTTGTCTTTTTTTCAGTGTGTATTTCTATTCAGAGTGCAAAATGAAGAGGACAACAAAGTAAGGGTAATGATGTTGTTGTTATTACTTGCCTGTCAGACAAGCAATGTACGACTGTTTAGTTTAGTTGAAAGCGTTAATAGTAATTTACCAAAGTGGATCAATTTTTAATATTTCTCGAGGGAGTTTGTTCAGATTTCATGATTGTAAATAATCAAGTTGGGAGACAAAGGTACTGTAGGATTTCCTCCCCACTTTTCTTTCTTTGGGTAGCAGGAAGATTGTGTGTAGCTTGTTGCACAATGGGACATTATGTGAAAACAGAACTTGAAAAACAGTTTTTAATCTGAAAAATACATCCTATTTTCTAAAGCACAGTAAAAAGGCTATGAAAGAAGAAAAAAGTGAAGCAAGAAGAGAAACAAATCGATGGCTTTTGTGTTTAGTATCTGAAAAAAAACCCATGGAACATCATTTGCTTAAGGGCTATGGTGAAGATAGTGTTCATTTTCTTAGAAACTGATCAGTAAATATAACATTTTGAAGTTTTGCAACCCTTGTCTTTACAAACACGCTCTGTGGGCATTCACAATGGACATTGTGGTGTGAATGTGATGAAATATGCAAATCTGGAAAGTTTTCAGCAAAGACTTAGGAAAGACTTTCCTGGCATAAATTTAAGTTTGTATGCAAGTTTAAGTAATTTAAAGGGATCATTTGTCTGTTATATTGCTGAGAAAGAAAACTCCAAGGAATAACAGTATGAATACATAAGGAACATGAAGTCTTTTTTTCCCTAGTATAGGTCAAAGCCTAGATTGTAGTCTGGAAGAGATTAAAAAATCAGCAGTTAGGTGAAAAATAACAGATACTTAAAGAAAATCTTGTTACCAGTCTTCTGACCTGTAGAATAAGTAGATTCCAGTACACTTTCTTAGGAGTTTGCTGTTCCCCCAGGTACAGTGGAAATAATAGAAAACTTAAAATGCTTATTTGTGGGGCAAGGTAGTACTCAAGACATGAAAAGATGGCCCTAGGTCTGTATTACGTCTTCACATATTTCTGCTTGTGTGGTCCTATCACCTCTTGGAGGATTTTTTTGTATTTGAATTTTTGATGATGATTTCTCTCAGCTTCATTGCCAACCTCTTATTTTGACCACAGTCTGTCAAATACTAGTGAATGTTATTTTGGCTTATATTTAATGCTTTCTCAGAGTCCTGACTTTGCTTAACTCTTTGTTATCCTTTCTTTTTATTGATGGTAGGAAACTTTGAATTTAACAGTCTCCTTGCAGCTGAATTCTCTCCAACTTTCATCACTGTCATCTGTGACCACAATAATGAATTACTGTATCAGTATGTATTACTATTCATATCTTAATTTCTCTCTCCTGGAAATGTCTGTCTATTTGCTTTCATAGGAAATGTTCCTTCAGAACTAAAAGCACTGTACTGATTTTTTACTCCTGGCCCAGAAGGAATAGCCAATGCTTTCCTGCAGAAAATATAAAAACCTGAATCCTAATAAATGCACAATTCCAATTTAGCTTACACCTCAAGCATTCAGAGCACCTGTGAACTGATAAATATGTTTCTAGAGGAGAAAGCAATTTTCTTACTGATAGTTGTAAACATCACCAAGTCATAGAGATTTAGACATTCACTTGAGTGGTACATATTAAAATGTTAAATTTAAGCATTGCTCAGGTCTAATTCAGAATCCAAGAGCAATACTGCAGTCTCTGAAAAAACACTCTTATCACCCTCTTATAAAGTGCCAACAATCTCACTAAACTCTTCGTGCTGGGAAAGACAGCAGACCAGAGAATGGCTGTTCTCAGACAGCTGCCTCTCCTGCTGCCCAGGCTAAGAACATTGGGGCTGTTCAGCCTGGAGAAGAGAAGGCTGCGTGGGGATCTCACAGGAGCCTTCCAGTATTTGAAGGGGGCCTACAAGTATGCCAGAGAGGAACTTCATCAGGGACTGCAGTGATAGGACAAGGGGTAATGGGTTCAAACTTAAACAGGGGAAATTTAGCTTAGATGCAAGGAAGAAATTCTTTACTGTGCGGGTGGTGAGGCACTGGAATGGGTTGCTCAGAGAAGCTGTGGCTGCCCCATCCCTGGCAGTGTTCAAGGCCAGGTTGGATGGGGCTTGGAGCAACCTCCTCTAGTCGAAGGTGTCCCTGCCCATGGCAGAGGCTTGGAACTGGATGAGTTTTGAGGTCCCTTCCAACCCAAACCATTCTGTGATTCTATAAGAATCATGGAGAACTCAGCAAAGCCCACTGTTTTGGCAGGGGTCCATCTTCCAGGTGGCCTGCAGGGTGTGTGTCTATGCCTGGGCTGTCTGCTTAGTTGCAGACATCATGATGGCTTTTCATTGTCTCCTGGTTGGCATTTTGCCTCTGTACCCATTGATTTTATTGGTTCATATATTTTAATGATTTTAAACAGAGCTTTGTAAAATGGAGTAGTCTTAAAAATGTCTGTAATTGGTGATTGTGTGCTGGGTAAAAGAGTTCTCCTAGCATTGCACAGCAGCTGGGGTATTGGTCCTTCTGGGGACTTGCTTCCAGCGTGCTACCCAGTACTGACATCCACATTCACTTATAGGACCCTACCATATCAGAGCCATGAAGTTCCATGGGTTGAAAGTTGGCTAAATTGAGAGAGATGTCTCGCAGTCCATAAGGTGCATAACTTAAGCCTGGGATCATACCGCTAACTTCCATTGAAAAAGGATAAAATAAAATGTAATGAGATCCAAAAGCAAATGTCAGAGAAGTTCAAGCATGAAGGCTTTTAAAAGTCCAGGAAACAATCTTTCAGCTTGTCTTACGGTTACTTTTCATCAGCCAACACCTGGATCTCCCTTATCCATAAACCTCTATGGTATTAATAGTTGGCCTTTGCTCTCTAGTTGTTCATTTATTCCACCTGCTGTCTAAAAAAAATGCATACAAACCTTTATCATACGTACCAGTCTTAAGAGAATTCCAGAAGGGTGTTTGCTAAAATTCAAGGAATCCACAAGAATTGTGTTAGGAAACCAGTAAGACTGTCACTGAGACATGAGTAGTTTTTCAATTGCCAGATGAATGACTGTTTAGGTTTTCAACATGACTGTTTCTGCTTCCCTTCAGTGAGGGTAGCTTTGAGTAAAATGGGCTAAGGAGAGATACAAAGCTGGCTCCTTGCTGCACACAGACCTGCTTTATCATAGAGATACTTTTGCAAAGCTATTTGTCTCCTGGTAGTGACATGCCAGGAGAAACCTTTACATGTAGAATACCACTGTGTGAAGTCTTGTGAAACATATCTGATCTGCAAGGTAACATGGATGCTAATTAATCATACAAATCAGCTCAATCACTGCATGTATCTCTGGTTTCTCACACATTCCAGGAGGGTGGAACAGCAGTAAAAGCAGGACTGCAGCCTGCTCTGGGACTAGGCACTCTTTTTTTTTTTTTTTTTCCTCTTTCAGAAGAGAAATTACCTTGTCTTTTGCTACTGTCATGAGATTTAACAATTTCCTGTCAAATTTTCTTAATTAAAAAGTAAAAATTGTTAAATTCTAATTCTCTCTGGAATTGTCCTTCAAATAAATATGGTAGATGGAATAGTTTCTTTATTGGACTCTGGTCATACTACTGATAGCTGAAGTAAAAGGGGAGAAGAAAACCAATTGTGTTAATTTTTTGTCAGTGGCTCATTGGGTGGTTGTTACATGGAGAGAGGAAAGAACGGTGCTGTGGAACACAGATTGCAACTTTATTGTGGCAGTCTGCATCCACTTAAAGTCATGATGATTCATTGTTTGTAAAAGATCTATTTTTAGTTGGCCTGAATTATATGGAGATTAAAGAGAATCATTAGCATAAAATTCCCCTCGAAGCTTCTGCAGTTGGTATAGTACAAAAGACTTTGATAAGATTTCTTCAGCCTAGATAACTTTGGAGAATCCATAAGTGTGCGCAGGAGGCAGCTTGGTAACCGTACAAAAGCTTTTGTGGGTCAGTGATCTGTCCCTCTTAGCACAATGTGACTTTTCATACAGACTGCACTCCAAAACAATGCTTTTTAGAAATAGCAGCATCAGAAAAAAGAAACTCAGAGATAAAGAGGGGGAGAAGTGCATTTATAGTTGTAGAGAGAACACACATCTTTAGGAAGAGCACTCACTGATGTTGGGTTTTGCTGTTTCCTCTGCTCCCTCAATGTAGAATTAAAACTTCTTTCATTTTAGTGCATCTATCCAGACCCCTGTTTCTCATCACAGAAATACGCAGGCAGTTAGTGTGATTGCTATGTGGTGCATGTGGAAGGCAATGGAGAGGAAGAGGGCCAGCTACATTCAGTCACAGATTGTCTGAGCATCTCTTCATTCACCAACAGGCTGTAGCAATGGAACTCTGAAGAAGTGGCAACTTAAGCGCTTTAACAGGTAAGTATGAAATATGGTGAAGGTGGCAGAATATATCATTGTTACAAAGCACTTTAAAAAAGTACAACTTGCACTTCATAATATATTGCATCCATGCAAGGATCAGTATTTGCCATCCTAGGCAAAAATACCTTTAGTGGGGAAATCCAAAGCACTAATACTGTGTTTTGTTTCAAAGAAGAAAATCTTAAAAGGAAACTTTAGAAATCATGTATAAAAACAGAAACATATGACCTCCATACTTAGCTGGACAACAGACCTCCAAACCTGTTTTGCACACATTCCCTTAATACAATGAAAGTTAATGTCTCAGTATATGTCATCGTAGCTCAATTTGGCCTGCTGGCATGCCAGTTAATTGTTAAAAGAAGGTTAAATCATGGTAACAACAGTTATTCCACAAAAATCATCTCTGAAATGCCCTTATCATCGTTTCCTTCCCAGGTTCTTCAATAAAATACATTTGTTCTTAGAGGACAGGAATAAAAATAAAAGTGAAATCAGGAGAAATATGAGGGCATAAGTCTGAGTTTTTATTAAAATAGAGCAGAGATTCATTGGAAATTCATGTATGTGGAAGCAATACTTAGGCAAGGAATAAATCCATTGCAGTAATTCTCTGTTACTGGAGAGACTGTTAATATGTCTTTTCACATTATGTGAAACCAGCAAACAAAAATAAGGGTCACAGCTTTAAGTAGAGTTGTTTGTAGTATCTGTTAGACTGAGCAAAATGTCACAATATGTAGTCTCCCGTAAGAAGCAAACAGACTATTAAATCTTGGATGAATGAAGCATGTTTTCAAACTGCTACAGATTTTTTTTCTTTTTGGAATCATGACAGCAGTGCTTGGGGTTGTGGCTATGAGTGCGTGAAGGCAATTGGACGGTAAGTTTTACTGGGACCCCAATTTGCTCCATGGTGCCAGAATGAAGGTCTTGTTCAGAAACTGTTTTATGCAGAGGAAGAGACTCACCAGCTGCAAAACAGGTGGTAACTCACCAGGGACAGACACGTATGAAATCACAGCTCTTTTTTTGGATTACAGCGAAAGGAAAAATGGAAGGATAAAAGGTAGAACAGCTGACTCAGAAGAACAGCCTCATGACTTTTTATTAGGGCTTTCATAGATGAAATAGGAGTTAGGCTGTATGCTGGAATAATGGAGATCCCAAATGTTGAACATGCAATGTGGGCCCCACAGCCAGGTGCATGCCTGCTCAGTGTGTTAAGAAAAAATTACTGGTGCTAAGATATGACTTTGCATGGTGTATTTATATTTTTTATATATGTCTCTTATTTCTTTAAGTGAAAGAAACTAACACTCTGTACCTGTACTGAAGGATCTGGCAGAGTTGCCATTCAGTCCCCAGTGGCTTCATCGTGAAATCCAGTGTTATTAGTCTTAGAGAATTTGAACTGAAGAATGAGCTGGTACACCTTGCCCTGCTGAGAGAATCATGTAAGGCTGCCAACAGAACTGCAGTTATTTCAGATCTGTTATGAGCTTGGGACTCCGGAGAAAAGTCAATTTAAAAGAAGGTAATAATATTTTTCCTGTATATTTGTTTATTGTCATGTTAATGAAAGGAGAGAGCATTACATGAAGCCTTTTTATAAGAGCTTTTATCTGGGCCTCAAATATTTAGTGTGTAGCTAGTGTTGCACAAAGTAGGGTTTTATGTTTTATAGGCAGTGCCAAGATGTAAATCCTGTCCAACAGTAATAGGGAATATTTCCCAGCACTGAAACTTGATTGTCTATGCTGTTTCCTGTTAGAAGACTCCTTGCCTCTTTTGTTTGGCCTGGTCAGACAGTGTTTTCCCTGATAGTTTCTTGGACACAAAGTAGCTGGCATGGGCCAGGGATCTCTCCCAACCAACAGTTGGAAGCAATCAATTTTTTAGAAAAAGATAATTTAATCTTAGAAAAGCAGAAAGTGTTTTTCAGCAGTGATGTGGCAGATAAACCCTGATAATTTTTTTAGCTATGGATATCTTTTGTTTAAATCCCCTTTTTAAGTAGAGTTAGAAGCCCTCAGCACTTCCTAGGATTGGGCAATTCTGTCAAATAGGAGATGCAAGAGTATTAGAATTGGCACCATTTACAAAGAGCTGAAGTGCAAAGTTTTCCTGACTATACCATGGAAAGGATGCTAAGATTAAATGAAAAATAAATAAAAAATAGCCAAACCAACAGGATTTTATCAACGAGGGAGGGAAGATAAGTGATAGGAAGGAAGAAATTAGCAAATCGGTCCTTCTAGATTGGTGAGAAAAACAAAGCTTTCCAAGATGCTGAGCTATTAGCATTCTGGAGCCTCTGAAAACAGCAGAGGAAAAAGGAATAAAAATTCTTAGGTCCTTTGTAATTTGAATAACCAGGTCACACCACAGCCTGATTCTTTAGGGGTGGGCTTTTTAAAGTCAAAACGTGAGATTCAGAAACGATTTATGTGAGGTTGAGTCTGCATAGTACGGGAAAGCATGAACCGTTCCTACTCAGTGGCCTGACATGTAGATGGTTTCACCAGGGCACCCCTGACATGGGCTGCCTATGGCAGAAAATTAAAAAGTGAACTCCATTCCTTACAAAATAGTTGGTTAAATAAGTATGAGATGCATGGAACATGTGATTAGCTTCCCAGAATTCCCTAGGATAGTTCAAATAAGCTGTCAATACATAATGTTCATTAGTGATCTTGCAGGTGAACATAATTGTGGGTCAGTTCCTGAGGTGAGTAGCTCGAGAGAGGGCGCCTTCAACACCGGAGCGGGGCAAGTTCAGCGTCCAGGAGCCTCAACTCAGAGCGGCGAGAGACACCGAGGGAGCCTCAACCCCTCGACAGGACCTGCCCGGGAGCCTCAACTCAGAGCGGCGAGAGACACCGAGGGAGCCTCAACCCCTCGAGAGGCCGTGCCCAGGAGCCGGCAGCTCAGCTGACGAGAGCGAGCAGGGACGCACAGGGGGCGCAGCCAGGAGGGGCGGCACCAGCCCTGACCGGGTAAAATCTGCCCCAGGGAGCGCGGGCGAGCAGGAGCCAGGCGGGGCGACTTGTGCGGGCAGGCGGGCGGGGTGGTGAGCACTCGCCTCGTGACCAGGGCCCGGTCCGGGGGCTCTGCTCTGGCTGCCCCGGCGGTGGCCAGCGTAGGCACCCAGACAGAGCCGGTGAGAGGGGAGGCTGCAGTGCAGAGCTCGGGGTGTAGAGAGTGCCTGCACTGGTCTCCTGAGGGGAGGGTGCACAATGGGCAGGGCTGCACTCGGTGCTCCCTGGTGGAGGTGCTCCTGCAGCAGGGGCTGAGCTGCGGGATGCTGTCAATAGGCTGCAAGATGTCAGGGGGAAGCTGAGAGGAAGCAGGAGTGTTTGCTCCAGGCCCGAGCTGTGCAGGGGCCTCAAGCGTCCCCTGTAGTTCATGGAGGAAAGAAGGAGGCCGTTAACCTGGGAAGCTGGGAAACAGCAACAACAACAAAACAAACAAACAAAAAAACAAAAACAAAACAAAACAAAAAAAAAAAAAAAAAAAAAAAAAGGAGGAAGAGGACAATCAAAAGCAAGGGGCTTCCTCCTAAATCTGTTGTCCCCACCCAGAGCCGCTTTGTTGTCCTGCAGGGGTCTGATGAGGAAAAGCACACCTCACCACATGAACAACCGACTGATGCACTGGTAAAGATCTCTACTGGTGCTGCCAGGAAAAAGCAGTGGGTTGTAGTAGCAGAGGACTCTGAAAGGCACAGAAGCACTCGTCTGTCAGCCTAACCCGGTCTCAAGGGAGGTCTGTTGCCTACCAGGGGCACGGATCAGGGATGTGGCAGGGAGGCTGCCTGCTCTAGTAAGTCCCACTGACTATTACCCACTTTTAGTGATCCACGTGGGTGCTAGGGATATAGATAGCAGTAGCCCAGAGAACATAAAGAAGGACTACAGAGCCCTGGGAGAGGTGGTTAGGGGCTCTGGAGCTCAGATTGGCTTTTCATCAATTCTCCAGGATACAGGGGAGGACCCCAAAAAGGCTAGGAGGATTGGCCAGGTTAATAAATGGTTAGAACAGTGGTGCCATAGTCAGGGGTTTAGGTATCTAGAACACGGGACTCGATTTGGGAGGCCAGGTCTGCTGAGGGCTGGTGGAGCTGGTCTAAGGGAAAGAGCAGTTTTGGTAGGAGGCTTGCCAGGCTGGTCAAGAAAGCTTTAACCTGGATGTGTTGGGGGAGGGGGGCATCATTCCATCCCAACACACCCAGTCAGTTGCCAGCACCTATAATAAATGCCTGGAGCAATGTAGAGATATTCCAGCTGCTCCAGCCAATGAGCCGGCTTCAGTTGGAGCTCGGCTCAGATGCCTCTATACAAACGCCCACAGTATGGGGAACAAACAAGGAATTAGAGATGTGTGCACGTCTACGGGGGTATGATATAATAGGCATGGTGGGATGGCTCCTATGACTGGAGTGTTGGAATGGAAGGTTACAGGCTCTTTAGAAAAGACAGGCCTGGCAGGCGGGGAGGGGGAGTTGCCCTTTATGTTAGGGATAGGCTGTCCATCATATTTGAAAAATCATGGCAGTCAGTTGAAGTTCCTGTTGACTGGAAAAAGGGAAATATAACCCCCATTTTCAAGAAGGGGAAAATGGATGACCCAGGGAACTACAGACCAGTCAGTCTCACCTCTGCCTGGCAAAATGTTGGAGCAGATTCTCCTGGAAGGCATGCTAAGGCACATGAAAAACAACAAGGTGCTTGGTGACAGCCAGCATGGCTTCACTAAGAGGAAATCCTGCCTGACCAATTTGGTGGCCTTCTCTGATGGGGCTACAGAACTGATGGACAGGGGTAGAGCAGCTGACGTCATCTACCTGGACTTGTGCAAAGCGTTCGACACTGTCCCACATGACATCCTTGTCTCTAAATTGGAGAGGCATCATTTTGACGGATGGACCACTCAGTGGATAAAGAACTGGCTGGATGGCCGCACGCAAAGAGTTGTGGTCAATGGCTCAATGTCCAGCTGGAGACCAGTAATGAGTGGTGTCCCTCAGGGATTAGTGTTGGGACCAGTCTTGTCCATCTTTGTCGCTGACATGGACAGTGGGATTGAGTGTACCCTCAGCAAGTTTGCCAATGACACCAAGCTGTGTGGTTCAGTTGATACTCTGGAGGGAAGGAATGCCATCCAGAGGGACCTTGAGCAGCTTGTGAGGTGGGCTGATGCCAACCTCATGAAGTTTAACCATGCCAAGTGCAAGGTCCTACACCTGGGTTGGAGCAATCCCAGGCACAGCTACAGCTTGGACAGAGAAGAGATTCAGAGCAGCCCAGCGGAGAAGGACTTGGGGGTGTTGGTCGATGAGAAAATGAACATGAGCCAGCTTCAGTGTGTGCTTGCAGCCCAGAAAGCCAACCGTATCCTGGGCTGCATCAAAAGGAGCGTGACCAGCAGGTCGAAGAAGGTGATCCTGCCCCTCTACTCTGCTCTTGTGAGACCTCACTTGGAGTATTGTATACAGTTGTGTTGTCCTCAACATGAAAAAGACATGGAACTTCTGGCACAAGTCCAGAGGAGGGCCATGAGGATGATCAGGGGACTGGAGCACCTCCCATATGAAGACAGGCTGAGAAAGTTGGGGCTGTTCAGCCTGGAGAAGAGAAGGCTGTGTGGAGACCTCCTAGCAGCCTTCCAGTATCTGAAGGGGGCCTGTAGGGATGCTGGGGAGGGACTCTTCATTAGGGACTGTAGTGACAGGACAAGGGGTAACGGGTTAAAACTTAAACAGGGGAAGTTTAGATTGGATATAAGGAGGAAGTTCTTTACTGTGAGGCTGGTGAGGCACTGGAATGGTTTGCCCAAGGAAGCTGTGAATGCTCCATCCCTGGCAGTGTTCAAGGCCAGGCTGGGCAGAGCCTTGGGTGACATGGTTTAGTGGGAGGTGTCTCTGCCCACGGCAGGGGGTTTGGAACTAGATGATCTTAAGGTCCTTTCCAACCCTAACTATTCTATGATTCTACAGCCTGTCGTTTTGAGCAGTAGAATAATTTTGCTGTCCTGAGACAGGTTTTACTACAAACCTGTGGTAGAATTTTTCTTGGAAGTAAGAAGTGCAAGTGCTGCTTCTGAAGTAATTGTTTGGACAGGCATTTTAGAGTGTTATTAATAACACTGCTAATATAGGAGTCATTGTATTTCTTTTATTCCCAAGATTTTAATATGCTTTTGCAGACTTTTCAGGGTTACTGGTCTCTCTAGCGCTGTCTACTTTCAACATGACCGATAGTTTACTGCTTCTTTGCAACATCATATGGACTCCCTTCCTAGTTTGAGTTATTTTAAAACTGTTTCAGAATCCTCAGATTTCTTTTGTTATGACTCAAAACACTTTCCATAGCTATGTTTTTGAAATGGAAATAACATCTGTCTGGTATGTTTAAAGTCTGTCTGTAGCAGATAGTGTAAAAATGACCTTGGCCCAGAATCTAAAAGGGGGGTGGGAAGCTGACTGAACACTGTGCTAATAAGAACAAAGCTTGTTCTTGGTGTAAAGAGCAGGAAAAAATCAACTTCTCAGTGAACAACTTCAAGGCTAGAGTTATTTGAATAATTTTTCTGGATGACGTAAGACTGAGCTCATGAGAGTCAGATCAAATCCAGCTGAAGAGCAGAAGCCAGAGCCCAGCTGGGAATCTTGCTATTCACTGAGTCACAATAAAGATGTTGATAAAATATGAACCTTCTGAAGTCCAGGTACTCCAGGGAAGGTAAGAACAATTTAAAATAAGACAATGAATAAAATAAATATTTTCAGCTATTAAAGCCTGTTGCTGATGACAACAGAAGTTCAGTAATAGAATTCGTTATAAATTTATATTTCATTGCTTTCATCGTACATTTGAACTGGAGAGCTACTTATTTCTTGCATCTCACTGTCACTGTGATTCATTTTATTGTATCTTACTGTTTTATTAAAAATTAACGAAGACTCACCATCTGGGAACAAAGTCATGAAGTTGTGAAGAACCTATTCATGCCAGCTGAAATCCAAGGACATGCTGTGGCTGACTTCAGTAGATCTTAAGGTGGTAAGGGGGACACTGACTATTCATGCCTCTGTTTTGCTTCAAAGTCATTCTTTCTTAGGGCTTCAGCTTTAAATTACTAAAACACAATTCTGCTGCTATGTTTGAATCTGTATTTATCCCTTCAGGTCTGTCCTGTTTGTGTGTGGCTGAAATGAATCTTTTCTTCTTTCAGTCTGATTTTATGCCTTAGAGAGAATAATTGTGGTAAATTCAAATTATTATATTGATGTGTCAATATTGATTCACTAGGACTTTACAACAACACACCATTCTGCACACAAAGTTTAGTTCTCAGGCCTAAGAACTTTAGAATCTATATGCTTACCCCTGGAAGTGTTCAAGGCCAGGTTAGATGGAGCTTGGAGCAACCTGGTCTAGTGGAAGGTGTCCCTGGCAATGGCAGGGCATTGGAACTGGATGAGCCTTAAGGTCCCTTCCAACCCAAACCTTTCCGTGATTCTATGGTAATATTGAGAGGGCCTTTTAATCATCCTCTATAAGCATATGTTTTCTTCTAGATGCATACATACATACAGATCATGCAGATACATTTCACTCTAATTATAATTTTTGCTTTCAAGTGAAATTGAAAATGCTTTGTTGTTTCAAAATCTGTTTCAAAAATACTTTGTTGCTTCAGCTTTTAACTCAATAGCTAATACACAGCTGAAGCATGAACAATGCTAACAGTGTTGAATTTATGGCTGAATTTTAGATAAGGCTCCTAGGGAAGAGCTAAGAGCTAAAGTGGCATGTGAAGAGCTCATTGTGTCCATATGGAGAGTATTTTGTGTTGAGTTACCAGAGGGCCTTCAAGTACCTCAACATTTTACTTTCCATAGGTCTGCCTTCAAACCAAGGTTGCCACAAAGGTCATTTAGGAATTCCCTTCATAATGAATGTCGTGGTTTAAACCCAGTCAGGTAACTTGTTCACTCACTCCCAGTGAGTGGTGCTGAGCTGACAACAATCGAGGTCTGTCCCCCCCCCACCGGGGCTCTCCCCTTCCCTGCTCCCGGAGGAATGGGGAGGAGGATCGAAAGAGTGCAACTCCTACGGGTTGAGACAAGAACAGTCCAGCAACCAATGTACAACACAAATCACCACCGCTACTATCAACTACAACAATGATAAGGGAAAATAACAAGGGAAGAGAATATGATACCACCGGCCAAGAAAACGAGTCCCACCTGGAAGCCCGTGTCCTTCCGGGTAACTCCCAGTTACCCCCCACCCCTGGCATGACATGCTGTGATATGGAATACCTCCCTGGCTAGCCCGGGTCAGGCGCCCCATCTCTGCTTCCTCCCGGCTTCCCCTCCTCCCTGGCAGAGCATGAGCCTCACAAAGTCCTTGGTCAGGGTAAACATCACTTAGCAACAACTGAAAACATCAGCTTCACCAACGCTGTTCTCAGGCTGGAAGTCAAAACACAGCACTGCACCAGCTAACACAAAGGAAAAAACATGACTGCTACTGCTGAACCCAGGACAATGAAGCAAGTAGCATTGCTCTTATCCAGAGAGCAGCCCTGCTGAGTCAGTCCTCTATTTTCATGCTGAGGGGGAGAGGCAAGTCAGCTGCATTTGCCCCAGAGAAGCATACACAGAAATGGCAGATCTTACCAAGGTGGGCCCCTGTCTTAAAATCATAAATCTTAAATCTAAATTAGTTGCAATTTTTGTTGCTCGTATAATAAATTCCAAGCAGTAGCTCCAACAGGACAGTGTACACTGATGCCAAGCAAAGACTTAGTGGCAAGAATGGCAGTCCTTGGGTCTCCGTCTTGTGTTTTCCGTCAGCTTGACTGTTGACTGATTTGTTGCTTGTTTTTTTTTTAATCTAAGAGCAGGTTTAACGAGTGATAACTGCCATAACTAAAGTCATGAGTACAGGCCACGCGTATGATACAGTGTTTGTATATAGTGGATAAAAAGAATATGTAACTAATTTCATTAAGGTAATCTCAGAAGGAAGCTTCTAGCTTTTAGAGCTAACATCTGTAATGATGTGATGACTTAAGGTCAGGTTATGATTCTTAAGGTCACTGTAGGTATGTCTAGTATAACAGTAGACAATGAAGTTCCTTTCATAGCAGTTTTATCTTACTAGTTAATATTGCTTATGAGTACCATAGAGTTTGCAGTTAATTGTGCTTAATGAAGAATGGCTTCAGACTGCTTAAGTGATTCCTCAGTAATTTGCCTAGAAGATTACGGAAGATTTTTTTGTGCATTTCTAGGTATCATTCCAGGTATTTGGGGAGGGATGGTTGTGTTGTCACTCATTTACATGTGATACTGTTGTCTATGTGAATTTTGGAAATACACATTGATGTAATTGATTCACATTTTGCTCACTGGATACTCTTTTACTAAACAGTGAATTAGTATTTCTAGTGCACTTACTGTCTGCAAAACCTTGTTTTGAAGGCAAAGACAAGTGGCAAGCTCAAAAAGTTGTATTGAAATTGTGTTTCTGTGTTATTTTTAGAAGAGCTGTAGAAGAAAAGCAAATTTATAGACCACATTTCTGCTTGTAAAAGATTTCTGGTATGTATCTCCATCAAACTCTAAACCTGTCAAATCCTGGTTTATGACAGTTATAAATAAATCGATTGATGAGTAACAGAAGGTTGCTTCCTGGTTGCACAGAAGAGGTGGCAGCCTATTGAAAGGTTCTCAAGTGGTGGCCAGAAGTTTATTCCTTTCACTTGTACTGCAAAGCTTTTCTGTGTAGTCTGTATGTGTTACTTGAAGGAAGCTGGAGGGTGACACTGCATCATTTCTCTACACTTCAGATGCTGTGACACATTTGCAAATTTCAACACAATTCTTTAGTCACTACTGATTCTAAAATGACCGTGTGTGTGTGTTACTTTACTTAACAAAAATAAATTAACAGTCTTTGCAATCTGGAGCAAAAAAAAAAAGACTGGCTCTTTTCTGTCTGGTCACTTCAAACCTTCATCAAATAAACACTGATTATTTGATGTTTTCTATAATTTGGTAGCTAGCTCAGGTTTTCCTGCCCTATGAGGAGTTACTTTTTCAACTACTGCAGTTATCTTTCCATCAGGGAGTAGGGAGTGCCTATTTTCACCTTCACTATAATGTATTATTTGCATGCTTTTGGTAACCCTTTGTTGAGTTCTTGGTGTGTAAACTTAAAGGAAGTTAATGGCTGCTGCCTGTTATCTGTGCCTATAAAAAGTGCTGTGCTGTGGTTACAATTTCTATTTTGGTTAGACAGCTTGAAGTCGATGAGGGAGAAAAATGGTACCATCAAGTAACTAATATATTAATTTCAAACTGTGTAATTAATTGAACTTTAATTCCATTTGATTATTGGGCAGCACTGTGTATCTGAAAGCCATTAAACTCTTCAGACAACAAAGTATACAGGTTTCTTTCTGAATGTATTCTGAGCACAGATGTATTAAGTTATTCTGCCTACTCAGGTTCTGGCTTCGGAAATTTCTATTTTTCAAGTCAGAAACAGACCTATAGCTTGTATATGATAAATTTTTGTGGTATAAATGCTACATTTTCAATGGACTCAACAGCGCATGCACACATTTTTGGCCATCTCTTTTTTTTTTTTCTTCTTTGTGTTCATGTTTGCATTCTACTTTGGTACTTTCTTTCTCACAAGAAATCTCATCCTACTCAACTTTAATTCCGCATACACCTGTTACTACTAGATCTTTTGCAGTCCATTTGATCCAGATTCAAGATCAAATTCCATCTACTGTTGTAGTAAAATCACAGGATGTGCCTGAAGTTCAAGATCTCAGAAGACTAATTTGAGAAGTCTGTGGTCATCATGAGCTGACACTACTGGTTTTAAAGTGGGACTCAGTGGTGAAGGGGTACTTTGAAAGAGGCCTAGGAGGTGGTAGTTTGTTTTCTGCAGGAAGGGAAAGTGTTCCTACTGCAAAGTGAGAAAAAACGTACAGAGGTGCTTGAGGGAAAGCACATAAGCAGTTAGCAGAAGCTGGTATCACTGGGAAAATAGAGGTGAGCTGCCTTGGGAACGCCAGAGAAAAGCTGATCTGTGGGTGAAGGGTGGGTGACAAGCTGTTGATTCCTGTGGCTTTGCAAAAAAATCTTACAGGCTGGATTTTGAAATATCACTCTACTTACCTGCTCTGGCTGAAACTACAACCGTAACTAGCTAATGTGTGTAACTATTTTGTGCTTTCTTTACATCAAAGAATAGTTTTTGGAAGGTTGTACAAGTATAAGAATTAGATTTATTTCAGTGTTCAAAGATATAGTTATTGTTCAGAGACAGACCTATTGTTTAGTACAACTAATAGGCACACATAGATATAAGGCCACAGAGAGATGGAGAAGAGACTCTGTTGTTCCCTTCCCTGTCTCCTATCCAAATTACTTGTTTCTGGTTGATTCACCACAGCTCCCATTCTTCTCTACACTCCTACTCCATCAGTTGCGAGGCTTAAAGAATACTGCCACTTCATCTGTTTCTGCCCTATCACCTGAGTTTCACTGGATGCTGAAATAGCCCATCTGTGAGCAGGTATTCTCCTTTGTATATTTTCCATCACAAATATTACCATATCTATTATGTTAACTTATAGGCATGCTTATTTATAGAAGTGGAGTACTGGGCAGCAAAGATTTCTAGATTCTTTAAAATAGATGTTTTCACTCTGTGAAAGTAGTCTTTAGAAACAGTAAAATGGTCAGAGACAAGAAGAGCCAAACATATAAAGTGCTTAAGAACAAGTATGGGTATGGTTTTCATTTATCATGCTAGGTCCTCTTTTTTATGCTGCATTAAATGGCTGTAGGAAATCTTTTAGGAAATAGAGTCCTAATTAAGAACTTATCTGTGCCTAGGTGTAAGACTTTGGAGCACTATGACATATAGGCCAGAGAGGAATACTTGAAATGAATGCCTTAACTGAGCTGATTTTTTTCTCCTCATCTGATGTTTAGCCTTTTTTGCACACGTGCCAAATGAAAAGTTACAGGTGAATTGCAGCAGCAGCTAAACTTAAGACTGTAGCATACTCAGTGTCTAGAAAGGACACTGGAATTTCTTACAAGTATTTTGTGCATCCCAGTGACTCGTGCAGGAGGTAAATGAGCAAAGAGACAGCTTCCAGATCCTAGTCCCTCTAAGCAAGCATCAGCCTCAAAATAGATGAAAATTTTCACTCTAGATTTACAGTGTGCACATACTATTTTCCTTTCTTCGTGACCTGAATTCTGAAAATCAGTCTCACTTTTGCTCACTGTTTGTATAAAGAAGCATGTGCTGAAGAACTTAGAGTCTAGACTGAAGTTAACTACTATTTGGAAGAATTATTATAGTGAAAAAAACTTAGTAGCAGCTGTGTATTAAACTGCTTAAACTATTGCAGGCTTAAGTCAGTCTTTATAGTGTTGCCAGACAGAGTTGTAAAAATAATTGTGTTTTCACATCTGTATTGCTAATGCTGAAATTACAGAAGCAGAGAATATGTATTTCTGAGTTCCAAAGTTTAGGGTTATTCAGGATTAAATACTGCTTTATTTTTGTTTTTACTTCCCAGGAAAATTTGATGGATGGTGTGTTACCCTGATGACCCTGAAATACCTAGGATCCTCTAAAGGGGAAGTGCTAAAAAAGATTAAAATTTTCAGAGATTAGGCACTCTGGAAATGGCAATAAGAAAGATGGTCAGATTAATTTCTTATCAAACTGAGTTGATTCAGCGTAAGGAATGGAAACCATCTGATGTATTTTACAGATCAAAGCTAATTCTCCATTGACACACATGCACTTGAGTAGGCGCATCTCTGACAGCTAAATTATAGGAGTGCTTTACACACACATTATCTTGTCACAACATAAGTACATCCTACTGTGCTAAAATACCTCTTCCAGAAGAAACATGCAATTTCCCCATATTGCTGGGAACTGCTGCTTTCTTCCTGCATTTTATTTTCACCTTCTACGCGCATGAGATGAGCAAAATTTTTTTTTAAACTGTAAACAATTCATCTGCCTCTTTATGCTCTTCACCTCCTGTTTAATCAAATGCATTTGTAGCTATGCTTATGGCTGGATGGAAAATGCTGAAGGAAAACAGCAGTTTTGTTTTAGAATACAGTTGCTTATTTAAAGGGAATGATTATAAGGACTTCTTTCACATTTGTGTATTACTGAATGCTTTTGGTTTGTGCTACTGGAATATAAATTGTGTTTGTATGCTTGAAAAACTTACATGAATATTTGGCAACAGATTTGTGGCACAACTTTCACTTTCCTTAGCAGTTGATACTGTTCAGCTTGAACCAAGGATTATGTCAACCCAGGCTTTTGAACACTTAATCTATATTAAACCAAGGTGCTATAAACTGAGCTCAACTTCTCTCAGCTTCTCATAAGGCAGTTCAGTATATAGGACCTAGTCTTGTAATAGGGTGCTGTCAGCAACTGAGCTGAGACGCAGGCTGTTTGGTTTTCAGTCCATTACAGAGTATTGAAAGTATAATCATTCAGTTCAACATTTAGCTCTTGAAGGAGTTTTCCTATTTTGTGGTGCTTATCCCAGGCTTCTGGTTCTGAAGACATGAAAAAATGGTTAAAATAGTATTTCTCTTAAAGAGCTACGGGCTCCTACAGGTAAATACACTCTTCACCGATACAAAAACTTAAGAAACCCCTAAAACATTTTGCTCATTTTTAAAATCATGTATTGTTTTTGGACAGCACCCTTTTCTTCATCTCCTGATTTGAAGTCCTTGACACATGTATCACCTAAAAACTGCTGTTAACTGCTCGTTGGTTGTGTTTTGTGATGGGCTGGTTTGCTGAGGTGCTGCACCCCTCCTCTGATGCGCTGACCCGTGCTGGATGTGTACTTCTGTTGCTGATAAAACCAAAGCAAAGGAGTTGGCAACAGTCATTTACCTTCTGAGCTGATTTTAGTTTTGCCTTATTTGCATACTTAACACCTGTTTTCTGGAATTCTGGGGAATACTCCATCCCAAACACAGTGGTTGACACTGGGTGGAGGTGAGGGACTTTCCTGTGTGTTAGCCCCCATGTTCCAGGCTTAGAGTTAGATTTAGTTAGGCATGAGGGGATGGGTCAAAAGGGGCAGCATGGAACACACCCGGGTGCCTGAGAGCTGCAGGACAGAGGATGGTGCCAGGGAAGGGGATGTCCAGGAGCAGTGGTGCTGCCGGGACTGTGGCTAGAGCAATGCTCAGCACTGAGGGGGCAGCTGGCTGCCGCCATTTTGTGTGTCCTGGGCTGCCCACAGTGAAACAGTGCCGCTGCCCCTGAGGAGGACTCATGGTGAAGACCAGTTACAGCACTTCACGGTGAGAAGACTTCGAGGTATGATTTTTAGTTATTTTAATTCCTTGGTTTGGTTTGGTTTGGTTTTTCTTCTTCAGAGAGGCTTACTGCTGTGTGGAGCCACAGTCCTGTACCATGGTAGGCATGTTAAGGGGAAATGAATTCCTCTAGATATTTAACAGTTTTGTACCTAACTTTCTATTTATTTACTCTTAATATCAACATTAACAAAAAAAAAATAGATTTTTTTCGTGTTTTTTTCCCTCAATACATTGTTTTCTGTGGATTGTCTCTTTTAGCACTGATAGATCTTACACATCTGTCTCATCAGAGGTACTGGTTTAGAAGCTTTTCTCTATGTTTATTTTAGTTTGTAGCATAACTTTTTTTTCCAGAGGAGCTTCTTTGCACTGGAAGTGTCCTCAGTGCTGCCCAGGGTTTGCTCTTGGCTTCTAGTGTTTACATGCCCCAGCAGGGTCTGGGTAAACTAAAGTGACCAGATGAGAAGCGTGGATTTTGGAAGTAGCTGGAATACCCCAGTGTTCCCTGTGTTGGTGTGCTCTGTGCGAGGCGAGGGTGTCGTGTGCTGCCCAGGGTGCTGTGCAGCTAGAGGTGGCTTCACCTCAAACGCTCCTGTGGCTTCCACTCGTGTCAAAGTGGTTTTACAGGGGCCTGATTGTTAATGCTGAAACCACACAAAAGTATATGAGATGTCAGGTTACTTTTCATTCTTTGTATAAACCGGGAGATGTTTTGTTTTTTCATGTTTTGTGCTTTGACTTGCTGTTATATGAATAACAAACATGAGAGAAGTATCTTTTATTTCTGTTTACCAAAGCTGCTATTTTACGGAATTTCACAGTAGTTTTCACTTAGAGAACTACACAGGTCTATATCATCCTCTCCGTCTCAACACCATTAACGTTTTCTGTGCGTGTTCACCTGTCATGAAGCTCACACATCCTGAATCTCCCACATGAAGGTTGGTTGCTGTGGAAAGAATTGTGATCCCATAAATGAATATCTTCTGTGTAGGAAAAAGTTGAACATTGATCGGATATTATTCCAAAATGGGGAGACAAGCATGTGAATGAATGGGAACTAATAATGTAGAAATGATTATGTATTTCCTGTTTAATATTCACATATGTTCAAGATGTTTGTGTTGTAAAATTACACTGAAACATTGTAATATTATTTTGAAATATTACTCTGAAATATTGATTAGTCACTCTGAAACAGTAAAACATAACACACTTTTGCTAAGAATTTTGAATTTTTAATTCAATAAATACAGCTACAGTAGTACACTTAACAAATTAAGCCTTTTTTTATTTTTTTTTACTTCTGTTGCACTCTTGCGCATATGCATAACAAAAATAATTACAGATGGTTTTTTCTGATACAGTTTTTGGGTATGCTATGAATTAATCACTGGCATTCCATTGTGCTATAAAGGAAGGTATTTTCTTTTGCATAAGTCTGGACACACAGATGTTATTGAAAGAAACTGTTGTGTACCAGAAAAGTACGTGAATGTGCTGAGTTATGAGTGCAAAACACTTAACACAATTCTGAATTTTTTAAAGCTTAACATTTTCACCATTTTCTCATGAGAAAGGTATTAACTTGTTACTGTACATCAGGTCTGTAGGTCTGTAGTAGAATGAGAAAAAGCAGTTTGCTTTTAATACTAATGTTATAATTGATTCACATTCTCCTGGGTTCAGCAGTAGCAGTCATGTTTCTCCTTCGTGGTAGCTGGTGCAGTGCTGTGTTTTGACTTCCAGCCTGGGAACAGTGCTGGTGATACCGATGTTTTCGGTTGTTGCTAAGTGATGTTTACCCTGACCAAGGACTTTGTGAGGCTCATGCTCTGCCAGGGAGGAGGGGAAGCCATGAGGAAGCAGAGACAGGGCGCCTGACCCAGGCTAGCCAGGGAGGTATTCCATACCACAGCACGTCATGCCAGGGGTGGGGGGTAACTGGAAGTTACCGGGAAGGACACGGGCTTCCGGGTGGGACTCGTTTCTTGGCCGGTGGTATTGTATTCTCTTCCCTTGTTATTTTCTCTTATCGTTGCTGTTGGTAGTAGTGGTGGTGATTTGTGTTGTACATTGGTTGCTGGACTGTTCTTGCCTCAACCCGTAGGAGTTACACTCTTTCGATCCTCCTCCCCATTCCTCTGGGAGAAGGGAAGGGGAGAGCCCGGGATGGTGGGGGGGGGGGGCCTCTGTTGCTCTTAGCCCAGCACCACTCACTGGGAGTGAGTGAACAATCTGTCTGGCTAGGGTTTAAACCACGACAACATGAAGGCTGTTTGGCAAATAGTTTTCCTCAGGACTTCTCTAAAATTTCCTTTTTTCCTTTTTACTTTCCTGCCTCCCCCAAGTAGATTATCAGTGTTAAGCTGAATTTATTTAATGATGCTGTGCTCCAAATCCCTGCATATGTATTTCTAGTTTACTGCATGGCATGTGCTCGATGGCTATGTCCCTGGCATCCTGCTATGAAATGACAGTTCACAGACCACCACCATGAAGCAGCAGCCTTGACTTCAGAGGAAAGCTGTGTTTACTGTTTGCATACCAATCTAGTGGGCACTCATGAACCTGAGTAAAGATGAGGGCTTTGCTTTCCATTTTTCTTCTTTTTTTTTTCTTTTTTCCTTGCTTTTCTTCCCAATACATCATTTTTTGTGGATCAGCTCTTTTAGCATTGCTATTTACAATGACAGCATAATTCTGTCTTTCACATTGGACAAGATAGATTCATGGGTCCTTTATCCTTGGCATCCTATGAAGGTTCTGCCTTTCTGACCGGAAATTTAGAGAGCTGGGAGAGGTGGATATTAAGGGAGAAAGAAAGAATGGTAGAGTACAGTAAGTGACTTTGTTCCACTACTGGCATAAAACCTTAAATGAATACAAAATAAACCTGTGGTCCTAGTATCTTGGCCATGATTTGACTATTGGATGAAGATTAAAGAATGTTCACACGTTGCTGAGCTGTTAAGTTCAGTATTGCTATTTAAGTAACTCTTCAGTTTACTCCCGCACAAGCTTATAATCAAAGGTCTCTGCAAAGCATTTGATGCTAGAATTGGGATATCCTGAGTGTTCTGATCTGTTTGTGTCTTTGTAAGAGGAATGAGGAATATCAGGAAACAAACAAATATTGTGACTGTGAAGTCCGTAATTTTAAGCATTTTGAGTTTGACTCTTCTGGGTATAAGGCAATACCAGTGTGCCAGTGCCTTCCTGAACTTTATCTGTCATTAAAGATGTATCCTGTTGTAGTTAATTTTGGGTGTGAGCTTTCAGAAGTAACAACCATGCGTCAATAATTAAAGGCACCATCACAGCTGGTGCTTCAGTAGTTATCTTTATCTTGGCATCCCATGAGTCAAGAAAAGCAATGACAACAGTAAGGAGATTATTTTTAGAAATGTCTCGAGTAGAATGCATGAATGTTAAAATATAGATTGACTTTCTCTACTACTACAAAGTCTATTTTTGTCATTTCAGTATTTTCATTATTAGTCACTTACTCTGTGACAAGTGGCCCTAGCTAGAATTCTGTGTTGTGGAAGCACTGAGTCTTGGTTTTGGTAAGTTTTGTTAAGGCTGTTCTTCACAAGATCAGAATCAATGCTGTCCGCAATAAAATAGTGAGTGCTACCCACAAAGCTCCCAAGTTTGCACCCAAGTTTGTCAGCGACACATTGAGTGACCTTACAAAGGAGATGAAATTCCTTTTCCTCTTCTTGGTTTTCCATTTATGACATGAGGATAATAATTCTGACCTACCAAAGAAAAGCTCATTTAAAGCCATACACACATTAGTGATTGAGGTTTGAACCTCACTGTAGTGCTGTGTAATGCAATATACCAAGTGAGTGTTGTTGACATGCTTTCTTTAAGACTGTTAGTTCAGTATGAATGCAGGGAGAAGAGAGCTTTGAACAGAAGACAGTTCCTTCTTTGAAGTGAATGTGCATGCACTATGTGCTGAGACAGGGTTGTATTGTTCTGTTTTACACGAGTTACTCAAGCTCTGCATCTAGGGTTACATGGAACCAAGGACCTAGCTAAACATTCAGTGGTTTATCACAAAAATAATCTTCTGTGTCTGGCTTCTGTTTGTACTCATGTGGGTGCATCCTGCATATCTAGTGATAACTATTTGAATTAAGAGAAAAAAGAATGAGTCTTGGCAAAGACCTCACTGAGCAATACATGTCATAGTTTTGCAGGATGGGTATACCTTGCTGTCTAAGCAACAGCTCTCCTGACAGGTATCTGTAAAGCTAAATCTTAAAATGATGAGGGAACTAGACCGGACTCATCTCTAGATATAAATTCTACCTCAGTATTGCACAAAGATGCTATGGTAACGGGTAGATTAATAGACTGATGGCAATTCTTGCTCTGCTGGTTTTGTGACAGAACTGTTTGTGGAGTAAATAGAAGCATGCTTCTGATACGGGCACTAACATAGCAAACTGTTTAAGTGCAGACACCTTTTGAAATTGCCAACAGGCCTGCTGAAATGTATGACACTTCAAAAATACTTCCCCTGCCTCCCATTAATATTTACATCAAAAGGTTTTATAAAACTTCAGAGTGACCAAAAGAGATAGATTGCTTTGAGGTGACCAGGGGATCACAAGTCAGGTAGCACATCGTTTGTACAGAGAAGTAAAGCAGGTAGTTACAATCCAGACCTCCTGTGCAGCATCCAGTTTCAGCTGGCTTGAAATTGCTGGTGATTCCCACAAACAGAAAGAGTTTGTAATCCCCTAGAAACCTCATAGTGCTTCACATTTATTCATAGAGAACAACTTTTGCAGAGACTTTTGTCTAAGGTTAGTCTTGGACCTACTATGATTTCCCTTAAGCCACCTTCCACTTACCTTCTGTCAGTAGCTATTACACTAAGCTTTCATAGAATGAAATGGCCTGTTGAACTTTTTCTGATAAATGCTTATGCTAGATTGTTAAAATAATGACCTAGGCATTCATTTATCCATTTTGGTAGCACTACAGATTTCAGTCCATCTAAATGTGTTTGTGTATTTCTTCTATGGTAATTCATAGTAAATAGGCCAATTTAATCATATGTTAAGTATTAGTCTTATACATACAGAATTGTTCATTTTTCTAAGCTTTCTGACCAATATGTATGTAAACACAGAAAATGAAGCACTTTCTTACGATAATTTAATTGGCATACAGTGAATTTGGCTAAGTGAGAGTTTCTCCAGTAAGAGGCATTATTTAGTATAAGAGTAAAGAGTATTCATTTTTAAAAGTTTGATTTCTTCCAAAATGTTCTCTGTGCTTTTAAGTACACATAAAATATAATCATTTACAAAATAGCAACCCAAACTCTATGGAAGTTGCTGGGAAATATATTGAGGACTCCAGGCACCTGATCCTTTAAATGATTATGCACATGAATAACATTGTTTGAAAAGATTGCAGTTGATTTAAAATGGGTGTGTTAGGATAAGGCTAAGAACATAAATGTGATGCAAGTGAGTAAAGATCATGAGATGTCATGATAAGAACATTACTTGTTTCAAGTATGGTCTCCAGCTGATGAACGTGCTTATGGAATATGGACAGGAGTAAAGTCACAGATTGAAACAACCAGAGCCTTGGAAATGTTCTACAATGTATCCAGAAAGGATGGATAGTTAGTTTTCCAAGGAAAATTCTAGTCAACTTAGTGCCAAGTCTGTCAGCAGTATCTCTGAAAGTGATAAAGATGAGCAGCCACTTCCTGATGTGCCACTCCCTGTGTAAGACATGCATCATATAATGCTTTTTTTGAATGTATCAGTGGTTATTATGAGAAATCTGTGTCAATCCTTTGAGCTATTTATAGCCGTATTGCTGACTTTTTACAGGGTGTTAAACACCATTTGCAGGTGTGTGCAGAGCTTACTGTAACAGGATTTTGCGGCAGCTGAGGTCTTTGGTTATACTGTGACACCCATAGTCAATGATACCACTAAGGAATTGGACAAAATACTGTATTACTAGAGAGCATCCTAAAGGACAATATTGGATCTTTCCATAATTTTATATGGATATATATAAAGCAAACCAGAGAAAAACCCCAGAGAAATAAAAGCGGGTGTACTTCAGTTTTATGTATAAGTAGTGAGACAAAATGAGATAACAGCTTTTACCTGAAGTCAGTGGAAACAAAGTGACTGACTTAGGTACACACAAGCATTTTGTGGCATACCTCGGAAATGACTCGAGGTCTCCAGAATCTTCATTCAGTCACTTCACTTTAATGTAGTATTTATTCTCCTGTGTACTCTTCCTTGAGCTTATTAGCAAGAAGGGTAAAGAACCACAAAGAAAGTGTGTTGAGAGTTTTAACCTTCTGTTTCTACCCTAATTATTCAGAATTCAGGTTTTTAAAGTGAGTTTTTGTGAATGGAATAATTTGTTTTATACCCATTCTTGGATTTGTGGCACAGTCAGTGAGGCTCAGTCTGCCTGGCAGTCTCTTCAGTGTCTAGTCTTGGGCTATGTGAAGATGCACAGTGCTTCCAAAATGGATACAACTTTCATTAATACACACTTCCAATGACAACAGTGGCTTCCTCCTAAGCAACACCACTTGCATCTGCTTATAATGCAGCCTAATGGAAACTACCTAATTGTCTCCATTTACCAAAGGACCAAAGTGTCTGCCCACTGCATTTCTATGAAAGCTAGTTGCTCCCAAACATACACGTTTGAACTATAATTCCTCTTCCTAAACTAATGCTAATATAAGGTCTCATTTAACAACCTATTATATGAAAAACACATGAGAGACACTGAAAGCAGTATGTTTAGATAGTTTATTATATGTATTTTAGATGATTGAGACATAAGATTTTAACGTTACAAGGCTTCATTTTACATTTTTTAAACTTTTTGTTCTGTTTTATTTTGGTCATTTTTCTGGACCTTGCTTGGTGATTATGGTGAGGAAGTGTGGGTGTGGGGTTTTACTAATTATGAATTAGAACACAGTACTCTTTGAAAGCTTTGCAGTAAAGTAATTTGATATAAGTTCGGTGTGGTGAAGACTGTGGGAATATGAAATTTCTTAGTCTTCATCTGACGCTAATATCATATTTAAACATCTTCCTTAAAAATATGGCAGCTGACATCAAACCTCATATATACTTACAGAGCAAATGCTATATTCTATATGTGCCTAGATTAAAATAAATACAAAGGTTGACTTAGTGAGAGCATGAGATTTGCTCCTTTTGTCACTTATCTCCACACCACTTTCATGTTATATAGGTCTATTGATCTGAGTGAATTTACTCCAGAGCCTAATGCTCCATCCTATAATCAATGTTGCAGAGACCTGGCGTGGAGAAGCTGAAGCGTTCATGTTGCATGAATCTGCAGGTATAACATCTAGAGTGAGCTGAGTTTGGGAGATGTCTTTTAAATCTCACCAGCACAAAGACTCTCCTATCAGGCAACAATGATCTTCTTCTTAAGAGAAAAAAAAAAAAAAAAAACAACACCAAAAACCGAAACACAAAAACCAAACAAGGCTCTGCAGAGCAATAAATTTTTTTTTGCTGTCTGTATGACCTCTTCTCTTTTCTGGAATTAAACTTTTCTGTGCTAGAGAAACAGACTTTCTTAGTTTATTTAGGCAGTACAAATTTGGCAGAAGGTAGACCGTAGTAGTCTTTTTTCCCTTGAAGTCATGACCTTTTGAGACTAAGATTTTGCCCTGCTGTAGGCTGAATGTGGATTGGGAGTAGCTGACTGGAGGGACCACAGGTCACAGGAAGAATACCCATGTTACACCTCTTGATACAAATTCTGAATATTGCATTTTGACCTCAGCATGTTGAGTGCAGTGCATTTTCTTGGGATAAAAATCTGAAGAGCTACATGCCTGTGAACATGTGAAAAAAGGTGAAGAGACTGGATCTAATTAATGCGTAGTAGGATCTGTTTCTTGTATGTGTTTGAAGAAATTGAACCAGAGAAAAGTAACTACTGGTATAGTGTTCTCCTGACACGTGATTATTTTAATATGTATATGTTCTTATATGCATGTACTTTTATATGTATATCTTTAATGATGCCTAAGAAAAAAAATTCTATGCCCACATGAGGTTGAATACAAAATGTGAAATGAATGTGAGGTAGAAAATCAAGATGACTGCTATTTTTATGCGGCTAGGTATTTTACCCAATGTAAGAATCAAGTTATCCCTAGCAGAAGAGGGTGAAATGAGGATGCTTTACAAGCAATCCTTCAAGTGATCATAAGAGAAGCATTCCATTCATTGAGCAGATGTCTTTGCAATCCAAATTTTGTGTATTATAGTGTACACAAGAAAATGGAAAAATTGGAAAATTAAGAGGATTTTGTGAAGCTTTCTCTGATTTGTATTAGATCAAAATAAACCAATTGAGGACCAGGAGAAATGAGTGTAATGTTTGTCAGTATGGACCTGAAACAGGCTTAGGGACAATAGACTAGACAGGCTGATGGCAACTGTCTCTAATTCTTTAGAAGTTATTTTAAGGGACAGACAAGGCAACATCTGAAATGTGAAGTTCAGCTGAGGTTTGCTAAGCAGCAAAAAATAACAGATCCTAACAAGTATGCATGGTGATTACTAATAAAGTAATTTTGAACATAAATCGACATTGCTTCTAAGTTTGTCAATTGAATATGTGTGAGGGGAATGCTGTATTTTATTTATTTACAGTTAAGGATGACTTTCCACTTTGAAAGTATTTATGTTTGCACTGTGTTCATTAGCCTAAGCCAGAAAGTCTTGTTATTCTCATTAATATAAGCTTAAATTTGGACAGTTTAGCTGACATGGCAGATATTTAAAAGAGAAATTTCAGATTAACTTTTTGCAAGTGGTTCTTTTGTGAAGAGCCCCGAGTGTATGCCACTGAGCCAACTTCATGCAGGAAAACCTTTTCAAAACATCTTTATTATTTTTTCTTTAGTTCAGGAATGTCTACTGACATTCACCTTGCAGGTTTATGTCACTAGACAGGACCACAGCATTGGCAAAAACAGAGACAGATCCTGTCCCATACTAAGAACATAAAACTCCAGAGCACTTTGCTGGCTGGGCTGGGAAGCCGGAGCTGCTGTTTCTACTATACCAGCCTAGAAAGCCTACTCTTTTTGCATTGTTTGTTTCACATGCCAGGAGTCACTTTTATCTTAATTTGTATTTTTATTTGTTGGTTGTAATCTTGCTAATTTTTTTTTTGCTGTTATAGGTATGGACTAAGTCAAGTATAATACCCATATTATACATGCACATCTCCAGTGAAAGAAACAACTAATAGCATCTTCAAAAGTACATTTCAGTAGCCCAGTTCACCAAGATCAATTTCTGTCAAATGTTCCCTTGTGACTTACTCCCTTTCTTGCCTAAGATGGCAATCTGCCCCTCTTGCCTTATATTACTATGGCATTTAAAAACCGTCACAAATGTTGGCAGTAGTCTCCTTTTCTGTGGCTACCTAAATTCCTCTCTGACCACCTTGCAGGTGCAGTTATATGCAACAGTTTATGTGAAAACTAGATGAGAATACTGTGATATAGGGAGAACAATGAGTAAAGAGTGAGGACAGGAGTGAGTTTGGAAAACATTGGTAGGTCAGATTCAATTCTTTGTCCTTCCATGCCAAATATTTGAGTCTCGAGTGCCCTCTAAGATCATACAGTTAGCTGAAGGAGATGAGAATAAATGACATGAAATGAAAGAATTTTTTTGATCCATCGACTTTTGTTAAGTTTGCCCTGGCTATTAATTGGCAACAGCTTTTTCTTTATAGAGGGTAAGCTCCCTTAACCAGGCAAAGCAAAAAGCCTCCAACTTTTCCGGAGTGCAGACCAAAACTACAGAGCCAGAACTGAACTCGTTTGGTTTGTTTTCACACCAGTTGTACTTCAGCACTGGAACAAAATGAGGATATATAGAGATACTCGCCACAAGAGGAAAAAAGTTGACATTCAGTTTCATGTTGCAATCTCTTTGAGGCTCACAGAAAATGTGAGTTGATTCATATTTCTCAGGTAGTTCATTAGGTCTGTTGTGGGAACAAGACCATTCTGTTGGAGAAATACAGGTTGGAAAGTATCTGTATTTGCTTTACTGGTGGAATATCTGTAGTTGTTCGCTTCCTTTTCTTTAGCTTATGACAGATTCTTCATGTCTGGCTTCTTGGTGTGCTGCAGTAAGTTTGCTGTCACTAACATGCTTTGGTTCTGTCCTCTGCCTAATTGTGAGTCCACAAAGACAAATGGATATTCCTGTGTCTCTTTTGGAGATGTTGGTTGTTGTTTTTTCTTCTATCAGAGAGGAAGGAAAAAAAAAAAATCTTTTGTCAACACAGTAACACTAGAGACTAACTATATGGAAAATAAACAAGGCATGGAAATTAATCCTACCTTGGAATATTTAAATGGGTATGAAAATATTTGTGGCCTAGTGTTCATGTTGAGCGTAAAATCATTCAACTGTAAATTTTAACTATGTTTCTTATATTTTCTCCATTAAAGACACACAGAAAACCTTGCATATCTTTTAGTGATATCCTGATTATGTTCATGTATGAGATACTCTCTCCTAGATAAAACAGTAGTCTGGAAATCAATAAAATGAGAAAGAGAATACACAGGTATTGTTTGAATTAAGGATAGATGTGGACATTCCCTTTGTTAACTGCCAAAGTTTGAGAAGACTCAAAATATTATAGAAAGAAATAGGATATTTTAAAAAATAGTATTTAATGAAAGCCTTTGTTTATAGTCATGTTTAGGTTTGCATTATTTACTGGTGAAAATTAGGAAAAATGCTTTCCATAGAAAAGAGCTACCCTTGGTTTATTTTTGATGAAGAAACCCCACATTTTTCAAGGTGGTATTTATTTGCAATTCTGTGCTTTGGTGTTTGTTTTTTTTTTATCTTTTAGTTTTGTGAATAAAGGGCTAGGAATTATCACTGGAGTAAATCTTTCAAGATTTCAGTTTTCAAGGCTGCTCTCAAGATAGACTTGTGTACTTTTAATTTCATGTTTGTATGTTCAATACAGTTTCAGCTTCTATATTTCAAACACGCTGCTAAAAGTGAAACAAATAATTCTTGCAATAAGCCTTTAAGTTTGGTATTGGTATTTAAATACTAACCTTGGTAGTGGTGGCCAGCCTCGAAATGGATGCAGTAAGTTATTCAGTTTAGTAAATAGGAAAAGACATTCATTTTTCAGTAAGCGGTGATTTCCTGCATTGTAATAGGAAGTTTTGTTGGGATGCCCAAGTGGAATGACCACAATCACAAATATGTTTTTTAGTTTACATTCACCTCTGTGGGTGGCAGAAGAGACCTAAGAGGAGGAATCCAAGTTTCTTGGCTTTGCCAAAGAGATCTGGAAGTAGAGGCTTGACCTCGCAGGAGGTTGAGTGGCGCATCTCTAGAACAGGGAAGGTAAGGGTTCACATCCAGGGGGTTTTCTACCTAATTTATTCTTTTATATGTTAAATGTAATTGCCAATTCTTTGACCTTAGTAAATACCAGGTAGCATTTTGCTATGCAGAACAACCAAGAGCCAGGACTTTGTGGTGCAGCTTTGCACTGTAAATGTTTATTACCAGTCAAGCTTTGAGCAATGCATTAGGTTTGGAAAAGATTTTTGACTAAATATGGTGTTTATAGAGATAGCAATGGTTAAGGTAATGAGGTAAAACTTTAAAGAAATGTTTCAAACATTTTTAAATGGCTCTTTTGACTATATGGAAGTTTTTGGACTGTGTGCAGTTTACATCTTTGTAACACTCATGACATGACTTCTTAGTTCTGAGTCAGCAGTTACCTAAATTCAGTAAGCATTTTTACTTGCACAAGATCGCAAGCTCACATTTAATGCTAGATGTGCTGAGGATTAGGGAGTCATGAGACTGCTCAAATAGTTTGATTTGAATTGAGAACTCTGAGAAGGCACAGAAGGCTGTGAAGGCAGTTGTTTTAAGCAGCTGTGTCCCAGAGAAATCGAAGAATATCATGGTAGCTGCAGGGGATAAGTTGAGCTGTTGTTTTACTGCAATGCAGCTGGAGAAAAAGGTCTGGTGAGCTACCACCATTGCATTCATTAACCAATCAAGATTTCTTCATGATCGTGTCATGTAATGAAGATCTCACACGTATACAAATTGTGAAGTTCAGGCTCCAAAGTAGACTAGTCTAGTATTGTTCCTTTCCTTATAAAAGGAAAAGGCTTCTTATAAAAGGCTTCTTTTGCCAGCTGCTGTTGTGGTTTGCTGGTGTCATTAAGTACTCACTAATAGTGAAATCAAGCCTTGCAAGTGTTTTCCACATTTGGACTGGGTTTCAAAACCCTGAACAATACAAAACTAGAGATGGTGCTTTCTCTATAAGCTGCAGCGGAAAAGTTTGTGTCAGACATTGTGAAGTGACTAAACTGATTTGAATATTGAGAAGTGAGCTCTGTATTCAGGTGATCTATTATTAATAAACTATTTTCCTTATCAAGAGTGCCAGTCACCTGTTTCATTGCTTTCCCATGCTAAAGTGGCTTTCTCATTGGAAGTAACATTACAGATTGGAACAAAACAAATATTCCTGACGTCTTACTTTCTCGCTGTGTGCAAACTGAACACAGATGTGAGGTGTAGGAAAGTGGCCAGTTTTTGTGTCAATTTGGCAGGCAGTTCATGGAAAGCCTTACAGTAGGTGGCAATTTTGGGGAATGCAAAAAGGTCAGATGTACTTTTATTGCATAAATGTGTATAACGTTACCCTTAATAAATTTTTTCTCTTTTCTTTTTCCTCCTCAACTGCTATTTTAATTTGCAGTGAGGAGAGAGTGGAGACTTTTATGCTATTTTAATTCTTTGGGTTTTCTTTTTTTTTTAAATTGTATGTGTCACTTTTATGAAGCTACAAATGGTATTTTACATTGTAATAAAAGGCAAATCTGATTTACTGAGAAGACACGTGAATAGAATTGAAATATAAATTAGCACACAACACTGAAAAATATGCTGAGGAGCTTAATGGTATTTCTATCACAATAAAATCAAATAGCATGTATAGATTTGCAATGTAGCAAAGCATTCTGCACAAGCAAGATGCATTCAATGCCATCTGCATAGATTTACTTATATCTACAAACCTATAATTTTTTTTTAATTTAGTAATGATAATAGTATGAATTCGGAGGTGGTACACTTTACTTCAGGGTAGTTACCGAGGGTAAAATGGATTGTAGGTCAACATGCCAAATGTTACGTGCAGAAAGGAGTATTATTTTAGAATCAATAAACTTAAACTTAGTTTAAACCACTAATAATCTACATACATGTTTGGGGAATTACAGGTTTGTTATGTTTGTGTTATGTCCCGGTGTTGGGACCGGTCTTGTTTAACATCTTCGTCGCTGACATGGCCAGTGGGATTGAGTGCGCCTTCAGCAAGTTTGCCAATGACACCAAGTTGTGTGGTTCAGTTCATACGCTGGAGGGAAGGAATGCCATTCAGGGGGACCTTGACATGCTTGTGAGTTGGGCTGATGCAACCTTATGAAGTTTAACCATGCCAAGTGCAAAGTCCTACACCTGGGTCGGAGCAATCCCAGGCACAGCTACAGGTTGGGCAGAGAAAAGATTCAGAGCAGCCCTGCAGAGAAGGACTTGGGGGTGTTGGTTGATGAGAAAATGAACATGAGTCAGCTTCAGTGTGCGCTTGCAGCCCAGAAAGCCAACCGTATCCTGGGCTGCATCAAAAGGAGCGTGACCAGCAGGTCGAAGAAGGTGATCCTGCCCCTCTACTCTGCTCTTGTGAGACCTCACCTGGAGTATTGTGTGCAGTTCTGGTGTCCTCAACATGAAAAAGACATGGAACTGTTGGAACAAGTCAAGGGGGGGGCCACGAGGATGATCAGGGGACTGGAGCACCTCCCGTATGAAGACAGGCTGAGGAAGTTGGAGCTGTTCAGCCTGGAGAAGAGAAGGCTGCGTGGAGACCAGCCTTCCAGTATCTGAAGGGGGCCTATAGGGATGCTGGGGATGGACTCTTCATTAGGGACTGTAGTGATAGGACAAGGGGTAACGGGTTAAAACTTAAACAGGGGAAGTTTAGATTGGATATAAGGAGGAAATTCTTTCCTGTTAGGGTGGTGAGGCACTGGAATAGGTTGCCCAGGGAGGTTGTGAATGCTCCATCCCTGGCAGTGTTCAAGGCCAGGTTGGACAGAGCCTTAGGTGACATGGTTTAGTGGGAGGTGTCCCTGCCCACAGCAGGGAGGTTGGAACTAGATGATCTCAAGGTCTTTTCCAACCCTAACTATTCTATGATGCTATGATTCTATGTTTTAGAGAGATATTGAAACAACTTGTGGCTAAGTCTTTCAGCACAGTAGACCACAGTCTTTTTCTGATTTTCAAATTAGATCATACGCCAATATATAAATGCTTAAATAACATTGAAACATCTGCACAGAAAACAATGCTCAGACTTTTTTCTTCTTTACAGATTATCCCTGTTGAAAACTCTAATAATGATTGAAGTGCCATGAAAAGGAGCACTTACAGGCAAATATCTGAAATACATTGATCTAAATAGATGCACATTTGCACTTTTGTTCTGGACATATATGCAGTTGGTTAGAATGCATGGGGGAATATTGCTTGAGAGCCCAGATAAGATTTTGAAGTTCTCATCTCAAACCGCTCATGAAACACTTTCATTAAAAAAAAAAAAAGGGAAAAAAAAAAAAATCCCCAACCCCTCCCTACTTAATTTTGTGCTTGAATCAGTTTCTTGGTGCTTCACAGTTATAATATCCAGCTTGTATCATTCTACAGGGCCATTCAAATGTGTGTGTGTGTTTCTGTGTGAATGTTATGGATAAATGAACAAGACCTGACTATCTCAAAGAGGTAAGCAAGAAGGAAGGAGCAGAATTGTTTGTCAAGATGTGTAGGCCTGTAAGTGGTGAGATGAAAACAGAAGCAAAAAAGAAAAGATTGGGTGCCAGAAAATATTTAAAATATTATTAACTATGGAGTTTGGAGAACATGGAAACTAATAAAAGCCTTATAGTTCAAGACATTTAGAACTCTACAGGTCTAAAGATTAGAAAACAGTCTTCAGAAAACAGTTCAACCATGGAGGAGGGCACAGTTTGATCATGTAATTTATTTCCCATGTATTTCCAGCATCCTTCACTGCTCTCTGGAACATCCTTCTTTGGGCTGCACTGGAGCAGGTCTTCACTGGCTGCAGACACAGCAACTGATGCTTTCTGTCTTCAGACCAAGCTCATTTCCTTTCTTCACATTGCTCTTTTGTTAATTATTCCATTTTGATGATAAGAAGCTCAAGAGTATTCTAAACCTTCAAATAACTTCGTTGCTGCTACTGCAGTTTATACTTGACAGAGCTTGATGGGGAATCTGAGATTGGCTCTAGGACCTTTACCATTTGTATATTGTTATTATGTATAGAGCTAGGCTGAATTTTGCAGCCATCGATCATCATAGTAGAGACCTGTCATCCCACAAATGCTCTCACTGAAACTATGCAGTTGCTCATAGAACAGTAGCAGGCAAAAATTTTAAATCTATCAAAAGCATAGTTAAAAATGTGGCATTTTATTTTCATGAACAAAATATGGAACAATTCTGGTTTAATTGAAAAATTCTTTAATTAAGATTGATTTCAATTCAAACTTTCATCTGTACTTATCTTGCTTATTAAAGTATATTTGATGATCTTTCTCATTTCTATACCAAATGGATTTAAGTACCCTGTGTGCCTCCACATGTTGCTGTTGTATGTAACAGAACAATATGAGCTCCCTCTTGTGGTCGAAAACTGCTTCTCATTCCCCAAAATGAATTAATAGTGCCTTTAACAAAGAGGCTGAAATATTTCCAAAGTTTGTTGTGTAATTCCTGGACCTCATTAAAGGATAACTCCCCGATGTCCCTCAGTTTGAAAGCATGGCACAAAGAAGGATAGGGCTAGTAGTCATTCTAAATGAGAAAGTAAAAGCTTTTCTAAGCACATTGTATTTAAAATCCTGAATAATCATGCAACTAGAGAGTTCTTAGTCTAACAGAACATATTTTTTAGCTATTAACATCGAGATAAGAAGCATGTTTTCATTAAGATGGAAATAATAATTAAACAACTTCTGGGCTGACAGACACTGCAAATAAGCTGCTCATTGTAGGCACTTAAAGGCTGAAAATTCTTAGAAAACTGGAGAAAAACAGTCTTCCCACACAAAAATAATATTCAGGAAGTGACAACTTCATCAGTAGTACTATTTTACAGCTCTGCAGCCCGGAGTCTGCTTGTAATTGTTGCTTGTTTACCAAGAATAACTTTGCTTCTGTTAATGAATCAGAAAACAGTGTAATGGTACTGAAATTGTGGCTTATTTCATTTGTAGTTGATGCTCTTTCTTGAGGGACTTGATGTCACGTGGTTCTTGCTGTATGTTTACAAAACAGTAGGAAACTAGAAACTTGGACTTACTTGAATTAAAATAGCATACCAAGTCAGAGACTCGTATTCTGTATCAAGTAATCTACTTTGTTTTCTAATCAGATTATTAGAAACTAAATGATTTTTATTTTTAAATAGCTGAGTTGTTTATTTTGAGACAAATATTTGTCATCCAGGAGACCAATAATGAGACTTGTTCTGTTTGACTAGTGCAATGATTATGAACACCTAAAGGTTATAAAGACAAATGGTTTATTTTGGATGGTCCTTTTAACTATTTTAGATCTCAATGAGAAATACCAAATATCAGCTTTTGCATCATATAATCAAGGTGTTGCAAAGGATCTCTCGTACTCTCCTCAAGGCGTTAAGAGATAGCAATTATGTTGCAGTCTGTGCAATAGCTTTATTTTGTCTGGGAAGTACTCCAGGAAAAATAAGGTCAGAAGGTATTTCCCTGGCAGAGGGTATACTTAGACAAGGTGACAATGCACCTCCTCAGGGTTGAATGAGAAATGAACTGGGATTGTTCATTAGTCTTTCACCAAATGTAATTTCTCTGGCAGAATACAGAAGTTACACAAGAGTCAGAGAGTTAGAGACTTTAGAAAGAACTGAAGAATAACCTTAGTGGAGGAAAAGAATCAAAGGACTTTGTTTAGAAAGTGCAATCCTTTTACAACCCTTTTACGACTAGATTTAAAGCATGCTTTTATGATACCTTTGTTCTAGACTAGATTCTCTTGCACATGAGCATGGATTTGGTTATACTGAGGGACAATTCAAGCCATACTTTCAAAAGTTATCTGCTGGGCTGGCTTTGGTTGTTTTTTTTTTGTGAGAAGACTTTTAACAGCACTGGCTGCATGGTCATTAGATGAGCAGTAGTGAAAATTTATATTAAAAAAAGAAAACATGGGAGTGTCTAATCATAGACAAACCTGTTATCACCTGAGAATTAACTTTATCAAGGGAAAAGATGGAAACAAATTAACAGCTCCGATTTCAATGCTTAAACTTCTGTCAATCACATTTAAGCCTACTTCTTTAAGATTTCAAACATTCTCTAGGCTACCTGCAGAAGAGCTTTAATACATGGTGATTTCCTTTAAAGCATAGCTTACTTTAAGAAGCATTTTCCAATCCATATGTGATTAGGCAATTTAAAGAAAAATGAGATGATGAAAATTTAGCTGGAGAAATCCATTGGTAAACATATTGATTTTTATTACTTCCTGCTTAGAAAATAATAATATTGTGGCTTTCCTAGAAGAGAGGGTTTTATATGCTACAGTTGCTTTATTCCACTTATTTTTCCTGCTTTTCCATTTCTTCTTTTGCTTTCTTTCTTGCACTCTACAGTTCATTTGATTGTTTTTGTCTTTCTCTTCTTGCTCTTACTTCCTTAACTACCACACCATATGAAGCCAGAGAAAACCTCACTAGCTCATAGCGTTGCTTAGCAATGTCACGCATCTCTTGTTGTCTGTTGTGAAGCCATGGTATCCTGGTCTTTTAACAAAGATTGCTACATCACTGATTTGCTGTAGGGCCAATTCTTTCCCTGAGATTTCTGATAAGAGATGATGTGCCTAGACAGCATACATAAGAGATTACCTTCTATCCATTATAATATAATTAGACCAAGCCATACCAAAGCTCACCAAGATTTTGTGTTTAAAAGGTCAACAGCTTTTATTTCATATTTCAAAGATAAGCACCTTACATTGGGCTTAATATGTAGAGTGCTGTGCCTGAAAGAAAAGGGATTTCAAAAGGTTTCTCTTCCTATTATATCATTCAAAATAGACATTTGATACTGTAATGTGTCCATTTTAACTTCTGTGATTCATGGAACTAGAGATAAAAAAAGGTCAGCTATGCCCCTACTGGTACAGGATTATTCCCTGAAATAGGTTTTCTATTTCTAAGTCCAGAGTAGATTTAACTATCTCAAGTGAGGATTTACGTTTATTAAAGTGGAGGGCTGTTCTTTGGTGGTCTTAATACATTATCATTTATTATTTGTATTATGGCAGCAATTGGAGAACTCAACTGACGTTAGGATCCCACTGTGCAAGGTACTCCGTGAACACAGAGCATGGAGTAGTTTTTCCCCTTAAGGGTTTACAGTTTAAATAGATAAAACAAAGGTTGAGGAAGAGGCGATACCAACATCCCCATTCTAGTAAAGCACAACTGCAGTAAAAAAAAATGAGCTGCACCTGGGCTTGCTGATGATATGTAATAACAGACCTGATAAGCAAGTCCAGAGCTGCTGCGCTCTGGCCTCGTGCACCTAGAAGCAAGGTTTGCGATTGAACTCAGCTGTTCTTAGAGGATTTGACTACTAAATATTATGGCTTTTTAATTCTGTAATCTCCTGCCTCTTTTGGGATTTATAAAGTTCACCATATTACTCAAAACTGTGCAATTTCAAATGTTAAATAGCCCTGTTCAGTAAAAATACCACTCAAACATCTGAAGAAACTTATCAGACACCCTGCTTTTTCAGAACTCCCTCCATGGTTCACCAGACATCTTGTTGAGGTCCTTATTTTTTTCCCCTTTCTCAGCCAGTTCCTTTCTTATTCTTCTCTGAGTTCATTATATCTTTCTTTAGCTTTCATATTCAAAATTCCCAGAATTGAATGCAGTATCAATAAGCGGTTTTGCTGAAGTTCTATAAAACAGAGAATTTGGCATTATTTTTTCCACATTATCACTGCCTGGCATATTCTATAACTGGAAATATTTCTCCTTGCAAATATTTCTCTGCCTTGTAAAGATCAGTAAGGCAAATCTAAGCTAAAACAATACAGCATGGTTCTATACAGCTCTGTGTTACAAAGCTGGCATGTCAACTTTGCAGACTTTTAAAAACAAACTAACCCCATATGGCAACTAAGCCCCACACAGTCTCTCACTCACTCTATCCTGATGGGGTGAGGCTTAGAATCAGTAGGGTAAAAGTGAGAAAGCTCATGGCTTGAGATGAAGGCAGTAAAACAAAAGCCACACCTATGAGCAAAGCCAATCAAGGACTTCATTCCCTGCTTCTCGTGAACAGGCAGGTGTTCAGCCATTTCCAGGAGAGAAGGTCTCCATGATGTGTAACTGTTTCTTAGGAAGGCAAATGCCGTCACTCCCCATGTTCCCACTTTCCTCCTTCTTCCCCCAGCACTATATGCTGAGAATGACACCATGTGGTCTGGTACATCCGTTGGGTCAGTTGGGATCAACTGTCCTGCCTGTGCCCCCTCCCAACCACTTGTGCACTCCCCACCTGCTCGCTGGTGGGGTGGGTGAGAAGCAAAAATGGCCTTGGCTCTGTGTAAGCACTGCTCAGCAGGAACTGAAACGTCCCTCAGTTAACACTGTTTCCTGCACAAATCCAAAACACAGCCCTGTAACAGCTACTATGAAGGAAATAAACTCTATCCCAGCCAAAATCAGCACACAAACTTGTTTATTTTTGGCCAACATATTTGAGAGCATCTCTTCAATACTCACAGACAAGTCTTGTTTTGCTGATGTATTTTGTTTATTAGGCTTTTCTAGCAGGATGATGTATTCCTGGCGATCGTGTTTGTATCTCATTTGTCTAATAGTGGATTTTGAGATACACTTGAAAAGTTCTGCTTTAAATGCATTTAAAATATCATTTCAGTAACAAAAAGGCAGTGTTGTGCATGCTCTTTTTGTGGTAACTGATGGTTTTCTTGTATACTACCCAGATCTTTTAATTTTCAGCTCATCTATACTTACTCTTACCTTTTATTTCAAAGCATTTTGCAAATCCTTTTTCACGGAACCTAAATCTTCAGAATACAAGCAAGGCTTTATCATTATTAGATCTGATAAGCAAATTACAGCTGTCATATTTTGCCTTTTCACATTTACCAATTCTCAATAAACAGAATCAATTTCTAGAAAATCAGTTTTCTTATGTATTTTCAGAAATAAAAATGTGAGGAAGAAACCAGAATTATTTGGTTATATGGAAAATATATTGTGGTTATATTGAAAGGAAGTCAGAAGTTTTCTTTAGAATATTCCCAAGTGAAATCTTTGCTGTATCAATATTTCAGAGTAGAGGCTTTCAATTTTCAAGTAGCTTTAGCAGTAACAAAAGAAACTAACAAAACATGGAATAGAACGTCCCTTCTGAGGTATTCATAATGCTAATACACGCTCCTTCCACGGACTATCCTTTTCCCTCTGTTGCTGAAAATACTTTCAGCAGTCTCTCCCCCAGTCTAATATTCCCTGGGGGGCAGTGATGCTGTGAAAGGGAGATTTTTCATGTCTCTATTAATTTTTTTCTTTTCTCAGTTTGGCCTAATTCATCTTCCCCCTTTCACCAGACCAACAATGTATTTTCTGATTTAACACCGAGACAACAGGAGAGAAAATGGCAGCAGATTTCAATATGTTAGCAGCCGAAAGAATGCTAACAGCTCACTATTTTGGGGAAAAATAGAAGCCAGTGTCTTCAGGCTCAGACATCTGTTTTGTACAATTTGCCAAGAAATGCCATAGCTGTGAGCTCTAGTATCATTAATTAACATTATATAGCTAGTATTGAAGTGACTGCTTTCAAAGATTAAAGACAATACATGTTGTATGTTTATTTAGTGTTCTTTCTCATACACTGTTAAGTTTTCATTATTGTTCTTCATAATTGCCAATACTAACTCATTTAATCATTTGTTTATTTTGCTCCAAACTGATGCTGTAATGATGCTATGCTGTGCATCCTCTTAATCTATAACATGATAGTGAAAGGCAATTAGTGCTGTCAGGCACACTTACGAGGTGCTGATGCAAACTTACCCTCCATCATACTTGTTGTTTAGTCAGCTTTATCCAAGACCATGATGCCCTCCAGCCAACAATGAATCAGTAACTAACAAAACACAACTGTTGTACCGGCTGTGCAAGTTAGGCAAGAATTGATTGCTTTAGGCTGTATTTTAGTTCCTTATACTCTTTACCCTGCCTGCAGTTAAGGCTTTACAATTTAGGATGGTCCTAGAGTAGCTGCTGTGTGCAGCTCAGCCACTGAAAGGGAAAATGGTAGAGAGTAAAAAATGAACATACAGTATTTATTATATGTATGGGTTGGCTTTTGTACTCAGAGTGCTGTGTTCTGCTCTTCTCAGTCCTGGAGTAGTGCCTCAGATGCAAAACAAGAAAGCTGCAGTTGAGATATGCACAGTTGAGTCTAGCATATGAAAGCATACTCTTTGCATTCAATGTCTTCCTCTTGTGGCCCTTGTGGGTGGGTGTATGTATAATCTGCTTAGTTCAGTCAGTCCATATATCTATTGTATGCTGCCCCCATGATCCTGCCTGCTTTGTGGGTTAGTTGGATTTTAAGGGTTAGTTAGAAATTCAGTGTTAACTGACTTTGATTCTTTTTATTTTCCTAAGCATGTTGCTCGTGCATAAAGGCCATAATGGAATTGAATCTGCGCTGGGCCCTTGAATTGCTGAGTACTCTGTGTTATTAAAAATAATGTAAAAAAAAGTCTTATTTCTTTTTTTAATCTTGTATTTTATAACCTATTTTTTTTTTTTATTCTAACGTGAAAAAAGTACCTGATCAAAGCAGTTATTTTCAGCAGGCAGAAGACACTGCAGCAGCAATGAAACCCTAGTTGAGAATCTTACTGGACACTTTTTTTCCTTGCAGTAAGCTGTCATTGTAGTCATTTTTACTATTTTTCAGATATAGCTAGGTCCTTATGTTACTGTTTTATCTTATATAGGATACAGGAAATACCAAATATTGTAACATGGCTTAAAGTTAGATCAAAGGATCAAAGGGAGGTATAGCTTTTGGGTTTTTCTTCAATGAGATTTCAAAGTATGTGTGGTCTGTCATACCAATGTCAGAAGTTATACCATATCAAAATATTCATTTGAACATCAGTATTTGAAAAGCACCCTGCTTTCTTGAGGACATATTTTTATTTTCATAGAATTATAGAATGGTTGGTGTTGGATAGGACATTAAGATCATCTAGTTCCAACCCCCTGCCATGGGCAGCGACACCTCACCCTAGACCATGTTGCCCAAGGCTCTGTCAAAACTGGCATTGAACACTGTCAGGGATGGAGCATTTACCATTTCTTTTCATAGCACCTAGACCATGAAGTTTCAGCCGATTATACAGGTTTACTAGCCTGACTTGCTGTGTAGACATGCTTGAGTTTACAGCATCGTGTTGTAGCTGAGCCAATGCAAAATCATGCTGTTATCAGACTGGTGATTGGGTTCAACTGTCTGCTGCTTAATCAGGTGCACGGAATACAGACAGAAGTGTGTAGTGTGAGCTGGGCTGGGGCAGAAGAAGGTCCTTCCTTGACTAGGGTGAGTTTTAGATTAATTGAGCTGTACCTTTGAAATTCCTTATTCTGGTATGGGGTTGCTGTTTTTATTTTATTTTGTTGTTCAAAACTCTTGGGGAAAAAAATCTATTGAAAAAAATAATAAAGTTTATAGCTGATTTTATGCCTCCATTGGTAAGAATAACAAATCTTCCTGAGGTGGTTAAGCCCTTCTATTTCTTACAACTTGTACTAACTTATGCTAACAGAAGTAAAGAATTTGTACCACGTACTGGCAGACGTGGTAATAAGGGTTCTTTTAACGAGCAAAATGGGAGAGAAGGAATGATCCAAACACAGGGGGTTTGGAAGAACCTGACTCATGTTGGCTATTTGGTTGTTTTTTACTGTGAGGGTGATGAGGTCCTGGCACAGGTTGCCCAGAGAAACTGTGGCTGACCCATCCCTGGCAGCGTCCAAGGCCAGGTCAGATGGGACTTGGAGCAACCTAGTCTAGTGGAAGGTGTCCCTGCCTATGACAGGGGGTTTGGAGCTAGATGAGGTTTAAGGTCCCTTCCAACCAAAGCCATTCACGGATTCTATACGGACCATATACAGTTCTATATAGGTGTCCTGGGTTTAGCAGTAGCAGTCGATTTTTCTCCTTCTTGGTAGCTGGTGCAGCGTTGTGTTTTGACTTTCAGCCTGGGAACAGTGCTGATAACAATGATGTTTTTAGTTATTGCTAAGTAATGTTTACCGTGGCCAAGGACTTTGTGAGTCTCATGCTCTGCCAGGGAGGAGGGGAAGCCGGGAGGAAGCAGAGACAGGACACCTGACCCAAACTGACCAAAGAGGTATTTCATACCACAGCATGTCATGCCCCGGGGGGTAACTGGGAGTTACCCGGAAGGACACGGGGGTCTTCTGGGTCGAACTCGTTTTTTGGTGGGTCGTATCATATTCTCTTCCCTTGTTATTTTCTCTTATTGTTGTCATTGGTGGTAGCGGTGGTGATTTGTGTTGTACATTGGTTGCTGGACTGTTCTTGTCTCAACCTGTGGGAATTGCTTTCTTTTGATTCTCCTCCCCATCCCTCAGGGAGTGGGGGGGTGGAGGGGGAAGGAAAGAAAGAGGGAGGAAAAGGGAGGGAGTGAGTGAACGAGCTGTCTGGCTGGGTTTAAACCACGACAATAGGTCATACTACTGATTTTCTGTGTTGTTCTGGACAAACATGCTGTATTTTTCTGTCTTTCTATGTAACTGATGAATTTGTAAAACATCACATAACGAGATGTTCAGCAGGTGAGATGATACTAATCAAACAAAATAGTTGTTTGGATTGTTTTTCTGAATTATTAGAAAGATAACCTGGACATCATATGTTTAAATATGCATCTGTTACGTGTGTGTATATCCTTGTCCTTGACTACAAAGGGTGGTGATGTGTGAAATGTGTTGGGAAAAGAAACCATAGGCTATGGTGCCATAGTAATGGATTTGAAAGAAATAAAGAAAAAGGGAGAGTTTCTATTTTTTTTCAAAAAGCATTGAAAGCTGTAGTTCATTTTATATGTAATAGTTCTGATGGAAATATCAGTCAGGCTACTTTCTTGATGTCTTAGTGGTTGGGCTGTAAATCATTAGATGGAATTTTCCATTCCTACTAACATAATTAAGTTGCATTTGAACATCTTATTACATGAAGACATGCAGCTGAGTGGGATTTGTCAAGTCGTTGCAGTTAGCTCACATAAAGAAGTTCTTTCTGTTTTGGCCCATCATCAGGCCTGAGTATAGTGTCAGACATCTGATTAACACAGAAAATCATAGGCTTGCTGAATCATTTGGTATTTCTTGGAGAATAAAGGGGACTATAAAATAGAACATGAATAATTCATATACAGGACTATCCAGAGTCATTTTCTGATGATGTGATTTCTCCCCCCTTTCAGAACTGAACTTTTCTTTTAAAAGGCAGCGTGATAAAAGTGTGTTTCTGTAGTGCTAAGACGTCTTCTTTCTCAAATGTTTATCTTATAAAGTAGAAGTGTCACAAATGTTGAAAATAGGAAGAAGAAAGACAAAAATAAATTGGAATTTCTTTACCACAGAGAGCTGTAGGGTGTGAAAATAAACTGACTTGTTATTTCAGGAGATTTAGTCATGACAGTAGAAAACTATACTTTCAGTGGAGGGTACAACTAATTTTTAAGAGCATCACCCTGTCACAAAATGTAAACTGAGAACTTGGCACGGTATTTTCCTTCTGCAGAGTGCTTGGGAGGAGATGAAAAATAGAATCCTCCCCAGTCTGCTTCATTGCCACAACTACATTTAATGGGCTGTGCTGAGGTGCTAAGAAATACAATCTGGAAATTTTTTGCTGTAGTGATTTAACATGTTAAAGTCCTGAGAGTTTTTTCTGCTGACTCTCTCATCTCTAGGTTACCATCTCCATGTCAGTGTTAGGAGACAAAAAGGCTTAAGCAGATTAAGTCTGTTACTATCCTTACCCTTCCTATTTTCCAGGCTCTCCCTGATCTTTGAGTCTATATAGTGTCATAACAACCCCTTTTACTATTGTTACCCGAAGTGCTTACGCACAATAGAGGCTTGAGCCTCCCGAAACAAAGGTTCCTGGCAAGCAACAGAAAATGTGATTTCTGAAGAAAAATAATAATCTTGTTTTGTTATACTAAGTGTGATGGAAAAGGCTTTTGTGATGAATTGGCTGAGCAATCTGGGAATACCAGGGATAATGAAGTGAATCTGCTGCTTTGCTTTAAGAGGGCTGTAGGTGGAAAAAAGTGCCATCTTGATTGTTGGAATATTGCAACAAGTAGTGAGGATTACAGGTGAAAAACTGGTACCTGGATAAAACCAATAAGGAGAATGAGTAAGATGGGGAGAAGGCACTACAGAAACAACAGCTACACGTGAGGTGGTGGTGAAGATGATGTGTAAAAGCCCTAAGGATGGGTTACACTCATGCACTTGCAGTGTTTGCTCATATGTGCTGAAGCCAGTTTGATGGCATGTGGTGTTCTTTGAAGACATATGATTTGAGTCTTATTTTTGTCATCCTTTATTAACTAGTCTTCTCTTATTGAGGTTATTTGGGGTTTGTTTTTTTTCTGCAGAAAAATATTATACTACTTTGCTGTGTAGATCCTAACTGTTCTCATTATATTCCCATAGTATTGTTGCAGCTATCTTAGTACGAATACACTTTTTGCAGTACAGATTATTTCCACATGGAAAGGGGAAGAAACCCACTGTGATTGGTCAAAGGCACCATGAAAGCAATACATTATCTGCACTGGGGCTGTAGTTTTGTGTGCCTGTATTATTTGGGGATGTAATGCCTTAACCTAACAGTTACAGTAAAAACGATGACTAACTCATGGAATACAATTTAAAAGATCAACAACAGTGTAGAACTTGGGTGAGTGATAATAGTGACTTGGAAGGCGCTTGAGTCAAAGACTTTGCACTGGTAGTGCCTGCAGCTCTTCCTACTAAAGTGCTGGTATAAAAAGCATGCGAGAGCATCACAGCACACTGTAAAACCTAATTAGAAACAGGTGTATAAGTTGACTTGTGGCTCTTTTGTTTCTAGTAGTAACAAAAGGTTTCTCTAGTAATTGTCCTGAAGCTGGATTCTCATCTGAAACTTGGGAGCTTTATATGTATGTATATGTTTCATCTTGTGTTATTAGTCAGAAGCCTCTGCAAAGAATCAGAAACCATAAAACAAATTCTACTGTGATCAGGGGAATATTTAACCCTTTGGAGAAAACAGCACAAATCAGAAAGGCAAGTCCTGATTTTGCCGGAGTGCGGGGTGATGGGAGATAGAAGTAGGAAAGCAGAAGGTGCTCAAGGTTTTGTTGTTTGTTTTGTTTGTTTTTTTCATTGGGTCTGTTGATAAAAAGCTCAAAGGCTGCTTGGCAGTGACCTCAGTCCTGTTCAAAAGACCAGGGTAATGCAGGCGGGAAGTTAAAGCTTGTGTTTAGTCAGTGATCTGTGAATAACCCTCTGTCCCTCAATGACGTGAGAGGAGCCTCCAAAGGGAGGCAGTGAGTCAGAGAGAAGGAGGCACAGAGATTGCTTGAACAGCCATTAGCACGTCATTGGTAATCCCAGTGACACCTTTCACAGCCCTGGCATTTGTCTCAATGCACTCTACTGAAGGCTGGTACTATGTTTTATTTAAGGCTTTCTCGCTGCCTTCTGGAGATGTGTGTGTTCCTGTAGCCTGACTGATTGGTTGCCTGTTATGTTTACTAACACTCTGAGATCCTGCAAGAGAGGGGAATCTGTGGAATTTCTGCCATGGCTGAATACCCCTGGAATGAATCTGCATTTTCTGATAGACAGAAGGAACTAAAAGGGTGTCCAAATAAACATGCAAATGAAAACAGATCTTTTATAGAACATTTAAGTTTCCATACTGCAGAACAAAAAGTTACCTTGATAAAGTGTTACCCAGCCATGATTCTGCTTGCTTGTTGCCATCTGGTAAGAATCTAGTGATAATATGTCTGCGTATACTAATGAGGAATGCTAATCTCGTGTGGTTTGCATTTCTCCTGAGCATTTGTGTTCATCTAAATAGCTGCCTAGAAGCTCAACAAACGAAAGATCAAGCCAAAAGCTTGTCAGGGGAAGAAAGGCAAAGACCATTTTGGGATAGTGCTTCTTCCTCATTGAGTAGAAGTAGAGTATTTAGGGAAGGGGCGAGGATGTGGCAACACAGCAGCAGAAGTTGCCATGGTGAGCAGAGTTAAGGTGGCTGTTTCAAGAGGCAAAGTTTATGATGTGGTTCCATAGCTGTTAAGGTTGATGAGAATTGCAGCTGGTAGAGTTCTTTCCTCTCCCCAACCTTCTGTCCCTCACTAACACTTCTGAGTGCTTGGTTCAGATTTCCTTTTAGTCACCATTTTAGTGGCTGACCCTGACCCTCTCCTTAGTGACTCAGTTTCTTCCTTTGTCAAATAACATGACTATTATTCACCTGGATCTTAAAATCCTAAAGCTGTTTTCATCTCTTAGCTTTTCACAGAAAGTTCCATACTTCCATCTGTGATTTTTAGTTTCCTTTTGCAAAAGAAAATCATGACTGAATACCTACAGCGTTTCAGCCAAATACTTCAGTTGTGGCCATTTCTGCACTTCTATTTCTACATTTCTATGAGTCTTCTGCTGTAGTGCCTCCAAGGAGATTAATCTGCTGCCTGTGGCTAAGTTTGCCTTGGACTACAGTTCCCATGATCCTTGGCAGGTGAACAGTCTCCTCGTACACTGCTCATCTAATGTTTAGGAGTGTCTGTATTGTCTAAGAGGAGAGAACATCTGAGCTGGGAAGCATAAAGCACTGTAGTAGCATTAGCAAATTAAATATTCATACTTATGCAACAAAACCTCTGAGGTTTTAGTAGGAATTTATTCCATTTTTTAGTCACTCTACTTTCTCCAAAGAAGGTAAATATGACCTTGATACTTTCTCTACGAGAAACAGCTGAGCATTTCCTCCCAAAGGGAGTAAATATCAGAATTTCTCTAATAAAAGCTGCAGAAGTTTGGAGAAAGTATGGAAGTCTTCATAAGGAATAAAATTAAGCAGGTCAGCTCTTTCCTCAAGGGACTATTCTGACAGTTGTATATCAACAGCTTCAGTACTCAGAATATTGGCTGAGGAGAGGATGATGTAAGAACAACTGTAGCAATGATACTCTACCCAAGGATTCATCTGTGCTCAACAACAGAAAACCTTTAGTAATACCACTGGTAGTACAAAACTAGTACTGCTTGTTATATTAAGGAAGCACCTCTTCCTGTAAGTTTTTATCACTCTTGCATGACACACATTTTTCCTCTTATGGTTGAAATAGATTGTAAAAGTCTCCAACTTTTTTTTTTTTAATTTCCCTTTTATCATGAGTCAAAATTGCTAATTTAGTGTGTATGAAGAGCTTGGATTATCCAGCATGTGCTAAACATAGTTACCGAGCTTTTTCCACATGTCAGAACTTCGCAAATGTTGTTTGTGGAATTATTTATATTGACTACATTGGAAACATGGGTGATTAGCAATGATTACGACAGTAGTTTGCGAAGGCTTACAGATGGAACTCCCACTATCCTTTACGGACAGACAGAACTTCTTGGTATGTCTAAGCTTAAACTTGGCATTCAGTGCATCTTTTAAAGGAAGACAACCAAGAAATGCAGAAGTGGGCACAGTATGGCGTTCAGGCAGCAGGTATAACAAAGAAATGAGGATGACTGCAAATGTTTTGTCAGTTGGTACCCATAGGCTTCCATTAATTTCCAGTGACTGACTCCTGAGTACAAGTATGGCACTTTTGTCTCTTGCAAACTGAGGTGGTGATTATGGTTCTCTTCCTGAGCTAGGGGAATTAGTTAATGTTAACATGGACAAAGGTTATGTGTGTTCTCATAGTAGTCTGGTACACTGTGTTCTGCAGCGTTCTGTAATAGTTTTAGGGGAAGGGCTGCTGTGCAATGCAATCAGCATTTCTGGTCATTTCCTGGGATTGTTTCTAAGCAGTGAAGATGTTCTGGGACATATGAGAACTTTGTGGTGCCAAGAGAAAATGCAAAATGCTGTAAACAGAAAATTGCCTGGTTTGCAGTGTGGCAAAAAGAAGTCTCCCCTGTAACAGAATGGCTTCCTTGGCTTTGTCTTGGCCTCTAATTTGTGAAACCCACCGTTTCTGCCTTTGACAGTTAGAACCAGATACAGAAATTTGTTTAAATCTGAGGGAATACTGCCTAAAACTGAACAAATTTGGTTTTTATTTTCTTCCCTAAAAATTACCAAAGGGTCATTATTTACTCTTCACATTGCAATAATTCCTTTGTTTGGACAAACTACTTCTTTTAATTTTTCGGACAGGTCTTGTTCCTGTGATGCAGAAATACAGTTCCATAAAACATCCATGTTAAATAAAACTTGCTTCTACCCTAGTGAGGATAATGCAACTGAATATCAATTGCACTTAATTAATTAGTTTAACTTTACAGCAGTTTACAAATAATCCCCATGAGTTTTGTTGCTGCCTACTTGCTTGTCTGTACTTATTATTATGCTCACTGAAAGCGTAAACATAATTAAAATGCTTTCCTAGACTTTTTTGCCTCCTACGTTGGAATGTGTACTTTGTTTTCATGCCACTTCGTAAGAGTCTGTATTAAAATTCAGGCTCAGATCTTCTGAATATACATTGGTTTTATCAGATGTGGTATCCTGTAGGTCTGCACTTGGACCCCTACTTATGGAAGTTAATTAGTTGAGCTCTAAGGACAAGCAGGAAAGAAGATTAAAATAAGGACCTGAATGGATATTTTTTCCTGCTTTTACTGGAGATAGTTATGATGGGGTTTGAGTCAGATAATATTTTCATTTGCTTTCTCTGCAATTTCTGATACCTGGAAGCTTGACACCTAAAAATCACAGTGAAACAGGAAATTTATTGGAAACTCCTTATTTGGAAACAAGTTTTTGGTGAGTAATATGATAACACAACTAGTTGCTGTTTTTAATATCTAGCTGTCTAATGTTCAGCTGAACACTCCTGCTGACTTTTCCGGGGTGGAGAGATACTGGTATAACCCCAGTCTTGTTCTCAGAAAACAAACATTTAGATATTTTAAGGTTATTAGGTATAGAGTGTTAAAAGTTGAGGTATACTTTTCTTTTGCATGCCAAGAGAAGTTGCTCTTGTAAGGAGTCATTCCTGCCTAGAATATACTGCATGTCACATCATACGCTGCCAGTAAGACTGCTAAAGGGGAATGGCCACTTCAGGCCATGGAACTTCAGGGTGAAGTTCCCCCCTGCCCCTGTCAAAACCCAAAAAGTACAACTTAGCAGGTATACATCAGTGTCTGATTCTCTGAAAATTTCGGTCCTCAGCTTGAATTTTGACCCTCCAGAAATATTCTGGGTACTTCTCATGTACTGTGGGGACACTAAAAAGGTGGTCTAGACGAGTGGGAGTAAGACCTCTTGATCAGAGCATTCACGTCATGGTCAGGCTAGCAGCAATTGCCAGTCCATCAGTCATAGGGAGTTCATTAAACTCCTTATAAAGAGCACAATTTTGCACCAAGTAAATCCATGTAATAAAAGTTGTAGCCCACATACATTTGCAAACTTTTCTAAGAGGATCTCAAGGCTAACCCACATTGAGAGTTTTATAAACTCATATTTGCAGATATACCCCATGAACCACCTTTTAAATCCACAAGAATAGGAACGCTTAAATCTCTGAATTGAAGGAATACCCCAGACCCCACATTAAGCCTGAATTCAATCCCCTAGAGACAAGTTAGAGATTAAGGCAATTGACTGACCATGAAAAGAAATTGCTATGTATAACTTGGCCAAATAGAAAGAATGGAGCAAAAAGGTTATGATATTTGTTAGCATATTTGAAAAGGGCAAATACCAAGATAGGGAAATTTTTATTTTAGAATGGTTGGATGAAATTGAGCAATGAAAATCACCTTGAAACATGAAATACTCTTTGCAGTGAGATGAAATACTGCACAACTGAAGAGTCTCACAAGAAAAGCAAAAGAAAACTGAAAATTTCCATCATGTGGAAATCATGCTATGATAGATTTTGGAATGTATCATCTGCACTGTACCAAGAATGGATAGATGGCATAGTAACACTAGGAATTCCTAACCAGGGTTGCATTTAGCCACTGATACAGAATGTATAGAATACAAGTAATCAAAAAACTGTCTTTTACAGAAGAATAGAGTTGTTCTGTGAAGTCTATCTTTATACAATAAAACGTACTTGTGTTTGCTTTTTTTTTAATATCTGTTGGTAATTCAGCACTATCAAGATTTAATTGTTGTGCTAGAAAAAATACTTTTGCCTACATAAACATGGCTGGTTGTGGGGGTTTTTTAGTCTGAGTTGTATATACTTTTTCAAACTAGATGAATTGCAAAGACCTACACGTATATGTAAATGTAGCACAAAACAGTGTAAAAAACCCAGAGCATCACAGTGACTCTAAAATGCATTGTAACTCTTGCAAAAAAGATGATATCTTTACTTTGAACAAGGGTTTTATCGTGCTCATAAATATATATATAGCTGTGGGTATGTCGAAAGCAGCTAGCACAGGATTGCTTAGCTGAGTGGGAGGTGATGCAGGACTGTGCTATTAGTGAGCAGGAGGTGGGAGGTGACTGGGGCTGATGGGCAGGTGGGATACAGTATTTATACACATATGTTTACAGGTATTTTTAGAAGAGGTATAAATATACAAATGTTAATTCAATGATATAACTTGCCTCAAGGATGCATAGAGTGATGTAATAACTCAGAAGGAGGCAGCATAGTAGAGTGGACTGAGCATGGCAACTGAGGCAGGAACACACAGTTTTTAATCCTGGTTTCTACACAGTAGTCCTTCTCAGTATTTGCCCTCCTCATGTATTCTAGAATAGCTTTTGCTGGACACACATGCTCAGACTGGGGGTAGGTAGTATATTGCACACGTGCTTGTAGCTTGATGATGGCATTTGTAGTGGTTAGTGATGTAGGGAGGTGGGCAGTAGCAGTGGAGGAAATAACCCTCTCTATAAGGATTTTGTGCAATTTGCCTTAACTTACGTTTTTTCATATTCTCTTGTTCAAGTTGTTGTTCCACTTAGTTCTGTTATTCTGTACACTCACACAAAATGTTTTTTTCTCACTGTTTGTTAATGAAACTAGACCAGTGAATCTTTTCATCATAAGTTTTATTAATTTTCTTTTTAAGATATGCACAGATTTTTCTCCAAGCATACCTGTCCAGGAACTGTCAATATCTCTTCACGTTATCTGGCTGGCTGTTAACTGTGGTGCAGTTTCAGTAGCCCAGATGACATGTCTCCTCTTACTGTCAATGAACAGTAATTTAAACAGCTGTTTTCCCATCTCTGTCTAGTCTTCCCCTCTTCTCTGCTTCTGTCCCTGCTATTGGATAGTCTCACAGTCTCTGCATATCTAGCCTGGATATGCCTAACTGGTTCTTTAGCATCTACTTAATATCCCTGACACTGCTTTCTTGCCTGTCCCTATTTCAGCTTTTTAGAAACAGTTGTAATATAATCCAGCTGGTGAACTGACCAGTCTCACTAGCTTTCCCTTCTATTCACTTTCAGTTTGATAACCAAAGACCAGGATGAATGTACGTGTATCTGTACTTTTACTGATATCAGTAATGGTAATTAAGAATTTGGAATTTTTGGGAGGACTTATCTTGCTCTGGGTACAGATGCCCCTGGTAGGATTTAAGCATGATGTAAATATGTCCTGTGAGGGAGGTGTGGCAAAACTAAACTAGATCAAAGAGACACAGAACGATTACTGGGATGAGGATAAACTATATACATCTGCAACAGGATGTAGAAGGCTGGGAAGCTGTGCACTGTGATTCTTAATGCTTACCAAATTGAGATACATGGTGGATTCTGAGCATAAGGTAAATTAAATGGAAAAATGGTCAATCATTTAAGCTCAGTTTAGGCTGCCGAACTAGGGTAAAAGTCCAGCTGACGTATATCTTTTGCTATCATGTGCATAGTATTTTGTTGCCTTATTGTAGTAACACCTTGGTACCCCTCCTGGATTTTATCTCTAAAAAGCTCCAGAGAAGGAGAAAAATGCCATTATACTCTCATGCAGATAGATTCAGGTGGTGCTCTGGATAGACCGAGTTTCTTGTCAAGGCTATGCAGCAGCCCACAAATCTAACTGAGCTTTCCCAAGTACCATCCATTATGTCCAGACAAAGGTTTATTTTGGAAAATTTCCATTGACCTGTTTAATTTGTTTCTTACCAGTGGTGAGGACAGCATACCTAAGGTCTGTGCTGACGACTAGATGAGACAACAGAGTCTCTACAAGTTCTGGCAGCACAGCTTCAATGCACAGGAAGCCCAGAAGTCATCTTCACAGTGTAGCTACTAAATGAGCTCTAACAATGTGCCTAACTGTGAAGGTGCAAAGGCTAAAAAACCTTATCTGAAACATACACATTTTTCTTCTTTCACATTTTTGCATTATCCTTACCAGGAATCTGTCTTACTAAAGACTTCTCAATCAAAGAAACTAGCTGTCTAATATCAGGCTATGCCCCAAATGTTTCCCATCCCATGGTGAAGCAGGTTGTATAGTCCCTGTATAATTGCATTGCTGAGGCCTACACCCAGACTCTGCACCTGGAGAACGTGAGGAAAGTGCAGTGGAAATACAGAGGGCATCTAATGAAGGTCACTACAGGTTTTGACTCCTAGACAATATTCACATTAGGAATGTATATACCTAATTATTTCAGATTTATCATGTGCCTTTTGCCATGTATATATTACAAAACCACTTCAGAATGTATTCAAAACCCCTTTCCACCTTCCTCCGATCAATTCCTATTAAAATCTAGTTCTTTGGCTTGAAATAATGATTGACATTTTGTTGTGTCTCATATGTCATCTTAGATGGAACTTCTTTTAAAAATAAATGTGGCAATTAAATCCCCAGGCTGCCTCAGTTTGTGCACAGCTTGTTTTTAAGTAACTGATAAAGAATATGCGAAGTTTTCAATGAAGCTGCCAGTTCCTCTTAAGTGTGCTCTGTGCAATATGTATCTTTCTTCCTTTATTTGCATTGTTTTTGTCACACAGAGATACTGGGATTGTTGTCATGTGTTCTGTGACAATTAGGGTTTTCAGATAACTTGTTAGTATTTGTGCTTAGGAAAGAAATATAGGATTTCAGCTCATCTCTGAAATCCTATAGCTGCTAAGAGTATAAGTGCAAGAGCTAAGACCTCATGATTTGTTGGAACAATATGATCTATCGTCTGTATGGTACATTTCTACAAAGGAATACTGATTTGTGCTGAGAAAGAGAAGGAGGTGGCACCAGCCTTAGCTGAAGTGGCAGCTGCAAACCAGCTGTCAGTAGTAATAGGTGGGTTTAGGCATGTTTACTGAGAGACTGACTGTGATCAGTGCTCTGCTAGGGAATCACAGATCCATAGAATGGGTAGGGTTGGAAGAGACCTTAAAGATCATCTCGTTCCAACTTCCCTGTCAGTGTCTCACCATTCTCATATTGAATTTTTGTCTAATATCTAATGTAATTTTCCCCTCTTTCAGTCTGATTTTCCCAGGGCGTGAAACTTGCTGGATAGTAGTTCAAGCCCAAATATTAATAAAAGCAATCCTAACTTTGCCTTAACTTGTACATCACCTGTTCCCTCTGCTGCATGGTCCCAGGGGCCAAGTAATGCCTTCTCCCTGCTGTGTTCAATGCAGTGAATGTGTCCTGCTCAAATTACATGACGCTGTTTGTGTACTGAATCCTGCAAGGCTATTGCCTCTACAGCTGCATTTTAGCCTTCCCTAATCCTCTCTTCCCATGATCATGTCCTCCCCTTTAACTTATAGGCCAGAACTATAGGAGAACTGAGGATGCAGATCTGGGCAACCAACTGTTATCAGCTGCTTTATATTGTTAGAGCATAAGAAGTTCTAAAAAGCACTAGCTGTGGCCCAGCAGTGAGGCCTGATTTAGGAAATGGTTGGGCACAAGTGAAATAAATGTCCCCTGCAAGTCAGTTTGTGAGGAAACAGGTGGTACATGGTTATTACAATGCGCAGAGAACAACTCTTGGAATACAACTGGAAATAATTCAAAAGACAACAGTGAGTCCTTTGTAAATAAAAAACAGGGTATGATGTAACTGTCTTGTGATAAGCAGGGGTAGCTGGTGGGCAGCCAAGGACATAATGTTTTGTTCTTGTGTGTAATCACTGAGTAATGATGAGGAAGCAAACGGCAGCAGCTTAGGTGAAAGATTCCATGTCACTACTGTGCTGATCCCCAGCAAGCTGCCTCTCCCTGGGCTGTAGGGTGGAGCATCCAATTGTATTTGCTGGCAGAGGTCAATGAGCCTCCTCAGAAATATCAGGGAAGGCCAGCTCCAGTCCAACAGGACACAATAGATGTGAACACAAGTGTTTTCTTGCCTTTAATAGATGACACCTCCTCCTTCTCAGCCATATAAGAAAAAAAAAAAAACACCAAAAACTGAAACAACAAAGTGGGCATAAGCCTGAAATGACAGGTGTTGGCCTTCCTGATATTTTTGGGTATTATCATCTTATAGGGCAGATTGTGAAGGACTGAACAATGATGAACGTAACTCAATGACTCTCTTCCTCCCTGCCTCCCTCCTCCAAAAAAAAAGAAAGTGGGGGTAAAAGGAGAGAGAGAAGAAAGAAGGCTCTGCTGGCAGCCTTGGGATAGTTAGTTTAAAAAGCAGGTGTGGGGGAAAATATGAGAAACAATCTTGTGGGATTCAGTGAGGAAACACTTCAAAAATATAATTTGATTAGGACACAGCCTGTATGATTCAACGAGGGGGAGGAGGTATTGCCTGGAATATGCATCTGACAAACTTTCACATCAAGAATTCCTAAATTACTGTCATGCAGCCATGAGGTATGGGACAAAACAGCTTGTGGAATAGCCAGCTTTTTTTTCCAGACTCCTGAACTGCAGCCTTTTGAGTTGGCATCTATGATGGAATCAGCACCGTGAGTTGCTTTTGCTTCTGGTTCCATTGATATATTCCACCTTACTTTTGTCACAGCACTGTGTGCTGCATACCCTTCCTAAGCTCTCTGTTGGACTGGAGGGCAGGTAAGAAAAATGCTTCCTTCACTACAATGTGCAAGAGAATGTCAGGTTTAATATGAAGATGATTCAGGCTTTTTGCCTGATCAGGTAGGCTTTGGCACCATTAAAGAACATCATTCATTCACTGACATCTGTTCATTATTTGTTGTATCCGAAAAGATAAAGAATAAAAGAAAGTGATTTACAGAAGTGCAACCAATATCGAGAAGTATTTAAACATTTAAAGACTGCAGGCCCTAACCTTTAACTATAAATGGAATGCAGAATGCTATGTTTTGCATCATAGCACAGTGAAGGAGATTAGGCAGAATCACAGTGTGGGACCTGCTCCAGCTACTAAAGGAAATGTGAAGGACAGAGTAGCTTCTGAAATTTTGTTCATTTTAGTGGCATTTCTGTCAGGGTTACAAGGAGGATTATACAGGGTAAAACTGCACAAATGGTAGCTATTTTCTTTCAAAGAACTGAGCTCTTTTCACAGCCTTTCCTTTTTTTACCTGATGGTCCTCAATTTGTAAGTCTGCTGTTTGGTACACTCATTCAGGTAGAAAGTTGTGCAGGTGTAATTTTTACATCAGGTGTAGGTATCCAGCTTCTGCAAAGCAGGCAGCCAGAACTTGGCTGGTATCTGTTTTGAACAACAGCACTCTCCCACTCATGCTAATGACCTATAAGTGGAGATCTCTTTTGTTGTAAATGAAAGTGAGAGAGAATAAGTATTCAAAAAGGAGACGGTCTGCTTAGTGCAGTGCTAGGAACATTCACTTTGAGAAAAGAGGCTGGGTGCCATAGCTGCTTTCTGGATGAAACCTCTACTGACATGAAATAGAGAATTTGTGTAAAATACAAAATCAGTCCTGGGAGCAACAAATAGAAAACCTGTGTATGCACACTGTATGTTACATCATGGTGTCTCTTAAATCAGTAGGCTTTGATTATTACTATTTTGATGTTACACAAAGCAAAAGTGAGGAACTACCCCCAGCAAGCAGTCTCTGGCTCTTTAGAAGCTTGGGGTACAGAAATGTCTTGTTCTGAATATACGTCAGATTTTGGCAGGAGGTGCACATACACAGTTCAGGATTTGTTATGTAATTATATGTAACAGCTAAGGAATAATTTCACTCGAAGCAGAAAGAAACATGTTGTCTTTTGAATTGGTAAAATGGTGGGATTTTGTCCTTAACATATTTAGGAAACCTGGGGCTTATTGTAGAGCTAAATGAAGCACTGTAAAAGACGGTTATTTGCATAAGGTCAGCATTAAGATGTTAACACTATATGGAACTGTGTATGAAAGTAGAAAATTTCCTTTGCAGGTGTGTCCAACCTTTTTGGCATCAGTGTGATCTTCTGTTTGGAGGCCTATTCTATATAACAAATTTTTGTTTATTAGAGGTTAAATAGTTAGTTAGAGTGCACTAGCTTGAACATTTTCCTTGAAAGTACTGTCCCAGAGAAAACTGAATAGAACTATTGATTTTTGATTTGTATATTTTTTGGCCCTAGTTCAGCAATGCACACTTAATCATATTTTATTCCTTCAGTGCATTGAAAGTGCATTGTAACATACTGAAACTCATGGGATACTGTAACTACAGGCAGAGCTGAACTGAGCTAGAAAAAAGTACTAAAATATGGATATAAGATTGCTGGATATGCTCTTCTGCCTTTGGCTTTATCTGATTTCCAGTGAAAACCATGGAAGGGTAGCCATTGATTAGATCAGAACTTCCCAAAAGTTTCCCTAGTGTTACACAAAGCAGTTACATATTAACCACACGTTTTTCACCACACTTTGTTAGGTCACAAGTTTTTAGAAATGGTATAACGATCCCTAAAGTAAGAATGTATAGGTATAAAGTCTTTAGAGTTTGAAAAATCTCAAGGCTAGAAATTTACATCAATTTTGCCTTGAAGAAAGGGTGGTATGAACTTGGTGGCTGTCAGTTTGATGCTACCTCAGATTTTTGACTCTATGAATAAGTTGTCAACTGTTGCTCTATTAATTTAGGGTCCATTAAAAAAATAACAACCCTGTGAATGTGTATAATATTTTACATTTAAATATAACTGGGGCTGGGCTTCTGAAAAAGGGTATTTCACCTCCTGAGAGATTCACTAATACATTCAGGGAAAATGAAGGTAACCCCCTAATAATAATTATGGTCAGAATATTAAGGTTAGACTCCAAAGGTCAGATTAACAATTTGACAGGTACATTGAGAATTCCAAGTATGAAACCTGAGGACCACTGCACATCTCCTATTTTTTTTTCTAGAAGAAATTATATGAATGCTGTTAAAGCAAAAAACTTGCTGATCTGTATAATTTTCCTTAATTTTTAGGGAATGAGAAATAATGAGCCTTCCAGGGAAACTGTTGAAAATGTTGAAATTTCAGTTCCCTTAGGAAAAAAAAAAACTAAAAAAAACCCTTTCAAAAAACAGATTCCTAGTTAACAGACATGTTACTTTACATGGGGGAAAAAAATGATCGACTTGTTTTACGGTGATACCTCTTTTACTGTCTATGGCTTAGGAAGGTAACTGGTTATTTCTAACCTTGGTTTAAAAAAGGTTTCCTTTGTCAACTGTGGGAGGAAATCCATGTCTTATTTTAAATCTTGTTGGAAATAAATTACAATGACCAGCTTTATTAGCCGAAGCCTCAAATGCAGATGTAAATATTACAGGCAAGTGCAGACTGTTTTAGTTAAGGATAACTTGCAGGGTCTGCTTCTTCAGCAGCAGTAAGGAAAAGAATAATTCTGAATAATTCACAAGCTTTTTACCAAAAAGCAGGAAAACTGGAATTGTTTAGTTGAAGACCAGAGCTCATGAGCTTTACTGGGGGAAGTAGAAACTCTAATGGAATGTCACAGTGGTGTTTCTTACAAATAAGAAGTGATGAGTTTCTCTCATTTTCTAATTATCTTCTGTTTTCTCTAAGTGGGAATCCTCACATCTATGTATAAGCACGTAGAAGTTGTTGTATAATCTAAATAAGCTGTATACAAAGTGATGAGAAAATGACGCTTCCAGAATGTGGCTCATCCCACATATATAACTTCCTATTGACAAGCTTCTGACAACTTTTAAACTGGAAAGCTTCATGTTTAATCCTCCTTCTCAGTTTCATTCCCTATCAGTTTCAAATATAGTCTCAGGTTATTACATGGTTGACAGGAGATAGGACTTGCAAAGGCGCTACAGCAAGCATTTACGGGTCAGTGAACTTTCTCACTTTTAGAGGCATACTGCACTGGGAAACCAGTTTAGCTCATTTTCCTAACCACAGAGTGCAACTCAAGTTTTTGGAGAGCAGTTTTTCAAGTGAAATCGGTATGACACACAGTTGCATCCAAACCTCTTCCTGACTGCCACATCACTTAGGCTTCAAAACAGGTTCTTAATGAGTTTAATCATATTTAAAAATTTAATCTTTTTCAACATTATTACAATTGCCTTTGGCAAAATTCAGTAGTACACTGAGCTCCACATGACTCAGACTCAAACCAGGTTTTGTGTATTCAATTCTTTGTGAATCACCACTTCTTTAGACAAGCCTTTAATTTTTTGGTGGTTATCACCTTTTGCAACATTATTGCAAATGTGATTAAAGAGAATAAGAAATGTTAGTGGCTCTCACAGTTGCTATTCGCCATCTAGTCATGTTGGAATCGAAACATGTCCCCTCCCTTCCTTTCTCTCTACAGCTGGCACAAAAGAGTGGGTTTTGGAAGTTCTTTCTTGAGGATATCTGTCTATTCTTGCTGGGTTGCACAAGCATAAGTGGGGATTGTGGCGTATTATATCTCAAACAATAGCTATTTTAATTCTCACAGGCCTTCCCTTAGCTCAGCTTCATGTCTACAAATAACATGATTCTTTTTGATTTTAAAATCATCACTGGTAGATCTGTGATAGTGTATTTCATCCTCTGTTCTTTGCACAGTCCTCTCATATACTTGTGTGAAATTTGAAAGAGATTCTGCAAACCTTAGTCATGGGGAACAATGCTGTATTATACCAGAATGCCTCTTTGAAATGCAAGTTCTTTGTTTGGAAAACAAACCTAAAAAAGAATCACTTTCCCTTGATCAGCATGGTTCTGGAGTACCCTGAATGTGTAAAAGGTACTTAATATTTCATTCTTCCCTTCCCACAACTTGCATCATCAGTTGGAAGTAGATCCTGGACTGGTACAACTTGATTCTCTCTTTCTAACCTGTAAATTATGGAGAAAACTTGAAAACGAAAGGATGTAACCCATGCTGAGATTACATTGTGGTTTATGTTTAACAGACAGCTTTCCTGCCTGTCTTTGGTTCCCATATCCAGGCACCAAGTGTGCATGTGCAGCTGAGTTCACCAGGGACAGAGGGATGAAAAGTGAAATTACAATAATATTGAACTTTAGGCTTGAACTCATACCCTGCAACCTGAAGCTAAGAGAGGAATCATCACCAGATTTTATTTCAGTGCCCCTCACTTACTCCATTGGTAATTCTCTGTTACCAGTACTTTTCAATTTAAGTGTGTTACTGTACAATGTCCAACTTTTAAGACCTTTACAAATTCTCTTGGTAAACTGCTTCAGATGATTTCAAGGGGAAAAATATTCAGAATATCACAATAATGTATTTTCTAATCAAAAATTTAAACGGAACATACTTTATGTTTTCAGGAGCATGCACGTCCATAAAAATAGAATCAAACTGAGCATATGCATTGGAATTTCAGCAGGAAGATAGGGCAGAAGTGCTGCTGAGGTCCCTTCTAACTGGAGTGATCCTAAGATTGTTCTGTGACTGCACATCTTTTATGTCACTAACTGCAAGTATAGACTTAACTCTATCAAGGCATTTAGTATGTAGGTGCTGGGATGATGGACGTGAAATTCCTCTTTTTATTTATTCTTTTACTGAATTACCAGCCAAATGTAGCCTCCCTTCCTTTCCCTTTCTTGCATTCTTCTCCATCTCTTATGCTTGCTTCTTTCAGAAGTATGGCTACTTCTTTTAGATTATGACTCCATATAGTAATTCAGAAGTAGTATACTTTCTCTGTTGAAAATACCACCGTTTGCCATGAAAGTGCACATTTAACAAAGTTTCATGTGAAATCTTTGGGCTAGAAGATTTTGAGAGGCAGAAGTCTTTGCCTCCAGCCAGTCAGTTTGATTTCTACGGATAACAGAATTGGTGACCTGCAATTCCAGTTGCTTAATGGTTTTACTTTACTGAAATGTTTTTGTACTTTTATTGTATGCCAGACAGTTATGATAATTAAAATAATTATGGAATGTGGAAGCAATGCATGATGGGAAAGCGGAATATCCTTGGTTTGCCTGTTGTTGAGCCTTGACTATGAAGAAATAGCCAGACTCAAGTGAAACTATATGCTTAGAGAACAAATATTAGAAGTTACCATTTCAAAATGGCAGGTTATCATCTACACTTCTGAAGACTGTAATCTGCTTTCCTGGGGAAAGTTAATAGACAGGTCACTCCCACAGGTCTGCTTCAGAAGAAAGACTGGGAATTGGTTCCAAGTCATATTTTTGGTTCCTGTTTCTCTGTGTCCCAAGGGAAATTACTGTCTCTAGCTCTCTTCCTCTAAAAAAACCTGTATCCTTTTCATATTGTCAATGATATGCAGAGAAGTGTAATATTCATGTTAAATTTGCTGACCAGCTATGCTGACAGTGTGATATGTACATTAGAGAATTTAATTTTTAATAAAATTCCCAAATCTGTTTTGTCTAGGCCGCTGCTAAATCAGGAGATACTTCCAGACATCTCTCAGTCACTTCTTACCAATGTACAGTTCTTTTGGGAAGAAAATCTCAATATTCCAACATAACCCCCTTGAGTTACTGTATGTATCTAAGTAAACATTTGTGAGAGATCCATGAAGCAATATCAGAAGACAGTTACTGCTGTAATAAGGAAACAAGAATGCTGGAGTGTAATCAAGTTAAAATTATATGCACATAAATAAACGGCATAATCATTTTATTAAATGTGTAAATCATTTTTTTATTTCTAGAATGATTTCTTTTAGCAGGTAATGAAATATTTAACATGAAAGATAACAGACTTCATTACACAGAAACTTTTGCAACCTTTCACAGAAGAGAAAGGCTGTCATTATGCTCTCTAGAAAAATGGATCCTAAACCAGTTGAGTCAGGCGTATTTGACATTGCTCACAGTGCAGACTGTTGTTGATGTTTGAAGACAATCCAGCTCTGAGCTGTAATTACGATGACAGATCTATTCGTGTTTGTTGGTGCTGAGGATAGACAGCTGTTTTCACATGCTGGCTTACAATTTGACAACTGCAGTCCCAACAAATGCTTTTGATGTTCAGACATGACAGAAATAAAAAGATCAAACATCACACACATAATGGCCCATTCTCCTTATCTTTAGCTTACTGTTGAATCCATAGAAATACAGGTTTTGAAGGGACTTTGAGGGATTTACCAGATCAGCTCTGAGACAGTCATGGCTACCCAGAGTGCAGCAATCTGTGTTGTTCTGTGTCTGCTTACAAAAACGAGGGTTTTCTGGATGATGTCTGGATTGATTTTCCAATGGATAGACTATTTTACTGGTTTTGCGTCAGAATTTCCTTGGCCTACATTAAATCAGTTTCTGAATTCTCATACCTTCCCATTTGATCCTAATTGTAGACTTGTCATTCTTTCTAATTATTAATTCCTACAGCAGCCTCCACAGTGGAAGTCTGGCTTCAGCTTTAGGTGTTACTCTGCTCAGACTTTCTCTCTGCTTACCTTGCTCTTCCAGTACATCAACTACTCTTCATTCCTATTTTACTTTCCCTATCCTGCCACATGCTTGAAGCTAGAGCTGTTACTTTGTACTGAGCTATGAGTGAATGACTAAGGATAAAGACATGAGCTGTAACTTCTTGTCCATCTACAGAGCCACCCTGTGAATTTGCTTCACTAAATATGAATAGCAGCTCTATTATCCTTTCATTTGTACGCAGGTGACTCAGTTACTTCTCTATATATTTTGTAGGACAGACTCAACATGAATTAGATATCTATGTTTGTATGGTCAGGAGTCAAACCTGTGTTCTTTAAAAAAATTTTCCTATCATTTCATAAAAAATGAAATTAAGAAATCAGTATGTACGATTTTACTAGATACAACTCTGATGAATATTGATTTTGGCTATGGTACTGCCACCAGGCTATTACTACCCCGCGTATTCAGATGACATTTTATTTCCTACTCTGCATTTCCGAACAGCAGGCCATTTTAGCTGCTGCAGAGTCACATCCACAGAAAAGGGACAGATGTTCCACATTTTTCTTTATGAAACTGAAGAACTTTTCAAGTTCACTAGCTAAAATGCCACCAAAGAATCAGACAGAAACATTGTACAATAGATGACATTGTCCTAAAGAGATGAAGAAAATGTACTATTTAAATCACCAGTAGCACTCACAAGGCATACTTGATATAATTAGTAATTGTGTGCTCGACAGGCACACATGGTAAAAGATAGTCAGTTCCTTCCTACTACTCTAATAATGGGAGACTACATATAGATGTCTATTCAAAAGAGAGGATACAAGACTGTTGCCAACAACTGTAAGGGAGAAAGAGAAAGAAAGAGAGGATGAGAAAGTTTAATTAACAAGTACTACCCAGAGAGATATTTTGAAGAAAGAATGACTCATAGGATAATAATGCAACTTTGCCACTGGCCAGGATAGGGAGGAAGAATATAAAGGAACAGCTCGCTTTTAATGAAGTAGATTTAGTTGCTGTATCTTTAGGAGGTTGAAAACATACCTTTGTTACATGCTTACTCATATCCCTGCTGTATGTTCCTAGTTTGTTTTTTTTTAAAAAGGTGGGGGGGCTGCTTTCTCTCCTACTGCCTGGCAAGGTCAAAAGGTCTGAGATACATCTCCTGCAAGGGAAAGAACTCTTTGTACCAAAAATAGTGTCCGTAGAAAAATAGAGTCTGAATAAAATGTAACATTTTGCTGAAGGTTGCCTCTTGATCCAAAGTTTTACATGCTTTTCTGGAGTTACAAGAGTTTTTGAAAGTAACACTTTTCAAAGGTGGTTTTCTGGTACCACTAATACCACTGGATCTTTTATGACTTACCAAATACTGTTTTGATGGGAACTGTGGCCATTCAGATATAGTGCTCTTAATTTTATCAATTCAGTAGGAGGAATTTAATTAAAAACTCAGAAGATTGTCTGTATTGCCCTCCATTCTTAAGAGATGCACTTTGATGGGGCTGGGATGTTTCTTGGAGTATCCTGAGAAGCCGCATATTAGTTACAGGCAGAAACATATCAGAAACATATCCCTTACAAGCCACTACTCACTGTATTGACTTGTAAATTCATCATAAAAAAGGAGTAATTTCTCAACAAAATTGTGCCAACCCATTTTCATTGTGGCATCTTCAGATGTATGCCAATTCCAACTTCCTTTGGCAAAAGAAATTAGAGATGGAGTAACCTGGCAACAAATGAGGTTGTTCATTGTACTGCCTGAAGAAGAAACCAGATTTTACCTAATGAGGCTGGATGTAGTGCTTCATTTGGCAGCCTGTGATCATATTAGGAGCAATGCTTGCTGAAGATTAACAAAATGGTTTGTAGCAAGTGTAAACAAATACTGCTAGCCTCTGTTTCCACAGCACAGCTCCCCATTTTAGGAAGCAGTTGTCTATCCCAAGAATAGTGATATATTTCAGACAGACCTAATGGGTACTGAAAAGATGGAAGATTTCAATAGAGACACCCTTGAAAATGAAATCTATGGTGTATTGTTATTTGGAACAGAGGAATTCTTGCCATAGACATGAAAGAATTCCCTGGGTTTTGATACTGTGATGACCTGGCATTTCATTAGAATCTTAACTTCCGTAGCAAGTTCATGTTTAACTTAGTCCCTGATTGGAAATGGTTCATCTGTGTGATATAGATGAATGGGCATGGCAAAGCTGTAATGTATCTTCTTCCCAGCAGTTGTTTTTAATGCTTTATCTTTGGACAGTGTAACAGGGAAGGTCAAGTAACTTACCTATTTTGTAAGAATAATTTTTACACTCTTACATCTGGGCTGTCCAAGAGCTCCACCAAAAAAAAGTGGTTTAGTACTAGAAAATCACCATGTTTGTTGTGGTGTCAGGTCAGAAGTGCCTTGCGATGTAAATCAGGCTTTCTTAATTGATCAGTGCCTGCAGTGTATTACAATAGAGCATCCATTATGTCATTCTGACACGTCAAATATGTTCTGCAGTTGAAAGCAAGATGGCAAAGAGCCCATTTATTTCAGGTGGATCTCATGAGTCTTGAACACAAGTCAAAGTTTCAGCCCTTGTAAATACATAAAATGTGAAGCAAATGATCCTAATAGCTACAATATATATTTTAAAGTTTTTTAAACACCATAGAGTTAAATATTAATAATATTTTGTGTTATATTCTGCTTGTTTTTCTAACTGTTGCTTTTTCAATATTCAAAATAGTTTAATGAGCAGCATAAGGTTGTGTTAATATGCCATATGAAGATGCTCTGGGTTTTGTGCAGGAAGGGAGGTTTATAAAATTTTAAATACGAAAAATAGAGTACTTCCTCACTATTCTTTCTGTTTTCAGCTTAGGAAATTTGCAAAGATCTAAAACTAATATGATTAATTTATAGGAGCAGACAGGCTTATTTGACCCTGTCGTGGTTTAAACCCAGCCAGACAGCTTGTTCACTCACTCCCCCCCTTCTTTCCGTCCCCCTACTCCCGGAGGGACGGAGAGGAGAATCGAAAAGAATGCAACTCCCACAGGTTGAGATAAGAACAGTTTAGTAACTAAGGTATAACACAAATCACTACTGCTACCACCAATAATAACAGTGATAAAGGAAATAACAAGGGAAGAGAATACAACACCTCAGCACCAGCCAACCAATAACTTGCCCTCCCCCAGCCTGACCAAGCATCGACCGATACCTCCTCCAACCCTGCAGACTACCAACCCTTCGGGGTAACTCTCCAGTTACATCCTGGGCATGACGTACTGTGGTATGGAATACCTCTTTGGTCAGTTTGGGTCAGGTGTCCTGTTTCTGCTTCCCCCCAGCTTCCCCTCTTCCCTGGCAGATCATGAGACTCACAAAGTCCTTGGCCAAACCAAAACATCAGTGTTATCAGCTCTGTTCCCAGGCTGAAAGTCAAAACACAGCACTGCACCAGCTACCAAGAAGGAGAAAAATTGACTGCTACTGCTAAACCCAGGACAGACCCCAGCAATGCTTGTAAGGCACAGGTACCTGAAAGACAGAACTAGGGCTGAGCATCTGAGCTTTTATAAACCCAATATCAATATCCTGAAAAGAAAGCTTTTGCCCAAAGCTGTTACAGGATTTATAGATTTACTGATAAAAGTGAATCTAATGAAGCTAAACAGAACATATATATTTTCATGTCTTGAGTTTAATTTTAGTATTAAGAAACTGTATTATGATCAATGTGCTTCAAAACCAGAAAAGTGAATACAAGTCCATAGTACTGGTCTATATGCTGCCCTCCAAGCTGTTCTGGTTGTAATTGTTATTGAGAATTTCTAATTTTTTTTTGCCTTTCTTCAATATTAATTATTAATCCCAGGGCCATAACTGAAGGAAATCAGAAGTTTTGGCTTGGGTAGATTTGGTGAAGCAGTGTGTTAGTTTATTACAGAAAAACAGAAATTGTACGTGTATGAATTACAGAAGGCAAATGGGTAAGTTAGAGTTCAGGATGGTTGTGTATTGTCAACTTGCAATTTTTCATATTTATTTTATTTCATTTTTTTCTCAGTGGCTTTAAAACCTATCTCAGGAGCACCCCCAGGAGCTGCTAGGTGTTTCTACTTGCTTCTCATTCACCCTTTTGTGTCATGAGACTACACATGAACCACAGCACACAGAGCTGTCAAGCTCTCTACAGCAAAGACAGACTAAAGAGGAAGCAGACAGAGCAGAGGGAGAATGACACATCTCATATACTTGGTAGTTTTAGCTTTCAGTTTCCAAACATAATCTCACAGAAGCAAGGTCTCAGTGTCTACTGCCAGTCCTACAGCTGTGGATGACACTGGTAATTCTGTGTGAAAGCTGTTATGGCAGGGAAGGAGCAGACCTCTGTAAAGTGGAATATATTGACTGGTGCCTAGAGATACAGGTTTATTAGTGAAGGTGTGGGAGGATATTTTCTGAATGGAATATTAACTCTTGTTCTTCTTTCTGTATTATCTAAATGAATTTAGAGCTACTTTTAATTGGATTTGTTAGAGTACTTTAAAAGGGTAGGTGATGTACTACTTAATTTAAAAAAAAAATTGAAGTATTTTAGTATCCTCTGTACATTCAGTATTGTATCTGACCCACTGGTGACCTTAAAATGAAACACCTCATAAAAATTGCCATGTAATCATGACACTTCAAGGAAGCAAGGAAGCCTATAGACTTCTAGGATCTTCAGGCTTCCCCATATGTGAGTGCTGTGACAGCTTGCCTGTTCCTTCCAGGAGCTTTAGGAACATTTATTAAAAGTCTTTTCAGATTGAAATTTTAAAAATACTTCAATTCTTTTAAAGAGGTTTTAGAAAGATCTCAGAATGCCTGCTAGAACTGGAATTCTATTTTATTATCTACTTTACAGTTTTATTTCTGAAGCCCAGGAGCATGTTTACAACTATTCCATTCTGGCAGAGAGAAAACACTTTAATGGTACTCATGTGTACATAATGGACAGGTGACTTTTCTAGGGTGATTTTTGGTTGTGTTGATTCTTATTTTTAGGAAGAGATACAGAAAGACTGTTTTTCTCTTGCACTCTCTTGTCTTTGTGTTGCACATGTTCCCAGTTAGTGTAGCATACAAATGATTAAACTGAGTATGGTTTTGGCTTCCCTGCATACTCTGTGTTTTATGAGAACACTTAAAAATTATTTTCAGCATTTTTTTGTGCTGCAAACTCAGAGAGAATTTCAATTTTAAGCTTGAAGTACCAAACGTTTTTGGTACTAACAAATGAACCTGCTGTTTAAGCTTTAAAACATAAAAATCCAATTAAAACAAACCTGGGAAACAACTTGAAGCTATTGTGGGATATCAGTCCAGGCAGGGTGGGAATCATCTAGTATTACAATAAGATTGTAATAAGATAACATATTTCTCTGTAAAGATTAAACCAGGTAGTTAAATAAAGTAACATCTGCTTTTTTCTTTACATTCGATTAGCTGTGAGGCAACTTCAGTTTTACAATTATATTAGAAGGAAAAAATTATTCAGACACTAACATTTTTATATCTCATAAATGGATGTCCCACAGCTGCTTATAACTGCACAGGCGTATGGATACACATGAAGAGCCATGTTTCATTATATAATAATCTGTTTATGTTGGCACAGCCTTTGAGGTCAGCACATTGGAGGCAGAACAACGACAGTTCAACCATGTCTTTGTTGTAATAGTTTATGACCCTAAAATATTCCATTTCAAATAGGATTTAATTTAATTAATCAAAGAGATCAACACTTCTCAGAAGCTTTAATGAATTTTGAAGCTGTGGAAGTAGAGATCAGGAAAGTATTAGAAGAAATAAATCTGCCATGGTGATTGGGGCATTTTTAAAAACTGCACCTGAATGACTGAGACAAAAGTACCAAATCTGACTCACTCTTCACAAGGAAAGTCATACTGTTGCCACATCTTCAGTGTCTGCTGAAAAGTTTTAAGCAGTGTGTAAAAGAACACTTCAACAGCATAAGGTATGCAGAGAAAGCGTACAGGGAAGGGAATGCATACATGGAAGCATGCAGAGAAACCATGCAGGGAATGGCTTTGCAGAGTGCATGGACCAGCCAATTAAACAACAGTGAAAGACAGTATCCAAAAGCTCAGTGCATCTACACAGCTAGAAACATGGCAGCAAAAGAAACAAAGCCATAGAAGGTATTTTGTGAGACTGTTCTACTTTCTGTCTGAAGTCATGTAGCGATTTGGGCCAACAAGGATGCTGGGGAGGGACTCTTCATTAGCGACTATATTGATAGGACAAGGGGTAATGGGTTCAAACTTAAACAAGGGAAGTTTAGGTTAGATATAAGGAAGACATTCTTTACTGTGAGAGTGGTGAGGCACTGGAATGGGTTGCCCAAGGAAGTGGTAAATGCACCATCTCTGGCAGTGCTCAAGGCCAGGTTGGATGGAGTCTTGGGTGAGATGGTTTAGTGTGAGGTGTCCCTGCCCATGGCAGGGGGGTTGGAACTAGATGATCTTAAGGCCTTTTCTGACCCTAACTATTCTATGACTCTATAATTGGCTACTACCAGGAATTGACGTCTAGTGCTGGGGTCGGTTGATTACCACCTAGAAATAAGCTCTGAGTTGTGGATAAGACAAGTTGAAAAACTGAAGGGAAGAACTTAAAACTGCCAGAAAACACTATCCTGAGGAGAAATGGTACACCTCATATTATTCCTTTATGCAAAAGGCTTTTTCCCCACTGTCTGCAAAGGTTATTTTTGTGGATTTTAAATATATTTCCTGATCTTTGATTCCCCCTGTGCACAAGGATATGAAAATGTAAACATATGTATGTAAGCATATTTGAATATGCACATATGTATTTTAATACATACAAATATTTGAATATATGGATCATATTGAATGTGTGTGGGAATATATATATTTAGTAAATATATATGTACAGGGGAAAGGATAATTTAGTTTTGGTCAAAAAACCTCTCCCAGCTTCCTGGAAATAAATTAATCTTTGGAAGTCCATGGCTTTAGAACTGTCAGGTTCAGCCATAGAAACCATTTAAAAGTAGAAGTGAAGCTGCACACTTTGCAAAAGCATTGTCTGATGTATGAAGTTTTCACTTAGCACCAGTTTGGCTAGCAAACATTTTCATGAGCATCCTGGTCCCTCTTTCTGGAGCAGACTCTGTGTAGGCTCTACCACTGTTACAGTCAACATCAATCAAATATAAAAGAACAGTATGTAGGCATAAAAGCACTGAACCAAAACTGCCCATAAATATAGAAAAAAAGACATTTCAGTGAAGTCAAGGAGTATACCTCACAAGTGCTATCACCTGATATCTGTGACTCTTGTGGTCACAGATATCAGGTAATCTTCCTGTGTTCCAGAGAGACTTTAGTGTAACAGCTTTAAAACATTTTGCTTGTCCTGACCCCTGCAGCAACTATTCTCTCATTGGCCTGAGTAGCACAGCTGTAAACCTTCCTTTTTGAAATAACTGAGGAGCTGGGGCTACTGGTGAAGCGCCCCAGGGGCTGGCTTTATAGCCTTATCATGACTTGAGGTGAGGGATGCTGTTACACGCTCATCTTAAATCATGTTAGACTTAGCCTGAATAAGGTTAAATGCACACAAAAGCATTGTTCATAACATTCAGAATAAACAAAGTTACAAGTTTATAAGAAAACATAAAATAATCTGAAAAATACCCAACACACTACCCAGCGTTTACTTACATAAAAAATGTTTTTCTTTTCTTCATTTCCCCCGAGTACAGGAGCAGAGTTAGGAAAGCCAAACCTCACTTGGAATTAAAACTGGTAAGGGATGTGAGGGGCTTCTTTAGGTATGTTATCAGTAAAAGGAAGATTAGGGAAAATGTGGGCCCTTTGTGGAATGGGGCAGGACACCTGGTGACAAAGGACATGGAAAAGGCTGAGGCATTCAGTGCTGCCTTCTTCTTGGTCTTTACTGCTAGGATTTTGCCCTCAGGAATCCCAGGCCCCCAGAGACGAGCAAGAAAGTCTTGAGCAGGGAAGGCTTACCTTTGCTAGAGAAGGACCAAATCAAGGGACATGTAAACACAATGTATGTACACAAGTCCAAGGAACCTGATGGGATGCACGCATGAGTGTTACAAGGCCATTCTTAGATATCTTTTAAAGGTTGTGGTGACTGGGAGAGGCTCCTGAGGACTGGAGAAATCTTCCAGGCCAGGTCTTGATCTTTAAAAAATTGGGAAATGGCTACTTTCTTTTCTGTAAAAAAGCTATATAGAAAAAACTAAATTGGTGTTTTATATTGTTTTTGAAGTAGTGTGTGATTATGTAGTAATGTTGTACTAGGATATGTAATCTTAAAGGATAGAGTTAAGGTTGTATTTATAACCTTCATATTAATATACCTGACTTCCTTACATATGCTTGTGTCCTCAGGATTATCCTCTATTGTACTTTGTGTGTATAAGAAAAGAGGTATTAGTACTTACTAATACTTCAGGAAACAGAAATTTGTTCTTTCACTGCATGATTTTTATCATAAAAGAAATCAGTAAATACCATCACGGAAACCAGGGGCTTCATTATGTTTTTTTTTGCTTTAAATAGCATTATGATATTTATGATATGATTAAATGTCATTATGATATTTATTGCTTTATGCCATCTAGTGGACTCTGTGTTCAGTATCAGCATTAGTAACTGCAGAACTTTAAACGCATAAACAGATAGTACTCTAACAGAACTTTGTCATGTTTTCTTGATACATGATTGGATAAGGGAAGATCTCCTGATGCTGCACAGGACAAGTTCCCTTGTTACACACTTTAAGATGGAAGGAATTAAACAAACTTCAATAACAAATGTTCAAAATGTTATTACTAATTTGAACTGATGCCAGAATGTTGTTTTTTTTTTCAGTGTCACATATGTGTTTGTTCTTAGTTTGGCTGAAATTTTTACTATGAATAATGAGGTGCTGAAATAAGGGAGCTGGCCAGAAAATAACTCATGGCAAGATAGCACACTGGCGTGTGTTTAAGGGTTATACTATTATACAAAGAGGGATAATTGCAGTTTGGGGATTTGACTATCCTGAAGAAGTGTTGTTGCCCTGCAGCATGAATTTATGTTTTAAAATACTGTTGCTTTTTTAAGTGGATGAAAAAAAAATCTTCTGTGCTGGACAAGGAGAATTCCAACATTTCAGGAATGTTGAAGCTGTAATGTTGATAGCTAAATGAAAAGTTCTTTGATTAATCTGTCAAAAAAAAAATTAATGTTGCTGAATAACAGCTTTTGAGACAGACATAGTGCCCCTGCAATTTATCGAGCATATCCATTCACATCTTTATCCATTCAAGTGCTGGATTGTCTGTAGTAGCTCGGTAGAGCAGCAAGTTACTGCTTCTAGATGAAAGTAAAGTAGTTGCAGCAAATGGGCTGAGACAGACATTTCTGATGGCTGGTTAATTCCATCACAGAAATTTGGCAAGTGCTGCTTAGACTTCCCATGTACAGTGTCGCCAATTGTCAGTCTTCATGATGGATCTTGTATTGTGGATCTTTTTATCTTGCACTGCTTTTTGTCAGGCAACTTGATACCTTAAAAACTCAGCTGCAGAAATAAGGAAATGACATTTGTGGGTTTGTTTTCCCTGAAGAAATTACAGTTATAATATTTTGGTCCAAAATTAGAATACATTGAAATAAGGATTACCCTGAGAGTGCGAAAATAGGAAAATGTGAGAAAAAGAAACTACCTCAATTGTCATTAAAGGTAATTTAAAATCATCCATTATTTTAGGAGTTGGATTGACAGTATTGTACATAAGTCTGGCATAGCACATCTGAATGCAGACATTTTGCATTCTAGTAATTCATACCAGTCATATATGGAGCTGCCAAACACATTATTTTTTGGAGTTCCACTGAAATTGAGGGTATCAGACTGTTTTTACTGATTTTAAAAAGCAGCTCCAAGGGAAAAAGCTAATTGGTCCTCTATAAAATCCAGTATTCTACCACACACAAGCAGTTGTGACAAGCAAATTGAAATGTGGTTTATAATTTTCTGTTAATTTAGAAGCACCAATCATGTGCTGTGTGTGCATCTTATACCTGACACAAAGTGTAAGGTATTAACAAAGGGGAAAAAACAAAAAAAAACAATACCCAAATTCTACTGGCTTTTACAGTACACATTTGAAAGTAGGAATAGTAATGACTTGAGGGGCACATGTTCCAGCAAAACTGATATGCTTGTATACTGCTGTCAAGCTGTTGAACCATAGAAGCCAGGTTTAACTAAAAAGAAAATCCACAGAGGCCTCTTCTGCTGAGTTGTATTACACTGCTATAACAGACTGAGTTAAAATTTTGGTCTGTAGATATGGGCAACCTGAAACACAGCACCACTGTCAAAAAAGATCACGTGCTTTGTTGCTGTAACTTTGCCTCTTTGTAATAGTAGAGGTTTTATGCCAGAGACTAATGTTTCATTGTATTAAATATTTACCAACAATCTATTGGCCATATGTCATAGAGTTTGCATGGTGACAGACTCGGTATTCGTCACCTTTTCAAGGCAATTGTGTTAAATTTGCAGTGTTATGCAGGTTCACAAAGCCCTTTCAGTAGCCCAGGGTTTTGTTCTTTGTGCTGTCTTTGCTAAACTGGCGTCAGTATCACATTTGTGCTCTGTTGAAATAGTTTTCAGGAATGAGCTTTTCAGGACTTTTCTGTGGGGGTACTGTGGAAGATGTCATGATTCCTTTCTCAAGTACTGTTTATCTGACCATGTTTATCTTCAAATAAGTACAGAGACACTTTCCATATGGAAATATTATTAGTGAAATCTTGTAAGAATACTTAGAAGATTCTTTCCACTCCTGTTGTTAGCCTGGTTCATTTTATATACTGTTGTAGAAAAATCAGCTAAAATTATGGAAATTATCACAGATTAAGTTTTTGAAAGGTTTGGATAAGGCTCCCACTTTACAGAGAGGAGGGAGCACTCAGTATACTTGTTAAAGCTTAATATCTTTTCTCTTTAACAAATTATAGTTTCAAGACCTTCACAGTATACTTTCCTCATGCTGTCTAAATGTAGTAATTATTTTCCAGGTTTTCTGATGCATAATTTTTATGTAAAATGGTAAAATTATGATTAATTACAATTAATAGGAAGTTATTAAGAGCTTTTAATTTGTATAATTGAATAGAATATATATACTGTATAAACAGGTATGTTTACATATTATAATAATGAAAATTAATTAGATCTCAAGTTAAAATATGTTATTATAATTATGACAAAATATAATTTATGAACAGCAAGACACGGATAACTGAGTGACATGCAAGAGAATGTCTTTGATTTCCAGAAGGAAAAAGAAGGACTTCAAGAAATAGATCACTTTGCATGACGTACCATGATGTGCTTATTCAGAGTAAGGTTCTTTCAGTTGTTTTGGTCTCTAATCCCATGCTCAGCATTGTGCCCCAGTAGGGACAGCGTTCTGCCACCTCCAGCATCAAGGCATGTCACCGAGGGAGATTTAGAGAGCCCTGCTAGTGACCGCAGTCCCTAGATCATTTCCCACCAGTACAAGTTAATCTATGTCTGTCACATGTATGGATAGAAGTAATTGGAGTTCTGAGCAGTCTGTCACACAGCAGCGACTCTTAGTGCCTACTGGGCCAGCACTTCACATCCAGATACCTGATCCCTAGAAGATTATTTAAGTCTAAAGAGTCCCATTGTTGGTCTGTATTGCAGGTGGTAGTTGAATGGGAAGTAAGCCTGACATAGGTACTTTCATTTCCATTTCTTGAATACTTTGCTCAAAGCTGCTGAGTCAGCATAGATGGCTTAAGAGTGTATGCCAAATAAAGGGAGCAGGAATTGAACCATGACTCACAGACAGAGTGGCCCAGACATTCAACCTCTGTTTTTGCCGCTAAGCACAAAGCAGTTAATCAATTCTATGGTTCTATTATGCTGTACAGGACATGCTAGATACAAAGACTACTATGGCACACAGTGAAGTTAATTAGGTAATATTATGGGGAGTAAGCAGTATTTCTTTTCTTTTTTTTCCCTCCATTTTTTCTGTGGATATAGAGAAAATATTTGACAGGTAATGAGATTTTATTTAACAATGCAGCCATCATCTAAGATCTAGCTAGAGAAGAAAGCGCACCTGCAAAATGGGCTTGTTCCTATTTTTATTCAAAAGCTTCTGTAGAGCTTACAGACATTGTAGAGCTATCAAAACAAAAGTAATAGCCACTGGATGATCGAGACATAATCAACAAAGCAGGTAAAGATATTACTGCTACTCAGATCCTTGGCCATCTGAACAGATCTGTTTTTGCTGTGTTGCATCCTCTGAGCACTTGAAAAAGCATGTAATAAAAGAGTATAGATGAAATTCTCCTGTTTGTTGTGCTAGATTTGTCCTACCTTCTAGAAGGCAGAAGGGAATATTGTACCAGGACCAGTGTGTAAGATGTTCAAAATTGTGTCCTGAAAAAATGGCATCCTAGTTGCATTTTTATTTAAAACAAACCACCCCAAACCAGAAAGAAGGTTAAATGCCTTTAAAGGAAGTAATTAAAAAAAATGAGATTTAAAGGGATTATAACCTTGTTTGTGACAGGACGCTTGGCCTCATTTTGACTTGATATTGTTAGCAATTCAGTGTAAGCCATTACAGAACATTTTTTTCCTAGAAAGTATTCTTTACCACCATTATAGCCACAGTGGTAGTAAAACTTAGCAACCGTGTGCTTAAAACTAAGGAGTGAAAAGCCTGGTTTGACATGGTTTTCACAGCCAAGGTAGATAATATTTAAAGAAAATGAGAAATATTGAAGTAAATTCTGGTTAGTGAGTCAGTCTGTATTGTAGCTGAGTATCACCACCCTCCACAAAATATTACTGTGCTTCCAGTTATAAAGTAGACTTGTGGTAGCCCTTTCATGGAGGTGTTAATACAAAGACGCTGCATGAATGGTTCAGGTATTCTCAACGTACTAATAGCATGTATTTCTCCCCACAATCTGAATAGTGCTTTTTTGGACTGAAGTATGTCTCATGTAACTCAGAGCCACGCAGCCACATGCTCACTCCCCTGCCTCTTCTTCCTTCCCCAGTTCCTGGAGGAATGGGGAGGAGAATCAAAAGAATGTAAATCCCACAGGTTGAGATAAGAACAGTCCAGTAACTAAGGTATAATACAAAACCACTAAATAATAATAAAGAAAATAACAAAGTGAGAGAATACAATTGCTCACCACCCACAGACTGATACCCATCCTGACCCGAGCAGCGATCTGGGCCTTCTGGGTAACTCACCCCAGTTTGTGTACTCAGTATGATGTGCTGTAGTATGGAATACCCCTTCGGCTAGTTTGGCTCAGGTGTCCTGTCTCTGCTTCTGCCTGACTTCTTGTGCCCTCCTCACTGGCAGAGCGTGAGACTGAAAAGTCCTTGGTTGGAGTAAACATTACTTAGCAACAACTCAAAACATCGATGTGTTATCAGCATTGTTCTCAGGCTAAAGCTGAAAACACAGCACTGGACCAGCTACTAAGAAGGAGAAAAATGACTGCTACAGCTGAACCCAGGACAGTATGAGGAATAGATTTGCTTCAGACAATAACTAGTTAGCCATATGAATAAAAAGATCCATGTGAAGATAAGGGTATCTTCAGATTTTTGTCTTAGAGTTTACTGTTAATTGGCAGATTAAATACTTTGCCATTTAGCTGACCAGTTCTAAGCTATGAAGAGCAAAGTGCAAAAGTTCAATGAAATGGTCCATATCTAATTAAGAAAGTGGATTAATATCCTTACTATAGCTCCATTTTCTATTATGGAAAACATCACTAGCTGCAAAAAGCTGAAGTAATCAAATCAGTTAAAATACTGAGTTTAGCTTGGGAAGTGTGGAATGAGGGTTTATACCACCCCCTTTTGAAATGACAGAATAATGGAAAATGAGGATCTGTCTCTTGAATGAATCTTGTGGTGGAACTTGATGCTTTGGATAAGAGTCTTTTTTGGTGGAATTTTCCCAAGGATTTGATATCCAAATCTATAAAAGAAGAGAAAGATGCAACACCCAAGGAGTGCTTCTTTTCCACATTATATTCAGGGACAAAATTACTGATCTACAACTAGGTAAAAGAAATCAAAGAAATGGGTTACCTGGTGAAAAGAAATCTGAAAACCATTGTTTGAAACCACGTTTAAGTGTATTTTGTATAAAAAGGAGAAAACCCTCAAAGTTACAACAATATTTTCCCAACAGCTTCTTTCCTGAATGAAGGCCATCTTAAAATCAGTAATAAACCAAAAAACTCAGTATCTACCAACCAGTTCCCTGCAATAGGTACTATGAGCTAAATACCATTTTTGCTGTCATTTATAAATTCTCTGTTTGCTTGCTCTGAGCTTCTTTTCTCTGGGGCTGAAGTCCTTTTTTTAGTATTCTGAGAGCTTGTGACTCCCCAGAGCTTTTCTGTTTCTGAGCTGCTTAATCTTTAAATACAGCTGATGAATATTGCCACAGGTAATGGGAAACATTCATGTTTCTTCCAGGCCTGTGACTGGAAGGCCCAAGGAGGAGGCTTACAGAGATCTTCCAGTTGGCTGAGCCTCATGTGTTTGGTGTTAGGAGATGCCCCTGGGAAAAAAGGAGAGGTAAGAGCAGTGAAAGGAGGGAGGAAGGTAGGGGCGCAGTAGAGAATTGTAGATGGTACTGCAGCAACTCTGAGAGGAGGGGAGGAGGAAGTCAGTCATCCAAGAGAATATTTAGAGCAGGAGCTCTGTAAAACCCCTGACCTAGAGGGATTTTATGGTCCTTGGCGAGACAATGAGCTTACTGCTTTGTTACAGAAGAAGGTGTAGTTACTCTGACGCAGTTGAAAGTGAGGTAGTATTTATTTTAAGGGTTTTGAACATAAATAAACTGCTTCCAGGATTCCAAAGATACCTGAAGGTCTATCTGAAGCCAGAAAAAAGTGCCCCAGCTTGGTGCTTATCTGCTGGGAAACAGAGTATTACCACAATGTCTTCCCTGACTTCATTCATTTCTGGTGCCCACAGCAATTAATGAAGGACAGAAAGGCCTTGTGCATGCCAGGTGCACAATTCAATAATCGTTCTCCCACAAAGGAAGTTCAACCCCTGCTTTGTTGCCAAGGCTTAGGGAATAGAATGTGCCATTGGAGTATGATAGCTTTCTTCATAAATTGTATATCTGTATCTCTTTCAGTCCATAATGGTGGAGTGTAACATTTCTGTAGCTGGGAGAGTGAGTAGCTTTTTCCAAACCTGTAAGAGCTATTCCAAATCAATTCCTAAGTGTTAGAGTGATTCAACCTTCACCTTCTCTGCTAGAGCATGAAGCGTCAGCAGCCATGTATGGTTTGACACCTTGCCAAGTGCACTTATGATTCAGGAGAAAATAGCAAGGAAAAATGGCTTCATGGCTGTTGCATATTAAAAAGACCTTGAGAATTTTGCATGGGAAGAATTAGGTTGTCTGCAGTGTGAGAAAAGATCTGAGTAAAGGAAGTTACTTCAAATGGCAGTTCTTTAAATCTGTTGTGTGCTCTAGCCCCAAATTGTCTGAAGAGCTGTGTTTGCAAAGAAGTGCAACAGTTCAGCAGTGTAAACAGTATTCAGAATCCTTTTTTTCTTTCTGATGTGAATAAGAACATAGCTAAGTAAGAGCATTTCCAGCATTTGCTAGGTGCCACTCTTGCAAAACTCTACTTTTTCTAAAGAATATGTGACAAAACTCTGAGGTATAACAGGATAAAGTAATAGTACAAAATAAGAACTTACAGAAACATGGAAAGTGTTGCATATTCCCATTAATATGTCAGTTCATTTCAAGTTTCCAGGAACAGCATGCAACATAAAATCAATTATTATTATTTCTGCCCTTTGCAGAATTCTATGCAACTAGTTTTCACAACATGCAACAGGAAAGCCTTGCCATGCTTTCCCTTGTGAGTTAGAATGTTAATGTGCAAATGGCTTACCTTTGTCTTGAGGGAATTTTGATTCAAACCATGAAATAGAGGATGAACCAGCATTTATTTCCTTCCCCAAACAGTGTATGTTTTGCATTATTGACATTTATATTTTGAGGGAGTATATGAATGCATGGAAGCAAAAGGTTCTTTTAATTAGCTTGGAAGAGTTATTCTAAAGCCATTTTTTGTTGTTTTGTTTGGTTTGGTTTTTTTTTTTGTGATCTGAACCACACATAAATCTTCACACCAAAGAATGATATCAGTCTAAGTTTTATTATTAGATTTTATGATAGTGTGTTAATGTGAAGCATTTCAGTTCAAATATCAGATAATCTGAGATGAGTGAAATCTAGACCTAGTCTAACGTCCTCTCTTTTCAGGTTCTTGACAGAAGTGCAAGTGGTAAGGTAATGTGTAATTTTCCTCTTACAGATATGGGAACTGTCATTATTCATTAAAAGAAAGAGATAAAAAACAAAACCAAAAACAAAACTATAAGCCAGAAAACCATCTAGGTCAAAATTATTTTCCTGAAAAAAAATAATTGTAACCTCTTGAGAATGGGGCTGTATAAAAGGATTGTTGACAGATCTTTTGCAGTTGAGTACTTCAGTTCTTCATTTTGTTCTATTCCTAGACATGAAAAGTATCCGTTTCAAGAACTTAATTCACAAATTAGTCTGCTTTGAAATGTTAAAGTTTAGCAAAATATGCTAACACAAAAGAACCTTTATTTGCAGAATCAGATAAAGAATGTTAATAATAGCTTTGCTTCAAACTCTTTATTAAACATCTATCAAAAGCTATAAATCCCCTTTTCCAAACAGATTTTTTGTTTTAGTTTTTTTTATGTATGTTTTTAGAACTCTGTATGTGTATATATGTATATTTAGACAACTTCGTAAGAGATATTTTCTCTTAAAAATTATTAGTGTTTTAATGGTAGCTCTATGGATTGTGAGCAGTACTTTGAAACCAATTTCATCTTGATAGTAAAATTTTGTTCTAAAGCACAGAGCTTAAATTAATTAAGATATGATAATTTCACCTGTGATTCACCTTGTTACTATTTTGCAACAGATTCAGCTGCGTATCCTATTGCTGATCTCCAGTGCACACATGTTTTTCATGAAGCATTGTTGATGATTCCTGGCACCTGGTTGGAATCTCCAGTGGAAGACAACAGACACTGGGAAATTACTCTGTCTGCACACAATGGTGGTTTACTGCAAAAGAACAACAGCAAAATGGAGAGATAAGTCAGTAAGTATTTTTTTTTTTTTTTTGGTGAATAGGGTATATTTTGTGTGTATCTAGAACTCTGTTGTAATATAAGGTAAGGTGTAGCTTTTTGTTAAGTAATGTTGAGCTGCTGGAAAAGTGATTTTCTAGTAAAGCTGCAGTTTAGTTTAGTAGTGGTTCACCTAGAGAAACCCCCCTGAGACTTCTTTAAAAGAGCAGTTAAAATGAAATCTCTGTCATGACCATCATTGCGCTTCATCAGAGGGTAAGATATTGTGCCTTGTGAAAGGAAGGGTTTCTTAGTTGAGGTTTTACTTTACTGAGCAGATTTCTGGGACTCACTTTGCTTTTTGGTTATAGTAAGGGCCAGTGTTTAAGTGTCCTTTTAAATGTTGGCCTTCAGCAACAGCGTGTTTCCAAACTGTAATAAAGACTTAGGAGCACAAATTTGTAAAGCTGACTTTTTTTTACATCTTTGGGATTTATTTATAACATTGTTAATTTTCTTAACCTGTGCTTGCTTCTTGTATAATAAGACTTGTAAATATTCCCTATGATTCTGCATGTTAAAAATGGTGTGTGAAGTGATTATGTTCTATTACTGAAGGACAACATGCCAGTTAATCCTAAACTTGCATGAAACAGCAGGGGAAAATATATCTTGCCTAGGCTGAGGTTGGTAAAAGATCAGCTGAAGGTTCGTGGGCACTGATCTGCTTTTCCCTGTAGTATATAAAAGGCAGAAAACAGCTGTCAACTTGGTGCTGTATGCTATGTAAAGAGCTTCCCCTTTTTTGTTGCTACAAGGACCAAAGAAAGATGAGTCCAGGATGTATATTGCAAGCAAGTAGCATGTTGTATGTTTTATCTACAAGCCATGACACCCTCTAGGAAACAATTCAATATTTAAGGTGCCCGAAAATATAAGAGCAAGATTAAGCACAACTGTGGAGCCACTGAGTGAAATTGGTGTATGACTCAACAGACTTGATCTTTGTGTGTGTGTGTGTGTGTGTGTGTGTATAAAAATATATCTATGAAACTTTGAATTTTTGGTATTCTTTCTCTTGGCATTTTACTTTTTAAACAGTCTCTGTTCAGTTGGTGTTTCATTGTTCTTAAAGCTTAAAAGGCTAAGGCTAATTTTTTGGATGTTGGCTGATACCCTTTCTTTTCTAAAAAAAACAATCTCCTTTTTGTTTTGGAAGGTTAGAATTCCAAAGTGAATGCTTCTGAAATGGATACTTTTTTGCAAACTGAAGATGGAAAATAATAAAAGAAGCAAAAAATTAAATTTAGTTTTTAATTTAAAAGAAATGTTGAAATGTATATTTTTTTTTTATTTTTAACCAACTTTAATGATCTCAGTAGCAGTCAATAATACTAAAGTTTACAAAAGCTCCTAAAATATAGAATTATTACTTGAAATTCTGTGTAGAGCTGCTTGTGAACTCCAAGACCAGAACAGTTAACCCTTAAGGTACGAGAGGTCATTACAGTAGAACCTACAATGTGCTCTTTAAGGTCACCATAAGACTGGCAATACTTGATGTGTAACCCCTCATTTCTGTAGAAATTTAATTGGTATATTCTCTACTCGACTCATTTTCAGTGGCTGGAGCTTGAACCTATAGTTCAGGACTGGTATTTAGTTAAGTACACTCTGACAGAAAATTAGACTCCTTATAAGATGTGAAGATATAAAAAAGATTTTAGTTGTTCAAGCACCCAGCTTGCAGTCAGTACCTGGAGGAGGCTAGCTTGTCATGGTTTAACCAGCACGTAGCTACACTGCTGAAATGTACAGTTTATCCTCTACCCAGGAAGTCCCAATGCCTTATCATTCAAACCATCTGAAAAATAGGAAGTTTAACAGTGTGTGCTTTTATTTTTACATATGAAATGTGGTCAAGAGTGCTGCATTCAAATGCTGAGTAAACTTAAAAATGCAGTTGGGTAACTGTTAGTTGTGGAGAAAGGCATTAATTATGGCAGCAATGAGAATTAGTTAATGAAGAGAGAAGGATCTCCTGTGTACCCAGCACTGGGTTCTTATCTTCCACTAGCACTTCTAGCACTTGCAACTAGTCATGTAAGAAAAACAAGTATCAAATAGATAGGCATGATCAGCAATCACTGTTCCTTTTAAACTTCTTAGCCATTAAATCAGTAAAGTTCTAATGGGTTCTATACATTTTACTGTATATTTCTGTATATAGAAAGCATTCTTCAAAATATACTACTTTGGACTAAATCATCTGCAATATTTATGCATAACAAAAGCATGGTTATCTTCATTTGAGTACCTCTGAAGTAATGAAAATCATCATAGTCTAATTACTAAATAAAAGTATATAGCTACCTGTGCAATTACAAGGGAGGAAACACCATGTGCTATTGGAGCTTCTTTAGTCCTTTGTGAAAAGGCAGAGTTGCTTGCCAGTAGTATTTAGAAAATTGAGAATTTTAATTCCCAATTTAAGATTTTCTACTTTAGTTCTGTTTCAGAAAGTTCCACATCTCATAATATTAGTTATCTCTGAGCTTTGGAAATCTTTCAGAATAACTTTTCTTTTGCACTGTGTTATTAAGTTTATCATAGTCAAGTGCTCTTAATGTTCCAAGCCTTAGCACTTCAAGAGGTTTTGTCACCTTTGCATTCTTTTGGTTAGTCGGCATAATGCAAGGAGATGTGAGCTGCAATGCTGAGTAGAGTTCCTGGGAAAATAAAGGCAAGTGGCTAAAGTATTTAATGTATAAAATAAGAAACTTCTAGTCTGTTAGCAATGATTAAGCCACAACCTGCAGTTGAAGAGCTAAGGGTAGGGAGAGGATTTATTTCTGTGTATCAATCAAGTCACTGCTTTTCATTCTAGTTCAGCTTCCTGGGGCATTCTTACTTAAATTTATGTAGGAACAACTGCAAGTGGAGAGTCTGTGTTCTTAGGGTCTGGGTTTCTAAAGGCAGAGCATTGTTTAAAAGCAGGAAATTTAACCATCTTAGTCACTGGAAGCTTGCATCATTTTAAGTGCCACCTTCCCTTGCATGATGGTTTTAATGATTAACTTAAGTGAGAAGTCCATTTTTCGTTGTCTGGCAGTAGATGTAGATAAAAGCAAAATAGTTGATGTCCTGAAAGAGCTAAATATGTGATCTGGCAGAGCAGAAACAATTGAATAAGTGTAGAGAGGCAATACAGTTGCTGCAGATAGCTCAATAGATGTCATCAATCAGAGAAACAAGCAGTGTACAACAGACATGGCACAGTGTTTGTGATCTGTCTGTGCTGAAAGAGGGATTAAGAGCTGGATTCAGCACATTAGCCTGTGTGCACCTGCAGGCAAAGACATTCGCTTTTTCCAAATGTTGCCTTAAGAGGAAAGTCTGAGATACTGTTGTTATTAGCAAATTAATTTTGTCTTAAGGTAAACTTGTGTGTATCAAAATAGATTATAGGTGGATGAAATGGTGCTCACCCCTTGAGATTGATACGTGTGTGCTTTCAAATTCAGTTTCCCTACCTGCTTCATGCATGTTCGTAATAGTGGCAGCATTGTTTGTAATGTCTACCTCGTAATTTCCTCAGTGTAAGGAAATTCCGAAAGTGTGATGGAAGATCAACTTTTCAAACCTTTATATTTTCAGGCACATACGTATCAAAGTGTTCTATCAAAATTTTCATGTATCCCATTAAAAATGAAATGTAATGAAATAAAAGGAAAATAAACTGATGGGGTTGAGAATGGAAGACAAAAATGAAACAAAAATAGAAGTACTTGAGCTATTTTAATGTTGCTAAAAGCTTTTGAGAACGCCCTACTTTTATGAAGAAAAAAAAAGGTGTTGCAGTGTGTTATAATTTTAGCAGAAATGCATAATAATTGTGAAATGGTGTTAAACTGGAAATTACGAAAAAATACTGAATTAATCCTGTTCTTTATTACTTTTGACAGTCTTACAGTTATCAAAGTGGCATTGTGAATTTTGTATTGTGCAAATACGGAGTTTACCTGGTAAGGAATAATTCTACTATTTTGTGTGTTGCCTAAACCAAGCATAGATATGGATAAATTAGGATTTTTGCTCTTTCTGGCATGCTTATTATGTCCTAAGCTCATAAATATGTTAAATTCTGGTTTTGTATCTTACAGTGATACTCTGCTTTGGTAAGACAGTTGGGTTGAGCTGGCATAGAGCCACTAAAAGCTTTGCCAGTTGCTTTTATTTGGGACAGGTCATATATACATATGTTCTAATTATAAATGGAGACATCTGCAGTTTGAAATGGCAAGCTTCACTTTGTCAAACTTTAATTTACTATTTCTCTTCCATTTTAGATGTTTTGTTGCATTTGTTATACCAGTTCTGTAGCTTTATCCATATTTGTATTAAAACAGCAGTATCACTTTGGGTTGTCCTTGGTAGCTCAGGAATTACTGAAGTAGTTGTAATGATTGTTATCAGTATCTTGCACGGTGGTGTGACTGGAAGATGGCTCAGAAACTCAAGACTAATGAGGGGTGTGACTGAACATAGTTGTTGCAAGGAAGCTGATTTTAGCTCACCACAAAGGCGACTGGAGAGTGGGCATTTGTTTAGACAAACAGCTATCAACAGTTGAATGGGTCAACTGGTGGTGTGTTTCTCCTATTAAAATTCATTAAAAGAGTTTAAACATCTCCCTTAGTTAGCCAGACCACAGTGAGGGGAGTGAATAGGTGGCTCAGCCCAACACAGGGTGCAAAATCTAGACAAGTAGCAGAAATATTTTGGAGAGAAATGGGCTTAAGTTGGTTTCAGCATACCTTCTCCTTCTTGGTGACTGGAGATGTCCAGTGTTGCAATGGCAAGCACAATATAGAGACTGGTGATGGAATCAGGCTGATATTGTAGTTGAATCATATATTTCAATTGCTATATTTTGCTAAGTGTTAAGTTACATTTGTACTGTTGTTTCAGTATATTCTGCATCACTGCTAAAATGGAAATCCCATGTAACATCAGCTATCTTCAAATAACTAGATTTTATATTAGTTGTAACCTTCATGTGTGAAATATTTAAAAGGACCTCATCAGACAGTATTGGACTCTGACAAATGGGCTATTTGTGTAGTGGTTAAAAATTTCCACCTAACATGCTAATAATGAAAGTCATGGATGGGTGTCACCATGAATAATCATTCTGGTAATACTTTAATAATACCTTAATAATACTTTTCAAATAATTTCCTGAAAAATCAGCAGTTTTTGAAAACTGTATCTTAGGGCTTCGTATGGAAGTTCAATAGGATGTAAAACTTCAGGTTCCAGAAGTTACTAGCTTAGAAAGTTGGGAGTTTCTGGAGACTTTGTGACTTGATATAGCCAAAATTGACTTGAAACTGAGCTTATGTTTACCCTGATATATATCATATAGTGAGTGCTTAAAACATTTTGTGACCTGTGAGTTTATTCCAGATGGAAGGAGAGACTTGATTAATTTAGTCAGAGATTTTTACGTAATGTTTTGCATTCTATTATTTATATGCAGTGTTGCCAAGCAGGTTTAATTCCACAGTGATGTGTGGAAAATCGTCTGGTTTACTTTTCTACACAAAAGTTTCTTAAGAACAAAGTTGTCTTCTGGCTAGATAGGAATAGAACTACCTTAGAAAAGGAGCAGCTCTGTTGAAGGATACTGAAAATTATGTTACAGAATTTAGTTCTGCTTTATTTCAGAGCTTCAGGAATGTGCATTCAGTGTTAGATGTTTTAGGGCCATTCTCACTTATGCTGTGCTTGGACTGCTCAGGCAGGGCTACTCACAGAAGAAATGTGCTCATTACTCCAAGGTTCAGTAAGTGCCATTTGTTCATGATCCTAATGCTGTGGGAAAAGTTAACTTCCTCCATATTTCATTAACTGTTCTGTAATGGATTTCTCATGGACCTGTTAAAGCCAGTACAGAGGAGGGCCACAGAGATGCTCTGAGGCCTGGAGAAGCTCTGCTCTGGATACAAGCCAAGAGAGCTGGGCTTGTTCAGCCTGGAGAAGAGAAGGCTCCAGGGAGACCTTAGAGCAGCTTCCAGTGCCTAAAGCGGACAACAAGAAATATGTAGAAGGGCTTGACAAGGGTCTGTTGGGACAGGAAAAGTGGGAATGGCTTTAAGCTGCCAGAGGAGAGATTGAGATGAGATCCTAGAAAGAAGTTCCTCCCTGTGAGGGTTATGAGACCCTGGCACAGGTTGCCCAGAGAAGCTGCGGATGCCACACCCCTGGTAGTGCTCAAGGCCAGGTTGGACGGGGCTTGGAGCAACCTGGTCTAGTGGAAGGTTTCCCTGCACATGGCAGGGAGTTGAAACTGGATCAGCTTTAAGGTCCCTTCCAACCCAAATATTCTGTGGTTCATGTGACAGGAATTGAAGATAACCCAGTGACTGCTGGGCTGAATTATGTTAAATTACTCAGTTCTTTGTTGAGTGAAATATTTGTTATGAACTGTTTTGCTTGCTCGCGTGTATTGATTGTTTATTGTATGTGTTGAAGATAGCAAAAGAATTACAGCAAAGTATTATTAGCAAAGTTCACTTTGTTCTTCAACACAATCTATTGCTAGCTGATGTTGTGAAATACTGATATTCATAAAGTTTAATGACAGTACAAGGGTTGAAAATAGTGCCTCGTGTTTGTATGTATTATTGTACTGAGGAATATAGCTTGCACTGAAAAGCTGAAAGGACCAGTTAAGATTCCTGTATATTTTTAAACAAAATGTCTGCATTATCTTTTTTCCAAAGGGAATCTAAATTAAAAGTGAGAAATGCTTAGCTTTAAAGGGCCATGCTCTTCCCTGAAATGTACATAAAAGCACAGCTGCAGCACCACCATGTTCACTCTAGGGCAGGAAAAGCTGTCCCTTTTGGGGGCTGGAAAGAGCTCTTCCTATATGTGTGATGGGAGAGTATTTCCAGGCTGCCTCCTCACCTATTTGGCCTGGTAACAGACTGGAAAAATTTGCCTCTAAGTCTGTGTGGCAGGACTTGAGTTTGAGTACCATCTGCAGTCATACAGAAGCTGAATTGATGAGGGGTCGTCCTAGGATCATGTAAAACCTGGTTGCCCCTGTTCCCTCAGTTGAAAGGGTTCAGTTGGATCTATAGCATTTTGCAAGCAGGTAGAGGTCTTTTAGGGCACTAATAGTCTGCAGTAATCTCTAGCCTGAAGGGTAGGAATGGTCTAAGAATATGGTGGCTAAGAGAATGTTGAAAGTATATTGCTGTCCTCATTCTGCTTAAGACTTTGTTGTCCCAACATATTTCTATTTAAATAGCAGAAATGTTTTTTTGGTCGTAGAAGACTTATGAAGGGAATGCAGGTATGTATTCACCAGTAGAATTACTGTCTCTAGTAGAGAAACTGGGTGTACTTGTGAAGGGGACCTTTGGGAAGCTCTGTTGCCTAGTGCAAACACTGATCTGAGGGTGTAGGAGGCTTCTGACAGTCACTGGAAACATAAGGGACAGCGGGTCTTGTAGTTGCTACTAAGATTTCTGTATTAATAAATTAGGAATCTAGGGAGATTTTATTGCTTGACAGCAGGCAGCCTACTCCTGTTTCTTTTTTTGGGTAAAAGCTAGCCAGCCTTTTGGGTAGTACTGTTTAGGTTTTGGCAATAACTCTTAAGTCTGTGCATGAGTTTCCACTAGTATTTTATTTTAACTTAGTTAAACACTTGCCAGCTTTTGTGCTCTTGTCCTGTATTGGGCTGTAATTTCAAATGTCTAGTTTAGTTTAAACTAGCTAGTTTTAACTAGCTGATTGAAGCTCTCAAAAGTATTTAATGCCTGGTCTGGCTGTCAGGTCAATGGTCTGGTTTGCTCTACATAGGCAATAAACCTTTTATCCCATAGTGATTTTATTTTTAATTGGTGTGAATGACAATATTAAAGCCCAACATTTAATTAAAAACTTGTCTTTGACACCCATGGTTACACCCTGGATCTGTCTATAGTGTAGAGGATTCTTGACTGCAAAAAGCTGAAGCACTAATGGAAGCATACTTGAATGTAACAGGCAGAACTCTCTAGGACATTGATATTGTTAGACGAGAGAAGTGAAGCAAAAATAGGACTGGAAGAGCTGACGCACAAAAATGCTGAGGTCAGAATGAAAACGGGTTTGTCTGAAGATGGCATAAAGTTGAAGGAACTGAGATTTTACCTCCGGCAGTATTTTTGAAGCTGTGGTCACTGCCTGATGTTGCAGCGGCTGTGTTATTTTTTTCAGTTTCAGGTTGCTGTTTGTGGTGTTCTATTGAGGAGATAAAAAAAACAGAGATAGTTTAGCCTCTAGATATGCACATAATCCAGAGGAATTGTTCTAATGTACTTTCTTACATAACAGCTCTGTATTTATTCTCCCTGAAAAATGAACTGTTCATTCTAGGACCACAGATAGATACGTTCTGCTAGTGATTTTTTTTTTTTTTTTTTTTAAGATAAATGCGTTATCCTGGAGAGTGTATGTTAAATTTTACCTCCTTTCATCATGGCAACTTTTTTAATAGTAGATTTTTCTGGAAAGTATTAATGTTCCAGTGGTTGAGGAGAGCCTTAGGTAGTATGATGCAGTGCCTTTGAGATCCTTTTAAGCAAATGCTCTTTTAGCTGCAATATTGGGATAAGAAATTAATTTTGAAGACCTTGAAGACTTTCTACCCTTTTGAAGATAGTACCTTTAAGCTATGTTTTGAGCTGCTGTGAATGTATACCTATGGGGTAGATGAGGATGTGATTCCTGCTGCTGCACACACAGGCATAGGGAGATAGGCCACTCATAATCTGCTCAGACTTCTGTTTAGCATCTAGTGCCTATTGGTAAAAACAATTTACAGATTGTCTAGTAGTCACTGTTGCAGACTTTTAAAGAGGCAAGTCTTTCCCCCACACTCTGTCAGTGTTTATTTGTGTGGGGGATCAGGAGTATGATGGACTGTTCTTGATAAAGATAGAAACCCTCATTGACAAGTAAGATTAAGATTGGCAGGTAGTACAGTTATTTCTTTAAGGTAAAAAGTTAATAATCTTATGAAACTGGACTCTACTCAACCTTGGAAATGTTTAGTGTTAATAGCTTAGAGGAATAGAGAGGAAAGATGGACAGTGAGCAGTAGATTGCCTTTTTGATATCATTTGTTCAGATCTCTTAGGCCTTTTAAAATGTAAATAAAGAGAATGTGTTCCCCTTTAAGAAGAAAACTATAAATCTGACTTTGTTTTATTGATAGTATTGTGAATGAGCACCTGGGATGCTCTTAAATTCTTAGGTATCCTCACTTCTGTCTCTTTCATTCACCAAGTAATGGATTACTTTCATTTACTATTAGAAGTCTTGTGACAAAGTAAAAACCTGCTTAGATACTAACATGAAAAGGCACTTCTATACCTAAAGAAGAGTTGTCTATAAATAGCAGTGACGTTAACTGCAGTTGAAGAAACTTCATTCCATTAAAAACATCAGTGAAGAACTAGAGTAATGCTTAATAATTAATGAATATGATTTAAGTCCATTTTAAAGTGATGACACTTTTTAATAGTCCTGTAATATTTATAAGAAGCTCTTGCCTTCTGTAATTCTAATGAATGAATTTTCCTGACCCTTACTGAAAGTTGCACCTATAAAGTAGTTTTTCAGCTTGCTACTAAAGGGTCTTCTGTTCAAAACCGCAATGCATTTACATCATTTTCATAATGTCTTCAGGCTCTGTAGGCTTTCTTCTTCTGTTTGGTGTAGTCTTATTTCTTGTAAATTAGTATTAGCTAACACTTGAGTACTTTAAGAAGGATTAAAAGTGCCATGCATAAAATCACAGACTGGTTTGGGTTGAAAGAAACCTTTAAGATAATTTGGTCCCAACCCTGCTGCCATGGGGAGGGACATGTTCCACTGGATTAGGATACCTTCCACTGGATTAGGTTTGTACAGAAACCACATTTTGCTAAAAAGAATATCAATTTAATCTTTTTTTTCATACAGAAAGTCTAGACTGTGATAAAAAAAGATATGGGGTGACACAATTATGTACAGAAGACTTTAATTTAATTGCAAGCAGGAAAATTTCCCCCTCTGATAGTGAGACGTTAACACTAAGTATGTTGTTCATCTTGCTGCAATGAAATTATTTTCGTTAAGGAGCTCTGCATTGGGTAGTAGGAAGATCATGTGAGTAAAAATTCAGGATAAATTCAGATTCAGTCCACCCTGTTCAGCATATTCCATGGGTCCTTGGTCCATGCATAGTAATTAGCTCCTGCCATTTGCCTTTGCTTTCAGCTCATTTACAGGCGATTTGTACTCCTAAAGAAGCCAGAGTAGAGAAACAAAGTGGTGCTAATGATGCATGTGGTGCCCATTTATATCATCATGGAGCATCTTGGCCTTCCTGCTTTTTTCAACCCTGCCTTTTCTGTTAACAGACTAATTGTATCTATGCCAGCTTTCCCAGTGAAGGGCTTTACAGATTTTTTTTTTTTTTTTTTTGGGGGGGGGGGGGGAAGGGGAAGAGGGGGGCAGGGGAATGGGAGGCAAAAAAAAAGGCTGAATTTTGCAATTTTGTACTGAAGAAGGATTTTTGTGTGACTGTTAGGGAGTGTTCTGAATATCCAGTGCTCTCTAGACTAAAAATATACTTAAAATACTTAAAATCATGGCAACATGGTAGCCATTTTCAGCCATTAGAGATTTAGAGTGAATGTCTGCTGCTGAAGGCGGGTAAGTATTCAAAAATAGTGGTTATATTTTTAAATTAATTGTATTCTTTAGGAGGAGATCTGAGGTCTTGACTACCATCATACTGTGACTATTCCTGCCTAGAGCTGTAGCAGCCTAGGAATACTGCAGTGTATTCCAGTGATCAGGCTATAGATCAGGTTGGTGTGGACCCAGGTTTGGACCCTTTAGCCGATTTCAGATTACTGCAAATGAATGCAGTATGTGTGAAAGCCAAAGATGCCTGATGGAGTTCTGCATTAATTTCTGTTTCCCATCCTGTTAACGTATTTGAACTGATAACCATTTTGCATAAATGCAGTTACTCTTGGATAAGAACCAAAGGTCACTCCTTTTTGGTGGTTTTGGAAGCATGTAATTTTGTTCATCTTATCTTCAAAGACTATCTGGAGTCAAGATGTTACTGTCAGAGAAAAAACCTCTGTTAATACCAATGAAGACAATGGATTTCAATGTTCAGTCTATGAAGTGTTTCTCTGCTGGCTTCCAGCCTATGTCCTCATATGTAGCATGTCCTCAGACCTGGACAGTTAGCAACTTCTCACAATTTAATGAGACCTTTAGGAAAATGTAATTTTAGGCATGTTGAAGACTAGAATTAATCTGATGAGATTTTAGGAATTTTTCAGTAAAAAAAGTTTGACTAAGTTATAAAATTAGCTTTTATTTCTGTAACTTAAACATTACAGTCTAGGGTGGGGTGGTGGTTAATTGTTATGACTCTTGAACTGAATTGGAAATAGATGTTATGGGACATATGATCAAGGCAATGGAAAACACTAGCCAGGAAGACAGGAGCTGTAAATTGAGCAGTGCAAAATGTTCACAAGAAAGGAAACACCATAATACTCTGGTAGGATTTTTTTACAGTCTTGAAATGCAGCTCAAGTTCCCTTTTAATCAATACCCAGACAAATTCAGCCCATCTTTTAAACGAAAGAAAACTGGTCAACAGTTGCAAAAGTGCTATTCGCTGTGGGTTTGAGTGTTAGACACTCTCTTAAGTTCTGTAAAGAAAAAAAAATCAGGAAGCAAAGTAACTGAAGGGTAGATTTCAAGGAATCTAAACCATGGCAAAGCAAAACAGAAGCAAATGTCTGCAGAAACCCCCACAGTATGAAACTGCTTTGTTTTTAATGGTTTCATTCCTAACAGATGTCTGAGATGAGCTAACCTTTTGCCAGGAAAGTCACCATCACCTGTTGCATTATCCAGCTAATACCCGGCATTTGTTGTCGATCTATTTTGCGTACTTTGCAAACTGTATTTTAGGTACTGCAATACCTGATTTTAGTCTGTCTCCATTTTTACACCATGGGTGGGTACATCAACAAGTAATTAGTGATATTTGGATAGAGATTACTCATGGTCTTCTTGGGTGATATCAGATTCATTGTTCTGTGGTAGTATAAAAAGGCCTAGGTTAAACCTTTCAAAAAACTTAACTGTAGAAAAGGCTATTTTTATTCTTTAGGACAGGAAATAGGGATGGCATGGGTCTTATTTTGGTGGTGGTTCCTCCTCATAAGTGTAGAAAACCTAGAAGAGATGAGACCAGTAAAACTGATACCCTTTACTAATGTTTTTAGCTGGTATTGGAGCAAAATTTATGGCCTATATTTCATTATAATGTAGGGGTTAATGAAGATTTCTTAGAAAACTAAGATTTTTGATAGGAACTGATTTAGAGAAGCACCTGAATGGTCGATACCTGCTTTTCCTGACAGTTTTACTGTTTTGCAAGTATTGTTTATTATATGTAGCTTAAGTCTGGTAACAAACAATCCTCCATATCTTCTTGTCATCCCATCTCCCCTCTCCCCTCTTCCCTCTTCTCTATCTCTCTTCCCACCTCCCCCTGAAAACCAACCAAACAGAAATAAACCCAAGCATCTTTTAGATTTCAAGGAATTATTTCATAAGCTCTACAATGATTCATGGTATACTTTTTAAAAATCAGGGTACTGTAACTAGTGGAGTGCCTCAAGGGTTAGTACTAGAACCAGTATTATTTAATATATTCATCAATGATTTAGATGAGGGAATTGAGTGTACTATCAGCAAGTTTGCTGATGACGCTAAGCTGGGAGGAGTGGCTGACACGCCAGAAGGCTGTGCTGCCATCCAGCGAGACCTGGACAGGCTGGAGAGTTGGGCAGGGAATAACTTGATGAAATATAACAAGGGAAAGTGTAGAGTCCTGCATCTGGGCAGGAACAACCCCAGGTTCCAGTATAAGTTGGGGAACGACCTGTTAGAGAGCAGTGTAGGGGAGAAGGACCTGGGGGTCCTAGTGGAAGACAGGATGACCATGAGCCAACACTGTGCCCTTGTGGCCAAGAAGGCCAATGGCATCCTGGAGTGTATTAGAAGGGGGGTGGTTAGTAGGTCGAGAGAGGTCCTCCTTCCCCTCTACTCTGCCCTGCTGAGACCCCATCTGGAATATTGTGTCCAGTTCTGGGCCCCTCAGTTCAAGAAGGACAGGGAGCTGCTGGAGAGAGTTCAGCGCAGGGCAACTAAGATGATTAAGGGAGTGGAGCATCTCCCTTATGAGGAAAGACTGAGGGAGCTGGGTCTCTATAGTTTAGAGGAGACTGAGGGGTGACCTTATTAGTGTATATAAATATATAAAGGGGGAGTGTCACGAGGATGGAGCCAGGCTCTACTCAGTGGCAAACAATGATAGGACAAGGGGTAATGGGTACAAACTGGAACACAAGAGGTTCCACTTAAACTTGAGAAGAAACTTCTTCTCAGTGAGGGTGACAGAGCACTGGAACAGGCTGCCCAGGGAGGTTGTGGAGTCTCCTTCCCTGGAGACATTCAAAACTCGCCTGGACACATTCCTTTGTAACCTTATCTAGGTGTTCTTGCTCTGGCAGGGGGATTCAACTAGATGATCTTTTGATGTCCCTTCCAATCTCTAGCATACTGTGATACTGTTAGCACAATGTTAGGAAAAGTTATTCTATAAATACTAGAAGCCAAATCTTTTCTCTTTTCTTTGGCATTGACATTTATTTAATTTTGAAAAAAATGAGCAAATGGATATAATGTTCTTATGCTGTGTGCTCTAAAAATTTCTGGAGAAATTCAAACCCCAACTGGACATAGGCCTGGGCAACCTGAGGTAGCTGATCCTGCTTGAGCAGTGAGAATGAATGAGATGATCTTGAGAGGTCCCTTCCAACCTAAATGATTTGCTGATCCTTAATTTGCTTGATGGTAGACTCTTAAATTTGCTTTTATATTTTTCATATTCTTTTGATGTGTCAGCACAAAAAAACATACTGAAATAATGAAAAGGAAGCGTTAACAACATGTTAGAGAAACAAAAGGTAACAAGTTCTCAAATTAATGTGCTATGTTAGAAACAGAGAAGCAGAAAAGATGAGTCAGCTCCCTTATCTTGATGTTAATGCACAACCCAACCAGGGGAGGGAATGGAGTATTAAAAGTGCTATACGAGTTAATTCTACTGGCTTTTATAAATCTTCTTTTTGATTAGACATTTTAATTCATGTTAATGATTAAGAGCCACGCATTGAATCTGGAAGCATCCAACCGCTAAGCTGGAAGCACATGCTATGTGTTTCCAGCGCTTGTGTGTTTCAGCACGCTGGACAGGGGGCGACGCCAACCCAACCGCCGTGCACCGGGAGGGCGACACAGGAGTAGTGGGTTCAGGTTCCCTGCACATAAGGACAACTGTATACATCATGTGAGGCTACTGAGGCGGACAAGTTTCTAGTCATTATTTTTCCAACACAAAGGAGAATATTTTAGTAAGTCTTACTAATTGTTTCAACTTCCTTTAAGGGCTGTGTGCATCTTTGTGTACTTGCTGGTTTAGGCTGTGCTAACTGCCTGGTGGCAGTGAGGTGCCTAGGACTAACTAATAGAGTATGGAAGAAAGACTGCAGCTGTAAGTTACCTTAGAGTCTGGGTCAAGTTCTTTGTGGTGCACAAGAACACATAGCCTAGCTCTACAGTACTGACCAGATTTACATTCTAAAATTTCAGGAATATTATCTCCCTCGTCTTCTCTTCCTTCTCTGTCATATAGATGGCCCCCTTCCCCCCCCTACTCCTGACAAAGCCTGTCTAATCTAGCTAAAGAAATAAGAGAATTCTCAGTGGAAAAGTCCATTTCATGGAAGGGTCTCGTATAAAGGTGAATTGTCTAAACATAATCGACTATTCAAGGAATATCTTTCCATTCTGAAAATTAATGTTATTAAGTGAGAGTAGGAATAGTAGAGGATCCATTGTAACAGATTGTAAAATGCTTTCAGTCTGAAAATGCAAGAATCTAAAATATTTTCTCCTTTTTCTGGCTATAAGAGTAAATCATCTTCCTGAATTGGAATTTGCCCTGCCAGAGTTATAGCACTCTACTTCCTTTTAGTGTCTTTTATCCTGAGGAGACAGCTTTTATTTCTCTGCTGTAGAACTGGAGTCTGATGTTATCGACTTCAGTTGGGTATTCATCATACAGCTCATTGTATGGCAATGGAATTCATCATACAACAAGCTAGCTCTGCGTCAAGCAGGGCTTTGGACCAGATGTCCTCCTTAGGTCCCTTCCAACTGAATTTATGACTCTATTTTCACCATCTGTTTCTCCAACTGTCTAGACAAATACTGGGCCCTCTGGAAGATGCCAGCCTTCAACCTCCATCATGGCCTTTCAAAGAGTCAGGAGGATAGTGTGTCCTGTTACACCATTATCCAAAGAAATTAAAAATGCTTTGTGTTTCTCCTTATGTTCCGGTGTATTTAACTGATGCCCATGTCTTGAATTAGGAATTTAATTGAGCAGGAATGGTCTTTTCCTTTCTGGTGGTTAACTCATTGCTGATGATGTCAGCCCTCTTCAGAGGCACTGAAAGAAAGGAAGCCTAGTTTCCATTTAAAGGAGGTTGGATAAGTAAAAATTGGTGGTTGGGGGAAAGACTGTGGAAGAGATGTGGGTTTCACATCAAAGTGAAAATTATGATCAAACTCAATATTTGAAAATGTTTCATGGCATGAAAGTGGTTCTTCAGTATGCTAATGATGGAAGGGAAGAGGAGGTGGAAGGGAGGAAGGTAGGAATGATGTGGAGTATGAACTTTAAAAAGTGATTCAGGAAGTCTGCGTGTGCTCTTTGATAGTTTTTTTTTTTTATTTTTTTTTGGCTGTAACTGACAGCCAAAAGGGGGAGGGAGGGGAGGGGGAGAGAGAGGGAGGGGAGAGAAAAGAAAAAATCCTTCCGAAGGCCAAAAAGGGAAATTGCAAGGGAGCTATTTTGGTCGTCTGCTTCTGGTAACAGGGCTGAAATCAGTAGGAGTTTTTCTATTCTTTGAGAGAAGGACTATGTCCTAAAGGACTTCTACAAGCACATTTTAAAACATTTGTGTTGAATGGTGAAAACAAGATATAAAACTCTACAAATAGTAACTCTCTCAGAAGAAGAAATATCTCCTAGCGAGACTTCCCATGCCATGTGTGAAGCTGCCTATTTCTGGCAATTTTGTCATGAGACAAATGGTGGTAATAGCCAAATGTAAGAATAATGACTAACAAAATCTAAAGTGAGCATCCTCTAGTTTTACCATATGTCTGTGAACATAATTAGATTCCTTCCAGAAATCTCCAAACTGCATTAATTTTGTCTTGAGCTAGAGCTGTGTAAAAAATGTTGAGTTGTACTATACAATAAAAACTGTTGAAAGGTTGTGTAAAGAAGTAAAGCATCATGAATGAAAGTAATTCAAAGCTTTGATTAAAAAAATTTATCTAAAACAGATGTTATGTGACTTTTTAAAAACTGTGTTCCTGTAGGAGTACACAATATAGTAACTAAACCCAACTTTGGCAATTGACATCTTTATAAATTTAAGGAGCGATGGACAGCATGAAAGATCCTTAATTTTGAGAGTTACTTTTTTATTAATTTTGTTTATACTTCTAGAAAGCACATGTGATTTATGAAGTCCCACAAAAGTGGCTGAAGGCAGGGAGGATAGCAGAAAGAATACCCCCATTCCTTGCTCAGTCCATATATATATGTTTCAGTTGGAACTGCTATGGCCACAGCCACCACGGATCTTTGGTTAGACTCAGTACATTCATTTTTCTGTTTGACACCAAGCTTGTCAAGGTGAGGCATGTCTGAAGAACATGACTGAAGAAGAAGGAACTTATGCAGTTATGCCCAGTTTCTTATCTTTGAATAAACGGAGGGCTATAAAGTACTAATCTGTTGAGTGAAAGCAATGTACAGCACTAAGTAGTTGTACCAGTGTGTTAATATCATTTTCTACAGTCTTTTAATGGCTGTAGAGTTATGTAAAGAGAAGTTGCTTAATGTTTGGGTGTTTTTAACTCTGAGGTTACATGTTGGTATTTTTGAAAGATGAAATGTTTAAGTAACATGCTGTCAAATATCTGCAGTAAATCATAGAATCATAGAATAGTTAGGGTTGGAAAGGACCTTAAGATCATCTAGTTTCAACCCCCCTGCCGTGGGCAGGGACACCTTATGCTAAATCATATCACCCAAGGCCTCGTCCAACCTGGTCTTGAACACTACCAGGGATGGAGCATTCACAACCTCCCTGGGCAACCCATTCCAGTGCCTCACCACCCTAACAGGAAAGAATTTCCTCCTTATATCCAATCTAAACTTCCCCTGTTTAAGCTTTAACCTGTTACCCCTTGTCCTATCACTACATTCCCTAATGAAGAGTCCCTCTCCAGCATTCCTATAGGCCCCCTTCAGATAAATCATAAGTTTTGGCAGAAGAAAGCATGAAACCAGCATTTATTTTTGACTGGCTGAGAGGTGTTTTATTGTAAGAGAATGTCAGGCAAATAAAAGGAAAGGTCAAAGGGATATCTTTCCTTTTAATAGCTAAAGGAGAGTAAATATCTTAGTAAACCTTAATAGACTTATGGAACTCTGATGCTTCTAACTTTAAGCCATTCTAGGAAAGCCCTAAGGATGCAGCATTTTCACTGCTTCCAATAGCATTCCTCACAGCTGCTAGTCACATAGTTTGCATGTTATTTGGATCACATGGAAATATTCTAATAGTGTTTATTGAGGACTCTTGAATAGGGGATGTAGTATGTGGAATATCTTGGGAGAGAGAGGACTCTTTCTGCCACCTCTCATCTCCTGACCATTCTACAAAAACTAAGACCTGCCTTACTGTCTTGGCTGCAACACTGGTGTGCTACTGTTGTGCTAGTAGAGCACAAGGTTAGCAGAAATAGCTGTAGAAAAAAATTGCTATGTAAATCTGTCCCACCTGCACATCAGTCAAAAAAATGAAGTGGTCAACTAAGAAGTAAAAGCTCTGTGAGTTGGCTCTTCTCACTTGCCCAGAAACAATTTCCCCTGGGACCAGTGACTTTAGTTCTTTGAAGCTCAATTCTGAAGACACTTTGGCTTGTAGTTATGTTTTGCTTTGTAACCTTGCTGGCTTCTGGTTTGCACTGAAGTAACCCCTTCAACTTCAGTGAAATGGCTATAACATGCAACAGCAGTTGCTGCAGAAAGAAACAAATACTTTGGTTCTCATCGTGTTGGTCAATAGTCTAATTCTCAATCAAAATTGAGTAATTTAATACAGTCATATAACTGAGATGAATATGGTTAGATATCTATCATTCTACTTGTGAAATTCACTTTGTCATGCATAGAGTCTTAACCCCCACAGCTTCCCAGCTGAGGAAGCACTATGCTCTTAGGCATTTTTGGGGTACCTTTCAGGTTGGCCTATAAACCAGTTATGGTATAATTAGAAGGCCTAAAAAGACTTACAGGAAGAATGCGACTTGTTCAGTACCAGCTGCTGTATCTCCTTCTTCAGTTATCTCACACAAAGCAGTTTGAAATATAACTAATGTACTGGGTTCAGCAGTAGCAGTCATTTTTCTCCTTCTTGGTAGCTGGTGCAGTGCAGTGTTTTGACTTTCAGCCTGGGAACAGAGCTGATAACAATGATATTTTGGTTTGGCCAAGGACTTTGTGAGCCTCATGCTCTGCCAGGGAGGAGGGGAAGCTGGGAGGAAGCAGAGACAGGACACCTGACCCAAACTGACCAAAGAGGTATTCCATACCACAGCACGTCATGCCCAGGATGTAATTGGGGTTAGCTGGAAGGGCTGGGAGACTGCAGGGCTGGAGGAGGTATGGGTCGGTGCTTGGTTGGGCTGGGGGGTAAGTTATCGGTCGGCTGGTGGTGAGATGTTGTATTCTCTTCCCTTGTTATTTTCTTTATCATTATTATAATTGGTGGTAGCAGTAGTGATTTGTGTTATACCTTAGTTACTAAACTGTTCTTATCTCAACCCGTGGGAGTTGCATTCTTTTTGATTCTCCTCTCTGTCCCTCCGGGAGCAGGGGGAGGGAAAAAGGGGGGGGGGAGTGAGTGAACGAGTTGCCTGACTGGGTTTAAACCACGACAACTAATTTTGGTTTTGTGTTCTATAGCATTTTTTTTTAGGTAAAGAATTAAAATTAGTGGGAAATCACTTAGATAAGTGTATTAACAAAACTCGCCTGTGCTGACTGCTTGCTCCTATTTACTTGTTTCAAAGTGCTTTCAAATCATCCTGGTTTAAAAGACACAAAGGTGTAGTAGTGACCAGTGTCTGGACTTCACCAAGAAGTAAAGTGAAGGACACATTTAACTGAGAAACAAAAGGCAGATTAGTTGCAAAAGGATGTGAAAATCGCTGTTCCCAATATGATCCAATGCAGACAGATGGGTATCTTTCTCTTTACCTGGAAAGGTACTAAGTGCTATCAGTGTCTATTCACAGCCTTTCCTAGATGAAAACCTAAATGTTTTGCAAAGTTTTAGAGACATTTTAATTTCGGATTTTCACTTGCATGACGAAAAGGAGAAAATGGAAACTTCCTATTTGGTAACCTTTTACAGAAATTATTTGTAGCCAGAAAAGAGTAAGGAAAAAATAAAGCCAAGCAACTTTATATCATGCTTTAGCTATCTTTGTTTTGTTTGAAACTTTATACAGTCAGCATGTCTCTATTTTAAATTAATCATGAATAATCCTAGCACTGTTAAGGTCTATCCATTTAAGAGAGAGGTTTTTATTGTTGGCAACACACGATTGTCTATAAAGTACGTTATAAGTGATTTACTTCATAGCTTTATAGAGTATCTTCTGTTTCAGTTTCTCTCTCTATAAAATACAAGTAAAAGTACATCACTGTAAATCTGCAATAAGGATTCTTTTATAAAATGTATTAGGGATTTAAGAAAGTTATTTAAGACTGTTCCTGAAGATACGTTTTTCAATTTAAGAGCTGTAAATCTAGAGACGAGGATATGCAAGGGAATATAGCGACTGAGGCTCTCTTTGTAGTGAGAGGCCACAAGGGCTAGCTAAAGGAAGCTCAATACCTCGACTCTGTCCATGAGGTGGGAAAATAGTCGTTATTTTACTGATAAAAATGAAGAAGTAAAGATGACGTATTCTGCTAGGTAGGTGGAAATTGTGAAAAACAATTACAAAGTAGTAAAACTAGAATGAGACTTGAATTTAGCTGGCAGAGGGACAGCTTTGATCCTGATGCTGTAGAGTTCTGTTAGTGCCTCACCTGATCTACTGGGTTTAATGTGTTTTGGCATAGAGCTCATGGTATGCCTACACACCTGCAGATAAGCCCATAGTGTGCTGTGCTATTTGAGTTTACTAGGCTGGATCTCTGGAAGTCTTTGGAATGATCTCTAGTTCACAGTTTGGAAATGATCTGCTTGAAAAACAGTTCATCTGGTCAGGCCAGGTGTCATGGTTTAAAACCAGGCAGAGGGCTCATTCACTCACTCTCCCCCTTTCCCTCCCTCTACTCCCGGAGGGACAGAGAGGAGAATCAAAAAGAATGCAACTCCCACAGGTTGAGATAAGAACAGTTTAGTAACTAAGGTATAACACAAATCACTACTGCTACCACCAATAATAATAATGATAAAGGAAATAACAAGGGAAGAGAATACAACACCTCACCACCAGCCAGCCGATAACTCGCCCCCCCCCCGCCCAACCAAGCACCGACCCATACCTCCTCCAACCCTGCAGACACCCAGCCCTTCCGGCTAACTCTCCGTTACATCCTGGGCATGACGTGCTGTGGTATGGAATACCTCTTTGGTCAGTTTGGGTCAGGTGTCCTGTCTCTGCTTCCTCCCAGCTTCCCCTCCTCCCTGGCAGAGCATGAGGCTCACAAAGTCCTTGGCCAAACCAAAACATCATTGTTATCAGCTCTGTTCCCAGGCTGAAAGTCAAAACACTGCACTGCACCAGCTACCAAGAAGGAGAAACATGACTGCTACTGCTGAACGCAGGACACCAGGATATGAACTACTCTCCTAGTCTTTACTACTCCTGTTAGATTAAGTAAGGTATGGTGGAATAGGGTGGATTCCATAGCAACAAAGCAAATGCTTATACAAAAAAATTGTCCATTTGTCAGAAAAAATCTGAAAAACCCTCACATTCTTCAAATGTGTGAATGACTGAATTGTGCTTGTCCAAATGAATGTCTAAACAAGGTATGACTTGTAAGGTGGCAGAATGCAGGATAATTATGAGGAGAAAGCATTTTACTAAGTGTAAGTAAATGTCTGAAATCCAGAACTTTTCAGGCAGAAGGAAAGTGAATCAATATAGACTGTTAATTACATTGATTCATACATACCACCACCCTTTTCTTGTAATCATGTCTCTCTCCCTTTTAAATTTCCTTTTATAGCATTGTGGAAGCAGTTTATTTGGTGCATAAATGGTTATAAAGTTTACGGCTATTTAAGTTCAGTCTTAACACTCTGAGCCACCCTCTCAGGATTCAGTTAAATGTATTACTGTCTCTAATGAGATAAATAAAACCTGTAGAACTAGGTAAGCAGAATCAGGGAAAAAGGGGAACTTTTTTTCTCCTCCAATTTCAATATCTACCTACCTCAGGAGCTCAGAAATTCTGCTATACCATGTTAGTATTCTTCTTGTGGTATTTTAAAGCAATATTTCAGTTTGCTCTTGGATAAGAAGATTAATTTATATGCTGATTAATTTTCTGGGCAGGTTTCTCTGCCTTTGTCGTGTGTACCACTGGTTAGTAATTGATTTTCTTTAACCTCTGTACACCAGTTTTGATGGTACCTGAATTTATTTGTTTGTTTTATGGCCTTCATTTGTAACACTAACCGATATCTATATTCTGTGATGGAACTTGATCCTGAAAGGTGCCTGAATGCTCCTGATTTTTGCTGTTATGAGTGCTGAGCACTTAGCAGAACAAGGCAATTAGGAAATAAATACTCCTGTTTGAAATGTTCTACCATGTTAAATGTTGTTAAACAAGGGTTTATTTTCTAAACAAAAGCCTACATATTCATGCTGGTACCAGTCTGTATTCTACTTGGAGCAGAAATCAATTTAGTAGTCTAGTAGTATGGATTTTTCCATATAGAATTTCTTTCATTTTGCAGGAAACATACTGTTTCTTATATGGCTGAAAGATGAAAATATGAGAGTACAATAAGAGTATCATGATTCCCCTCTCTCCCATTAGTTTCCTGCAGTGAATCTAATTTAAAATAAGAAACATGGATGCTAGCTTTGAATCTGTTCCCAGTTTGAAAGAAAGACCTATATGAACTGACACTGACCATCAAACTAAAAGAACCTCAAACTTCTTGATCCAACTGAGGCATATACTTATGTGATAAGTTGGGTCATGCCACTCTGTGTGGGATTCTGTGAAAAAGGTTGCTATCAGCTGGTTATCGTTTCTGAGTGACAGACAAAAGGGAAAAGGCAGGCTAGTGGTTTACATTGCATTCCAGAAATTGAACTGTAGCTCAGTTTTCTCATTTCTTCACGCCAGGAAATTCTCAAAGTACTTTTCTGAAGATAAGTGAGCATACTCATTATAGCTTACTTATGCCTCTTCAGTTTTTGTGTGAAATATTTCATAAGGAAGTAGGTAAATATTTTGACTGGTTGTGCCTTTATTTTCAGAGTGCATTGCAGATGACACATGAATGTATCAGGCCAGAGCTGTGGCAGCAGAGGCTTGGAAGATACTGTTAATGTTTTCAGAATTATTTTTTTTATTAATGGAGCCAGCAATAGTAAAAAACACTGTTGTGCAAGTGTACTTGAGTAACGCATACCTAGTATAGGCATATAAAGCCTAACAGGACTGTGGTAGAGATATTTTTGAGACGTCATTTCTACCGTGAAGAGAAACATACACAGTGACAACTTGTTTTCAAATCTGAGGGGATGTTTTGTACTTTGATTTCTCCTTCTGGGCAGCAGATGTATTTGTTTTTTTTAAAAAAAATAGTCATGAAGGCTGACAAACATAAGATACTTACCAAAGGAGAACAGTACGTATGGGTTTGCATAGTTCGTATCAAAATTTCTTTCAAAGGCACAAGGGAAAATGTGATTTAATCAAATTAGTGTGTTTGTAAAGTAGTATACAAAGAAATGTAAGTGGTAAAGTAGCAAGTAATGAATATGTGTGAGTATGTTTAAGGATTTTAAATGTCCACAAGTCAGGTCTCATCCAATAGATCGCAGGAACTACAAAGAAACTTGAAGTCTTATAACTGCTTTATAATGATAAGTATTAGCATTAAAATTTTGGAACATAGTTGAACTTCAGTATATTATGATACAATGTTTGCTCAAAGTTGTAGATCCCATAACTAAGGAAAACATTCCTGAAGAGATGGCTAGATCCTTGCTCATAGTCAATTGTAGATTTAGACTTAGACTTGTTATATAAGCTATGAAGATTTAACCCAGAAAAGCATCATGAAATCCTTAGATTTTGTTTAATTTATGTCGCTTCTAGCATCGATATTAGAACCTTCAGTTATAGAAAATCTCAGTTGTGTTTAGCTGGCCTGCTGTTTAAAATTTTTAATCTAAGTATGTCTACAGTTGGCTTCATAACTTTGGTTCACACCAATGGGGAACTGGGGTGAGGGGACAGGGGGCAGAACAAAATTACAATGCTACCAAATCTGTCTGTATACATACTTTTATTTGATTGTATAACCATCTCACTGCCTTTTTGGCTGTGAAGTAAGTGGCTTTAGCTTTTAATTTTATGCAGCACATTATTTTCTAGACTTAACACTATTTTTATAACTTCCTTCTGAACTCTTTCCAGTTTGTCAGAAACCTTTCTGATTCATGAAGAAATGAATCAGTAGAAGCCTCACTAATGCCAGATGTTGCTATTAAATCATTTCCCTACTCCCACTTGATGTTTCCTAGATTTTGTTTCCAAGGTCCATGTTAGTCCACTTAAAGACTGCAGTAAGAACATGTTTATTTCAGTTAGATTCTTTGCATTATTCTTGAACTTCTTGTTAGTATTTTTCCCTTTTCTCTTTTTAGATTGAGAATAGGAATAGGCCACTCAAATAAAACATTATGCAAAGTGACACAAGAGAGCACTTAGGCATATGCTTAATTTCTTGCTGACACAGACTGGATTTGTATTTACCCTTAAACTGCATGCTTACGTATTGTTCTGAACACATGAAAACTGCTGGGCTCGATTTTGAGGTTAACGGATTAGTATTTTTGTCATAATATTGAAATGCCAAGACTCATCACAGTGATGCCAGGTGATAGGATTAAAGGCAGTGGCATAAAGTAACAACAGGAAATTCTACCTTATCATGAGGAAGAACTTCATTGTGAGAGTGGCTGAGCATTGGAATAGGATGCCTATGGAGTCTGTGGAGTCTCCTTCTCTGGAGATACTCAAGAGCCACCTGGACACAGCCCTGAAGAATGTGCTCTAGGTGACCCTGCCTGAGCAGGGAGGTTGGACTAGATGACCTCCAGTCATCCCTTCCAGCCTCAACCACTCTGTGATTTGCATTGTGCTATTGAAATGAATTTTTAAAATAAAGAAATGAAATTATAGAGATTTCCCTCCCAGCTCCTCAAATATTCATTTGAATCTTAAACTCATAAAACCCTTATGAGTTGTCTGCATTTAATAGTGTGTCTTTATTTAAGTTCATTCCGTGTTGAAAGCATTAGTAGTTGTCTGGCAAAGGTTTAATGAAAAAGCAGCAAACAGCATTTGTCTCTGTAGCAGGCAGTATGTGACATTTCTTCAGTTAAAATTCTCTTCGTGTGCTATCAGACGAATTCACACATCATATTATTAACATGACCTTAGTGAAAGTTTTTTACATGATTTCTCCAATTTTGTTGTCTTTTTGCAATGTTTGCATATGCATCTGCAAAATAGCACATGTTCATAAATATGTTTTTATCTGAGAAATAATATAGGAGCACTTCAGTTTGCAGAGGTCTCGTGTTCATGACTACTTGAAGAGTTCAGTGTACTGAAAACTCTGGGTTTAGTCCAACCCTCTCCCAGGGAAAGGAAAGGTGTTTTTAGTGATGCAGTCTCCTCTCTGTCTGGAACTGCGTTGGTTGTTCTGAAAATTGATGTTTTATTATTATTTGCTTAAAATAGTGTGCTAGCTTCATTTTTATTGGATAAAGGAGGAGAATGTGGTTGTAAGCAACAGTTGGACACTGTGGGAGTGGTTTGTGTACAGCTTGTGCTAGTGGGGAGGGCCAGGATTTACTTCTAAACAAAAGGTTAAAAAATCCTCAACCTAAATCCTGAAATGTAAGAAAGAAATACTGAAATATCCAGTTTCACAAACCCTCATTATGAATATATAGGTGTCTTTTGCAAAATGTCAAAGGTTGAGGAGTGAATCGCTTAAGAGAATTAACAGAAAGTCCACATTACAAATAAGTAATTAGGATATTAGGGGGGTTCTGTCCCATCAACTTGCCTTGTTTACCTTTCCCTTGCTTTGCAGCCTGATTTGTTCCTATATCACTTACGTCTGTGCTGCATGCAGCTACATGACCTGTTGTGTAGTTTCTCTTAGTACTTCATAATCTCTACCAAACATTCTCCTTTCATGTTCTGTCTAAATTTCTCAACTAAGATTTTTTTCTTCATTTTTATCCATTTAAGGGTAGAATATATGATGAAGGCTCTAGCTGCTTTTTTCTTGTTCATTGGGATCCTTTCTGTAGAAAACAGGTCATTTTTGGAGGAAATGTTTTTATCAGGAAAACTTAAATTTTCTATGCTAGAGGCATCTTTTTCACTGTAAATTTGCACATTATAGACCACCTTTTTCTTTCTTGAACAAAAGTGCCTAGTTATGTTCTGCAAAAGAAGGAAAACAACAGCATACTTTTGAAGTATAATTTAGTATGATTAGTTCAGGAGCTGCATGAGTAGTTGTAGTATGTTCTTGTAGTTTCTCAAGTCTGCATTTTGCTACTTCCTACTCAAAAATGGTTTAGCAATGCATAGATTTAGGTGGAAAAAAATCTACTCTAAATTTTTGAGTGTGCTGATGCATACATGATTGTGTGGCTTTTTTGTTGAATAAGGGTCTTGGTAACAATCTAGACAAAGCCAATAGTTTGCTGTTTCCTGTTTTCTGTGGTTCAGTTCCCTGTCTTTAAATGTAATAGCTATGCTGCTCTTTTGCTGATTTTATGTTGCATTGGTGGATGACGGTCTGTGCAGTGGCACTTAGAATTGAACGTGTGTCTGTTCTATATTCCTGTAATATCTGTCAAATAAGGTTATTAAAATAAGGTTATTAGTAGTAATGGATTATTAATATTATTTTTTTTCCTTAAAACTGGACTGTGTGATTATGAGCTTTTCTGAAGTTTGGCATTAAGTGGACACTGTTTCACCTGCCCTCACATCAGCATCTCATATCACAGATGATGCCTGGTCTTGGCAAAGTGGATGGGGATGTAAATAATCAGTCTTTCTGTGGTCTGCATGCATTTCAACTCTTCATGCTTTAAGAGAAGGGATTTATTATTTTTTCCCTTTCAAAGATGCCAAGCAAGCCCGCTGCAGTTCATTGTATAATCTATTTAGATGCAATTATTATTTTCTTTTTGTTTACGATAGAAATGTACTTTGGGTTTTATTATTTTATAAAACATCACTGTCGAATATATTTTTTTTTTCATTAAAAAGGTCTTCCAACAAGTGATTTAAGAGACATGAAGAAAGATTTTATTGAGTCAGTAGTTTTTCTAAATGCTATAGTTTTTTTGCGGCAACAACCTTTTAGGTTTTCTTTGATCCTTGTTGTAAACGTATGCAGTATGTTTATGCATAGGTGTATATTCCTCACATGGCATTTCTGAGATAGACTGAATAACGCTGAAATGCTGTTGAAGGGCAAATATAATTAATAGGAGTGTGCTGGAGTGACTACAGTGGATGAACATAGAAAACTCTTGAGGAATGATTACTCTGAGAGGTTTGTATAAATAGCAATAGAGCTTGGTGACAGTCTCTTCTCTGTTGTCTCAGAACTGGTTTATACCCTGCCAAGATAAGCTAAAGGTAATATATACTAATTAATCTTTCTGTTGAAATATTTCCAGTAATTAGAGAATTTTCCATAGTCTTATGATTTTTTTCACAGTTAGTTATACTAATGGTTAAAAATGGTAATTCTATATTTGTTTAGACCCATGTTCCAGTTATTGGTGCTTGTTAAAAGAGATTGAAGAACTCCCTTTTATTACATTAGTAATCCCCATGTAGCTACTTAACACATTATATCAAATCACTTCTTAACCTTTTCTTTACCAAGATAAATAGATTTAAATCCCGGAACTTCTCTCTAAGGCATGTTTACCAATCTTCTAATAGGTCTTGTGGCTCTTTTCCAAACCTCTACTCATTCCTCAGCAGCTTTCTTTTATCGGAATAAGGCAGGACATGAACTTTTCGATTGTATTCCTACAGCTGTCATCCAGTATTAGCTTTCCCCTCTTATTCAGAGTTCCAGTTCAGGCATCTTTAGCTCTTATTTGTGCTTTTGATCACAATTGTATGTTGCAGTTGATGATATTAATGAATGATTATCCAAAACTTCTTCAGCTGTTGCATCCCCTGGTAATAACCTGATTTGAGTTCTCCAGCTGTAGGTTAGATTTAATTTTTTTTCCTTCCCCCTTGAACCTGATTAACCCCTAAGACTGCTTTTCATTGGTCCTCTTTATTAACTGTTTCCCTGAGCCTTTTTTCACCTTTGAGCTTTATCAATCTTGATGTCTTTTTCTTCCCCCCCTTCCCATCCCAAGTGGTCAATAAAAATACTGAAGACCACATACACAAGAACGGACTTTTGCAGATGTATACCCATTTAGCAGCAATTGTGCTTTTAGATTTGAGAGCTCTCCACTTAAGCACAAGGTAAAAATACATTGTGCTGTTTGTTATTCCAGTAGTTAATAATTATTGGAGAATAGTATCTAACAAACACTAGTCAAGATCCGTTTGCATAAATTCTCACTAAGAGGGAAGAATGATACTGCTGTTTAATTGTTCTCCTTTGTTGCTAGTGATCAGTGTCATGTTAACAGTCGAATAGACATATTATTCAAGACTTGTTTACTCATTAAATCTTCATTATTCACTAAATTCATACTCACTAATTTTTTTTTCCTACTTCTCACTCTCTTAATGCTTTGTTGTACCATTTACTGTATGAAGTAACACACTTATGGCTGACGTAACATATTTTTTTTGTTTGTTTGTTGGTTTTCTCTGGTAAAGTTAGTACAAGAAAGGAAAGGAGAAATAATTCAAAAAGGTGTATGTTTTAGGGTTTTGGTTTCTTTTGTTTGGGTTTTTTTTTCCCTAACAATACACACGTTTATACCAACCTAAAATTTCTGGAAATAACATTGTTAGATAGTTCCGGAGCTTCCAGCAGTATCTTCCTCTTTCAATATTTAGTGTTCACTTGAGAGGACCATAATACAGAGCTAATCCATCGCTTTCATTTTGCTGTGCCTTTCACCTCTCAGTAGCTTTTGCTTCAGAAGTTTTCCACTTTGTTTCAAAGTGTTTGCACTGTTTAATAGTAGCCCTAACTAACAGGTAAACCAATACAGCTGTGGTCAGAGCAGTACATCTTTTCAGTTTTCTGTATATAAACCCCCATATATATATATATATACTTATTTATTTATTTATTTAAATGTTTTTATGTCAACCTCAGCTTTAGTTAAGGCAGTGGAAGGATATTTGCAGGTGATATATGATCTTCTGTTAGCATATACTACATATTTCTGGAATAGAGGGTATAATTAAAAGCATATACTGCAGGATGCTAACAATTACTCTATTTTCATAGAATTTTTTACCTGGTGACTACTTCAGCACAATCAGTTGATTGCCTTTGTGATTCATAGAATCATAGATTTGTTTAGGTTGGAAAAGACTGTCAAGATCATGTCCAACCGTTAACCCAGCCCTGCCAAGGCTACCCCTAAACTGTGTCTATGCACTACATCTACATGTCTTTTAAATACCTCCAGGACATGTCTGTTCTTACATCCAGGGTGATTGTTTGACATTACAGGAATTTAGGGACTGCATTGCTCAAAATAACTTAAGTCATAGTTGCTTGCAAAACCTGTTTTGTAATAGCACACTACTGTGTATTATTTGTTTTGAGAGGACCATTGCAAATTCAGATGAAAACCAAAATATATGTGTGCAAATCTGATAGTACCAGTTGCCTCCCTTTATTATATTTTACACATGTGGTTTAGCTGCGCTGGATCTCAGATTTGTTGCTCTTTTTAGCTCAAATTCTGGATCACACAACTGTCTTTCACAGAAGAGTGTCTCTGATCTCCATTGTGCTTTAAAATATGAAAATCCACAATCTTTTAAAAAGCAGGAGTCTTTAATAGAGGCCTTCAAAAATTCTCTTTATCACTTGTCATTAAAAAAAGAAACCTCACAGAAGTCGTAATTGTGCCAAAGACTGCAGTACCATGTCCTTTAGCACAGCTAATGATAATTTGCCACTGAATTGTTTATTGCTGTTCTATGTTATTCTCTAGCCTTCAAGAAGAGATAGTTATACTGAAAATTGACATTCTTGTCAAATCTGCTCATTTGTGCAAATTTTTTTGCCTTGATGGTGTGCCCACCTGCACTTTTTGTTCTCTCTTCTCATTTTCTCTCACTTAAGGCACAAACTTATTTCCACAGTGATAGCTGAGGAAAATGGCTAGTAACCTGTAGCTTATATTCTTAGAAAAGATCCAGGCACACAGTGCTGTGTGTTAAAAACAAACAAAAAAAAAGCCAAATATATTTTTGAGGATAATTCCATAAATGTTAACACACTTGTATATTCATGATTTTGTTATGCAAAAGAAGTTAAGCACAGTGCTGCTTGAATTATGGATTTACGTACATTGGGCATCTCGATACACCCACAGTATCACTTGGGCAGACATATTTTTAATGGATTCCCTCCCCCATGTGCTTTAGATAGATGGAAACAATTCTGCTCTTTACCACAAAGTCAAATTAAGTACCAATTAAAATATCCTACTTCTGGTTTATGTCAGGCTCTTGATCCCAGAATATCCAAGGTTCCTTTTATTTTCAACCTGTCCTCAAGTAAGAAACATGCATAGAGGCCACATTGCTTCTTATTTTGCTCACTCATTTGTTCGTAAAAATAGAGTAAAGATTAATTCTATTTCAATCAGGAAAGTCTTTCCCATAAGGTTTCAGTTTAGTAAAGAAGCAATTATAACACATGCCCATGAATATCAATGATGTATTCCATATTTCTTGCTTGGTTGTATCCCATATTTCTTCCTTAACATAATATGTTCAAGGCCAGGTTGGACGGGCCTTTGGAGCAACCTGGGCTAGTGGAAGGTGTCCCTGCCAGGGGCAGGGGGTTGGAGCTTTAAGGCCCCTTCCAGCCCAAACCATTCTGTGATTCTATAACCACCAAGATATAGTTCCAATGTATTTCTATGTTTTGTATGTCTGCACTTTTTTCCCCTCTATGCTGTTGCTTTGAAGTCTTCCTGAATAGTCCAACCAGCACCATCTGTCCCTTAATATATGTTTCTTACAGTTTTTTAAAGGTCCTAAATAAATGGTAAATTGTCTATTTTTATCTTGATTCAAGAATTTGTAGGTCTGTCTCAGTACACTTCACAGTTCAGAGAGTATGTAGGTTGATGCAAATATCTCTGCTTTATGTAAATCTGTGTTCTTTGCAAATGAAAAAATGTTATATGGATACTTCTCTGAAGAGTTGCTCACAGTTTGTGTGAGCGCCACTAACCAGATATATTGCCTAGTTTCTCTGAGTTGACTTATTATACAGAAGACAGATGTATAGGCAATATATTAAAATATTCATAGAGACATCATCATGACTTTGTATAAGAAATTCTGTGGTAGCCTGTGCTAAGAAACCAACTGAAAACAAGTTTTCAGTTCAAATATTTTTTAACATATTCTTCATCAGTATAGCAGAGACTACTTTATTAGAGAAGTTCTTGGTCAGTGCGGGATGCATGTTGGTCTGGGAACTGAGGGATGAGGACCTAAAATTGCTTTGAAGCTGCAGAAATACCAAATATTGAGAAATGTTAGTGGACAATTCTGTAATGTGTATTGGACTCTTGGTTATAATTCTTCAAGTTCTTAATTGTGACTGCAAAGCAAGGTCTCTTAGAATCCTAGTAGTACAGGCTGAAATCCACTTAAGATGTCTGTCAGGAAAATATATGTCTAATGTTACAGTCATCAATAATCCTGTGCAATGGGTTAATGTCAAAATAATCAATGAAAGACTGATTTCTTCCGCTGCTGTCCAAAGTTGTATTCTGAAGCTGGAAAAATACAGTCTTCTTTCAAAATGCTGTCAATTTTGAGGTTTACAAGTTGTTATAGTCCCTAACTTCTGGTTTATGTTGGTTTTTCTTCTTTTATTTCTGAAAACTATCTGCATTAAAAGTATCTGTGAAACTTAAATAATGCAAAGAGCAATATATATCCTGAAAGAAAAATAAACCCCAAGATATTTTAAGCTAGTTTCAAAATAAACATTGACCATTTTTCTTACTTTGCTCTTTCTTGGTGAGACTAATCTTTTGAATCTAGTTTAAGAGTGAGACTGCTATTCCATCTTTTAATGCAGAATACTAAGATAGGCGTAGGGTGAGAGAAGCTTAATGCATTTGAGGTTACTCATGATATAGTTGTGTGTCTGCATTTGAAGTTATGAAAATTCTGCTATTTAGGAAATGGGTGGGTCTGTGCATATGTATAATTGCAGTGTTACTTGAACAAGGCAAAAAGAGGGAATGTTACATTTGTGCTGTTGTGGGTAGGGAACTGAATATTTTAAACTTGCAACTCCAGAGCTGGTTTCTAGGAATGGTATATAATATGCTCCAGATTAACTCAATAAAAGTGAAATAATTTTCTGTTTATGTTGACTTAGAATGATTAGAGTGAGATTTAATAATTTAAGATGTATGTTTGTGGTTTTCTAGGACTATTGTGTAACTTTTTCCTAGCATTTGGAGAGCATGGAGATGGATAAAACCTCCAGCATAGTAAATGATGTAATGAAACACAAAGCCTCTTCTAACAGTACCTGGGGCCTTTTTACATTCCAGCAAAGTTTATGTTCAATAAGCAACAGATGTAGATTATATCATCAAATAGGATGCTGATTGAGACTGAACAGTTTATTGTTTCAGGGGCATTTTTTCTAGTCTGTTATGCATCTCCTTTTTAACTGCTAGTGGATATGTGGAATTTCGTACCTTTTTGCAACGCAGTATTGCAAGTACATTTATGGCAACTTTAAATTTTCTTTCTTTTCTTCTGAAAGTTCACTTCCCCTCACAACCCCCAATAATTTCCAAAACCTCTTGATGTCAGACAGCTTATAGAATCCCAGACTGGTTTGGATTGGAAGGGACTTTAAAGCTCATCTAGTTCCAACCCCTTGCCACAAGCAGGGACACCTTTCCCAGACCAGGTTGCTCCAAGCCCCATCCAACCTGGCCTCGAATGTGTAGGTGCTTCTCATTTGAGGAGCTGTCTTAAATTCCATGGTCAGAAAATCTGTGTGGTGTAATAGAATGTATATAGAGAGGGAAAATTGGCACAGACACTTTAATTGCATAGTAGCTGAAGTCCTGGTTCAGGTGTCTAAATAGAGAAAATTGTTAGAAAACATTGAAGAAAAGGTTTCATAGCTTTTTTATTTCCATGGAAACTGGATCTGATGTTACAGCTTTTTTTTCCCTTGCCTTTAGTTACACTGTTTGTTTCCCCTTCTTGGTTTTCATTATGATTGTGTGTAAGTCTGTGGCAAATTCTTATGCAATTAATAATATATACTCAACATCAGCAATTAAGTAAAAAAAGGTTTTTAACTTGATTCCCGCCCCTCCTCCCCCTTATTCTCAAAAAGCTTAGTGGCAAGCTAACTGTGGCAGTTGTCTAGATGGAGCAATACAGAATACACCAGCCCTATTTTTTTAATTCCATCTCAACAAAACCTCTCTTTGGGAGTAGAAGAGGTGGTACTTGACCACTGCTTCAACAAAACAGCAAAAAAGGGTTGGGAGCACAAAAATTGATACCAGTATAGTTAGACCTATAGAATTTATGACAAAATCTATTCCAGGGAGGGAATTCCTGAGAAAAGAACCTTTGAGTGTGCTGGATGGTGTAAAAGAGCAATATTGGATTAAAAGGGGAAACTGGTTGTAGCTCTGATGATTGGAACTTAATAGGTCTAAGTAGCTGGCAGGTGAGAGCCAGCTGACCATGAAAGAGAGTAGTTCAAGCAGTGTACTACCTAGACAAACCTACATAGAAATAGGTCTAGGCCTGTCCTCCAGAGTAGACAGGGAGCTATTGACAAGGTTTGAGAAATCACCTTGTTGTGATACGTTGTGATTATGAGCCTAAAAAAATAATCCAAGGTGAGACTGATTTTTTGAATGCAATCTCAAGTTAACTGTCAGTTTAGCAACAGTGCAAACTTTCTGCTAAAATACCTTCTAAACTGTTAAAAGCAAAAATATCTAAAGGGGGTTCCCTAAAGGAAAAAGAGCTAAAAAAGAAGAAAAAGGGAGAAACAAGTTAATCACATATAGGGAACAAATATATTCTCCAAGGCATTGTTATAATGTGTGTTAGAATGGCCTGACCTCTTGCCCCTCAAAAGGAATTAATGCATCATGGAGATTAGTAGTAGCTAAATAAATTGGAGAAAGTTTGTAATCCTGAAGTGGTTTTGGATAATGAATTGGATGGTGTATATGTTTCATTAAGAATCAAGGCATGTCTAGGTCAGACACTTGAGCCAAGAACACAAATGCCAACACCCTGCATTCCCAGGGCACAGTGACTAATACTTCCAGCGAGATCTCAGTGTTCACTTTATAGATCAGGTGTTAATGTGCACCGACATTCCAACTTGCAGCACTGAAAATTAATACCAATATGGTGGGCTAAATAAAGTGTACCTCTGGAGCTGCAAATACTTTTGGGATGAAGGACAAGAATTTTAAAGCTTTTCTGGTAATGCTGATTTAGTCTTTGATGCTAAAAATATGGGATTAAAAGCCTTCATGAGGTTGCAGATTGTTTACCCCTGTATAGAGATGCTACAGTAGCTGAATTACAAAAATGAACCCATAAAACTAGATGGTGGACAGCAAGTTTTATTCCAGTTTTACTTGTTTATGAGACTTCCTCTATAGTGTGTTGTAGTGTGTTCCTCTGTAGTGTCTCTCTTAAACTGCAGTGATATTGTACATCTCCAAGTATCCTTCCAAAGAGTCATGGATGGCAGTATGTCCAAGCAGGCTGAATATCATTAGTGGTGTCTTTTAATTTGGAAACTATTACATAAGTAGAGACACCTTCCTATTTTTTTTTTATTTCTCCACCACCTGACTCAACCTTCGCTGCTTCCATTGACACTTTCATATGTGTGTAAATTACATGCTCAGACTAGAATTTAGTATCACCTGATGTTGTAGGGAAGCTCTGTAGTGAGGGTTTCTCTGTTTGTTCATGGGAAACAGCTCCTTTACGAATTCCCAAATCAAATTCTTTTTGAGATCAATTTCTCTCCCTTTGGGATATCACAGTGTCTAGCTTCTTGTTTGCTCTTGCTTTCAGGTTTTATCATCTGTTGAAGATGTACATATCTTCTCCAGATGTAGAGTTGCATCTTTTCATGTTCAATGAATGTTCATATGCTTCAGGTATTTAACTTCTTTAAGTCCTCCTTAGTTTGTTTTTGTTTGTTTGTTCCTTTGTTTCTTTATTTGGTTGTTTTTTTAATTCTCCTATTTATCTGAGGTTGGTGGGACTCTCCCTCCTAAGGGTATTTTTAAGGTAAGTGCAGTATGGCTCCGACAAGTCACGAATTAGTGTCACTCTACACTTACACAATTTGTTGCTTGCTATTTTCTTTCACTTTTTCTCAAGTTATTCATATAAAAGTTCAGTTATAAGTGGATCAGTGACCCTCTTATTATTCATATATTTTCTTTTAAATATTTTAACTCGATGTTCCTAAATATATTCTTCATAGATCCACGCGTCTAATTTCAGGCCCTAATATCTCTTAGATGGCTAATGTTATGTTGCACATCTAATATAAGATTATATAAGTCATATTTCCCATGGTCAGACTGTTAGGAAACTGGGGTTTGACTTCTGTAAATATATGAGACTGGAAAGTTCTGGCGCATGTTTGCTGTTTGTATATACAAGTAGTTTATTTCTAAGTAATTGTTTTGGGTGTTTTATTTGAATTACAGCCTATGTCTGGATATCTTTAGAGTAGATCTCTTTTTCTAACAATGCTTTTTGGCTACAGAGCCCTAAATACTTTAGAAAAAATGTGCAGGAAGGTGCTAAGAAATTTCACATGCAAACTGGTGTATATTTGTTTTCTATACAGGATACTCCAAACACCCCCTGCTTTGTCAGGTTTTGTAGTTTCTATAAAAAAATGAAAAATGGCTGAATTTTGGCAGGTCTAAATAGTTGTGATTCATTGATTTCTTAAGCCAAATTATACTAGCTGAAAACTTAGACATTAGAGTGCCAAAAATAATGAAAAATATTTTCATAAATAGTTCCTGCTTTAAGTGTATTAAATATAATTATGGCCAGTAGAGCTTTACTCTGGCAAATGAATGCAGAAACTGAAATACAAGGTATGACTGCAGATGGCATGAGTATTTTTAGCCTCTTTAAGCTGGTTTATAAATTGCAGATGTTCTCAGGTTTATGCTCATTGTCTTTCATATGGTTCATCAAATAGGAAGAAACAAAGCTCAATCTAAACATGCATAACAAAACCTCAGTTTTAAAAAGTTCATGTTGTTGGGGTTTTATTTTTGCAGAATGAACTGCTCATAAATGCATCATGACATCATGAATTTGTATACATGCATTTGTGACAGTGAAGCTGTTGGTTTACTGTGATTTCAAAAATCCATGTTGATGCGGCTGGTGTATCAGTAGCTTTTTGATCAGGTTGCCACCTATTACGCAGTGTTCAAGGCCAGGATGGACAGGGCCTTGAGCAACCCAGTCTACTGGAAGGTGTCCCTGCCCATGGCAGGGGGTTGGAACTGGATGAGCTTTAAGGTCCCTTCCAACCCAAACCAGTCTGGGATTCTATGATTAAAATTTGCCATTTGTAAATTGTTCTTCTGCCAGTTGAGGGCAAGGGGTTTCATTGCTGTTAGTGTGCTTGGCAGTGCAGACACAAGACCCATTTATTATGGAAGATCTTGATTTATTTTCTTAAGTATTAATATCCTTTACTTGCACCTAGTTAGAATGATGTGTGTTGAGCAATTATAACTTTTTTCCAATGAGCATTAAAAATAAATCTAGTAAACCTAGTTCTGATTTCTCTGACAAGCACATAAATCAGTTTGTGCTAGCTGAAGGTGATAGACTTCATTCTTCTCTCACTTGTCAGTTTTAGGCAAGCTACGCCTGTTTGTCCCATTTTCCTCTCTCATATGAATGTGAATTTTTAGGAATTGTACTGAAGGAAATGAGGGTGTTAAAGTTAACGAAGTTGGAAAGAACAAAAGGATTCCTTGCACACGTGCACACATACTGTAGTATTGCCTTGTTTTTTATAAATAGGAGAGAGAAGAAAAGGCTGCTGAGATATTTGAACAGATGTGTTCTGACTGATAGAAACAGTTATCTGTACTGTCAAATTATGTTAATTGTAAAGCAAGGTAGAAAAAAGCACGCTGCATTTTATCAAACATAGCATTACTTTCAATTAAGAGGATTTGATGATTTTGTAGACATTTTATGGATGCCCTTATTTTCATTCTTGAATGAATTCACATAATAGCAATTCCGTGTACTCATCAAAGTTCACAAGCATGTTTAAAGCAATATGTTGCTAGCTATCATTGTTGTAGCCTGCACAGCAGAATTATTGTTGGGGTTACATCAGGCCTTGCATTACACTGTTTCCCTATGGCCATTATCTTTCTTTCCCCCAACGAAGATCAGCTGATCCAGTGTGAACAATGTGTTCAGTTTGAGAAGACAGTGACTGGGTGGTGAATGTGATTAAATCAGAAGGTTGGGGGTATCTGTTTGAAGAATGGGGTTAGCAGAAAGAAGAGTGCAAAAGATCTGGAGCATGGAGAAAAGATGTTTAAAAAAACCCACCACACAACCAACAAAATGAGTGTGTTTGTTTAGCTAGATTAGTATTTTAGAGTAGGAGCTGCTGGACTGCAATGTCAAAATGATGTTTCCTGTCATGCGCGTTTTGAAATTTCTTCAGCTTTCTTGTAGAAGAGGTGTTCTTCAGCACTTCTGCCCAAACATCAATTTTTATTCAGTTCAAAGTTGAACTCAAGTTGAAGAAACTTGATCTACAAAGTCAGAAAGTCCACTGTGACTTGAATTCAGAAAACAAATGATGTTAATCAATTTAGAAATTTCTCAGTGAGCTTGGAAGTATGATAATAATCCTAAAATTGTGTTTCACTTTTCTCTTTCTTTCAGAACAGTTACCTAAGTTTTGAAAATCCTTTTTATTTGTAATAGTCACAGGAGGCTTGTTGTCATCTTTTTCTTGTGAGAAAATGCTTTCCATTTCATCTTAACCCTCTTTTAACCAAAATATCTGACCTCATGAGAGATGGTATGAGGCCGATACTAAATGCATGAGCCTCATGCTCAAAGCATTGAGCCTTGACGAGTCTGGTATACATGTCAAAAATGCTCATATTTAGATGTACATAAATGATTATTTGGGGGAAGGGGTGTCTTATCTATGCAATCAGGATTTGGAATTTTGATGTGTGCAGCCTGCTTTAAACTAGAGACCTGGTGCTCTTCCATCAACATTTTTCAGTTCCTGGGGTTTAATGTAGTTGTGGAGACTAGAATCTCTTAGTAAGAAAGAGCCTCCTCTGTTTAAATTGCTTATGCTTTATAACAACAGAATACCAACAAATCAGTCTATTAGAAAAAGAAAAACAGAGTAGAATCAAAGCCTATTTCTTTTTTCCCAAAACTATTTAGTTGCTTATAAATAACTTAAGCAGCTTATTCATTATCTCTAGATTTGTTATCCTTGGCAATGGCTCTGTACTTGGTACCAGGTAATACATCAACTTTAAACTGCACTGCTGCTTTTCTTATAATACTTCTTGCTGCCAAAATACATGCACCACCCCACACTCCCCTTGCAGACACTGATTTGATGCTTTATAATATAGACAAGTTTGTGTTGTGATGGTTTATCCAGCTGCCATTCATTTTCATGAATGCTATCATCCTTTTTGTCTTCTTTTATAATAATATGTGTCTGCACCTTTAAAAACCTGCTTGCATTTGTGTATTTATGTCAGTCTAAAGCAGTATCCCAAGGAACTGTAAATACAATGTGCTCCATTTTCTGCCCACTACAATGTGCCATGGGAGAGGAGGCTGACTGACTGGGACACCTTATTACATCAAATGAAAATCGGGCCTCACAGCTTTGCAATGCCAAAGTGTTGGGAGTGAGCACACTGTTGGGCTGTCCCAGTGACATTGCTAGCATAACTGCTTAGGTTGAATTCCTCATTTCTTGGCACTCTCTGTAATTACCCAAACCACTTAGTATCTCAAAAATCATCCGTGGATATTAACATAGCTGAAATTGAATGTAAGTTAAATATATAGCACATAAGAAATCTGCAAAGTAATTATATATACAGTAACAGATGTCAGAACCTTACACTTGAATGAAAAATAATGTTTAGTGTACTCTAGGTGCCACTTTTCCTAGTTACACCATTCAGGTAATGTCTGTACTCAGATATTTTACCTAAACTGTATTTTCTGTTCCCAGAGAGCATGTCTTCCTTAACTATTGGCTCCTTTAGGTATTTACAGTTCAGAGAGCATCCCAGAAAGACAAATGTCAACAGTCAGCTGCCAAAAGGCAGCTTTTCTTTCCCCCAAAACTTGCTTATTCCCCAAGGGAAACTGACCCCACGGTGGATGGATGTGTGGCAGTGCCATCTAGTGAGCTGCGTTCTGGCAGCTACCACAGTCTCAGCACGTTTGGTTGAGTTGCACTTCAACCCATTCACTATTCATGTCTTTACTATTCAGCTATTTGGAAACATAATTGGGGATTTTAATACAAGTTCGGGTGTTGTACTTTTTTAAAGCTGGTTTAGGTTCTTTGAAATGGAGTTTGAAATGGATTTGCTCTTTTTTTTTCTTTTTTTCTTTTTTTTTTTTTTTTTTAAATACAGGGAGATATAGTTTTATCAATAGGTGCTGTTTTTCCAAAAGCTAAGCAAGTGCAGGTTTTAAGCAAGCATCTTTTTTGATGTTTCTTCCCTCATTCAAACTGAGGAAAAAGCAAATTACTCAAGTAAGATGACTGATAGGTAAAAATGGCATGAATTCGCGCAACCCATAATAAGAACGTAAGCATTTATTAGCTACTTTCTGAAATCACAGAGTTGCAGTTATGATCAGTATTAATACTAAGTATTGATGCTAAGAAATCTCACTAGATAAACGGAAAAAATACTGGGAAACTATAGAGTCTTTTGGCAGGCTGTTATTTGTTCACTGTTCTGTCATAGTCTGCTACCTATCAGTGCTGAGATCATATGAAAAACTCCCACAGGCAGAAAGCTAAGTTTATCTATTGCAGCAGTATGTATATTCTCAAAAGTCTCTGTACTTCATGAGTGTTTTGGCTTCTCAATGTGTTTTTGTAACACAGGAAATATTTCATTAGCTAATGGACCAGTTACTTTTATACTGGACTTCTAAAGGAGTGTTTGGTGCCCACATTCCTATGATTTTGTGAGAATTGCAGCTATAAAAATAAGAAATATATAAGAATTTTATGATTCTGCATGGAAAATGCTAAAGTAAAAAAGGCAAGTAGCTAAAATAAAGGAACAGATAATTGGAATTAGTGGAAAATGAGAGTTATTCTTCTAATTGCCACTTAAATATAAGCAAGCATGGAACAGTGATCAGAAGGTGTTACCGTGCTTTGACTGTTTGCTACTGAGGGACATAATTTGAGAGGTTTAGTTATCAATTATTCAAATAAACACCATATTCCAGTGCCTATACTGCAACTGAACTGGTACCTTCCGCATTATTTGAATCTACTAATAACTCATGACGATGTTCAACAGCTTATGGAGCAAATTTCACAACAAAGGAACTTTTTTCTCTAGCAATTAATCCCACTCAAGTGGTATTTAAGAGCCATCTATGAACTGGAGGTGCCTCACTGCTGTAACCCCCTGAAGTTTTCACACATTGTCTCTCCATCTCACCTTTCCAGTGGTGAAAATTCATTGGTGTTTGGTTGTTTTCCTGCTTCAGAGAATATGGAGTTGTGGTTTAACTATACATAATGTTTTACCACGCAGTGCAGACCCAACTGGTTTAAGTGGTTGATTGTCCAATGTCATTGACACTGGTTTCTTGGAGTCTCCTAATTTAATAATTGGAACAAAGCATTGGAGAAAATATTTAATAAAGTAGCATAGACATATACTATTGTTCATCTAATCTTCAACTTGTCTTGGAGCTAGGTGGTCTTGTTTCAAAAAGTGTGGGACAAATGAATGAACTAGCTGAAAAGCTGCTCTTGTACTTAGCTTCAGGTTTGCTTTTTCTGTATTTGAAGTACAGGAGAGCTACATCTTAAACTATCTTTCATTTTGCATTGCTTATATATACAGAGCATGTGACAGACAACTAAAAAGGACATTCACTGAGTCCTGGACCTGTCCACACAGCATTCCCCTCTTAACAATTGCCAACTGCTCTACTATACTACCTTTTTGGGTGTGAATTTCATATTAGCTGTAGTATCTGATGGACTGTAATTCTATTTTCTTGGTGGGTGCTCTGTAGTGTATTAGTAGCTGAGTGGTTCATGGGCAGGGAGGCGATGGCTGTGTTGCTTGTTTGAGTGAATCTATCAATGAAATGAATGAGTCTCATGTATTCCAAATTCTACCCTAAGGAACAAGTGAGCTTTTTCCAGCATCTGTTACAGTCTTACCAGAGTATACATTTGAGGAGTGAAAGCCCCATCATTTTGTGAGGTAACCTGTCTGATCTCCGGGGCTATTGGATATAACTACAGTGCTATAAATATTGTCTCTGTCTGTGTCAGCCGTGCCTAATCATGTAGACTAGCTGTTAGATTAACCTACAGTCTTCTTGCTTGGGCATGAAAGCAATTTTTTTGTTTGTTTTTTTAATAATGAAGATACTTACCCATTGTGATGCAAACAGCGTATCTGTGGTTAGTTCTTTGCTGAAGAAGGGTAACATCCATTTCTATAGCATCATATATTCATAACAAAATGCACCCTCTGGTGATACATCATTGCCATTGGAGCAGACAACTAGTAGGGGAATTCAGTCTTCAGAGTTCTTGTCATGTTTTTGCTTGCTTTTTTCTCTTCATAATTTTTGTTCCTCTATCGGCAAAAATGGGGCTGGAAACCTTCGTGTCAGTTATGTCAGCATTACTCTGCCATCAGCAGAAGTCCGAAAGTACATGTCAGCCCATCAGAACTGTGCTTTGAAAAATAGTGGTACCAGCAGCACACTGTTTACTTTGTGTGCCTACACTGAAAATCCTAAGGTCTGTTGATCATAGAATTAAAGAATGTTTGGGGTTGGAAGGGACCTTAAGCTCATCCAGTTCCAACCCCTAGCCACAGGAATGGACACCTTCTACTAGGCCAGGTGGCTCCAAGCTCCCTCCAACCTGGCCTTCAACACTGCCAGGGATGGGACAGCCACAGCTTCTCTGTGCAACCTGTGCCAGGGCCTCACCACCCTCACAGGGAAAAACTTCTTCCTAGGATCTCATCTCAGTCTCCCCTGTGTCAGGTTAAAGCCATTCCCACTTTTTGTGTCCCAACAGTCCCTTGTCAAAAGCCCTTCTCAGATTTCTTGTTGGCCCCTTTAGGCCCTGGAAGCTGCTCTAAAGTCTCTCTGGAGCCTTCTCTTCTCCAGGCTGAACAAGCCCAGCTCTCTCAGCATGTCATCATAGCAGAAGTGCTCGAGCATCTCTGTGGCCTCCACTGGACTTGCTCCAACAGCTCCACGTCCCTTTTGTGTTGGGGGGCCCCGAGCTGGATGCAGGACTGCAGGGACGTCTCCCCAGAGTGCAGTAGAGGGGGAGAATCACTGAGGGGAATAAAACTGTGTTGGTCTTCATTTCCTGTGAATGAGTTGTGTGGTCTAGTCTTTAATCCCATTCAAGAATCTGGGAATTAAATCCCATGTGACTGTAAGAATATTTCTGCCTTGTTTCAAGATGTTGGTGGAGTATTTGATGAAAGCACATTAAATTGTGTCACAGATACGTCTGAAAGACACTCTAGGGTATCCTGTTTAGTTTCTTTAATAGATTGAATTTCAGTCATGTATTTAGTTTATACTGCTTTTGTAAGACAAGCAAAAAATTAAGATAGCTATGTATTTTCTAATTCTGGCTGTTGCATGTGTCCTATATTACTGAATTAAAATTAATTTAGTCAGTCACTTTTTTTTCTGAACTCTGCTCTTTCTCTGAGTGATGAAAGGTAATGTAATAATTACTCTAAATTTCTTTAAGAATTTAAGTGCTTAGACCTAACAAATAAAGATTGCATGACGTAGCTAAAAATAGTGAATGTTTAATAGTCAATCACTGTAATAATAATGCTTAACATGTCACCCTGTGAAATCAAGGGAATAAAAATATTTATTATATTTTAAAGGCAAATAAGAGAAATGTCAAGCTGTTTTGAAATGAGTTCTTTGGAGTATTTTCATTGATAGTTTAAAAAAAATTTAGACAACTAGAAACAAAATCAGGTCGATGTCCAGGTGCAGAAACAAAGCTGAGCATCACAAGCATTATTTAAAAAAAAGCACCAGCAACTACCTGAACTCTCTCTGAGACAGAGAGTCAAAGGTAGGTTTTGTCTCTGGGGATTTGAATGCCCCTAACACACTATTAGATTTGGGGAAAGTGGTGTTTGAACTTGCACTTTAGCTTTGGTTTTCTTGACAATCAGCTTATTTTAGGGTCATCTTTATGTGCATGCATTTTCTTTTGTTACATAGTAGGCCAAATTTTTGTTTTCTATGGTCAGCCTTTTAGTCATTCCAATGGAGTTTTCTTAGGTTGAATTTGAAATAGGTAAGGGAAAATTAAGGCTGTGAACCACTCATTTACTGTATTTGATAATATATTAATTCTATATGCTTCTAACTACTGTTATGCTGATGTTCTGGAAGGTGGAAACTCCCTTTATTTATTTAATTTGAATGTAACTTAAATTTATATTTCTATTATTTCTGTATTTTTAGTTCTTTCTACTCTAAAAATAGCACAGTTTACTCTTTACTTTCCACTCCTGCTTTCAGTTTTACAAAGACGAAAGTGTTCCAGATTTTGAGGAATCATTTGTAGAGCTCTTGAAGCACGTCATTATGAACAAAAGTTACCTTTAACTTCAGTGTTTTAATTTACACTTGTTCATGAAAGACTATGACTAGAATTTTTTGAACATCTAAAATAATTTTCTGACTATTATTATGTCCTTGCTAGATTTTCAAAATTTAGTTTTCCTTGTGTTGTTTAGTTTCCTTGCTTTAAGAGACTTGCTTTGTGTATGTATGAGAGAGAGAGAATCAGGACGTTAATGGTTTCCTAATACAAAGTACTGTGTAAGTTAGTTTTACAAGCTTTATTTAAATGGTTAAAGTGGGTTTTTTTTTGTTTGCTCTAAGTGGCTGTGGGAAAGCATCTTTAAATATTAACAAGAGAAACACACAACTTGATGATAAGGGGAAAAATTTTGAGCATAAATGGTCAAATTGCTTTTAGTCAGAAAAATGTCTGTATTGCGCAGCTAACGGTTACGAGCCAAAGCCTTCCTCAAAATAGATCAGTTTAACAGTCAGCACAACAGTCACAGTAGATTATAGGTGATGGAAACATTGAAGCACATGTAGGAGATGTGTATATACATATAATTCAGATAATGTATTTCAACAGCCCACAGATAAGCTGTTGGATATTTTTGACAGGCTGACCTTTCTCCTTTCTTGACCTCAGTTCACATCTTATTGAACTTATTATAATGTATTATAATGTCAATACTATTCTAATTGTAGATGAGACAAATTTAAGAAACTTATACAAAAGGTCAAGGATTGTTGGTGAGCCGTGTACGGGAGTTCAGTGATGTGTTATGGGTTAGCACAAAAATACAAGCATTCCAAAAGCTATGTTGGAACAGCTTGTTTCTTTTGATTTCTGTCTCTCTTCTGTCTGCTGTGTTTACTGAATGCCCCTTTTGCCTTCCTGATTTAGAAGTCTGAAACCAATGGAGTCTGGCCTGACGACTCCTTGCAAAGGGGTCTGTCCTGTCTTTGACCTCTGAAATAAGAAGGGGTCCCCTTGGCTTCCCTTTCCGCTACAGGATGCCTGTGAATAACCAGGAATCGTCCAAATCCCTAGATGCCCATGGTTATAGAGCCACTTGTAGAAATGAAAAGCCCTCCTCTGGCATAAAACATTTTCTCTCCATGAAGCTCTTACAGTTATGTGAAAGAGCTAATCTAAATCCCTATGATGCTTCAGGACCCCTGGGGCTAGATTAGATGTTGGGGAAGAAATGTTTGGTGTCAATGTCTGTAACCTCCTCAGTTATGTGCACATCAGTGGAGCAGTAATGTGTGTGTTGCAGCTCAGCCTTTCCTTCCTCCTTTGATATTCCTTGCCTATCACAGACAAAATGCAGTGGGTTTTGGATGACTGGAAACACTAAATTCTGGAAGAAACAGTCAGCTGGGCAGGCCCATGTTCTTGATTGCTTTAACGATGTGCAAGTCTGGTGTAAGCAGGCTGTGGAGGGAAGGGGGCCACTCAGTGGATCAATTTAGTTAAGAGGTATTAACACAGATCTTTAGTAGAGGTTAGAAATCTAAATGTCTTATGTAGTCCTTGGAGGAAGATGGGGAAATCGCTCTTTCCTCCCCCCGCCCCCCTCTGTTTATTTTAACTTCTGTATTTAGGTCATATGCCTATCCTCAACTAATTTAAGTACAATAAAAAGAAAAAACAAAACCTTATTAATAAATTTATTTTTGTTTCTCTCCATATAAATAAAAGCTAAATAAAATTCTGAAACACTAAATAAATATGTTCTAGATAATGTGTCTCCATTCTAAAAAAATATCTATTTTCAGAGTTCCCTGGAAATTCTGTTAGTTAAGATCTGTTTCTTTGTGAGTTCCAAAGTTTTTTATTTCCTTTTAATCCTTCAGTTTCAGATCGATAGAGAGGGGTGGCTAACCCTAGTAACTATCAACATCATACTGTTTCCTTTCTAACATGAATCCAAGCCAGTCCCTGGGAAGTATGTGAAATTTTCTGGTTTCTTTTTGTGCCAGCAGAAGATGGTGACATTTTTGAAAGTGAAAGTAATAGTCTGCTTGCTACAAAATAGAAAACGCCACCACTGAACTGCATACTTTGGTATGTAACTTTGGGCCTTAATCAAAATGAACTACAGACATTCACAATAATGGGGAAAAGAAATTGTTAGGCAGAATGGGGGCCTGTGTGAAACTCTGTCCTCATGTGCATATTCTGTTAATCAGATGATAAACTGATATTTTAGAGGTATAAGTTTAGCAGAGAGAAAAGAGAAATAGGGCCAGTTGTATGATTTTAGGGTATTTTGTCATTTTGATCAAAATAAGAAAGAATCCACATAATTTTCTTGGCAGCAGAATGTAAACTGTTGACCTTTGGCCATATTCAGTTTAGATAAATCTCCACTGTTTTAAGAATCCAGAGATTCCAAGGGAGAAAGTTCTCATTCATGACCATTTATCAAGGCAGCTGAGCTTCTGTTATTCTGCTGGTAAAACCATAAGGCAATACCTGTCGAAACAGGATGTTACCCAAGGAAGGATCTTGAAGACCATCTTAATTTTTTTTTGCACATTAAAATGACTATTGATTCTGAGTCACAGTGCTGTGACTCATCCTGAAAGTTAGATTTGTCCCCAAGCTGCATCAGAGGCTCACACAGAAATTAGCATTAGTGTTGCTTAGTTTTCAAGGGAGGGAGATGATGGGAGTGGCATTGGTTTTCCTTTTCCCCTTTTCTGTGTTAACAAAGGGGGAGGAGGGAGAGACCAATATGATATTGAAGGGGACACATTAGCTAATAAACTGGATGTTCTCTGCTGTGATAATATGGTTACTTAATGTTCACTTTATATTTTTAGCAATTTTTTTCATTATTTTTACGTATCTGATAACTCTTTAGACCTCTAAGCATATTATACACACTCCAAAGGAAAGGGCAATTCTTGTTAGGAATAGTTACAAATAATTCTCTGAATATTCCTCACTGGTAAAAAGGTCATTAGAATATTAGGCATTAAGGTATATTAGGTATATTTAAAGCAAATCAGGAAGCTACTTTGTGCTGCTGGATAAATTTATTTATAAAGTTGTGTCACTTTGTAAATTTAAATTTTGAATACTTCCTGCAATTTTGATTAATTTGAAAAAAGCATCTGATAGAACTAGAAAGTTCTTGATTGATCAAAAGCATGGGATATCATATGGATTATAAAATTAATTATAATTGCAATTTTTCAGTTTGGAGAAGACATAAGAGGAAGAGAAGATAGGGGAATATGCAAATATAAAAACTCATACTGAATGAAACTTTTAACTTGTAAATAAATTTATAGCTACTGGAAGAAACTACTTTTCGCACAATTTCCACATGGAGAACCCATTATCACAGGATGTTGTGGAGATCAAAAATATACATGGATTAGGCAAATCTATGGACTATGTTTCCTGAATTACTCCTAAGCCTGATGCTCCAGATGTAGGTTCTGGGTTCCAATCATTAAGACTTCTCAAGCATAACAGAGTTCCTTCAGCAAAGTACATTGGACAAGGCAGACCTACACTTGGTAAATTTGCCCGTACATTCTGACAAGATGATGATGTAACATTCTAGATATTTCAAATTTATAGCATGGCAAATATTAATATACTTCAGAACCTTCCATGCCTGGTTTGAAAAGACTAGAAATGGATAGGTAAAATGCTACATCAGCACAAAGTGAATAAATGTCAGCCATTCACACTAGTCAGGTTTATTTCATTTAGAGACATCTATGATTTGTTGATACCACTTGAACGTTTCATTTCGTGAGAGAAACATAGTTTTAGAACAAGAAGCCTCTAGAGCCTGCAAGCAGGAGGTGGAAGTGAGTGGGCAGATATTGAGAGAAGCACTGTTGATTGACATGATATATTGGTTTAGAGTATATTAACTTATCTCACACTTTAAAGAGTCAAAATTAACTAGCAACGTGTTTAGAATCCTAACACCTCAACAGATGGAAAGCTCCCTTCCTTCTTCCTCCCCCAAAATCACCTGGCAAAGAGCGAACCAAGGCTAAAAAGGTGTTTTGGAGAATTTTAGTTCATTCTGCAAATTATTTTTTTGCACTTCTCAAAATAGTTTGCAGCTTTCCACAAACCAGAAAGCATCTTCATAGCTTTTCTTGTTTCCTCATAAAAAAAAAAAATCCAGGAGTAGTTTATTTTAATTACAGTGCATACAGTATGTCATGGTTTGGTGCGTCAAGCATTGCTATTTTGTGTCTGTGCTTAATTCCAACTTTAGCCGGACATACATCATAGCTGTAGACACCTGCCTAGCTTCATTAAGGACAGTAAAAATATCCCATTGTGGGAGGACCATAAGCTGCGTTTTAGGCAGTTTGTGTGTGATCTCTGACAAGAACATACCGTGCTACATCTTTCTCGGTGTCTGTAGTCTGCTTCAGATGAGAAATATGTAGTTCTCTCTCTGTCCTTGTCCCCACCATGCACACACACGCACATGCAGAATATCCCAGCAGTGCATAGAGTAATTAAATATAATTTTGCCGTAGTCAGACTTTTTATAGGAAAATGAAACTAAATTTAAAACACCACAAGATTAGCTTAAGGCCTTAATATATACAGATGGCTTTGAGGTCATTTATAATCATTGTATTGCTGCTGTATGTTTAAGGAAGATTAATTAAAAAAAAAAAGCTTGGGCAGTTTTTTCATTTAAAATAAAATGAATAAAAGAGAGAAAAAATTATGAGGTTGGTGCTTAAAAAAAGGCTAGAAGTTTCCACATAGGGATCCAAACATGAGTAACTTGCAAACAGTCCTATCATCTGTCAAACCAGCTACCACATCAACTTCATAAATAGCAATGTGTAAAAAGGAAACTAGGAAAACCAGATTTCACTTTAAACTATCAGAGAAATATGAGCTGAACACTGCTAGTGTTATTATTAAAACTCTTTACATGCTTTGGGGCTAGCTTTTTTTCTCTTTCATATTATTTTCCAGAACACTTGCCATCTATTCCAGCCATTTACAACCAGATAAACTGAGGCAAAAATAGCGCAAGGGCTCTCAATTCCTTTTGGTTTCAGGAGAACAAGGACATACTTCACATACTGGAATACAGGAATTTATGTGCCTATATGGCTTACTTCTGGCCCACGCTTTTCTCTTCTTAAAGCTGAAAGAAATGTGCACTGCTTGATTTTATTTTCATTAGAGTTATTCCAACAGGAAACAACTGTCTACAGTAGAATAATCCCAACACTCTTGACTCTTTAATTGCCAAACTATCGCACTACTCAAGCATCTAGTTTAAAAATAAATAAGAAGATTGACCACACACAAAATCCATCATTTGGATTTTTGTGTTTTTCAGTTGCATGCCAAATGGATGGGCATAAATCCAGCTTATTCTGAAGCTCCTGTTTAAAGTTGCTCGTCAGCTTCTGTGTGGCCTTGGTCACGTAGGCCTTTGTTTCCAGCCCACATCTCCTCCTACTCAGAACACTTCCTGCTGCTAGAAAATTCATAGCCCCTACCGATTTCTACAGAACAACACTGAATATTTGAAATAGAATGACATGGGTGCTTGTAAGAGATGTATTGGCATAGCAGATGTGATTGGGATACACAGGCTCTCAGCATCGTTGTCTTCCACTTGCTCCTGTCTAGATCGGCATTAGTAGCTTTCTGAAGTCTCATCCATAAAGCCATCGCTTCTCCACTAAACAGGAGGTACAGTGGTGGATGTGTTCATTTCCCAAATTACATGACATTTGTAATTTAAATGGTAAAGGCTTTGAAATTTGGTCAGTGTCTTACATTTACTGTTAATAGTATGGAAAATTATTTCAAAGGCAGTAATTTTTTTATTTTTTTTTAACTGCGGTATTGCCTGTGCTAATATGCAGTTCTTGGAGTTGTGCGGTTGGTTGTATTAACTCCAGTATCACATAGGGTCTGTTTTGCCAAGAGGTTTCTTGGAATGTGACTGATGACAAGATAGCTTTGGGTAGGGTGTGCTGTTACTATTTTGATTTTAAGTGTTTCTCTCTGTGTGTATAAATTTAATATAGAAGTTTATATAGAGAGATATTTGTATATAATTAAACCAAATTAAAAACTCTTCACTTGAAATATAACCCTGGCAGCTGGACCCTAAGAAAGCAGGTGACCTAGGAGATGCCATATTCCAGCAATGTTAGGTTGCATCACCTCTACTGCACCCATAACACATATAGTGGTTTCTATCCAATAAGCTGACACCTGTTCTTCTGGCCTATACGTTACTGATCCATTGAAACACTGTAGTGGAGGTGGATTTCTTGCAGATATTTCAGCTGTTCTGGAACGTATGAAGTGCTCCAATATGTTTCCATACAAAAAAAGCTATCCACTTTTTTCCAGAATGTTCACTTGAATGCCAATAACTTTCATCTTAAATTGCAATAGCACCTACAACTGAAGTGAAGGTGCTGTTAAATCTTTGCTGCATTTCTTTGCAAATGCACCAGCACAGAGTGTTACAGCAGCAAATATTGAGACATTTAACAAAGGAACATGCACCCCTGCTTTCACTGAAAAAGTGGAAGCATTAATGGAAAAAATGTGACTTGATTATCCAACCATTTGCTTTTCTTGAATAAAATTCGATGAGAAAAGTCAAAGGAGTTATTCTCATGTATGTCTAGAGAATGAGCACGCATTGTTTATAAAAGTCATTGGTATCTGGATCTGCTGACAGTGACTGCTCTAGTATGCCTATGGTGAGGTTATATATTTGTATCTACAGAGATAATGGTACTTAAATATTAATTTCATAAGACAAATAAGAGACTGGATTATTTTCAAATAAAGGGAATTCCTGGGGAATGTAAAACATAGTAAACCCTCTAAGTCTCCAAAAATACAATACAAAATCTGGTCTGAGTGAAAGACTTTTCAAATGGTGCAGTGGCCATTTGTCTTAGGATAAGTCAAATCCTAATGCTGGAGGATTTGACTTAGCTGATTTTTCAGTGAATGATGGATAGGCATAATTCAATAGGGAATTATGTTGAGTGAATTTACACCAACAAAAAATCCTTGTACTTTGAAAAACAGAAAAAATATACCTGAAGACTTTGTGAGACCTTTTCATGTCTGTCTGTAAATAACCAAAGGGTATTTTTCTTTTTCTTTTTTTTATCTTTGCCTTTTTCTTTTTTTTTCTCTGTGTTTTTTTTGTTTGTTTGTTTGGTTGGTTGGTTGTTTTTTTTGTTCGGCCATTTTGTCAAACGATGCCTGGAGGCTGATACATAGTAGTAATTTTCAGCATATGCTTACTATTAAATTATTTTGATAGCTCTGTGGTGGTGTTTGTTTAAATAAGACAGCTTTTACAGAGAAGGGACAGTTTTCTTAGTTTTTCTTACTCTGCTTTCCTGTTTTTCTGGCACTGCTTTGTTCTCTAGGTCCTAAAAACAGCTCTTGTAGTCTTCTAGGGCCTAAGCCCAGTTCTTGTTGAAGCAAGAGGCAACAGCATTCACATTTTTATAAGACCTTACTTCTGCTCATTTTAATGTTCTTTGCTCAGCCCCCATTCACTTTATAGTGTGAGTCATACTCTAAAGAGTATTCTTATATCACCTTGGATTCCCACCCCAACCTCCCTTTCTGGGTTGTCAGTTAAAAACTGGAAGATAAATTAACTGTCTTCAGCATCCAATCAGTAAATCTGTAAAGTCAAAGAAATACAAAAGAAGCATCAGGGGCATATTCCATTTTCTAGGTGTCTAATCCTAATTTTTCCTTGAGGGCTAAAAGTCCTTCAAAATGTGTTTCCTTTCTTGCCTTTGTACACTTTTAAGTGCCTTCTGGGGGCAGGACGAATCATGAAGACCCGAGAAATGGAGGTGGCTGTCATGTTTGATTTAGATTGTGGTTAGTGGCTTAGCGGGTGTGGGGAGTTATAGTAGCCAAGGAACGTGATTTCAGACTACATAGAAACCACTTCTCAGAAGCTAGATTATTTTATTTTTTTTAAGACAAATATCTCTAAAAGGCAAAAGAAAGATGAGGCATAGAACAGGCATAGAACTTGTAGACTAGTAGTCATGGGCCATGGCACCAATACGTAGTGTTGCACAGAAACATACATGTGTTTCTTACTGAAATACAAGTTTTATACTTTGTAAGCTATGCTTCATTAGCTTTAGTCTAGTTTCGAACAAAATAAAGCTGTCAAATACAGAAGAATAAAAAGAAGTAATTAGTAAATAGAAGAGAAGCTAAAGAAGCAGTTAGCTTTTCAACTCTGAGGCAGAATTTATAAGAGGTAGAGAATTAGACTCTTTGTTACCTTTAAGGTAAGAAAAATAGGGAAAATCTGTGTGCTATGGATGCATTAATAGAGATTTCTATTAGTGATTAGATGATGAACATTAGGCTCCCTCACAAAGAGCACATGTAAGTGCTGTTAACCTCATGTTCATGTGAGTTTCATGCTCACTGATGCATGAAGATCTTTGTTTCTTTCTGATTTATTATCTAGACCTTGAATAAGATGTATTCCTTGTAAGATGGCTACCTGTAAATCCTGAGATATTAAGCAGAACTACGAAAATCTCAGTATTCAAATTTCATTCTTAAGGCTATTAAAGTTGGTTTGCTGAATTGGTTTACTTCTTGTATTACATGATTTAGTATTTTAACACCAGTTTTCTGAGATTATTGATTTCTTTAAAGCAAATTCCTTTAAATTTTGTTATCCAGATCATATACAGAAACCAGCAATATGTATCCACTCTAAGAATGTCATATAGATTCTATTTGCTCTTTTTAGGTTATGGTAAATCTTGGTTATCAAATGGTAGACACTTTTTTTATTGTTATTAAAGTGATCTCTCGCTCTTTTTTTTAGAGTTGGAAAACAAGCGTACAAGGCCAACCTTGAGCAAAGAGGTAAGAGCAAGTTTATTAATATTTCATAATACTTTTTCTTACTAATATTCCTCATTTTGAAACTCCATTACAAATACTTTATGCATATGAAATAATCCTGCCAAAGTGGAACTGCCATAGTTGTAAGTGGATTTTTCAGTACCAAGATGGAACCCAAAGTAGAGGATAAAAATTTCAGCAGAGTTTATTCAGAGGCTGAAGAAAACAGTGTCAAACTATTATTGCACTTAAAATCAGGGGATAATTCTGTTTTCCTGCCCAGTCTCAGGTTGTATGCTGCCTTTGGCAAAGGAAAACAATAAATTTACTCTTCACTTACACTAATGTTACTAAGAAATTTTTCCTTGAAGTGTCCCTTGCTTTGAGAAATAATTTACATTGGTCATAAAATTTAGAATCATAGAATCATAGAATAGTAAGGGTTGGAAAGGACCTTAAGATCATCTAGTTCCAACCCCCCTGCCATCGGCAGGGACACCTCACACTAAATCATATCACCCAAGGCCTTGTCCAACCTGGTCTTGAACACTACCAGGGATGGAGCATTCACAGCCTCCCTGGGCAACCTATTCCAGTGCCTCACCACCCGAACAGGAAAGAATTTCCTCCTTATATCCAGTCTAAACTTCCCCTGTTTAAGTTTGAACCCGTTACCCCTTGTCCTATCACTACAGTCTCTAATGAAGAGTCCCTCTCCAGCATCCCTATAGGCCCCCTTCAGATACTGGAAGGCTGCTATGAGGACTCCACGCAGCCTATAGGCCCCAACTTCCTCAGCCTGTCTTCATACGAGAGGTGCTCCAGTCCCCTGATCATCCTCGTGGCCCTCCTCTGCACTTGTTCCAACAGTTCCATGTCCTTTTTATGTTGAGGACACCAGAACTGCACACAATACTCCAGGTGAGGTCTCACAAGAGCAGAGTAGAGGGGCAGGATCACCTCCTTTGACCTGCTGGTCACGCTCCTTTTGATGCAGCCCAGGATACGGTTGGCTTTCTGGGCTGCAAGCGCACACTGCCGACCCATGTTCATTTTCTAATCAACCAAAACCCCCAAGTCCTTCTCTGCAGGGCTGCTCTGAATCTCTTCTCTGTCCAAGCTGTAGCTGTGCCTGGGATTGCTCCGACCCACGTGTAGGACCTTGCACTTGTCATGGTTAAACTTCATGAGGTTGGCATCAGCCGACCTCACAAGCGTGTCAAGGTCCCTCTGGATGGCATTCCTTCCCTCCAGCGTATGAACTGAACCACACAGCTTGGTGTCATTGGCAAACTTGCTGAGGGCACACTCAATCCCACTGTCCATGTCACTGACAAAGATGTTGAACAAGACCAGTCCCAACACTGATCCCTGAGGGACACCACTCGTTACTGGTCTCCAGCAGGACATTGAGCCATTGACCACAACTCTTTGTGTGTGGCCATCCAGCCAGTTCTTTAGCCACCGAGTGGTCCATTCATCAAATTGATGTCTCTCCAATTTAGAGACAAGGATGTTGTGTGGGACAGTGTTGAACGCTTTACACAAGCCCAGGTAGATGACATCAACTGCTCTACCCCTGTCCATCAGTCCTGTAGCCCCATCATAGAAGGCCACCAAATTGGTCAGGCAGTATTAAAGTTAAAGTTAAAAATGTTCTGCCAGTTATTTAGTGTTGAAAGTAATTCACCTTTTGGTTACAGAGGCCTAAACTGTATCTTTTAGGTGAAATTAGGAAATTAATTGAAGATTGTCTCTGAATTATGTCTCGTGGTTTTGGAACTGAAGTCCATCCTTTTTCCATGTGGGCTGTCTTGCTGCAATGCAATGCAAACAGGATGAGGGGAGTAGTTTTGATTGATCCTCACCTGGTTTTAGCTGGCTTGGATGTGGTGGCCCCAGTGGCTCTCTCAACTTCTGGCAGCAGGGGAGCACTGCTGTCTTGTGGTGCATGCGCCTGTATTGCTCCCCAGTGGATACAGTGGGTACCCAGGTCTCACTTTTAATGGGACTGGGAACCTTCAGAGTACACAGCGTATGCAGCCAGCAGCAGGTGGTTCAGCAAGACAGAATAAAAATGTGTCACCAAACTGTGGTGTATTTTCAGCAGAATAGCCCCTTCTAGACAGCACAGAAAAAGACTACATACTTAGAACAGTGAATTTTTTCATAATTCTGTCTTCAGTGGGGTTCAGTTAGACCTGGGGAATGTTCTGATTTGCACAGGGAGGTAAACCTATTCCAAAGTAATTACTCTGGAGTAATCAAATTTCAGTGCATGATAGTCACCCTATCCCAACGCACTCAGATGGATCACAATAAAACAACGTGAAAAGCATTTATTTATTTATTTATTTATTTATTCAATCTGGCTATAAGCAAACTTGGTTATAGTGAATTATGCGGTCTAAAGTTTTTTTAGCAGAAGTGAGGCAGAACAGTTTGCAGGGATAAAATTGAGATTGTGAGCATCGGAGAACTGAAAATTCATAAACCAGTTTAGCTGGAAGCCATCCATTGTGGAATTGCCTTCCACGTATGAGTCATCAAATGAAGCCCGAGTCCAATCATCTCAGTATATTTCTGTCTTGCAAATGACTTCAGGTTGGTGTGTTGGGCCTTAAATTTCTCAGTGCTTCAGCTATCTGGTCAGTGAAGGAGTTTATAGATGGTTGTAGAAGGGGGATAGGTATTTTATTTAAATGTCTAAATGGAAAGTAAGTGTCTAAAAAAGTTCTTGAAAAGTCTGTGCAGTTGCTGCTAACCTAGTGGAAATAACTTGCAGAGAGGCCTGAGGTCTTTTCCTTTAATCCCAAACCCGGTTAATGCTGTGTCTGCATGTGCGTATGGCTCAAGGTCTGAGCCTGTGTGTGATTCCCAGCCTGATAATTCTTCCACTTATTTGGGTCTTAGTCCTCAGTCTGGAAGCTGTGATGCCCCACCTCTGCTGGGTGACTGGCTCTTTACTGCTGTCACCTGGCATAGGAGGATCACGTGGGGCTTTTCTTTAATTTTATTTTGCTAGATAAATATGGTTTTTCATATTTTCAGAAAAATATAGCTCAGTGTAACTCCTTGAAGAGTCCATATACTGTTTTAAAGCTTGATTTCATAGTGCTTTGTAATAATAAGCAGAGAGCATTATAGACAGCACTTTTTTAACTATTAAGTGCGCTTTGATTACTATTTACAACAGATGAGCATTTTGGTTTTTAATGAAGTGAATGACATTTATTAACTACCCCATGATTAGCTCAAAATAAATCAGCAAAGTCTGAACAAAATAAAAATAATGAATCTACAGAGATGGTTGTCTTCTGTGAATCATCTAATACCACAGATTGGTGTTTCAGGAACCCTTGGTGAGGACTTTTTACTTTGTGAAATGGCACAGTGATGGCAGATATGTCCAATTAGTGCTTTTCCCAGTAGGCAAGGTCTCCTAATTATTTTAAAGGAATAGAAAAGGGGTGTCTGGTGAAGAATCAGAAGAAAAAATTCTTGGCTTTCTCCATCTCCCATACATGCCATACTGCACACACAGATCTATAGTTCAAAACTGATTTTTAAGAAAGCACTGAAGAAAAATATGTATCTATAATAGCCTGATTAAATTTTATTCTGAAGTATGCAAAAACTTCTATTTACAAATAGAAAAAAAAATTATTAAAAGGAAAACCTCAGCTTCATCTTTAAAAACATTTGTTTTTTGCAGGAACAAAGAATGTACAATTCAGAGATTGTTAAAGTTCTTAACCTAGATTTTATGATGCTTGACCAGCATGTGTGAAAATTTGTATTTATTGGATATGAATATTTATTGGATGTAACACATTTTACTGCTTAATATATTTAAAAAACTATTGATGATGTTTTATTTAGTGCAGTTGCTTTTCTGTGAAGAGAAGATTGTCTCTAAGAAGCCTGAGTTCAGAGATATAATGTCACAGTGCATGGAGCGTGACTGAAATTTGGTTTTCAAAGCCATATCCTCTGTCCTTATGCTTTCTTTCATCTGACAATTTTCTATTTCTCCTCAGTCTGAGACAATAGTTTAGAAAGCCATTCCGGTAACAGGACCAATGATTAAATTATTTTGTTTAAAGGGATCTTTTAAGGGGTTCTTTTGGCAAGGTCATTTTTAACCAAACTGTATTTAGTCCAGTGACTTGCAACCGCACCCCATTAACACTTGTGTCAGCTGAGGAGAAAGGATAAAAGTAAAAGGTAACTTGGTGCCATGGTCTCTTTAAGATTGCTTTCTGTCCAGAGTCCAAGTATATGTAACTTTGGACATTAAAATGTATGGACAATTTTGTAGGTGATGTGAAACTTGAGGCTTCGGCTTGACAGCACGTACAGCTGTACATAAAAGTAGAAACGGAATCATATTGTAAATCATGAACTTGCACCTCATGGTCAAATACAGGGTTTTTTTTACATGACAGCTTTCTGTACTTTGGTGGGGTTATCCCACTAGCTAGAAGCCTGGATTGTTTCCTCTTCAATTTTTCAAAGCCTATGTGTTCCTGCTACCTCCTTTCCCCATCTCCTTTTTGCACCTGAGATTTTCCTCTCTCCACTCCTTTTTCTTTTGCGTTTGTTGGGGTTTTTTAGACTATCAGCAATTGATAAAATAACTGTTTTCTCTGATGTTGCTGGGGTTTGCAGGTGCTCTGTCTGTTCCTGGATTTAAGATTTCTCAGCCTTCAGCTGGACCATTGCTTTATTTGTGGACCACTGCTTTATTTTTGATATAACTGTTTGCATATTAGTTTGAATGTTAATCCACTGCAGCTAGCTGAGGGCTGCTAAGATTCTATGAGATCAGACTCTGAATTCATGCTTTGTATTGCACTTGGGTTCTTATCACCTGCCATGAGGACCTGAGCTCAAAAAAATGGCTATAGGCAAGAGAGAGAGAAAAATCAATGAGAGAAGTGTGGTGAAACCAAGGTAGATGATAGAGACTTTTCACCATGGATTTCTGTGTCAGTTCAGGCTGAAATTTTAGAAGACTGTCTCTTTACTTTTAGGAAAAAAGCATTAATTTTTTTTCCCTTTGTTCGTTGAAATAGGTGCCCAGCACAGCACTTTAGCTATTGCTAATTTCCCATTCCCCCTGTAGTCCCTATGTAAAGTATCAGCTTGCTTGACGTTTGGATATGAGTAAATTCTGAGGCCATTGTTGAGTACAGATGCTCTCCTGACTTTTAGAATTATTTTTTTTACTTAGAATGAAAAACAAGGAAAACTTTTTGCTCAGTTTTATCCTTGTATATAGTTGTTTCTTCATATAAAAGCCCTGGAAGAATTATTTAGTTGAGCTTCTTCCCCAAGCCCAAGATTAAACTGAATAGAGAGATAAGGATTGGGTTGTACAAATATGTTGCCAGCTGAAAATACTGTACACCTCCCCTTTTCTTTTAAGGGATTGGAGAATCCCTTAAAATGTCTTTTGTTGCTTAGGCAATTGTATGAAGGGCAAAATTCACCCCCAAATTATGCCAAAAACCAGTATATGTAGTACATGTCATCTGAATAGCTGTCCAATGTTTAGTGTTGCTCCCAGGAACAACCTTGATTCTTCTCTTAGTTCAGTTTTAGTTGGCCAGTGTCCTGTTACATCCTTGCCTCTTCCAGCTTGGCTTGTCATTACAGTGCGCATCAATTATTCAAATGATCCTTAGGTGTTTCAGACAACATATCTTGTTCTTGTAAGCAGCTTTAAAACTATGATGTTATCCAGACTTGGTGTTAGCTGAACGGGCCTTGTTGTTTGTTTTTCTTTCCTACATCACTACTGTTCCAAACCTCAAAATCAGTATGTGGGAAAGAGATTTAGAATAGCCTTAAAATTAATAAATTTAATGTTGTTTTCCCCAAATTCGGTACCAATGTTCTGTGGTGCAGACTAGTGATTGTTTATGTATGTGTTTCCTAGTTTGTTTCCAAAGTCCAAAGTCATGAAATCTCTAGTCTTGTCTTTGCAAAGAAAGTTTTCAGAGGAAATCCCTCTGCTGTCTGAAGATCCCCTGATTGAACAGTCAGCCTAATTTGAGGTGGGAAGTGAAGCATGTAGACAACACTTGTCACACTATGAATGACTATGAATGACACAGGGAAATTAAGGTTAAAATAAGAAATGATTGGCTTAGGCCAGGTAGGATTTTACCACAACTTGTGATAAAGTCCTGGTTTCACTGAGGCAAATAAAAGCTTTTGTACTGATTTGAATGAAATTTTGCCTGCGAGTGAAATACTTCTGAATACATAGTGAAGCTATAATATGGTTCTTGTATGAACCTTACTGAACAGCTGGACTGTATCAGACTTGCCCCTTCAGAGTAAATATTGTCAACGGGTTTCACCTAGACTTACTCCATAAGCCTGGCCTTACCATCCTGAAGGCAAGGCATGAGTGACTGTTGATATCGTTACCTTTCCATTCATCAAGGAGTAGTACCTGAATTGCTTGCAATGGGAATTCATTCAATGCGCAGTAGTTACACTGGACATGCATTTTTCCAAGTTAAAAGTTTTTGTCAACAAATAAAAGCTGACTATTCAGAAGTGCAGTTGCTAACACAAATCATATAGATAAGTACAGAGCTTTTGTAGTTTGTTGATGTTAAATGTTGCACTAAAAATGCTGAAAAATACTACCAGAAGTTGAGAAATCTCTCTTGGTATATGAGGTGCCTTCAGCATTGTACAAGGTTTGGGTTGGGTGGAGATAATTTTCTTCAAGGCAGTCCCTGTGGTAACACACCAGTGGTTTAGTTATTGCTGAATGGTGCTTGCATGGCCTTAAGGCTGCCACTGCTTCTCTGACTGCCCTCACAGTGGGTAGGCTGCAGATGGGTAAGAGGATGGGAAGGAGCACAGCTGGGACAGCTGACCCCAAGTTACCAGAGCAATATTCCATGCCATGTAGTGTCACACTTGGCAATAAAACCAGGGGTCCAAGGCAGCCATTGCTCAGGGACTGGCTGGACGTCAGTCTGGTGGTGAGTGATTTCCTTTGCATCGCTTGGGGTGGGGTTTTGTTCCTTTTTAACTTCACTTATGAAAGTGTCTATTGACCCACAAGTTTTTTGCCTTCTAATTGCCTTCCCTCTTTTGATGGGGACAAGTGAGTAAATGGCTGGTGTGTGTCTAACTGCTGGCTGGAGCCAACCTACTACAAGCATAAAGCCTGAAATTTAATCTCCATTTAACAAACTGGGAATGAAAAGTAGCCCATTTAGAAGAATTTTTCTTGAAACTATAGAAACCTAGGACTAAGAAAATTTTCCTATCCTTGTACTTCGTATCAAAATGTAGTTTATTTCAAGGTAAAGTAAGAATAATTAATTATTATGAGAAACTTACATCCTTTACAAAGCCTTATGTTTTTTGCTTTATTTAACACATACAAGTCTCTAGAAGAGTGAACACTGGCACCTCTATCTAGAAAAAAAATAAATTGTGATGGAGTCACTATGTCATTCTAACATCATATTTTGGCTTCAAGTCATTTTCCATAGTTTGTTCATTTTCAGAACTTAAAATTCCTCCCACAGCTCAGAAATATATTTGGTGGTGATGCTGCATGCTCAGGATTCATTTCCAGCTTAAGAGAAAGGTGCAAGCAAATGCTGAAGTTTTGGCAACAGATACAGAGAGACTTACTGTGGTAGAAACTACAGGCTGAAATGTAGTCAGATTCTTGGAAATGGGATAAATCCAATATGTTTGAATCTTGTGCTTTTTCCAGTAAGAGAGAAAGGTGTACTCTAACTGTTACTGTAAAGCCTAGTAGTGTGATTCAGAACTACAGAATGCCACCAGCTCCATCAAAAGGCCTGAGAAAGAGGAGTTTGATTTTGCACATGTGTTTGTGAGAAGCATATTAAAGTGGGAAGAGGAAACAAGGTTCAAATAAAAACAACCCCACTTTGAGATTTCCGCAGTAGTTTTGTAGAACTAACTGAGCCTGGAAAAAGAAACCGCTGAACAGGATTCCTATTAGCTTTAATGTAGCCTTTTAAAAGAATTCTCATTAAATTTTCTACCTTAATGAGTTTATGAGCCAAGGGTGCTCAGCAGTGAAATCAAGAGAGGACTACTTGAAGCAATATAAGGTATGGAGAACTATCTTCTTTCCTTGGTTTATTTGCTGCTATGAGTTGTATACTATTCATACCATCTCAGGATCTGGCTCTCGCCTTCATTAGGATCACTTGTTCACCTAGCACAATACACAGAAACAGCAGTGATTGGAAAAAAGAGTCTCCCTGAGTGCATAGGACACCATAAAACACAGTATATACTGGAGAGTACATGGAACAGTGTTTTGCCTGCTGTACTTACTCTACTAGCCAGACCTGTTAAATCTCTGCTCAAAATTGGAGGCAGGTAGTAGGCTGGGACACATCCAGGAAAGGCAGAAGAGGAAGTGGTTCTCTGGGGATTCTTCTCAACCGGCAGAACCTTTCTTACACAGCAGTGAATTAAATCTTGGCTGAGAAAAGGGATCAGAGAGCTGGGAACTCCTTTGCCATCTTCTCTCTTTGTTCTGCATGGCCTGGCAGCAGCAGGTTTATTGGGTTTAATAAATTTTTGTCTTCCACTTTACCTCCCCTATACATAAATATAAGATTATAATGAAGATTTCATGACATTAGAGGTCACTGTAGATATTTTATAGGAGCAACAGAAAAAGGAAAAAAGTACCGTACTGAAGTTTCAACTTGTATTTAAGCAGTTGTCTATTACCTAAGCAGAGGACCTCACCAATAAGAGCGTTCACAGTGTTTCTCTTAATCTGCTGCTTTAGGCTCATTGCAGACAAGAGCTACTTCCTCTGTATTGTATTTTCTCATTTTAAAAGTACTCTTTACACAATAAGGAACCTGACTTTTAGAAATCTATTTCAATACGGTAAGAATTTGGAGCAATGAAGAATTAAAAAATGAAACCTGGAACACTGTTCTCTAGTACACAGTGAATAATTTACAATCAATTTGCAATGAAAAGTGGGGGTATATTGGCTTAGTTTTTATTAGGGGTAATTCTTTTGTTGTTGTTAAATGAGAAATACAGAAATTGAGCAAAGTCCAAGAAAAAGTAAGGAAATGGCCAAGTACATAGAGGCTGTTCAGAAAACTTTTTACTAGCATATTTATGTTCCTTTTTTGATTTTTTTGCTTGGCAGAAGGGAGAATCCTGCACTTTTCTTTTACATACTTCCGAAATTCAGGCAGACTGGTTCTCAAGTTTACCAACAAAGTTTCAAAGGAACTGCATCTTGGAAGTTGACATCCTTTGCTGTGTGTAGAAGAATTCAGGCCCCTTTTCTCTGGAAAAAGTAGCCTTATATAACTACAAGAGAAGAGCAATCTTAGTGCAATCCAGTTTGCGGATAATGTTTCAGTGATGATCAAATGGGTTGAAGCCCTTGGGTTTGATCTACCCTTCAGAAATCTGATGCTGCTTCCTTCTCAAGTGTTCAGCATGCCTCCTGCCACATGGATTGATTCACGGAACATTTCCTGATGTATATTTTCTGGATCTCAGTATAACATTATTTTCCACAAACCTTTTTCACAAATTAATTATTTTTCTTGTTAACTTTGTAAAATTGTGCAAATAAGAGCAATGTTTGAATTGTTATTCTTGGTGCCAGAATCAGTGATTTCAGAGACGGCATGTGATGCAAGTATCCAAAGTACAAGCTAAGCACAATTTACTGGCAGGCCAGAGAGGCTAAAGGACTGCCTTTCTACTACAGATATCACCTGTGATGCCTAAAGCACGCATGCCAGGAGGCATCACTGTTTCAGCTGAGCCAACCATCTTGCAGGCCTATTTCCTATTAAAGACTTAGGGTTCCATTTCACAGAATCACATTTTTTAAGTCTCCAAGGGGTCCTGAACATCTTTGATGTGCACCAGAAAATTGAGTTCAGTGTTCAGGTTTGTCTGCCTTTTCTCAGAAACTCAGACATAAGGGCTGATACTATCCTGTTTTGAAGGACAGTTTAGAAAGCCTAAGTTCAGTTTCCTTGTTTCCCTGGGATAATACAAGCATGGTATTTATTTTTTATGTCTTACTTTTCTGCAGAGTTGTTTTGCTAGCTGGCAGCTGGATGGTTCCAGTTTGGTAATTCTTCATGATCCTGTTGAACCTGTGCTACTTCCAAAGCTTAGTGTGAGGTTTGTGGGGCAAGGGAGAACACAACTAGAAGAAAACAAGCTTGGAGACCAAGCAGTCTTTTCGGTTGTTCTGCAGCCCTGTTCCTCAGTGTTAATGGCTGTGTTGTTGTCTGTGCCATACAGCCCAGGGAACAGAAGGGCTTGGATAGTAACAGAAGACTTCTCATTCCAGAGGGCTGGAATGGTCCTGCTCAAAGACCTCCCTAGCAGGAGCCAGGAGATTCCTTACCCTTTCCCCACCCTTATGCCTAAGGGAAAGCAGAGAGGTGTAGTCATTAAGGACACCAGGCTGTGCATAGATCAGAATCCAAGTAGATATATAACACATGGGGGTTATTCAAAGTTTGCCACTGCCATAGAGTAATGGTGGAAAGAGAGGAGAAAGTTGTGGTTTTTAGTAAAAAGAAAAATAATATTGATTAAAAAGCACAGTGCCAAGGTAGTGAGAGAATTAAGTGCCTAGATTCTGGATATTCTAAAACAAACACACAAATGTCAGTGCTAGAGAGTGTACCATTATTGGCTCTCTAAAATTACCTTCTGGATTTGTATATTGCATTTTTCTTTCTTTTGGTGCTTGGGGATCATTATATACAAGATCATGAAAGCGCTGTATCAGGTTCCATAGTAACAGCAGGCTCCCTGGGAATTCTGGGTTTGCAAACTAAAACAAACTGCAAGTTACAAATATGTAGTTTGTTATTTCAAGTTAACCCTAAATTTGCTTCAACTCTGATAATTTCCAAAAAAAAAAAAAAACCCACATTCATTTCTGGTTAAATTAAAATTTTCTCTCTGTTGTGGGAGGGAACTATGCAGATTTTGTCTAAGAACCATGATACAGATTATAGCCTGTCTTTTTCTCTTCAGGACGATTTCTGCTTTTCATCTTAGCTGGACAAGGAATTGTTCAAGACTTTGCATGCAAAACTACCTCTTTACAAGTGTCTCCTAGAAATTGAACAGCATGCATATGTTTGAAGGGCCTCATTCTAATCTCACATAAAATCGCTGTAAATCACTTGTGATTCACTGTCATGCATACAAAAAGAAAGTCCCTGGTGTACTGAGATAGCCACCTGTCATGATGAATATTTTTCTTTCATTACCCCCCCTTTTGTTATGTTTAATTCGTTTGTTACTCTTTAAAATTCAAATACATTTTTTTAAAGAGAATGAACTCCCTTACTGTGTACAATACCTAGCAAAATGGTATCTCCTTTTCCTGACCTGGGTACAGTGACAGTAAGAATAACAAACCACTGGTTAATAATGTAAAAGAAAATAAATCTATACTAAAGCCATTGAATTGTTTGTAGGTTTTGTTAATGTGTGAACAAATCTTCAGACTTTCTTTTGCCTTATCGCTTGGTTTCTGTGATAATGATTCTGTGAAACTATTTTGATGTTGTCAGTGTCATTTTTTGTCCTGCAGTCCTTCTGCTTAGCACAAGAGGTTCTATTGCTCCTGTGAGTAGAGAGGAGTGGTGGTGTTTGCTCCTTGGAGTCATTGTCAAAGAATAACAGAATAGATCAGAGAAGCTAGAGAGAGTGGAAGAAGAAAGGAGTGCACTAGAACCGTCTTATTTCTGTTTTCTAATGAGAAGTAAATTAATTGGGTGCCCTGCCAGCATACAATGGTGATAGGGGTTCCCAGGGGAAAAGATGTGAAGCCAGGCTTTTTTGTCTATGGAAGGACATAAGCCTATGAAAAGTGAGGGCCAGAAGCTATTGAAAGAAGTTTATGCATTCAAAAACTCTGCAAACTTTATTTGGCATTAAGGATAATGTTGCATGTTCCTTTCACTGTCTTGTTATTCAGCCAGTCTTAACTGACTCATCCATTCATTAACCTCTCTGAAGGAACCCTAGCTGTAGACATAGCTGCTTCCCATCAGAGTGGTGGGAGAGATTCCCTATTGTAAGATTAGGGCTGAAAACAAATAAATGGAAAACTCTCAGCTTCAGCAATTCAACAGGGGATTCATATTGTGAAGTTCAGGTAGAACTGTCTGTTACGTTAAAATACGGCATCCAAAAATTTGGATCCCACCCCTGTCATGAAAGTTGTCTGGGGCAGACAGCTTTCTTGAAGCGTATTAACATATTCAACTGGTTTTACTTGGGAAATGGAAGAAGCTTGTCAAGGTCTGGCTTCTCTTTACAAGTTCAATTCTAAATAAGTACATGGTGTATAAGATGCATCACTAAAATTATAATAGTTTCATAGTATTTTTTTTACTCAAATCTCGTGATGTTTGAAGAATCAAAATTGATAACTGAAACTGTTCTCACTCTTTTTTTTTTTTTAAGTCTTCTCTTTGAAGAATATCATTATGGCTAAAATGTCATTATATTTACTAATGCTTTAGTTTTGAAACTCTGATAGAATCTTTTTCCACCTTCAAAAATCTCTGGAGAAAAGGAAAGAACAAATTAGACTAAACAAAAGTGGAAAAAAGAGAGTATATTTAACATTGTGTATTGATTAAAATAACAGGAAAAAAATAACTAATAATGTTCTGAATTAAAAACTAGCTCTGAGTCTCATTAAAACCTTAACTCCTTTAGGCTTTCCCTTCTCTCACCTGCCACCCACTGATGACCTATGAGTCACCAACTATTCCAGCTTCATCTGAAATCTTTATTAAATTATTTTAAACCCTAAAGCTCTGTGTGGTAAGAAAAACAACAAATCAGCTTTTATACTTTTAATTTATAAGATTATCTGTAAATAACAGAAATCATAGTTTTCCCTGTATGTATCTACACATGTATGTGTGTTAACAGCTACAATATGCATAATTCTATAATATAAAGCTCATAAATAGCATAAATTTTGAAAGATGATGCTGTTTTAGCTCATTAGAGTTTGCTGTTCATAAATTAACCCTTTTAGAAAATAACTAGAGGACTTTTGGGTTTACTCAGAATGTCAGACCCTGGGCAGCAAGTAAAATGTTAATCAGGAAATATGTTTCTTCCTAGCTCTCTTTTATTTTTATTTTTTTCTGGTTAGTAAATCTTGAAATGGCTGTTGATTTAAAATTATTTTTATTCAATAACATAGAATAATACTGAAGGCTCTGTTCTGTCAATGTTTTTCTCTGTTAACAAGAGTTTGGCCTTAGTCATTGCCTAGATGCTTCTCATCAATTACATGTGCAAGTAACTGCCTGCTGTTTGTCTCACCACGGAACAGATAACATCTCTGTGAGTAATTGCAAAGTCATTGAAACCAAAAGTCTCTTCTTGACCTGATGCAACAGCTCACAGAAGGCAACTGGACTTGTGTGTGTCAAATGGTGGGTGAAGTTCCTAACCATTAATGCTATTGGAAAAATTAGACATACATTGTAATGCTGCTTGGGATCTGTTGTGCATCCTGAACAGTACTACCTACTGTGTCCTGTGAGTATCTGCCTCCATGAGACGTTTTGCAGATGTAGATTCTGTAGTGGGAAGGAATTATTGTTAGTTACACCACGGCTCAAGGGCAATGTATGTTAGTCCACACCCCCTTCAGACGTACCTTTCACATGTACTGTGCACAAGATTTTCTAGTGTGTGGCTTCACCATGAGGATGTTCAAGGCCAGGTTGGACAGGGCTTGGAGCAGCTTGGTCGAGTGGAAGGTGTCCCTGCCTGTGGCAGGGGGTTGGAACTGGATGAGCTTTAAGGTCCCTTCCAACCCAAACCATTCTGGGATTCTGTTATTTCAGATTTTATTAATTTTTGCTAGCATTGTTCATTCTGTTTGTGTATTGTATAGGAAGGTAAGTAATTTAGCGATTAATTAGGTATAATTTCATTATCCTACCATGTAGTACAAGATATGTAAAATTTAAAGGCTGCAGTATTTAACTTCTTGAAGTCGCACTGTGACAAAACACATCCAGGTCTCCCAGGGTACTGTTCAGTCATTTAACCTTTTGGCCAACTCTTCTTTGCCACCTTCCCCTAGCATATGGGCTGGTGTAAGTGCAGATCTAAATTCTTTCCCTAAATTCACAGCATGAAGGAGCAGTACTTGAAATATCAACAAAGGACCTTATGAATTTCAGAAAATAGTCAAAATAACAAATAGCAAAGTGGCTGATTACAGTGTGGACAGAGTGATGGAGGCAGAGAATTACACAGGAGTTTAGGCTTCTCTGTGGTGAAGCACTTGCTGAAGTTCAAGCATATAAATAATCTCACAGAAATTATTTCAGATTAGTTAAATTTCATTTAAGCACGTGACTAACAACTCTCCTAGGCCAGGATGTTAATCACGATTGAATGTCCTCAGCAGTAGGCAAGATGATCATTCGGAGATGGTCAATTTGTGAATATGTTTTTGTAACTCCTTTAAAATACAGATCTATGTCACTGATGACTCATATGTTGGAAAAAGGAGTTGAGAAGATCAGGGCTAGTACCAAAATATAACCTTTTTGATGCATGAACTAGACACGCTGATATACCAGTACAACTTCTTCCGCTTGCTTAGTCTGAAATGGGATTCTGTAGTGGTACACATTTTTTTGCTCTCTTTTCTATTTTATTTTATTTTTTTAATAATTAAGTGGAACCAAAAGTGATGCAACTTTGCTTTTTAAGGTAACTTTTACTTATGACAGATCTTCACTCTGGTCAGCTGATAAGGCTGCTTTCAATATGTTGTTTAGGAGGGAATCAAGTTCACCCATTGTGACTCTTTTTTGCTTCTTTTACAACCTGTTTTATTTTCTCTTCATACAATTATATACCTCCTCCTTTTTATTCTTCTTTGTGTCATCTACCATTTTATACTCATGCCAGTTTTTGTTTCCTATTAATGTGTATAGATGTTGCCATTTATCTCCTTTTTTTTCCTACCTACTTGACCTGTTCTCTCTTTCACGTCTGCCTCTTGGATACAAAAGTCCTAATATACATAATCGGACATCAGGGGAAGTTCTGGATTCATTTTGGCCTAATGTAACATGCTTTGTAAGATAGCAGGTTATCCACATTGAGATTATCTATACAGCTATTTAGATTAAAAAAATAACAAACCAAATGTGTCTGTAAAGATAAAACTGTCTTGCGCTTGTCAGTCAAAAGAGTTGTAATTGTCTGTGTTCTAAGAAAGCAAAAAAAGCCTAAAAAGCAACCCATCCTTTAAAATAACAGGGAAAAGCAGTACAGCACTTAAATTAATGTAGTCTATCTGAACAACAAGTAATGCAACATTTCCTTAACTGTAGGAAAACTAGAGACAACCCACAGATATGGGCAGTTGGTGAGTGGGTAGCACTCCAGTACAGTCATGCCTGAGGAGTAATTGCATTGTAATTGGTGTTTTTTGCTTTTGCTGTCACTCTGCCTTGCTTCCAGCAAGTGGATGCTCTTCTTCCCCCACACACTGCTCTTACCTGGCATGGACTGGGGGAGTGCAGACAACTGAGAGAAATTGTAAAATGCTCCAAAGAAAATTTAGCTTTTCTCTCAATATTTTTAACAGGAAGATATACCCATTTTGTGGTTGTAAAGATGAGCTGTGCCACGGTGAAGCCTGTATGAATTCTCCAAAATATACCATGTTCTCCATAGTCTCCTCCTTGAGCTTACTTTTATGCCACAGAAATTGCTTCTTTACTTCTCAGTAGCTTTGTACCAGAGGAGAGTGGAAATAGATGGTCCTGCACTATAAGTTAGCAAACAATCTCCGGTCCTTCTCATATGTATATTGTGGGATATTGTTTCCAAAACTGGTTACATTATTTTCTGCAAACATCCTACTCACCAGCCCCTAGGGTCATGTTCACAGTCGTACTCAACTATTTTACAGTATGTAGGAAGAATCATGTGGAACAGATTTGACTTTTATGTGGAAAGGCTTGGCCAGGGAACACTGTAAAACTTCTAGGTTTGAATCTCTTTTGTAGTTGCCAACATTTTGCCTTGAATTCCCTATAGAAGTAATTTTTTCACCCACAGATCTCTTCATTCTGCTATTGCGTTAGAGAATCTGCCTGGCTGATATTTTGCAGGGGAAGAGTCTGGGGACACTGTGTGCTCTTCTGGCTTTATTATGGCATATTCTTCAAGGCTTTGAAGACAAAACTTACATTCAATGTTAGTTATCCTAATGTCCTGAAAGCCACTTTTATGAACTTAAGCCTAGATTTAGTTTTGCTCATCTCTCCAAATATAAGACTGAATCTGTGTACAGGACCAGTCACCTTTGATAGTAAGTCTGATTTGACTTTTTTGTGTTTGTAACACAGCCATCTTCATTCACTTTTAGAAACAGATCAGGAATTTCCCAATATTTAAATATGCACCTATACTTTCTGTATTAGAGGTGCTCTCACCAGCACCCTTGCAGAAGATGAGAGTGGCAGTCAAGGCCATCTGTTCAGCCTTGCTAGTTTGTAAATCTACCTGTATACCATGGGATCAGAGTTTGCAATGCACAGATTAATTAAAACTACAAGAAAGTCAATAGTATAGATTGACACTAACCAGGGAAAATGTCAGCTCCTTATTGAATGAAACGATGCAGTTAGGCTAGCAATTGCAGAGCTAGTATGACTAGAGTCAAATAAATAGCATTGGGGACATCTAGAAATTTAGAAAAAAATACATATAGATGTAGATATGAAGCTGGCCAGACAAACATAAAACTGCAGCAAAGGTGATAAAAAATTGCATCCTGAACAGTTCTCTGACTAAACCAGTAAAAAATGGGTTGAAAAAATAGAAAATCAGACAAATCCATGAGAGAAAATGTGAATAGACCAAACGTGAATAGACCAAAGACCTTACCAGGATGTGTTATATTTAATAACTGTCAGTCAAGTTTTCTAGGAAAGACCTTGGTAGCACTTGTGTCCACAATCTGTGTGATGCGAAACATGAACACAACCTTTCTCAGCAACTGAGCTGTTACTGCTGCAGATAGTGGTTAAAAAGCCAGTATGTATATATATTTTTGAAGGAAATAAAAAAAACTAATACATTGCTCCCCTCCAACTCTTCAAAAGATAAATACACAGCTACTGTAAAACTTAAGACAAAAAGACATAAAAGTATATCAGTTTACGATGTGGTTTTATCTGACATCAGATACTCTTTGCTGCTGGGAATATTCTTTGACAATATTGATTATAAGAGAAGTGAAACATCTTGAAAACTAATGATGTATTTAAAAATCATCCTTTCTTTAATTAAGAAATAGAAGAGTGAAGATTATTTCCATATCCATGAGGTAGAGAAGTAAAAATAACTGTAGCGCAAATAAAAAAATACGCATGCAGCAGTCATGATAGGCATTCATACTTATGAAGTTAGGTTTGAAAACTTCAGATAACTGAAAACTTTATTTCCATAACAGGCATAGCAGAGGACAGATTTCCTTTTTCTCCCAAGTAGTTTTGTCAAAACTTGTTCCCATGATGGTAACCCACTAGGACAATCCTCATATAATTTACATGCTCTGAGTTGTCTCCATACCATCTCTAGTTTTATTCACCCTGCCTGCCAACAGACAGCTTCAGTGGATGCTATAACTTTTTCATTTCTTAGTGTCAGCATGATAATCAGGTCAGTCACTCTGGCTACTTGCACAATGTTTTAGACACACTGAACAAACTGGGGGTTTCTGTCCATCTGTTAACATGAATAAAAGTGTCACAGTTTCCAGCCGCACTGCATTTAGTAACTAGGATTGCCTTGGACATGGTCTTGTAAACCATGTTTCCCATGAGTGAAGAACTGTCCCTGACATCATGTGAACGTATCCTGCTCATCAAGGGATAAAATGCCTCTTCACAGAGGTTTGTCTTCCCCTTCAGACTGTTCCTCTCTCTTTGTCTCTCAGTCCAGACAGAAACTATGTTCCCTAGGGCATCTTGTGAAAAGCAGATGGCATTTTTTAATATGTAAGCGTCTGTGGAAAAGATGGGCATTTTCTTTGCAGGTAAGTTGCATTTCTGTGGTGTGGCCAAACTAGTACATGAGAGAAGCCCCAGAGTGTTCTGAAGAACTTACAGGGAGATAGATATTGCTGATATCTGGATGTGGCATGAGGGCGTCTTTGTATGGACCGTAGAATGAGGTATGGTGAAATACCTGTTTCAGACCTGCTTTTACCTAGATGGCAGCAGTTTCCAAGACTAGTCATTCCCATTTCATGCAGAGTTTCCTGAGGGAGTGTGCTGATACTTGGAAAAGGACTTTCAAGCAGTTCTTCCTGCTAAGGTGTTCAACCATGTCCTCATATGCTTCTGCAGCAAGACGGTGTGCACAGCCTGTGAATTTGACTTGTAGGCTGTTATTCCTGGTTCTCTGGTAAGATTTTATAGAGACAATAGTTAAGTTGAAAAGGCTCTTCAGGGCTATCAAAGGAGACGTTGCAAAGAGTTACAGTGCCTTCATCTAGAGTTTGAGCTAAATATCACAGCTCATTCAGGCAAGTAATTGAAGTATGGGGAAGAACTTTGACTCATCATGCAGGTAGAGTGCTTTGACTTACTTCACAAAAGAAAGATCAACCTGATTCTTCCTGACAGTTTAACAAATGAGTCATGCCATCTGTTTTTAATAGTAGTTCAGATCTCCCCAAACTTTTTGTAGAGTAACTTTAGCAAAATATTTCCTAAGAAATTACAAATTATTATTCTGCATGCTCATGTGTCTACTAATTCTTTAGAGTAAGGATCTGTATGCTGTCGGTTCTTTGAACGGTTACCAATGTCATAGTCACTAGCTAGCACAGGACAGCAAAGGAATTCCTTCTACAGCATTAATTATGCCGACAGGAATCTAAAGGAATATTCACAGAGCTGCAGGTTTTCTGTTTTGCATAAAGAAAGGCATCAGAAGTAAGCATTTTCTAAGCACTACTGATAGGGAGCTAGCTGGTATGAACCAAGTATGTTGTGTATAGTTTATTTTGATTTTCTTTCTAATGTAATATTTTCTCTCTGTTTTACGTAGTGGCTGAGAAGCTAACACTTGCAAGCCTACTGGTATATGCTGATGGCATGCTCTGAAATATGGATTTCTCATTTTCATTTTTAGATGGTTGCTCAAGCAATATATGAAATGATCAATTATGGTAAATAGTTTGTGTAGAGTGAGGCCACATAGATAAGTACACTAAAAGATATCATGTACTAATCACTAAAATGGACTACTGAGTAACAAGAAAAGGTATCTGGGAATAATTCTGAAAATTACTTAATTTACAGGCAACAGTTGCAAAGGAAGGGAGGAAGAAAATTGAGAATTTTAGCTGAAGAACTTAGAAAATGCCTAAGGATGATAGGGTATAGTGGATAAGACTTGGATTTAAGCAAGACTTAAAGGAAAATGCAGGAACCTCACATGTTCTTAAGGAAGTTTCCACTGAAGTCACTAAATAAACCAGTTATCTGCAATTTCTCAGGTAAGCACGTCTTCAGAATAATTAAAAAATAACCTCAGAGAACTTTGCAGATTTTTCTAGTGAAAATGTCAGCAATAAAGGAGCAGTGAAGGTGAAAAAGAACAACTATGGGTATGTGAAGACATTCAGGATTCTAAGACAGCTTCTTAAAAGCCAAAAATCTAAACTAAACTTCATCTTTATTGAGAGCTGAGACTATCAAGTGTTTCAGAGTTGGTCATACACAATGTTCAGTATTTCAAATAAAAGATGGTCACACAATAGTGATTACCTGCTATGCTGAGTATATTAGTTTTCCTGTAGAAGGCATTCCTCTCCTTTACTACAGACAGTATAGTCAGAAGGAAATAAGTTTTATAAGAAGCTGCACTGGGGGGATAAAAGAGGAGGGCCATAAGTACTGCTGCCCATCACATGAACACCCTGGGCAGCAGCTGCCTTGTGCTGTGGTGTTCCATAGCCAGATGCTGCGATACTGCAGGAAATCCTTCTAGAACCTGATGCTTAATGAAGTGTTAGTTTTTATCTTCTTGTCTTTTCTGCCTCCCCTTCTGTAGGTTTGGGAAGATTACATTTCTGGGCAGCAGAAAGATCAGAAACAGGGAGTACTTCACCATTTGGGTTGGTTAATGAGTTCAAGGATTAATTACATAAGTTAGTGCACAGGAGGCTAGGGAGTCAAACTACACTGCACCAGCTGCCTTATGTTACATCTGCAGCCATGTGCTTTTGCGGTACAGTGATGCAGTAAAGGAGCTTGGACTGTTTTAAAAATGGTTCTGCTATTCAAAAGTAACTGGCATGTACCTCCCCATGCATAGATAAAAGCTCTCTACATTCTCTACAGCCAAGCAGTACCAAGGCTCTGTTACTGAGTGGGTGCCCAAGTCTCTCCAGTAGTACAAGCAGGTTGACCCGTTTCCTCAGCCTGGCCCTCTCCATAGCCCAGACTAGTGAAATGAAGTGCTTAGTAAATCTACTGTGAGTAATCATCATCATGGTAATAGGTATAGGGGAAAATATTCCTATATCTATATATTAGGGACTATAGTGATAGGACAAGAGGTAATGGGTTCAAACTTAAACAGGGGAAGTTCAGGTTAGGTATAAGGAAGAACTTTTTTATTGTGAGGGTAATGAGGCACTGGAATGGGTTGCCAAAGGAAGCTGTGAATGCTCCACCCCTGGCAGCGTTCAAGGCCAGGTTGGAGGGAGCCTTGGGTGAGATGGTTTAGTGTGAGATGTCCCTTCCCATGGCAGGGGGGTTGGAACTTGATGATCTTAAGGTCCTTTCCAACCCAACTATTTTATGATACTGTGATATTGCTTAAGCTGTCTCCATTAATTATTCATTTATTAGTGGTCTCATCAGGATGAGAGCTTCAGCTCTGAGGCTGGATATCTGGGAGAATCTCATTGTCTGTCTTTGGCCAGGAAACGCAAGTGGACAGTAATGTACAGTGAAATAATTTAACCTCTAGCTCCCCAGAACTGACACTAGTGTCACATCTCATTACTCAAGCATGGAACAGCTGCCCCTCTCTCTCCACCTCACACTTTGAGCCAGAAGAATTGCTGAAATACTTCTTCCTGTAAGTTTACAAGACTTTCGAAAACATGCCTAAGCTTTGAACATGGGATGTGATTTTTATAGGTACCTTCACAGCCAATTTCTAACTGCTCTGATGAGACTGTGTTTTTAGAAAGCAGCTAAGGCATTTGCATAGCATTAAAAAGTGGTTTGTTGCATCTCCTTTTTTTGGTAGTATGCATGTTTTGCCACAGTACTCTCATAGCTTTCATTATTCTTAACTGTATTTTGTTCTTATAATAAGCTTAACAAACAAATATTTTATGTTGACCTATGTGGAATAAACAGTTTAGCAGGAAGCTACATTATTAGTCTGAGTTTTTATATAATGCAGTGAAAAGGAGATTAAATTAATTTGGTCCAAAATAGATAGTAAAAGTTCAGGTTAGAGTTTCTCAGTGGAGTCTGTAGGAGTTATTAATAGAATAAGTTTGTTGAGTAAAAGAGTTGGTGCTGAGGATCCAGACTTCATGCTGTACTCTTTTGGGTTGGGGTGTGTTTCTCCAGATGAGCGATATGCTGTTTCTGTAAACAGAACACAACTAGAAGCTGGTGTGCATTTTCTGGTTTAGTTTTACTTTGCACACCCTAACATTGCTGTCCTACATGAACCACATTGGTTACTGGGGGATTCACTTAATGAAAAAGAAAACGGCTTCCAGGTTGCATCTACTACTGTATTAGTGTTTTAGTGTGATTCTGGATCTGACTCAGGGGTGCCCAGTAACCCCCCCAGCAATCCAGTGTACTCTAATGACTGAGAGAGTGGGAAGATGCTGCTAAGGTAGCTTTTCCATTGGCTGTACTGGCACACACCTCAAGCTGCTACCAGAGGTCAGACCACCAAGAAAAATGGTGATCTTAATATACCATATAACTTTCTTCAGGTCTACTGAGCATCTGCTGTGGGAGAACTTTCTTAAAGTCCCCCAGGTGCAATACTTCATGTTGGAATTCAGAGGTAGAGGAGAAGTCTGAACTTTTCAAGTGTCTCTACCAGGAAACAGAACATCTTTTGTTTTATTTTGCCGGTACTGTTTGTCGTACAGAAATACACCCATCAACTGTGTATTTGTTTGGGTTTGTTTCCGTGTTTGTTGCATCAATAAAATCTGCACCTGTTTGTCTTGGCACCAGGAAGAGTTCGTTTTCTAGCCTGGATAAACATTTCCCACCTACCTCACTTATCTCTTCTCTAGTGCTCAATGCCCACTGCACTTGCTGTGGGTAATTAGCAGGCCAGTTAACCCAGGAGAGGCAAATACTTCCTTTCACTTTTTTTCCTACAAGCACTTTCGTGAAGTGAAAGGAAGTGAGTGTTTTTTTTTTTAAGATATACAGGGAGAAACAGAAAACATTCCTAGCTGATGTGTTGTTATGATGAACAGGCATTAATAATTGACATTGGTGGAGAGAGGGAAGGCAGCATGCACTCTGAGGGACTGTGATGATATCATGGTAACCATGAGAGCAAAGCCCGAGTGGTCTGTGATGACGGCAGATTTGTGCATAGCTTCATACAAGCTGTTCCTCTGTTGGGTAGTTCATATTTGATGGAAATCTGCTTATTAAATCTATACGTAAAATATCTACACATACTCCTGAAAGTTTGTTGGGAGCAAGATAAGGTCAGGGAGGAAAACAAACTGCTACTAACTTCAAGCATCACCAGAGTGAAATAAAGCAGAATGTCTGTCTTGTGGTACAAGGGAATAGCAGTGCTGTGTGAAAGGAGCCTGCTGGCAGGTGAGCTACTTCCTGGGAGCCTGAGGTGAGATTCTCATCCTGCTTGTCCAGGGCACAGACTGGTGTATGGGGGATTATAGTTACTCCTGTGAATTGTTGTAGCTGCGATTTCCTTGGGTAATCCTTTTCTAGTTCTATCCTAAGCACAAAGATGCGTATCTTCTGTGATAACAGGCAGGCATCCTATTGGTTTTGCATAACTAAAAAACTGTACGATTGTGCAACAGCTGCTTGTCATCTTCACACCCTCACAAACCAGTGTCCAGTAACTACTGAGAAAAAGATTGTTTTCTCAGACAATTGTTTTATTTGCCTTGATAATTAATACACTTACCAAAATGCAAATAGTTATTCTTTTCACTCTAATCCTTTAGCAACTCAGTTAATTAACTTGGCAACAACCCTTTCAAAGGGCAGCTTCTGGGGTGCCGAAGCCTAATGTGGGAGGACATCCTCAGGTCCCAACATTTCAGAATGGTGAAAATGGGCAGCTTCTGAGCCAAGTCTGGTGGAGGAGCGTAGCCTCCAACCCACTTTAAGCTGAGGTCTCTTCAGTTTGCTGCTGCCTTTCTTTTTCCATAGGCTGTGAGCTAGCAGTGGTACAGAGCATGATACCAAGCTGCTGCTTTTTACAGCATGCTTAACTGAGGCCTTTTTGTACCTTTTTAGCTTTGTGTTCAGCCCTTCTGCTTAGCTGCGTGAGCTGGTAAACCAAGTTCTGACCTTAAAGAATCCCTCTGGTTGGAGAATTTCTTTGCTGGCAAGACAGCTCTCTGCCTTCACAACACCAGTGGTGACAAAGGACCAGCCATCATTAGGTACTGTTATGCTATACTTACTAAATACGTGTTCCTGAGAAAATAAATATGTGGCATGTAGTTGCAGAGCACTTGACATATAATGTGTTCTTGGTCTCTGTCCTAGTATACTAACTCAGCTGCATAAATCTCTGCTCTGGGTAGCACTTTTTTGGCAGTAGTGTTGTTTCAGGCTAAGCATGAGCAGGTGTAACTTGGTTGTCTTATCCTTTGTTTAAAGGATGACAAAATCCTAAAAACTATAAATCATAAGGTTCCTAGTTTCATGCTCAGCCTTCCAAGATAGGAAGATGCTGTTAGCTGAATATTTTTGTTTTTTTTTTTTTATTTCCTATTCTACCTGAGTCCTACACTGGTTGTGTGCCTGAGTCCTACATGGGTTAAGTAGGTTTAAAAGTCTTTTTCTTTACAGATGGCTCAGGTATATAGAAATAAATTCACATAATCTCAGATTGCACACAGCGGTTATAAGAAGTATTTGCTGTAAACTCAAATAAGCATGTGCTAACACTTAGAAAGAAAGAAATGATAGTGGAAAAAAGATAATTCCTTCAGTGTTGGGAGTTCTAGTCACCCTTGCAATGCAAGCTACCCAGTAATGTTCCATCTGGGTAGCGCCTATATTAATACATGATCAGTTTAGTATAGCTTGTGGCATCTCAACCATCACTTTCCTTCAAAATGATTTTCAAGACTGCAGGAACATCCATGAAATGCTGTCTTAAGAGAAGAGTAGATTCTCTGTCATTTAGTTATACCTATATTGTCATGATTTCAGTAGGGAAAAGCAGGGCATTCTCCTGAGCAAATGAAGTGTCCCAGTGCCAACTGAAGAATAAGAAGTATATATTAGACCTTTTAGTATATATTAGACCTGTCCTAAGAATAGTCTCCTTTTTCTTAATTCTTATGTAATATTCTTCTTAAAAACACATGGATGCATAACAGATGTATTTAAAATACAAGAAAATCTGTGATAGAATAAAAGCTGAACTAATAAATGTATTCTTTACCACTCCTCGCTGTCCAGAGGGATAGGTAAGGATCACTGACAGAATTCCTCTTTTTTTTCCCCATCCAATTTTTGTAACCTAGTTACCCAAATTTCTTTTGTACTTTTCTTATTTCTACCTATGTTATTATTATTTCCACATAACTTGAAATGTAAGTCTTTAGAAATGGATAAGGAAAAAGAAATAAAACTGTACTTCTTTCTTTTTTTTTTCTCTCCCTTCCCTTGATAAGCAGAAAACAAGAGAAATACTCAAATGTTTAGGGTAAAGGCAAAGTACTTGAGCATCCTGGGGGAAAGGGAAGGAATTGTCAGTGACAGGTAACTTTATGTGCCATCATTAATTACAAGCCTGTTTGTTTGAGGTAAGCATAAACTTTTCTGGTGTCTGTCTGGAGGACCTATGTTGTTTATTGATTGTTGCCCATACTCTTCAGACTTCCATTGACACAAGGTTATGAGACTAGTTTCTGCTGGTTCTAAGGATCAGCCATCAATAACGGTTGAATAATTTTCATTGTGTTTTCAACCTGTTTTTTTTTTCTCTCAAGGTGGAAGAACTAATAGTTGTGTGGTTTACCAACCAAAATGAACCTATTTTGTTCCCATTAACATTCAGGTTTAGCTCAGGAGAAAGTACTCCATTTCAAATATCTGCTTTGTACCAGACCAGCTTGTTACAGCCCTAGAAGGCCAGTGGTTAAATATTGGTGTTAGTTTCCCCATTGAGAAAAGTAGGAAACATATAGTATTTGCACAAACCCAGTATTTCCATTTTTTAGAACAAGAGGTGTAAGTATATGTTCATAGCCTGATAAATGAGATCTCTTCCAAGGAAGATAAACTGTGTGGCTTTTTCTGTTTGCTTTGTATAGGAACTCTTCATTGAGGACTGAGCACTTTTATTTGAATAGCACATTGAACAATTATTTGTTCATTTAGGCCACGTTTTTTCATCTGTTTCTCTTAGTAAGAGTGCCAGTTCAGTTTGTTTTTGCTGCATTGTCAACAGTTCATTCCTGTCCTGTGTAGTTATTTTCTACAGGCTTATTTTTAGGCTGAATGAGTTCCCTGATGGAGTTTACATGACTTTATAAGCAGTTGCATCAGAGCAACATGGGGGGAAGCACAGAGGAGAGAAGGGTATATGGGAAAAGATGGTACTGAGCTAAGAGGAATGGGTGCAGTCATGACTTCAAAACAGCCCTTGCCGGGATGAACTTGCTGCCTCCTACCTGAGACTTCCAATGTATCTAAGCAAAATGCTTTCTCCTAGAATTCAGCTCAGGTGTTTTGCTACAAATAGGCTCCATGTTTTCTGTTTGACAGTCTGTGCTCAATATTGATTTCTCATCTCGCCTGGTTTCCCAAGAGTTCTTCATATTTCCTTTTCAGATTTTTGATGGTTGCACTGCCTTATATGAAGCACTTTAGGCTATTCTTTAATCTACTTCTGTGCATTGATTTTCTTGTCTGATGTTTCAAGTGTAACAAGAAAGTTATTTTAGTTTGAAAAAGAATATCACTCAAATATTTTCACTCGAATAGTTGTAGTAATTTCAATACTACATTGTGGCCAATTACATACTTTTCCAGGTTTGAAATAATAATCATGTATTTTCATACATAGATACTGTGCACATTCAAAGAAAGACACTTCACCCACTAAACCCAGATACAAATCAATTTTATGTGTCTGTTTTACTCTGGAGTGTTTTTTTGTTTGTTTGTTTGTTTTTTTTTTTATTAATATTTTAGATTTATGGGTAGCAGATTTACATATTTAATATTAAAAATTAAATTTTAAGTTGGAATTATTAATTGAGGCTATAAATCTCTCTTTCCACCAAGCAAGCAATAGAATAGAATTCTTAATGTGAGGTAGCTTCACAAATTATCCTGTATTAGCAGAGGCCAGACTGGTAGTTTGACTCAGGTTCCACTGGAGTTGATGGAAGTCTCTGCATTGGTACTTATGGGGAATACACACCAGCTAATTATAGCTTAGGCTAAACCTCCCCAACTTCTCACTGCAGTCAGTCAAGAGACATAACCTTCTCCAAGGACCAGTTTAAAGCAGAAGCCTAGCATAGCTGTTCTTATTCATGCTCTGGAGGATCATGCAGTAGAGTCCTCTTCAGACTCTAATTATCTGTATGACCTAAGGTTTCTATAGCATCCAGTGCCATAGTAGCTGATCCTTTCACATGTTAATTAGATCACTAATATGACAATATTCATTTTAACTGTACATAGAGTAGAAAGTTGGCATGTTGGTGGGTTTTATAAAAATGTTACATAAGCACATTATTATTTTTCTATAAATGTACATAAAGACAATAAAACTAGCAGCAACTGCATGTATAAGCTTCCTTTTAGGCATATTTCTTAAATATAAATAAGGTCTCAATGAAAGAAGAATGTGTCCCATTACTTAATAGGTATCATTACTTGCTAACCCTGATTACTAAAACTATGCTTCTCGGTTCAGGCATGCACACCACACTCTATTTTGTGCAAAAAAGTCTGCAAGAGTTACAGCATCTTACCTTTGAGCTTCAAATGGAAAAGATTAACAGCTCTGGGTCAGGGCACTTCATATTGTAAAATCCATGAGGTCTCATGCATGCATCACAAGTCCCAGCATCAACAGGGAAAAAGGCTCTAACAGTTCCACCCCATGTCCCTGAAAATGTAAGCTCCTAGTTACCGCTAGTCAAACCAGGACACTCTGCATTCTTGTTTTTTTTTTTATTCCAAGTATTATATATTTCGCTGGTTCATACAAGAATCTTCAACTTCCTGCATGCAGAGGCATTCTCAGCTTTGCTCTCCGTTCCACGGTATCACAGTATGTTAGAGATTGGAAGGGACCTCAAAAGATCATCTAGTCCAATCCCCCTGCCGGAGCAGGAACACCTAGATAATGTTACACAGGAATGTGTCCAGGCGAGTTTTGAATGTCTCCAGGGAAGGAGACTCCACAACCTCCCTGGGCAGCCTGTTCCAGTGCTCTGTCACCCTCACTGAGAAGAAGTTTCTTCTCAAGTTTAAGTGGAACCTCTTGTGTTCCAGTTTGTACCCATTACCCCTTGTCCTATCATTGTTTGCCACTGAGTAGAGCCTGGCTCCATCCTCGTGACACTCCCCCTTTATATATTTATAGACACTAATAAGGTCACCCCTCAGTCTCCTCTTCTCTAAACTATAGAGACCCAGCTCCCTCAGTCTTTCCTCATAAGGGAGATGCTCCACTCCCTTAATCATCTTTGTAGCTCTGCGCTGGACTCTCTCCAGCAGGTCCCTGTCCTTCTTGAACTGAGGGGCCCAGAACTGGACACAATATTCCAGATGGGGTCTCAGCAGGGCAGAGTAGAGGGGAAGGAGGACCTCTCTCGACCTACTAACCACCCCCCTTCTAATACACCCCAGGATGCCACTGGCCTTCTTGGCCACAAGGGCACAGTGTTGGCTCATGGTCATCCTGTTGTCCACTAGGACCCCCAGGTCCCTCTCCCCTGCACTGCTCTCTAACAGGTCGTTTCCCAACCTATACTGGAACCTGGGGTTGTTCCTGCCCAGATGCAGGACTCTACACTTTCCCTAGTTATATTTCATCAAGTTATTCCCTGCCCAACTCTCCAGCCTGCCCAGGTCTCGCTGGGTGGCAGCACAGCCTTCTGGCGTGTCAGCCACTCCTCCCAGCTTAGTGTCATCAGCAAACTTGCTGATAGAACACTCAATTCCCTCATCTAAATCGTTGATGAATATATTAAATAATGCTGGTCCCAGTACTGACCCTTGAGACACTCCACTAGTTACAGGCCTCCAACTAGACTCTGCCCCATAGACTACAACTCTCTGGCTTCTCTCCTTCAGCCAGTTCACAGTCCACCTCACTACCTGATCATCCAGACCACACTTCCTCAATTTAGCTATGAGGATGCTGTGGGAGACTGTGTCAAACCCTTCACTGAAGTCAAGGTAGACCACATCCACCGCTCTGCCATCATTAATCCACCGTGTTATTTCCTCATAAAAGGCTAAGAGATTGGTCAAGCATGATTTCCCCTTGGTGAAGCCATGTTGACTGCCCCTCATAACCCTCTTATCCTTGATATGCCTTAAGATGGCACCAAGGATAAGGTGTTCCATCACTTTCCCAGGGATGGAGGTGAGGCTGACCGGTCTATAGTTACCCGGGTCCTCCTTCTTGCCCTTTTTGAAGACTGGAGTGACATTTGCTTTCCTCCAGTCCTCAGGCACCTCTCCCGTTTCCCAAGACTTGGTAAAGATGATGGAGAGTGGTCTAGCAATGACTTCCGCCAGTTCCCTCAGCACCCACGGGTGCATCCCATCTGGACCCATGGACTTATGGATGTCCAGATTGCTCAACTGGTCTCTAACCCATTCCTCATCGACTAAGGCAAACCGCTCCGTCGACCTGACTTCATCTAAGGTCTCAGGGGTACAGGGCTCTTCAGGACTGCCTGCAGCACAGTAGACAGAGACAAAGAAGGCATTCAGTAACTCTGCCATCTCCGTATCTTCTGTCACCAGGGCACCCATCCTATTCATCAGTGGGCCTACATTGCCTCTGGTGTTAGTTTTATCTGCCATGTATTTGAAAAAGCTCTTTTTTGCTGTCCTTGACCCTTCTCACCAGGTTTAATTCTAAGGAGGCCTTAGTCATCCTAGCTGCCTTCCTACATCCTCTAGCAGCAGCCTTATATTCCTCCCAAGTGGCCAGCCCCTCCTTCCATGACCTGTAAACTCTCCTCTTCCACTTGAGCATACCCAGCAATTCCTTATTTAGCCACGCAGGTCTCCTGGCCCTCTTCCTTGACTTCCTACGTGTCGGGATGCTCCGATCTTGAGCTCGGAAAAAGCAATTCTTGAATGCCAAGCAACTATCTTGGGCCCCTTTACCTTCAAACAGCCTTGCCCATGGGATTTCCCCTAGCAATTGCTTGAAAAGGCCAAAGTTTGCCCTGCTAAAGCCCAGGGTTGCAATTCTACTTGCTATTCTACTGGTCCTACCACACAAGATCCTGAATTCCACCATCTCATGGTCGCTGCAACCAAGGCAGCCCTCAACCCTTACTGCTTCGACCAGATCCTCCTTGTTAGTGAGGATGAGATCCAGCAGCGCTCCTCTCCTGGTCGGCTCATCCACCATTTGCAGGAGGAAGTTATCATCCATACACTGGAGGAACCTCCTGGACTGTGGCTGGGTTGCTGAGTCTTCCTTCCAGCAAACATCAGGGAAGTTAAAATCCCCCACGACGACCACGGCCTGTGACTGTGAGGCCGCTCTCAGCTGCCTGTAGAAGGCCTCGTCAACTTCCTCACCCTGATCTGGTGGTCTGTAACAGACACCCACAACAGTATCGCCCCTGCCAGCCTGCCCCTTAATTCTCACCCACAGACTCTCAACTCACTCGTCATCTGTCCCTGGACAGAACTCAGTGCATTGTAGTTGCTCCCGCACATAAAGAGCAACCCCACCACCCCGCCTGGCTGGCCTGTCTTTCCTGAAAAGGACAAAGCCCTTCATGACTATATTCCAGTCATGTGAGCTGTCCCACCACGTCTCTGTAATTGCCACCAGATCATAGTCTCCTGACTTAACACAGGTTTCCAACTCCTCCTGCTTATTTCCCATGCTGCGCGCATTGGTGTACAGACATTCCAGGGAGCGAGCTCAGCACACCGATTTCACCCTAAAATGGCATAAGAGAATATGCAGGTCTTGTGAGACTGCTGAATCCTGTTAGTTTCTCAGTTTACTGGGCAGCGGCACAGGGAAAAATCCAAACCAGTTTACCTCCACAAAAACCCCTGCTTGTGTTGAAACCAGAGAGACATTTTAATAGTTTGCCTGTTAAACATTAACTTCCAAACTATTAACTTAATTAAAGGCCTATATAACCCTATGGTGAATACTGTAAAACTTACAAGGGTCATCACTCTCTGTAACCTGAACAGTGTTGAAAGGTGTAGATTGGAAGCAAGCTATCTGCTCTAAAAAAAATTAAACCAAAGCAAGCTGTATCACCCTAAAGTGAATGGACATAGGCTGTATGTAATTGACATAGTTTTCAGCAGCAGTGCTGGTTTAATCAGTCTGCACCTCCAGCTGCTAATTCCCTCTGTTTCCTTTCAGTGTGCTGGGGCAGGTAGTTGTGCAGCTGTGAGGCTCATGCAACTCAAAACCACTATTTTCTCTGCTGGGTTATCTGTCAGTGCAATCACTTCCCTCTTTGGTTCACAGTGTAGCTGAGTAAACACACCAGGACACAAGACAAGTGTCGTGGTTTAAATCCTGTCAGCAGGTCAGCCATGAAGTCTACTCCCCCCCCCCCCCCCAGTAAAATGGCAGGAATGAGAAGCCAGTGCGCTTTAACTGGACGAAAGTTCTTTAAAGCTCTAGAGACAGTTAAGAAACCTTTCACACCTTCCCATGTTGGTAAAGCTCGAAGAATTCCTCTTTTTCCTAATGTGTACATCACAAACTCTTTAGTACACATTTATATTTTAAAAGACTGTGAAGGAGTGGGCTAATCAAACCATACATAGTGAATAACAAATCGTCCTTTCTGAACAGCTGGGTTCATTTTATCAGTGTAACTTCAGTTCACACGTGGCTGTATCTACCACGTGTATATATCTAGAGATTTTTTTCTCTCCATAGTGTTGTGGTTTTTTTTCTATAAATCAAACTTTGCAAATGGCCTTTCATACACATAAAAGAGGAGAGGGGGAAAAAAGTCTCTCTGCTCTCTGGCTGATGTTCAAGGCAAATTCTAAGAATTGAAGTTTCTTTTGTTTATTCACTTCTATGCATAAGAAAGGGACTTTAAGGGTCATACTCAGATGGTCACTGATGCCATTATAAAAGAAGACCTTTTTTCTTTATTTTCCCCCATATTTCTGTGACATGCCAGAGATTCTTTTCTTTATTTCAGTTGAGTGAGTTCTGCTGGCTTTTTAGGCGCACTTACAGTTTGTATTAGAGTATGAGTATCATAGTGCTTTTTCAACATCTCTGTTTAATACAGCCTTCCTTCCTACCTGCACACTCAGCTAGGATTCTTTATGTTTGGCCCCCTCAGGAAGATCTTGACCCCCTCAGGAAGCTCTCAGGAGAACTGGCTACACAGGATTTGGAGAAGGCTGAGGTTCTGAATGACTTCTTTGCCTCGGTCTTCAGTGCCAAAGGCTCTGACCAAACCACCCAAGTCTTGGAAGGCAGATGCAGGGACTGTGAGAATGAAGACCTTGTGCCCACTGTAGGAGAGGAACTGGTTCGAGACCATCTTAAAAATCTGAATGTGCACAAGTCCATGGGTCCTGATGAGATCCATCCGTGGGTCCTGAAGGAGCTGGCGAATGAAGTTGAGAAGCTGCTGGACATCATATTTGAAAAATCATGGCAGTCAGGTGAAGTTCCCGATGACTGGAAAAAGGGAAATATAACCCCCATTTTCAAGAAGGGGAAAATATATGACCCAGGGAATTACAGACCAGTCAGTCTCACCTCTGTGCCTGGCAAAATCTTGAAGCAGATTCTCCTGGAAGGCATGCTAAGGCACATGAAAAACAACAAGGTGCTTGGTGACAGCCAGCATGGCTTCACTAAGGGGAAATCCTGCCTGACCAATTTGGTGGCCTTCTATGATGGGGCTACAGAACTGATGGACAGGGGTAGAGCAGCTGACGTCATCTACCTGGACTCGTGTAAAGAGTTCGACATTGTCCCACACAACATCCTTGTCTCTAAATTGGAGAGACATCAATTTGATGGATGGACCACTCGGTGGCTAAAGAACTGGCTGGATGGCCGCACGCGAAGAGTTGTGGTCAATGGCTCAATGTCCGGCTGGAGACCAGTAACGAGTGGTGTCCCTCAGGGACTGATGTTGGGACTGGTCTTGTTTAGTATCTTCATTGCTGACATGGACAGTGGGATTGAGTGCGCCCTCAGCAAGCTTGCCAATGACACCAAGCTGTGTGGTTCGGTTGATACGCTGGAGGGAAGGAATGCCATCCAGAGGGACCTTGACACACTTGTGAGGTGGGCTGATGCCAACCTCATGAAGTTTAACCATGACAAGTGCAAAGTCCTACACCTGGGTCGGAGCAATCCCAGGCACAGCTACTGGTTGGGCAGAGAAGAGATTCAGAGCAGCCCAGCGGAGAAGGACTTGGGGGTGTTGGTCGATTAGAAAATGAACATGAGCTGGCTTCAGTGTGTGCTCGCAGCCCAGAAAGCCAACCGTATCCTGGGCTGCATCAAAAGGAGTGTGACCAGCAGGTCGAAGGAGGTGATCCTGCCCCTCAACTCTGCTCTTGTGAGACCTCACCTGGAGTATTGTGTGCAGTTCTGGTGTCCTCAACATAAAAAGGACATGGAACTGTTGGAACAAGTGCAGAGGAGGGCCACGAGGATGATCAGGGGACTGGAGCACCTCCTGTATGAAGACAGGCTGAGGAAGTTGGAGCTGTTGAGCCTGGAGAAGAGAAGGCTGCGTGGAGATCTCATAGCAGCCTTCCAGTATCTGAAGGGGGGCCTATAGGGATGCTGGAGAGGGACTCTTCATTAGGGACTGTAGTGATAGGACAAGGGGTAACAGGTTCAAACTTAAACAGGGGAAATTTAGGTTGGATATAAGAAGGAAATTCTTTCCTGTTAGGGTGGTGAGGCCCTGGAATGGGTTGCCCAGGGAGGTTGTGAATGCTCCATCCCTGGCAGTGTTCAAGACCAGGTTGGACGAGACCTTGGGTGAGATGGTTTAGTGTGGGCTGCCCGTGCCCATGGCAAGGCAGTTGGAACTAGATGATCTTAAGGTCTTTTCCAACCCTAACTATTCTATGATTCTATGTTTTTAAGCCAGGCAGCTAATTTTAGAGGTTTCTGTTCCTAAGCACTTGTTCCTGACCCTGTGCCACTGTTTTGGTTGTGCCAACACTCCTGCACCTGGAGTTACCTGGGCCAGAAAATATCTTCCAGGGTTCTCTGGTTTGTCATTTAACCTGAAAAATGTAATTGACTGAACCTACAACATATTTCTGTAAGTTCTTCAGATTGCCACAACTCAAGTGACAATAAATTCTGTCACAATGGAGGAAACATTGGTAAGGGTGAAGAGTGATGTATGAAATGCGAAAGTATATTTTGTCAGATAGTTTATGATTAATATGATATTTTTTATAAAGCTGTGTTTCTTCTTGAGGAGATTAAAATTGAAAACCAATGTTTTGTAGTCATTGATCGTCTTTTCTTCAGCACTGCACACTTTTAGACATACCCTTAATAACTTTATTCCTGTTAATTCGGTTGTGTGCTGAAGTGAGACATCTGCTCAGGTTTCCTTCTTCTCTCTATCAAATATTGTTCACTTTTGATCATGTTTATTTACTTGGAAAACTTTGTTTCTCTGTTGTCAATGGCCTGAGTTGCAATTTCCAATGCATGTCTGCAGTTCCTACAGATCATGTATTTGATAGCTAGAATAATAGCAACAAACCCCCAACATGTAAAACATAAATAGAGCATTTAAAAGTAGTACCATTACCAGAGAATTTGTTTCATATGGATAACACTTGCCTGGAATAGCTCTCAAATGAAATAATCTAATCTGTCAGTTCTCCAAGACTTTCACAAGTGGCACCCCCTGAAGGTTATAAATTCCTGCTCACAAACATTTGGGTTAGCACCTATCTGGAGTGTACATGAGCTTCTCATCATCATATCATTGTAATCATTCTTCATCTGCAGGCCTGTGAAGTAAGGGAGCTATTGCTTCTGTCTAAAAGTTGGCAAACTGCACTGCTACTCTTTCAAAATCATACACAAATCTGCAGAATATTTGGGAATAATCTGAGATTTTCCCAATTTGTAAAATAGCATGAAACTGCTGTTTGACCCTTCCTCCATCCACTAATGAAAATTCCACAAATAAGATGAAACTTGCATTGGCAAAGGATGACAAAATAATCTGATACAAACAGAAAGAAGGATCACATTCAATTAGAGGAAAGCTACAGCTCTATTTGTGCACTAGACAGAGATAGACTTCCTGCCATAGAAATTTCCACATGTGGAATCTGGATTTAGTCCCTTGCTCTTGCCTCACTGGGAGCTGGAGAATTATGAAACACCCTATTTCTTCTTTTGGATATGCTGCTTATTAAATTGTTCTTTAAAAGTGCTCAGCATAGTATAGTGTTAAGTAGCAGTGATTGCCTGGGCTGCAGAGCTCCAAAGCTAAGAGCTGTCACATAACTACATTTTCCACTTCCCTGTTTGCTGCTAAGTGGGAGAGAGGGGAGGGGACACCCTAGAATCAGTGACTTTATTGATACAGATTTCCTTTCTCCCGCCATAAATTGTTTACGTTCTCCCTGTGGGATTGCCAGTTGTACATGCTAGCAGGCAACAGCTCACTCTCTTTACACTTTGAAATCAGGACAAGCTTTTTTTTTTTTCCTCTTTTTTTCATAGTCACAAAATAACTTGTTTTAATATTTTCAGAATTGCTTTCCCCAGATTTATTATCATATCAGTGCAGTCTCTTCACAACCTCAGTAATTTCCACACCTGTTCTCTGATACTTAAAACAACTAGTTAATTCTTTACCTTCTGGAAGTACAGCAGGTTTATCTATCTTTACATTACTCTCTATTATTTAATCTCAGACATTTTCCTCCAGTTCTTTATCATTTTCTTTTCAGTTACATGCCTTATTAAGATACTCACGACAGCTTTCCTAATCATTATCAATCTTTTTTATTTCAGTTTGACATTTTCTCTTTTTATGTCCTTTACTTTTAATTTAACATAGTCTGATCTTCTTTTCCCTTTGGTTTTCCAGTAACCTGTTTTCCATCTTTCATCTTTTCCTATGTAATGAAACTCAAATAATTGTAGGGTTTGGCTATTAATTCCTCGATTATGAACTGGAGAGACTGTAAGGAGATTAATAGGCTTTGTGTGATAAATATTCTAGAAACACCTCTTTGGGTAGGTTTAAAATAAACAGGAATTTAAAAATTGATCTGAATTTAAATGAAGTGGAAGCCTAAATCCATATGCCAAACAGAGAACCTAATTTAATTTACCATATATAACATAGATATTTCTTTAAATAGCCAGTCACAAAAAATCAAAAAGTTCTTATGCAGATTTATTATCCTTAGCTCTCCCGGAGGACTTACATTAAAGACTAGACTATATCATGGTCTTTCCTTGTCTAGAGACATTACTGTGGTATCTGGGATAGTATCTCACAGGACTGCTTTGGTGCATAACTGCCTAGTGTTTGGAGAAATCATCAGCAACTTTCAGGTCATAAGAAAGATGCCTCAGTACTGGTAATAAGTATGTCCATTTGTTATCACTGAAAACTTGACAAACTTAAATTGGGAACATTTATATGATGGCATGTTGAGCAAAAGTTTTATCCTTTTATGTTGTGCAAAGCCATTCTAGTATCTACCTGGTGAGATTTGTGGACTGTATGAACTGTGATGATAGTCCAGGTGCTCTGAGAAATTGTATTGGTACTGCTTTGCTAGACTTGAGGAGCCCACTTAGCAGTCCATGGCACTATCTGTCTGTCATTCCCTTGAACTGACTTAAGGAGCTCAAAATACTGCTTTGTTACTGCCTTTCCCTTACTTTGTAAATTCATATGCCGTAGTCTGGGTCTATACAGTGACTGTTTGGGCTTTTTGAGCCCAGGAACATGAAACAAGTACAAGACAAATATTTCACTTCATGTTTCAGTAACTGTTTCTTCCCTGCTTGATTATATGACATCAGTTAGTGCCTGCTGTGGTTTGTATCTCCCTGTACAAACAAGCACTCAAGTATGTTGCTTCAGGTATGAGAAATTCTTATTAAAAACAGATCAATTATTCCAATAGGCTTATTAACTTAGAAACAGTTTAAACGGTTTAAAAGACTTTTAAAGTATGGTCTGATTTATGGCAGTTTAATTATTGTGAATTTGACGAATCTTTTGGATATGTGGTATCCTTATGGGAAACATGACTTTGAATTTTTTCCTTATATTGAGTTCACTGGAAATGTTCAACACTGATAAAGTTGTCTAAAATTCATGTCAACTCATTATAACCTTATATTTTCTTTCATTTAAAAACAATTCCCCTCCTCTGTCTACCCCTTTCCACAAGTAAAAAACACACTTTGGTGGAAACAGGGCAAAATGCAGCTCCTGAGATTACCTATTCCGCTTCTACTTTCAAGAGGAATGCAAAGGTTTAAAAATCACTGAAGAAAACAGGAAGCCCTTTATTATTTACATGAGTAAGGGTTGTACAGATGGAGCCTGACACAGGGGTGATTCAGCGGTGTGGGTAAAGAGAAACTTCTCCAAACCTTTTCACACAACTGGGAATATGTCTCATCTAGTGTTTTTCTGATGCCTGGAACAAAAAATACCCTTTTCATCCCTCTGTAGAGTTTGTATTTTGTATTTGTATTATGTGTTCTGGGTATTTTCTTCTGGTCATCTCACTGACTTAAATAGGCATTGCATCAGGCAGGCCTTACTAGGAAAAATTTAGGCTGGATCTGTGGCAAGTATAAATACATGTAGCTTTGTCAAATGGAGTGGAATTTTGCAGCTGAGGTGGTTTGATTGTGTTTTGATGAGACTGTAAGCCTCTCTACATGCATGAACATAAACAGATTGATATAAATGCATACAAAGTATCTGTAGAGCAAGTTCTTGTCGACAGTCAAGCACTATAGCATTCCCTATTCCAAAGGACTGTTTCTTGTGAACCAAATATGCATGCATTTGTGTAAGGTTGCAAAGCTGCCATTACGTGTTCTTCAGTTTTAACAAAATCAAAATCCAGAATTTGGAGGCTAAATTAATACTGAGATCAGTGTTTTGCAGTTTGAGAGCATGAGATAGGCCTACAGTTCTGTGGCTGAGTGGTTTTCTTAAAGCCTGGTTTCAAAATGTGTGATATATCTTCAGTTTTACTTTAATGAGATATGAGGGTAGATACTCAGCTTCTTGTTGATCTGAATAAGGTACAAAAGAAATGTAGAAACCTGATGTTTTCATTGAAAACATGGGAAATCAAGGGCCCTTAGCATCTTTGCAAATCCTGTGTGAAGTGCCTCTAGCAAAAATTGCAGTTCCCTAAACAGAACTCCAGAGTGCCTTTCACACTGTGAAAAATCTCCACTGACAATATTCTGGGTTATGGTATTAAAATCAATACAAACTAAAAATTAAACGAAGCCCCAAAAAGTAGTGCCAAAATGGATAACCCTAAATCTCCTGACACATCACCTCCTGCAACCCAAGCTGCATACATCCCTCAGTTGATACTGAAATACTTGGCATTAATCTATTGTTATGAATGTCACTGTTCTCTACAATTTGCTCAAGATTTTTTTTTTTTTACTGTAATAGTTGTAATGACTGGCAGTTTGACAGAGCATAAAGTATGAGCTAATGAGTTGAAAGAACAGAATATACTTGCAAATTCAAAGCATTTACATATGAACTATCTGCAGTGTCTTCTGGAAATGTGTATTCTGAGTACCAGGTTGTGACCTCGCCTGCAACTCCATTACCCCATATTCAACACAGAGAAACATTTTCTGATATAGTAGCTTCCCCTTTATAAAGAATTATCTTGTATTTTGTATATGTAACTCATAAAACGTCCTTAAAGTAATTGATGCTCTGCAAATTTCTCGGCACTAATGAAGGTCAGAAAGACAAACATGACCCTTTGCTTCCTCCTCTGATCTTTCTACAATCAACACTACTTACAAAACTTTCTAAAGTGGCAGTGTCGGGTTAACAGTTAGGCTCAGTGATCTTAAAAGTCTTTTTCAACCTAAATATTTCTGATTATATGACTATGCTCCTTATACCCTTCTGTATGCTGTGATCAGGAAAATTTTGGCTGTACTTTGTAGTCCATCTTCTAACTTCTTATGTGATTGTTATGTATTATCTATATATACTTCAAAATATGGAAGTCACGCCTGTAAGAATCATAAGTAGACTTTATACTTGATTAATTAAATACCGCTGAATTCCCCTTGGGTCTCTTTTTAAGTGATGAAGCAGTCTTAGTTTCAAGTTTGTCTCCATAGCAGCAAATGAAGGAATTCCTGTATGATTCCTGTGTGCAGTCCCCTAGTGCAGCCAGCAGCTATGATATCCTGCCCAAGTATCATCAGCCTCAGGCATTTTCTGGCCCTAGGACTTGACTTATACTGAAAACTATTCCAGAAACCCTGATGATTATAAACATCTCCCTAATTTCCAGCCAAGGTATCATAACTCTAATTAATAATCATGATACCCCCCTCGTTTTACACAAATAATGGCATCTCTGTTAAAATATTTTTACCTGCATACTCCAAATTCATCAAACAGATGAACAACTGAGAGATCTTGCTCATACACTGAAAGGGATGTGAATAATAAGAATGTTTAAAACTCACTGGAAAGTGAAATTCATGTTCGATAGGCCAATTGTATGACCAAGATAAGAAGGGGCTCTAAGTTGCCACATCTTTGTAGTCTGATAGGCTGATGTGATAGCAAACTAGTATACAGACATATTATCTGTTTTAGAAGTCCACAGAAAGGATCCAAAAGAATATTACAGTCCAGACTGTTATTAGCTATGTATTTTTGTAAAAATTTTATCAAATATTTAAAATCCATTTTCTGAGGCAAATATCCAGAGTGAAATTTCCTTCAGGAAATATACAAAGCATTTGTGTATATCATATATATATATATATTTGTATATATCAGTATAAGACAACGCAGAAAGAATTGCGCCCTGCCTATACCACCCAAGGAGACCTTTCGCTGTGCTTTCTGCAACCGGATTTGCCTATCCCACATTGGCGTTTTTAGTCATCAGCGCGCTTGTAGTGAGTGTGGGAAAAGCCCTTCCCAAATCTTCATTCCTGAAGTCAAGCCATGATGAATATCAGTATATATATTTGTTTTAAAGAGCCAATGCTGTTTGTTTGTAAAGGATTGTAATCTGACATCTACATATCCAGGTTTTGTTTAACTCTTAAGGAAAATTTATATTATTTGGAATCTCCTTCAAAAGCATTATACAAATGTGCATGAAACTCTCCTTAGTCATTTACAAAATCCTGTCACCGTAACAGAGAAGGTTTTCATTTGGCTTGGAATATGTTTAGTAGTGTCAGTTAATTGTAATAACACTAAATTATTTCATCGCTGAAAAGTGACTACATGAATGCTAAAATAAAATAACAAACTGTTTTCAATTGGAAGTTTTCATGCTATTAAACCAGCAGACAATTAAAACAGTTTGTTTTCATGCCTTTTATTATTGTCTTTGTAGAAAATCATTACATGCACTCAATTTTTAACCTAAGATTTCTAAATCCCATGGTTGGATTAGTGAGGTATTGATTAACTCACTAATTGCATGCAATAGTTTAACTATAGAAAAATTCATCACAGGACAATTTTTACATCACATGCTATTTAGCTACTTATTTGCAGTGGTGCCTCCAAATACAAGTCAATAATAGCACCGAGGCACAAGAAATAGGCAGAAATATGGGGCTGTTCATATATTAACATAAAAATATTAATATTAAATAAAAATTAAATAAATACTAATATAAAATATTAAGATAGTAACATAAGCAATCCTAAAAATATTCTTCATGCAGAGAAACAGAAAATGTTGAGTGTCATTGACAGATGATTTCTCAGATGGGGAGCAGTAATGGTTTACAAACCAATGAAGGATTCACAAAGATTCACAACTTGCGCCCAACCCGGTTTTAAACTCAAGCAAAAGGATTAATCTCATGATATGACAGTTTTAAGGTAATAAAAATATGTCTGGATCATAACTAATAAGCATGTACAGAGGTTAAACTGTCTCTATACTGGGAGTTAACAGAGATAAAAAACTTCATGGCCACAAAAAATCATCAGCTGCTGAACTGATAAGGATATCACCTATTTTGTATTTGTAACTGTAAGAAAGGTTGTGGACTGCTCTGCAAAGGCAAACTGATTCACAGAAGGCTAAGAACAGAATTTGTTTTGAGCCAGCAACTCCCCAGCTAAAGTAAGATGTTGCCTTATCTTTTTGTATCATAGTATTGGTCTCACCGTGATATATTAATAACCATTCTACTGTAACTTACTCCACATTAATTCCCCTGTATAAACAAGTCCTCACATTCACTGGGAGAAAAAGTTTATGAAAATAATACAAATATTTTACAGTGCAGGATTTACATTTATCAGGTGTCAGTGATTATGGAAGTTATAAAACTGTACTTAGCAAGTGATGAATTGGGTACAGTTGGGTGGTCTCTATGTTCCTAAAGCTGGCCTTGTTCTAGAAGCATAAACATTAATAGGTGGCTGCCAGCACCTATACAAATGCTCTGTTTTCTGCAGTTTTTGAGATATGGCATTACTTTGCATTTTGTCCTCACCAATTTTCTAGACTTGTTAACCAGTAACTTAGCTTGGCTTCTACAAGTGCTATATTTCCCTTTTTCAAGGAACTAACATGAATTCTTGTAAAACAATATGAACCTGTTATGCACAATTCTTGATTTTAATTGTAAGATGGACTAAATTTCTGATCAGGCAAAACTAGTGGAATACAGCCAAACTCCTAATATTGCTTACCAGTGTAGAGAATGGGAATGCCTTCAGCAAACCCAGCTCATTAAAGGCTTGAGGACAGTTCCTTTAAATTTATGCTAACATTGCTTCCCAATTTACTAGAAAGAGGAAACTTACACTGACAAGGAGATGATGTCGTGGGGGGTGCAAAACAGACACGATACAATCAGTGAAGCTAGAAGTGGGAGGAACAGCTGCTTCTTAAGTAATGATATATAAGTAATATTAGTCCCATTGGTTTAATTACATTGTAACCTTAAACAACAAACATGTTTTCCATGTTTTCTTCCCAAAGGCCCTGACATTTTCAACATAACCAAACCCTCTTATATTTTTCATGATAAAATAGTTTGAAGCAGTCAATAGTATGAATGTTTTTAGTATTTAACCCCCCCCCCCAACACATCCAATCCCAAAACCAAGATCCACATGAAAACCAGATCACAGTTGTTCTCACAGTTTTCTTGCCTCCTGTATTCTTGATTGTATGCTACAAAATGCAGAGATGAAAGATGGGGAAAATAGTAGATGAAGATGTATCTTTTTCTCCTTTTCTCCTGTCCTCATGAGTGTTTGCGGAGAACATATACCTATGATCTATGAGGCATACTTAACTTTCAGATCAATTCTGTTTCCAATATAAAAATAACTGGTGAATCATTGTGCAGATCTCAAGCATGTTTTTAAATTCTCTTGTGTTTTCCTTTCTCTCTTCAGTGCATCCACAAAACAACCCATTTTTAGGTTTTGTATGCTTGGGATATGATGCACTGCTGTGATAAAGGGTGAAGGAATCTGCACAAGTCCATGTGCCATACAGGGTGTTGGAGTGAATCACAGAAAAAGAGAAAAAAATCCTACAGGGCAAAGTCTTGTTTTATAGTAAAATTCAGTGTCCTGAAAAATTGTGTTTGCATGTACATGCTTCTAGATAGCAAGTAAAGGGTCCCTAGAAATACCTAAAACGAGACAACTAGGGAGGAAGGGTGAGTGGGAAAGGTAAAAGGTAAGCAGGCTGGATAGTCTGGCAAATATGGTTATGGGCTTGTCTGTTGGAGAAACTCACCTAAGATGAAGAACTCAGTAGTCTCCAGTGGAATTTATCTATGGTGTAGGAAATAATTTGTGAAGGATGATTACCAGTGCAGAATTGTGGACACAAATTACTATTGCAAGATGCTTTAAATTGCATTATGTTTCAAGAATGAAATGGTACATAGTAAAGATGGAATTCAGATTTAGAATGCATTTTAATAATTAACAAAAAAAATCGTTACACCAACATCATAAATTTTACAGATTACATGCATGGTACATACCAGATTAGCTGTGTCTGTGAAATGTTATACATCTGTCCAGTATCTGAAAGGGGCCTATAGGGATGCTGGAGAGGGACTCTTCATTAGGGACTGTAGTGACAGGACAAGGGGTAACGGGTTAAAACTTAAACAGGGGAAGTTTAGGTTGGATATAAGGAGGAAATTCTTTCCTATTAGGGTGGTGAGGCACTGGAATAGGTTGCCCAGGGAGGTTGTGAATGCTCCATCCCTGGCAGTGTTCAAGGCCAGGTTGGATGAGGCCTTGGGTGATATGATTTAGCGTGAGGTGTCCCTGCCGATGGCAGGGGGGTTGGAACTAGATGATCTTAAGGTCCATTCCAACCCTAACGATTCTATGATTCTATGATATGGAAATTCACAATTAGAGACACAACCCAAGACATTTCATTATTTTAAGTCCCTTGCTACAATGTACTGATTGTTAAAGATGTATTACAATAGTTCGAAAATAACTGCTTTTTACAGTGGCAAATAATATTTGCAAATACATCATATTCCACAGATAACTCTGATCTGAAAAATACACAAATAAGTGTTTGAAACATTTTTTAGTATATTCCAAGCATAATAGTAGTCATCTTCTGGTTTGTTATAAAAAGTACCTGAATTCAATTTAAAAGGGATAAAATCTAATTGGAATCTACAGAAATAAATTAATTTCGGAATGAATTCTTTGCACAACATCCTTTTTTGTTTTCCAAGAAGACTGTGCTGTCTTGCATGCAAAAATGGGTAATTCCCAGTTACTTTCAGTCCACCTAGCAGTTATTTTCAGAGACCTGCAATAGATTTTACTCTTAAAATGCTCTTTCTACAGTATCACAGCAGAATCCCTTACTTACTTGCTGCTTCCATGACACATGTTAAGGATCATACTGGAATAAGTGTGACAAATGTAGCCTCAGATCTTCCCGCCATTACCAATGCCAGGTATTCATCCTGATCCTTTTTTTTTTTTTTTTTGAGGGCTTTGCTCTCAACTACAGTCAGTTAATGGAACGTGCATCCCCATCTTCCTTAAGATTCTGAATCATGAACTGAAACAGCAGAGGCAATAGCAGACACTGTGTTCTACAGGCTCTGTTGCAGGGAAATAACCTGAAGCAGAAGAGGAGTGAGACAAAAACTAAGTTGTCATAGTAAGATTTTTGAGTTCATTTATCAGTATCTTGCCTGCCACATTAGCAGTCTTAAGTGTAGGAGTACTTATGAACTAGGATGAAGTCTGCTTTCTCGGTGTTGTATCTTTGATCTGTGATGGAAGGCCATGTTTTTAAACTGGACCTTCCTTCTTTTGGTTTCTTTTTAATTTGTAATTCCTTTGAAAAGTGACCATCAAAACTAAATGCATTAATCTGCACATTCTCACAAGATACAGCATCAGTGCTCCTAATCAGTTTTCTTCATATTAAGAGGCCAGCATTAAATTAGATATCTTAGCAAAGTATCCCTCTGGGAGTAATGATAACCCCAGGTATGTTTATATACAGCCTCCAATCTTGAAAAGACATCTGCATGCATTTTGGGAATAAGGTGCACAATTGTAGCTTCTGCATCTGGCCTCTGGCATTCAGTTGTGTTAAAATGCAAGTTTGCTAAGCAGCCTTGGAAGTTTTCCAGTGAGATTAACATTGAAATGAAGTCATTGGACTCCACTGGAAAAACCCCAATAAGGTTCCCCATTAACTCAGTAGCTTGCGATCTGTCTGCATCCTCTGGATTTTTCCATACATATTCCTCAATGCTAAATGAAATGCATAAAATCTATAAATTTTACGTGAACAGCAGACTGATCTGCTCAAAATTTGCACAGTTTGTTTGGTGACATTTAATTCCATAGAATTGGAAATGATTTGCAGTGCTGCTATTTTTGTATTTCAGTCCCCATTTATTTTTCGTCTTGTAGTATCTGTTTCTATACTTTCTTTGAGCTTGACTGAAAGCTGTTTTTCTTAATATTGCAACATTCAGTTGAAGCTAGAAATTGTTTCACAGTGTATGCTAAAGATATAAATAGGAAGTAAAAAATGCTTAAGTATGTGTTATTTGTATTTTAGATTCTGTTACACAGGGCATGTATAAACTGCTAACAGTGGTCAGGCAGCAGGCTCAATCACTGGATCCCTGATCATCCACACAGTTCCTTGTTTTACTTTGGATCATTCCAGTGATGGAATTGGAGTGCTTCCAAAAAACAGGATGATTCAAATCAGTGCATCAAATTTAGCTTCCTCTACCTACGCAGTCTTTTAAAAATCTACCTCAGAATGTTTAGTGCCCTCAAATGCACCCTCATGCCATGCTTAGGTCCTTCTTGTCACCTCAGTTGTGTGCCGTCAAATCAACCTCTCTGGTTGGCTGCCAGGAAGCATTGCTGTATTACAGACTCTTTGAAGTTCTAAAAGTGTACAATAATGATCACATATGAAGGCAACAGAGGGCCATATGGGGATGGGAAGACAGTGAGATCCAAAGGCCAGGTAGCCTGGATCTGGACAATCTACCACAATCGAGGCTACCCTTAAGTAGCGTAGATAGTAATTGATACGCTGTACTTGGTGTTGGAGTTGCTTAGGTATTTGAAATGGGTAGTGTCGAGCATGTGAGAAAAAACATTCAAGGTTGGGTTTCTGCTCTACCTCAATGATATTGCATGGGAGGAAGTAGTTTAAATTAGAAATTTTGTTTTGATCTCATTCCTAGTTAAAAAGTTTTAATTTTTCTTAGAAAAAGAAGAAAAATGTAATAACCTAAAGCTCTTTGCAAGAAGGGGTTTTTGTATAAGAAAAAGTGTAGTAGGACCCACTCATGTCATCTTTGTACCAGGCCAATCAAATGAAAGGTAGTGTTGCAATAAGATAGCATGAATGTTTTTCTTTTCATGATTTAAAACGTATATGTGATGTGTCATTCCTGATGATATTAACTTTAAGAAAAATATGTAATTGCAGATTTTCAAGGGAAAAATAGAATATTTGTTGGCTTATCTCGATTTTATTTCTTCACCTCAAACAACACAAGAAGTCAAATGTAAAAGCTTAAATCAGTCCTTCTTGCACTGAGTTGGCAATGTCTCCTGAGCTGTAGAAGGTGATGTTGTTAAATTTTGTTGTTGTTAAATTTTCACAGAATCTTGTTCTCTGTGCAATTTTTACCTCTGATGGATCTTGGCTTTGAGATGTTATAGTAGGGAATTATGGGCTGAGAAATGAGGTAACTGGTGGCTTGTAGGAAAAACATATTCATGCCAAATTAATGGGTATTTTTCATGGGTAAAATGAAATTCTTCAGAGGCTTGGCTGTAAACTCAAATGTCCTGATATATAGTGAAACAGTTTTCTTCTGTCATTTCTAGTAATATGTGATTAGTAATAGTAATATATATATATATAAAAGTAATATATGATTATGAGAAATTCTAGTATCTTGCCTCTATCACTGATGCTGTATGTTGGATATATTGGAACCTATCTTCATTTCTGTACCCAAACTCGACTATCACTTCCATTCATACTAACTCTTGTGAACAGCAATCTTCCCATCAGACTCAAAGCTTATGGAAGGGACCTCATCACCTTAAACAGCTGCTATGCTATTTAAGATGCTGTGGGCTTTAAATTGTAAAGGATATTAATAGAGAATACATGTCAATCAATCTGCAAAGACTGGATAATGAAAAAGATGGAAACAAACAGTAAGGTGGCATCAGCAGTGCTTGGCTCTACTACGTATGAATAATGTTTGAGGGAGCAAGCTTGAGAAGGAGCCAAATTTGAGGAACTTACTAGCACATCTGTAAAATTGTTTCCTTGGATGTTAGCCTGTCCTTGGTCTTCAGGTTTTAAGAGCCTTCGATTTGTGAGTTCTACAGTAAAAAGTCATAATAACTTTTTTTTACAAAGCAGAACAATGTAAGCTTTCCAGAAGACAAACTAGGACATTTTAGTCTGGCAAATAATGCAACACAACCTAGATTTTTCCTATTTACACTCAAGTAAAATGTATTTCCTTTCAAAATAAATTCACAGTGAGTAAGCTGGAATCCTTACTCTAAGTCAAACAATTAGATGAATACAGTAGTCAAGGGGGCGGTGAAAGGTCTTGCAGCTCACACCTTTGTGCTGAGGCATGATCCATCAACCTTTATTTGTACAGTTGATGTTTAAATGCACTTAAAATCCACTATTTTTGTCACTGGGAAGCTTCTGTAGGGCCTCATGATGGGACCACAGTATTTATCCATTGTTTTGTCCTAGGATAATGTATGTGTTTCCAAGCAGAAGACTTAACTATCTTCATTATATAATGCCAACTATTCAGACAACAGAAGCTAAGCCTGTTGTCAAATTGCATTTCCAATTGACATTCTGTGAGACATTAGAAGTTACTACATATATCTTTAGTGCATGTGGGAGTCATGACATTAAAAATGACATAAAACTTATTATGCAGACAGAAAATAAACATTTTCTTCCCTTAAAGAATTTAAGATTGATAGATAATTACTTTGCTTGCCAAGAAGAGACTTCCATAATCAGTATAAATCATAAGGTCATTAAATTGGTAGGGCAATGAGAGATAAATCAGTGCCCTGAAGATGACTTGTAATTGCTTGTTGGAGGATACATGGCTGAATGATATTTTGTAAAGACCATACTGTGCATCTATCTAATTGGGTTGGATGTGTTAGAGAGTCTATAACAGAGCTAACTGAATAAGTCAAAGACCACCCACATATGAACCAAATGACTTACGTGTCTGTGGGACACTCAGGAAAATCTGTACTTATTGCTCTGTCTCAACTCTATCAGGAAATTCCTGGGCTGTCTTAAAAAAGGATAGAAAAAGAAACAAAAGGTTGATGCAATTCATTTTGTATAATGCGTCTAAACCCAATGATATGGAGACAAAAGTGACATGCAGTCATAGCGACAGCGATGCTATTTTGGAATGTTCTGCATGTACATATTTCATAATTGGATTCAAATGACCAGAAAGTGACACTTCTCCCACAAACAGCCAGCTCTTCCTTGTAGGCAAATCTAATAAACAGTTCAGAATCAAAATTGCAAGAAATTAAGACTTTGCAGTTCATGACCTTTTTAGGACGGTGGGTTTCTAAATAATATATTCATCAAAAGCAACTTAATTAACATGCAGAAAGGCAGTAAATAACTGTTCTGAAATTGAAGTAAACTGTGATAAAGGATTATCAGCGGGCTTCACATTCTAGGGAATTGCCTCAAGTCTGTCTTGCAGCCTGGGCAAAATAATTGTGCATATATAAACCCCATTTATTCCATTGTTTTCCCTGTGGATTCTGGACTACTTTGTTCTCAGTTAACATCTATATCAGTCTGTTTGAACTCCACTAAAAATAATAGGATCATTCCAGATTTATATCAGTGTCATTTTGTTTTTACATGCCTGCTACTAGTGAAGGAAAAGGCAGGGATTTATTAAACATTGCTGATTCAACATGCTTGCTTACAAGCAAATGTGTTTGTTTAGTGTGGATGATAATGATAAAGTAGTTATATGAGATTAAGGTTTAATCAGTCTCTAATTTCTCATGTGCTGGGAGCTGTACAAATATAAAGATACCTTCCTTACCTCCAGACATCTTAAGATTACAATTGCAAATAAAAGGCTTGGCAACGTGATCCATTGTGCAAACGAATGGAAAAAGTTCAGTCAACGTAGTTTTGTTTATGTATCGTAGCTGGGTTGTAGGTTTTGTCTGTTTGGTTTTTATCTAGGAGAAGACATAACGGAAAGAGGAGACAGTAGGAATAGCCAGATTAGTTATAGCAAAGTTATTGGAAAAGTTATTGGAAAGGCATAAGATTCATGTTTAATCTGAATTCCTCAGTTTTATTGTTTGCTAACTGAGAATAGGCAGACACAAGTGTTAGAGACTCTTCAAAGTGCTTATTAAAGCACCTATTAAAGTGGTTCACGGCACAGTGCCATGGCTACTATCCAAGCATGTAATTCAAAGAGCAGTGAATGTCATAATTCAAAATTCCAAACATTATTCTAGATTTAAAATGTGTCTATTGTCCCAATCTGTATAAGAAGCCAAAGCAAAAACTGCATCAGAACTCCAAAGCATACAGGCTGATTCATCCTTCTGAATGTAGCTGGTCAAGATCTTTCTAAAAACAAACTAGACAAGTAAAGTAAAATTTTATTTTACACTTTTCTAATGAAATCCATATTTAAAGTAAATTATTTTTATATTTAATGTTAAAGCTTTGATGGCAAATTACTAAGACAACAGCAATAGAGCTTCCAGTCTGTCAAGTTACAGATAAATCTATTCAGTACATTTAGAATGAAGTATTCAGCTGCCTTGAGGATTTCATGGCTATCTCTACTTGCCTGAATTATCTTGAATTAGCCTTTAGAAGAAAATCCAAAAGCTTTGAATCAGGTGGTAACATGAGCAATTAGAAAATACATTACAGTGTTAACCATGATCAGTTTTAACATGGATACTTTGCTTCAGTAGTCACGGCCTTCTAGTAAAATGAGTTTGCCAAACATAAAGGGATAATAATACTCCTTTCATTGTTTGATTAAATTCTACTTTAACTTTCATCCTGCCTTAAAACTTTTCTGAACTGTGACAATTTATTTTTTCTGGTGAGAGTTAAACAGTTATCCTTTTCTTATGTTATTCATGAGTAACAATGAAATAAAAAGTTCATGCTTTCCTGACAGATTGTTGTTTCTGCCCTGGTTTCTTAGACATTGGGCTGTGCTTTCAAGTGCAGCAGTTGAGTGCTGTTCCATCCGATCTGATTCTTTTTATCTAACCAAACAGGCATTCAGGAGGACAGTGCATGGGAGAGGTAAACAGAGCAGACACTGGACCACAGGGCATTGAATTGCACAGGTTGCACTTGTACTTAATCATTATGATTGTGTGGTCTGTGCTTCACATGTTAGGTGGAAGCACTGGTCCTTGTGTTAGGCTTGTGAACTTGGATGCTTACATGTAAAGGGTGCAGAAGATGAGAAAACATTTTTGAGTCTTCATGACTAAATGTCTTTGAGGACAAATCAGACATTTAGGCAGGGAAATAGTCTAAAAGATGTTTTCTACCTCTGTTTTCCACAGGTCTGTGATAGCCCCATGCCATTGTTTTTCACTTTCTATATACTTGCATACTGACCTCATAAAAGAATTGCAAACATGGCAGATGAAATTTCAATATTACCTGGAGAAGCAGATAGAAAGAGGGAAGCCAAAACCATTTCTTATTTTGGTGCTTAAAGTTGAGGATAAGAGGTGTTTTCCCTTGGCCAGGGAGAAGGAAGGATATGCCAGCTGCTGTGTTACTCACGAAAGCAAGATCCCACTAATTCAATGTTCTCCACCTACATACAGAGAATAATCATCTCCTAAAAATATTTATACATCCATACTGATTTCAAATAGAACACGTTTCCAAAAATGTAATAAAGAGATGTTCCAATAATGAAGGTTATAAAATATTTAAATACTTCCTCCGCTTCTTTCAAGAGGAAATGCCAAATAGCAAAGAGGAAGGCGATTCCAACTTCTCTTGTATTTAGTGTGAGGTTCTTATTCCCCTTTGCTTTATCACTCTCTTCTCCCAGAATAAAAACCTATTACTATTTTGTGATGCATATCCTGATCCAAACTTCATACATATGCATTGCCATATGTTTCACACATCATATGCTTTCCTTAGTTTCATTTCAGGTTCAACATCAACACTCTTTACCCATCACGCTTATATACACATACTTTGTTCATTTCACACATCTTCCTATGTTTGCAGAGTGGAACAGAGAAAGTTGAATTGTCTGTACATCTTACGGGGAAGAAAAGACTCCAGCCTATGTCTAGGCCCTTCTGTGTCATCCTTACTCACTGCTTACTCTTGAAAAGAGTAACATGAGATATTCACTGACTATATGAATCCAATCTAAACTCCCTTGCTTGTGCAGGGATAGAATTTCAGTGAAATTAAGAAAAAAACAATTCTTTTATGTAAAGCATTAAGAGGAGATATCACAGTAAGATTTGGGTATCTCTAGGCAGCATTAAAAAATCAAATTTTAGATTCTCTGTCACTCAGTGGAATCCCTTGTTTTTGGTATGCCCAGGTTTTCCTGGGGACAGGAGTAGGGATTCACAGAAGCCAACTGCCTTGCACACATAGAGCGTAGATATACCTCCTTGCCTGCAGGCTGCGGGGAGAGCCCTGCTGCAGCTCAGGATGCTCAAGAGACCTAGAGATATGTTGTAGACTCCAAAGGTGGTAGCCTGGCTGTCCAGACAATGAAGTCCCAGCAGTATAGAAGTAATCCTGCTTCTAATGAGTGAATGGCAAAGAAAATAGGACATAAAGGAATGGCTTGAGGTGGCTGTTCCCAGCCCTAAATCTCCTAAGGAACTGCTTATGGAGGACTTCTCACATTCAGAGCATTCTTTGAGGATATTGAAATAGATAGGTGAAGTGACTGCTACACAGGAGAGATGTTCCCCCTGAAAATTTAAGTGTTGGTTTTTTTTTTACTGGAATTAATTATAACAAATTCTTCCCCTACCCCCAGTGGAAATGAGATGATACAGCAGTCCTTTTACTAAACTCTGCTTTCTTTTAAGACCATAATTATAACAGTCTGTTAATGTCTTTCAAACAGGCGTTGTAAAATAGCATTTCTTATCATGTTTAAATTTTACAGTCTGCACTTACAGTGTATAAGAGAATTAGTACTTGGAATTGTAAAACTCAACACTTCCAGATTTATAATAGTGCTAGGCATTCCACCAATGTATTTAGTATCTTACATGGGAATACTGCACACTATGCGTTTCTGTACAGGGATCTTTTTGATTTGTTTTCTAATTAGCATTTTAGTTATGGCTATGGATAGGAAGCATTTATGTTGTGCATCCTTACAAATTAAGACTTCTTAACTAAGAGTTCTAAATTAAGAGTTCTTTTATGCTTTAAAGAGTTTGCTTGGTTTGCTGACCTGTTTAGTGATGTGCTGGTTCCCAGACTGAGAGATCTAGTGCTGTTTGGTGTTACTCATGGACAAACTGACTTTTGAACCTATTCAGATATCGAAGAACAAGTTTTCAGGTTGTTTTTTCTTGAGATCCTTATAGTTATCAATGTAGCAATTTTATACTACTCATAATGAAGTCAATATTCTTACATAAGGGGTGGCTAACCAAAAATTTACTTAGGTAGTAATTCTGTTCTGCTGATACCTGAGAAAAAGCAGGTGGGTTTCACAAGTCATAGATTTTAAGGTTCTTAGTCTGAGGGGCATATAGAGTCTGGACATTTTCATTTATATCTCCACAGTCCCTATTTAAATATACTTAATTTTAAATTGTGTTTTGTAGTTCTATATCAGCAAGTGTGAAAATGAGATATCATATAAATTAACTAACAGTTTAGTGACTTGAGTGCTCACCTGGAAAGTGGAATACCTGAGTTCATCTTCCTTCTCCAAATCATGTCACGTAGAAGCATCATTTTGGGAAGAAGATAGGGATTTGGTGGTGTGCCAGTTAAGGGTACAGTTGCCTCAGAAGGATCCTGTTACAAAGTCACTAACTTGACCTGCTCGGAGGAACAAACCCCAGAGTACAGGTGTGAGTTATTGCTTTAGAATTCTGCAGTATCCCAGTTCATCATGTCCATTAACTTTTGTCAAGGGAGGCACTTCACTTGACCTTTACCCTTTTAGAGCCCTAAATATCAGAGGAAACAACCATTTTATATTTGATATTTATACAGATAAAAATACAGCTTTATTCTCATTTGACATTTATATACAGTTACATTATGGTTTTTCAGATAAATGTCAAATGAAAGGTTTCCAAATCTGACATTTTTTAATAGTATGCCTAAAAATGTTGCGGTCAGATGAAGGGCTGTGATTCATGTGGCACTTAGAATGGTCTACCTGGCTTCTGCACACAACTTGAAGGCTAATTCCAGCTAAACAGAGATCTGTATGGTAGCACCTGACCAAAAAGGAGGAGAGTTCTCTGTGGAATTAATCAAGTTGAAGTAAACCCCTTCTTCTTCAGTGACACTCTGAGTCTTACTGTCAAAGAGCTGAATGACCATTTTAATTCTGTCAGACTCTCTCTCTAACCAGGTTCTTATTTCACACATGGAGTGTTTAATGTTTAATACCAGATTTATTCATTTGTAAATCCTTATATAGGATTTTGATTCAGCAGAGTGATACCACAAGGTACTAAAATCACAACACATGTGCAAATGGCACTTCACAGAATACAGGAATTGCACTATACAGTAACCACAGTACAAGTGTGGGTTTTATTACTGGTCTTTATAATATGCTCACTGTCAAGATTATGGGTATCCCCAGTTGCCAGGAAGGTGTACATGGCTTGAAACTAGCTCAAGCTTATTGCTTTCTTCAGAGTTGATGCTGTTGTTTTTCCAGCTTTTATACTCTATTATTGGAGCCATATAACCACTCCCCTCGTTTTTGTCTGCCTAGCTCGGGAAGACACTCATACTCAATTGATGAACTTACTTAGGCAGAAACATTTTCACAACCAGGTCATCCACTCAGCTGATCTACAGCCACTCTCTGGTCCCTTTTATGTTCAGCTAAACTCAGTTTCCTTTGTACAGCTATGGGCAGTCTCAGTCTCTATTCTTCCCTGAGTTTTATCAGCATATTACCCATCACCCCTATGCTGTGAATCTTCTCCCAGTGTAGAGGATTATTGATCGGCCACAAACTTGTAAGACAAGTCCAGTTCTTTCCAGAAACTGATAGGATGAGCATTACATCAGAAAAAAAGGATAATGGCAAATCAAAACCAGAGTGATTCTTAATATATGCAAGCCAACTGTCATCTTTCAGGGATTTTTATCTATCTGCCTAATACAGTAAATTAAATTTTCTCTTCCAAAAATATGCAAAGTTCACTTGTGATCAAAGAGAGTTGTTCTTGAGTTGGCCCAGCAAAGGAATATTCTATTCCATTGAGATTACTTCAGAACAGTTTACTAAAGGCACATGGGATTTCTTGCAGCATTTCTGCAATGCTGTTGACCTCAACTGTTGATACTATATTCTGTGTGTAAGACCTTGAAATTATGTGACTAAATACTGACAAGTTTTCAGATTTGTCAGTAAGTGACTTTGCAATCTATTTTACAGTTGTAGAAGCCCTTTTGGAAAAAGTTTCAATTATACTCTTTTATTGCCTTACAGGATTTTATTTTGCTCTCCTACAGGAGAAAGGGACCTAGCCCCACAGCAGTTCATAAATGTACGTTTATTGGCACACACAGAATTTATGGCCTAATGATTAATAGATCTTCTAGGAAGGCTCTGTTTTATAGACACAGTTACCTCTAGTATCACTAAAAGTTACTGGCCAACAAGATGTTACCACTGGCTTTTTGATTGGTATCAACCTCTAATAGCAACCATTAATAAAAAAATGTATTAATCATATATTAACAGCTTATATTTTATGTATACGCTGCAGTGAATTATGCTCAAGAAAATCAGAGAGCTCTAGTACATTTTAGTCTCATACAGAAGTATGAAAGCGGCAATCTTACCCTCTCCAAAGATACAATTGATATTGTGGGCTCTAGACCTATCTTTTCAACAGGAGCATGCATTTCCTTGTGAGGTACTGGATCTCTGCTTTTCTCCTATATTTCTGTGAAATCAAGTATATGAACTTACTTCAGCTGTTCATGGAGCATGTTATTCAATAATACCACCTTATCCTAGCAGCATGCCAGAAGTATGATTCAGTGTCATTCATTACTGCTGTGGAACAAGACAGTGAAGAAAGTTCAGAGCGAGACAGTTTTCATTTTCACCCAGTCTTCAGGTTTTCTGGTTTGAAAATAAATTATTATGAATTATAAAAAGGTATTTCTTTTCCTTTAAGTGATAAGTTTGATGATGAATCAGAGAACATCTTGACATAAACAAAGATCCTATTACTGACATCCGTATTTTGATCATGAAAAGGAGTTTCTCCCATCAAGAATCTATAATTATATTGGTTGACCACGACACCACTGCAGATGTGAGCAAGCATAATACTTAAAGGCAGAAAGAAAATCTGCATAGAGAGGACTCTTTTCAGCATTTTGGTGTATGTGCAGATAAGTAATGACAAGATAGAAGGGAGAGAACTAGAAAAATGCTGGAAAGTAGAATTATGAAACTGAGTAACGCCGTGTTTACGCACTGGTTATCTCCTGGATATTTCTTCTTGGACTCAGGGATGGTGAGGGAGGCAAAGAAACCTTTAACCCATTCTTTCATGTTATTGGCTTTGAAATATACGAAAATGTGTCTTACCATTGCAGACTGATCACCAGGAGACAGATCTGTAATTGCCATACAAAACATTCCCAGCATGGCACTGCAAAAAGAAAACAAAACCAGGTACAGAGTCTTCGGTGACATGGTTTAGTGTGTGGTGTCCCTACCCATGGCAGGGGGGGTGGAACTTGACTATCTTAAGGACCCTAATTATTTTATGATTCTATGTCAAAATTCCATTTTTGTCATCTTCAGATAGAAAGTTCTGAACAAGACAGAAGGGTTTGTCTGAAGTTTGTTAGACATGGGAAGCCTATGGAAAAGATACAAAAGTGGATCCAGATCAGTCTGTTGCTTTTGATTTCCAGAGCATTCATAGGACATCGCTAAGGACATGATTATAAAATTGAAACCTCACTAAAAATATTAGGCCTGATTTTCTTAAAGGTGACTTTAACTGTCCAAGATGACACATATATGTTAAGGAACAAGAAATTTAACTCCTTGTCCTTAAATGCATGCAAGTTTTATGCCTCTTCTTTCATTCATGTCACAGGAAAAAAAATAAAATTGCCCAGTTTTCTCTCCAGGTTTGAATTTTCTGTATCATCACTGTTGGCTAAAAGACCTATTATTGGGAATGGACATAGTCAAACTTTAAGAAAGCCATTTGAATTTTACCAAGAATAACAAATATAATAATTCTTTTTGTCATATGATTAAATAAACACCTGAATTAGAAATACTTGTTTGGTGCTAATCATACATGGTATCTGCTTTGCTATTCTTCCTTTAAGACAGCAAATACTCCCATGGAAGATGCTGCACATGGATGACTTTACATTGCCCAAATCAGCAGCTAGATAGCCCTGGCCAATTCTTCAGGACTTCAGAGAGAGGTCTTTCAATTTCTGAACACCATAAAAGTAATTAAGCTTTTTTCTTCTCCACAAACTAATTGTAATGAAAATTTGCTTCACCAAAATGACACAGATGCCAAATATGAAATTGACAACTTTCATACATGATTTAGATTCAGATTTAGCATAGAATCATAGAATCCCAGACTGGTTTGGGTTGGAAGGGACCTTAAAGCTCATCCAGTTCCAGACCCCTGCCATGGGCAGGGACACCTTCCACTAGACCAGGTTGCTCCAAGCCCCATCCAACCTGGCCTTGAACACTGCCAGGGATGGGGCAGATACAGCTTCTCTGGGAAACCTGTGCCACCGCCTCACCACCCTCACAGGGAAGAATTTCTTCCTAATGTCAAATCTAAATCTCTCCTTTGTCAGGTTAAAGCCATCCCCTCTTAGCCATAAAGAAGTAGTTTAGCGTTAGTGCAATTAAGATGACTAATGGGTTAAGTCTCTGTTTTTACTCTATCTTTTTATTCTTATCTAAACTGCTATCACAGATTAATACATAAAGTAACTTGGAAAACAGAAACAAAATATTGTTTATTCTATGTTCAGAAAAAAACATGACACAAAACAATGAGATATTGAAAATGAGTTCCACTTTACCTGAACTGTTCAAAGATTAAATTTCCATTTTTTGTCATATATCATCAACTAAAGTACTTCTTCTAAATTTTATTAATTACCTATCCCTATATAAAGAAGCATCTTAACACGGATTGAAACAAATTAGACTATGCTTCTTCAAAAATGTGTACTTTAAATTTAAAAGAGAATGTAAAAAACCCCAAAACACAATATGCCTTTTAAAAATCAGATGGACCTGTTAGAAAAGAATGGTCATTGCTACACTTAGAGTTGTATTTCAGTGTCTGCGCCAGGTTTGCTTTTTCACCATAAAACCAAAATTCACATCTAAGTTTTTTTTAGTAATTTATAATCCCAACCACTGAAATTAGAAACAGATGCCAGTTAAATGAAAAGGCAGTGTAGAAAAATTACACAATGTGTTTTCCATAAGATGGGGGAAGTGTAAGAAATAGGAGAAAAAGATTGTGTCAAGTCACACAGTCAGAGGAACAAGGACACTCCTTCCCCCCCCCCCCCAATTATCATTAATATAAGATAGAATGTTTAGCATGATTTCATCCTTACATGTTAATATCTGAAAGAACTTGCACAGTCAACATCATCACTACTTATCTATCATTTATATCTATATCAGAGAACCTGAGGTAAGAAAGTTCATTACAGGTTTCTAGTCCGGTCTGGGTTTGAATTTGGGGTTTTGTTTTATTTTGGTTCCTCTCCCTCACCCCCTACTGAGCGATACGTTCTACTATACCAAACAATATTGTCAGCAAATAAGCAAACTACCAAACTAAAGAACATCTACAAAGAGAATTAAAAGGCAGACAGCACTAAAATTTTAGAATAGACAAACGGATGTACTAGAAGGGAGGACCAGATTTGACATGGTACAAGTGTAGCTGTTTGCACAGGAGTTACAGAATATCTTATTGGCTAGAATTTGTTGGCAGGAGGTTATTAAAATAATAACAATAAAAGAAAACATACATGAGATGACATCATTTAAAAAAGGCTGTATTAGCAATACAGTGTTTTCAGATAAAGTTCTTTACACTAATTAGGCTCCTAAAGGACAGGTTGGGTAGGAGACAGTCCATGTAGCATGTCATTCATTTTAAGGCTATGCTGGAACAATAAAACCTGATTTTTCTTGCTAGGAAAAAGCTGAGTTTATAGCCAGCATGTTAGGGGAAATGATCCTGTCAGAGCAGAGAAAACAACTAACAGAGCACTTGATAGCTAGTTTGCTTTCCAGTGCCTCCTTTGCATTCACAGAGCTTGAAAGTCACCATCTGTCAAATTGCTTCAAAACTACAGGAATAATTTTGTGAAACCCCAAAGTATGAACAAGATGTTTCATCTTTCCTTTCTCTCAAGATTTTCTATTGAGATTATAGAACGCAAGACTTTAAATTTAGGGGTATAAGAGAAGTCACAACATAAAACTAAATATAAGAAAACAGATTTTAAAACCTTTGAAAAGTATAAGGTCATGAAATACTATTGCTTTTTAATTATGATGATGTACATCTTGAGAAAATGTGAGAATTAAAGTCATCGTTCTCTTTAATCTGAGAGAAATCAGAATCAAGTCATTTTTGACTTTGTCTCCCAAGCTCTTAAGGTTGCCTAATTTTATAAAAAAAAGTGATGAATTTACCACATTGAAACTGCATTTAGTGGAAATGGAGATTGACTCCTAATAATTGTCCTGTGAATAGGAGAAATTAAAACAAAACTTCTTTTGCATACTTTAAATACTGTATTTATATATTACATTTATTACCATTAATTAAAAAAATCAGATGGAAGAAGACTATATTTGTTTCTTCATACTATTTTTAAATGGTATTATATTATTAATAAAAGTGAGAGTTCCTGATTTGTGTCCAAGAATGTTAAAATCCATGCTGTTAGAACTAAATGCAGAAACAATTAAAATAGTATTACCAAAGAATCTCTTAGCTCAATTAATCTAAACTTGAAAGAATATTGAATTATCCTTTCTGTATGAACAGTTTTGAGTAGTTAAGAACTTTGCAGTCAAAAAAGTTTTAATACAATATTAATAAGTTTGAAATTAAACAGCGCTGATTTTAATTTTTAGCCAAACCAAGGAAAACTTTGGTTTCATCAGGCAAGTTGAAGGGACAAGGAACATGTTTTGCTTCAGACATTTTCTAACATTTCTTTTTTCCATTCCTACACAGAAATACAGAATTGCCAAATATTTTATTAGAAAATTATCAGAATGTTTAATTTTGCAACAAACCAAATTACAATTTTTTCTTAATTTTTTTTTTCTCCTCTCTCATATTAGACTTTTGATGTTTTCACATGGTCCAAAACCTACAAATTCAGGCAGAGTCAAGTGCCTATAACTTTCATTTGCTAAATACTGGCAATGGGGTTTACTAATTTATTTATTGATATAATAGTGGTCAGGAGATTCTTGACAATGGGAATCTTGGATTTTTATCCTTGATTTCATATTTTGTCCAATGACTCTATAATGCAAAATACAAACATAGGAATACATGGTAGGGTAAAAGTTTGTCTCCTTTCAGGTTAGCTGTAAGTCCCAATACAATGGGCATCTCGTGATCTTTGATCCTTATGAGTTTAAGCACTTACCAGGAGCTGATGTCAGCACGTAGCTGTGGGTTCAGACTTAGGCATCTGGATTCTCATTTGTCCCCTAGACGGGTAAACCCTTTACCCAATTGTGCCCTAAACGCCTAAATTATATGTGTAAAGGTTAAATTCAACATGGCTAGGAGACAGGGAAAAGGAAAACATCTAGAAGCTGATTCTAGTGGTAGGGTCAGGAAGCATCAGAGCAGGGCAGACTATGTGCAGAGCTCTTACCTAATGATACAAGAAAATGTTGCATTCAAACCAAAACACATGGTGGGAGGAAGAGGGGGAGCTGCTTGCCAAGTCAAATATAAAAAGGCACTGCCCCTGCAGTGCCCTGCAGTCCTGAATTTAAGGAGTGGCACTAGACGGGAGAAGAGCTGAAGTGAGTTTTTCTCTGATGATTTAAGAAATTGTTATTATAGGCCTTTCTCAGAGAGGAGCACTACTGGAAGATCATAGAATCGTTAGTGTTGGAAAGGACCTTAACACCATCTAGTTCCAACCCCCCTGCCATGGGCAGGGACACCCCACACTAAACCATGTCACCCAAGGTTTGTCCAACCTCACCTTGAACACTGCCAGGGATGGAGCATTCACAACCTCCCTGGGCAACCCATTCCAGTGCCTCACCACCCTAACAGGAAAGAATTTCCTTCTTATATCCAACCTAAACTTCCCCTGTTTAAGTTTGAACCTGTTACCCCTTGTCCTATCACTACAGTCCCTAATGAAGAGTCCTTCTCCAGCATCCCTATAGGCCCCCCTTCAGATACTGGAAGGCTGCTATGAGGTCTCCACGCAGCCTTCTCTTCTCCAGGCTGAACATCCCCAACTTTCTCAGCCTATCTTCACACGGGAGGTGCTCCAGTCCCCTGATCATCCTCGTGGCCCTCCTCTGGACTTGTTCCAACAGTTCCATGTCCTTTTTATGTTGAGGACACCAGAACTGCACACAATACTCCAGGTGAGGTCTTACAAGAGCAGAGTTGAGGGGCAGGATCACCTCCTTCGACCTGCTGGTCACGCTCCTTTTGATGCAGCCCAGGATACGATTGGCTTTCTGGGCTGCCAGCGCACACTGAAGCCGGCTCATGTTCATTTTCTCATCGACCAACACCCCCAAGTCCTTCTCTGCAGGGCTGCTCTGAATCTCTTCTCTGTCCAAGCTGTAGCTGTGCCTGGGATTGCTCCAACCCAGGTGTAGGACCTTGCACTTGTCATGGTTAAACTTCATGAGGTTGGCATCAGCCCACCTCACAAGTGTGTCAAGGTCCCTCTGGATGGCATTCCTTCCCTCCAGCATTCCTTCCCTCCAGCATATCATACTACTGATCTATTTCTTAGAATAATTACTTTTTTTTCCTCATTCTGCCCAGATCTTTGTTACATGTCAGTATAAAAGAAGGCATAGCTCATGTTTCAAGTAATTTTTCATTAACAGAGTCATGAATCTTGTGACAAGTAGCACTGATCTTCAGACTGCCCAAACCAGAGCTTCTATCACTTACTTATTCAAGATGATACTTTCTTAACTACAGTAGGTTCTGAAAACAAAACCATAACAGATGACTGAATTTGAATATAAGAGATCATAATCTTTTTTAGGGAATTTGGCCACACAACAGTGATACTATACTCTGAAATCTGCTTTCTCTTTCATTTTATTGTGCTTGGCCTTTTAGCATATGGATTTTGGTGAGATCTTAAGGAACACAATTACAGTATTTTTAGAAATACAGTGAGGTTACTTAAATGATAATCAGATATTCTGAAAAGTCTCCAAGGTTTTTACAAAATTTAGTATTTGTGGAAAGTACAAAAATGGAACATCTTTTACCTGAAATATCTTAATGATCTGCATATTGTGCTAAAAGTACCCTCTTTATGAATGAAAATTTAACATAGTTCTTCATTTCAGCACACCTCAATTAGAATGTTAAATGACCTGTGGGAGACTCTGACTTTTTTTAATTCATTGTCTGTTGTGATACCAGTTATGAAAGAATGTCAACTTTAGAGAAGTCACAAATCTTATTGAATTGGCCTACCACTTTACTTGCTGTTGCAGCGTCATAAACAGTTGTGCAGCACAAAAAATTGTGTCTCTCCAGTAAAGAACCTGATGCATTTTTAAGTCATTCTGGGGAAGTTTGTATTTCAGTTTACTGACATTTACTGCCTAGACAGAATTAATTTTTTGTTAAACTTTTGCATTAATCTTGATTCAGTCTGTCTCCCCCTCTGTTCTGTTACTCTGTATTACTTTGTTTTTTCTTCCAGAAGAACTTTGGCAGTAAAATGAATGTTTCCAGTACCTGAAATATAATGCAATTACATGAATTTCCTGAGTTGAGCCCCTGTTTGGTTACCTTTGGGGAAGGTCCACCAGTTGGGGTTGTGACAGGAGTCAGCAGAGTTCTCCATGAGCAGGGAGGGGGCAGAAATTTCAATGCTTTGGAAAGACTGTTTCCTGCAGTGGCCCTTCAGTACTCACCTTTTGTTGTCCCACTCCAGTGAACGCATGATGGGAGTGTTCAGAGACAGCCCTCCAGTGATGCAGACAGAGCACGGTGAGGGCAAAGAGCTGGGAGGCAGGAAGGGGAGTAAAGCAGTTGCACACTTCACTGTAGAGCATAAGACAAGGCAAAAAACCCAAAGGTAAATATGTAAAATTTAACTAAGTGTATGCATTTGGAGGAATTCTCGAGACTGGTTCTAATGAACAAGGTTTATATGCACAACGGGGAATAAAAGCCACAAGATAGTGATTTTTAAATCTGAAATTTTAGTGTAGTATGTGTTTGTTTTCTTTGGCTGAAGCATCTTTTTTATTTACTACATTGAACGTATGACTGAAATACATGTGTGCTAATATACTGCTTCTCTCACAACAGTAATTTAAGGTGAATCTCATTAAAAGCCCTCTTTCTGAACAGATAAATGAAGCAATAATTTATTTCTAATGAGGTAAGGTGATTTCTTGCTGTGCAAATGTGCCTAGACCCTGTAAAAACAGTGTTCCCTTTCTACACAATGAGGATAATGATGAGTGTTTATCAATGCATCATTGTCCTATTTGCTGCTAAGACTGACCTAGTGAGCTACATATCAGAACTGGGGACTACTCTGCTAATAAAAAGGTCAGTATTGTTGTTGTGAAAGGGCACTGTTTCATTGTTTGAATTATTATAATGTCATTGGCATAAACTTCCAGAACTTTCTTTGAATTCTTTGTTTTTCAGGGAAGTATGGAAAGGACTGAAAAGAGTGGGAAAGGTGTTCTCCAAGCACAACATGACAGTCGTTTTAGAAAACAGCCAGAAATAAGGCTGAAAGTATACCTGGAAAAAATACCAGCTTCTGAGATTTCTCCACCAGTGATCCACAAAAAAATGACAGGAAACAAATTCCTCCAAAATAAAAGTAAATTGTACCCTGGATCCAAACCCACCTGAACCTCTTTTGGTCTACTTAACATAAAGCATTCTGGATAATTTGGGAATTTATAGGTGTCATTATATATTGGACACTTCAGATTGTATTAGGATAAGGTGACCAAAATTGCATGATTTTGTGGATTTTTTACATTATGCCTAGTTGTTTTTTTTTCTTTAGTGTTATCTAAATTGCTTTGTGACATTTTCATATTAGCATTACAATGTTTATTACTGGTTTACATTTGGCTTTTTTTTTTACATTTTACTCATGGTAACAGGTAGAAATTCTAATCTCCATCACAGACCTAATCCTAATTTATTTCGTAGTTCTCCTGTGGGGACTATATTGTATTTTACACTAAATAAATTCTATTTCTTACTGTCTTCCTAATTTTTAATTTATGATAGTCATGGGATTATTACTCGTACCTACATGTAGCAAAGCCCTAAAGTACAGAGTTATCTAATTTGATATAAGGCATTGGAAAAGTTCAGATTTATGCAAATATCTCTGCTTTTAGATACAGGCATAATGTAAGCAGAAACTTTCAAAGAAAATGCATACTTTGGTCAATCAGCATTTGAATTAGTATCTAAAAGATTAATGTACATTGCATACAAAATGTTAGACCTGAGAAAATCTTGGAAACGATTTTCCTTTAATTTCCTATTTGCTGAAAAACTGCTTCCATAAAATAATGATTAATTCTAAATTGGACTCAAAGAGGGTTTTAACACTGCTGCATTTGCAAGGGTATTTTGTGAATTATTGGCACTTTGTTTTTTTCCAGTTGGAACTTCCTGTGGAAACATACATGTATTTTTTAATTTTTTTTTTAATATGTACGGCCAACTCGTTAGCTAATCAGTAAAAAACCACTGAGCTAAACGTGCAGATTCTAGGCAAAGACAAGGAAAGTGTTTTCGGAGCTTTAAATTTCAGTGACTGGACATTAGTTCTGAAGAAAACAGAGCACTGCCATCTTTTGTTGGAAGAGACTAACTGCAGCTTTCAAATGTCAGCTGGAAAGGGTCTGATTTGGACGCACTACTTTCTGTTGGAAGGGTTATTTACCACGTAGGCAGATGTTCTTTCTTATTAAACACACACAAAAAAAAAAAAAAAATTTTTTTTTTATTTGGTGAATATTTTCTGAGGGAGAAGACTTCATACAGGTATGAATAAGACTCGGAACCTACCATTCTACTAGACTGCTTGTACCTGTATAAACAAAAACACTTCAGGCCAAATCCATAAGTCTAGATATGGTCTTTTCTTACAATAAAAACAATGCATTCAAGTTTGATTTGTTAATGCAGCTGAAGTTTGTAATGAAGAAAAAAAAAACCCCAAGTACCTACCCGTAACCCACGCTGCTGCTGAATCACAGTTTATTTTCTGAGAAGAGAGATCCAAGTCTGGGGTGGTCAGAAAGGTCTTTGCTTTCTATTGTGTACCTCAGGGAGGAAGGGGTGAAATATAAAATGGTAGTTAATGTACATGAAAAAATAGAAACCTTTACATCTCTGATTTTACTCACTTGTATTATGGCAAATAATAATTAACAAATACTGTTGCTTCATGAATGAAGGAGCTTGTAAGAAACAGTGACATTTCATAGTGCCACAGAACCGGGAGTTCTGTGGGTTTACAATAGTTATTAATTCTTAATTTCCTTAAGTAGAAAGACATGTCAGATCCACATCTGCCATTTTGGTACACATAATTTGCTCATTTTTACCTACTACTTCTTATTTGAGGGCTTTTTTTCTGACAGTTTTGTACTGTGGCAAATCAGCACTCTCAAATCTGCATTTGACTGCCGGTCTTTTTCTGCAGATGTACAGTAGATCACCTATGGGCATCTGTAGTTTGATGCCAGCACCTCAGTCGGAGTTTAAAAAAAGAAAAAAGAAAAAGAAAAAAGTTGTATATTCTCATAATTTAATAAATAAGCATCTCCTGTTCTTCCTTCCTCCCACACAATAGATTTCCACCTGGAAGTTCAAGATGGTAGAAAATGCTTGTGACAAAGGGAAAGGAGTGAATATGCCAGATGGTGGAAGGACCCTCATTAATGTGAGTGCTTGGCTTAAAGCATCTTTACCTGTATATCCCTACTGACAAATATTTGTCCTGAGTATGTAGAACTGCCACCAGCCATCATAAACTGCAGTGGGAATGTGAAAACTGAATTCTCCTCTACAACTGTGGCTGTAAAGTTTTCTTTATATTCCCCATTCAGATGCTATCCAAGTTTGAACACTGGGCATATCTAAAGGGCAGCCACTATATCCTTGTCTATCCAAGCCCCAGATGACCTAACCTCAGTAGGAAAATTTTTTTTTTTTTTTTTTTTCTGGGAATATCCAGATCTATACTATAAAGGTATCACTTTGCTTTACAACCAAAATTGTTTTCTAAACCACTCTCAATACTTTAATATAAAATGTCTTCTCCTTTGGTGTCTCTAAAATTAGTTTCCAGGTTACAGTGCTTGACCAGACATCGGGGAATCTGATTTATTTAGTTTCTAAGGTTTCAAATGGTCCATTTCCTTTAAAAAGTGTTGAATCAAAACATTATTTGCTTTATTTATATTTTACATGTACAGGGAATTAATTGGCTTGTATAAAACAAGAACTGTCAGATCTTAGTCTTTGTATATGTCAAGAGCTCAAATTTAGCAATGGCCCAGTAGCTTTACGAAGGAGCTTTGGAAGTGCATTAATTGCCACACAGCTCATCTTATTGAAAAATCAAATGGGAGAGAAGTTCACTCAGTATTAATAAAACATATAACTCTCTCCTGCCAGTTACCAAAATCTTTATGTTTCAGTGTCATTAATGCTATTTGTGCTTTCCATAAGCCCAAGGCTAAACAGATCGGTGTCACCAATGGCTTCAGCAAGTCTCTGAGTAAGTAGACTAATTACATGACCTCATGCATGTATTTGGATGTCTGGGGCATAACTGCTGTAAGCCTGAAGTTATGAAAGAAGAGACCTGTAACATCTTGTTATTCATCTATGGAATGGCCTACAGATCTCTGCCTTGCCCTTAAGAGACTATCCTTAAATCTGAGATATAATATTTAGATAAAATAAATATTCTCGTAACCCTTAGAGTTATATAACTGTCACCTCTTTCCAAGTCTGAAATCCAATTTGTGGAATAAAAACTCTATATAACCCATTTTGATAAAAGATAATTAGACTATTAATATATTAATATATATTTAATACATTAATATATTCAATCAATGCACTTACTTATCATGCAGTTTTTATTCTTAGTTTTCCCAACAGGCTATGGTAATGACTCTTTCACAGTCTCAAAAAAATGAACTGCAAAAAATCTCATTTGACTCTGAGTAAAATCTATTTGCTCAAACAGCAAAATGTTAATGAGCATACCCCTATTAATTTCTGTACCTTTTGTTGACACAACTTGTTAACAAGGCTTCACATAAAAATTATTGAGCAATTTCATTCTATAGTTTTTTTCTTGAATATGTAAGCACTGAATTTTGAAAGACGTAGATGCCACTTACTTAAGTCTTCTTTAGGTAACCTCTCTTAGAGGTCTGGCCATGCCAATGCTTTTATGAATATTAGCACAACTGCACATTACAGAATGCCCAAATATTTTGTTTACTACAAGGATAGTTCAGTATATTTACTGGAGGTACCTTTTAATACACCCATTCTATCCAAGCAATTTTTGCATAAAATAAGGTACCTAAAAATATTAACACTTTTGAGTATTTGCTATAGGAAAGGAAAAGTGTTTATGCCCAAGTCAAAGCTACAGTCAGTTGTCAACCGATAAAACAAAAGCACTGAATTCACTCTTACCTGCTTTAACAGACTTACTTTTCCCTTCTGTAAAAGAGTAAAAGTTCTAGAAAAATAAATATGCATGGTAAAAGCAAGGCTCCTCAAAAGTAATACACACAGCTGGGGTAAAACTGAGAACAATGATGCTTTTCCCGGCTAGGAAGTGATCTTGGACTTCTACTAAGTGAGGGGCAGTGGGCAGTGCTCTGTTTGTTTGCACTGCTAGCTCTCAGCTCAGTTCTTCATGCAACAAAATTGACATTACAGTTTTTCCAGCTCTAGTGTGTTAAAAGCTTGCATAGTAAAATCCTAAACTAGGGGCATGATGTGGGGGATTTTATTATTTTTTGTCTTTTTATATAATAAGCATTATTTTTGTAAACTGAATATGATGAGATGGTTATGGGCAATGCAAAATCCTCATTATAATAATAAATATAGAAGAACTACAAATCACTCATTCAACAATCACAATGAATTTCCTTCCAAGTCTGGGATTTTCAAACTATTCCCCCCATGTCCTGCAGACCAGCAGCCACCTGTTGCTGGAAGTGAAACTACTAGATTGGCGAATTTGGGCGCATCCTGGATTGTTTCTAATTCATTCATGATCTTGTACTTACTAACTGCTACTTCCCAAGTAATTAGGTGGTATCTACTTGCATGTAGTAGAATAACCTCTGTCTCACGCATTCATGCCTCATTTCCTCATTTAATGCTCTTTTCAGTCTTGTTATTTATTTTCTTTAATATTACACTTCCAGCTCTATAGCCAGATGAGTCACACTCTTTGCCATCCACAGCAGCATTCTCCAGGGCCTGTGAAACAATAAAGTATTTTATAAAAGCTTTTCCACTAAAGTTATATACAGTCAGAGAAGCTAACCTTTATTTTAGTGGCACTTGAATTAGGATGAAATTTCATTCAGAAAAGATTATTCATAATAAAATACAGAACATCACCATGTATTTTATATTATTTAAGAAAAAAAAAGAAGCCACAACTCCATAACTACACCACACAGCACAGTGCTGTGACAGGCAGTGCCTGACACTCACAGATTATTTTTTTCATTCAGAAATATAAAACCCTAAGAACAGGCTGAAAATTTCAGAGGAATTCCCTTCTTTGCCATAAAAAAGGGAGAACTGAGTTCTCAGAAATTCTACATTAAATACAGAATGACTGATTTATTTTCCTCACAACAGAAGAGTAATTTATCACGTCAGAAGGTTGTTTCCTTCAAGTTGCACGCGGTTCCCTGTTCAGCTGTCATTATCCATCTACGATCATTACAGTGTACAATTAGAATTTAGGATTAGAGAGTAACTGTTACCTTCCTGAAGGTGACACTGACAGAGAGACAAGTAAAATGACTGCGAGATAAAACAGAGGTAATCCCTTCTAACATGCATACAGAAAAAAATCTTGCTAGCCAAGATTAAAGGTATCCAGATGCCAAACACGGGAGAATCTATTACGTGTAACAGAGGGGGAACTCCTGTACTTTTTCCATGGAGGAAACTACTGTTGTTTCAATGACATCAGTAGAAACTGACCTGTGAAAGTATAGTACATTCCTTTGTCATTTTAACCACAAATTTCAGTTTATTCACTGAATGAGATGAAAGAATTGTTACTATTACTGTCTTACTTTTCCTTAAGGTAACTCTCTCCGTGGACTTCCTGTGGAATTAGGATCGGTACATCGAAATGCATGCTATGTTCTGTAAAATTCAAGGAAGCTTCAAGATGCTGGCCTGCTAAGACACTTTATAAAATAACCCACTGAAAACATTTAGTCAGATGCGCAGTGAACTAGAAGTCAGAACGCAGCACTGCTGCTTGCAGTGTGACAAGCATCACGATCTGCCATGTTTATTTCTCCAAATCCCTAAAGAATAAGATGGCTTGTCTCATTTGCAGTTGTTGAAAGGAGAAAGGCACAAATACTTAACAGCATTTCCATATCAAGAAAGATACCTCTTCACTTGCTGGGAAAAGAAAACTCATGTAACAAGGTATGGATGCAGAATAATTCAGTCTAATGTTTTGTTGCTCTTGAATTCTGTTATCTCGGGTTCCAGGGGACAAATAACAACATTGAACAGACAAATATTACTGAAATGGAGAAAATTTAGGGATTTGTTGAGTTTGTTTTTATAAATAAATAAATTTACAATTGCATGGTAGAGGAGATGGAAATGAAATGAAAGACTGATTCCTACACTTGTAATTTGAAGTTCAGAACATATCTAAAATGAAAGTATTTTGCCAAAGCAAAAAGAAAACTAGTCAAGCAACACAAAACCACCAACAGGATTACAAATTGGCATTGTGGCACTATGAAGAGTATTCCCTTCCCATTTAAGAAATATCTATATACTTCAAGAAATATCTATATACTACAAGTGTAACCTGACATATTCAAATATTGTAAGTTTTCACTAGTTTAAGAAAAAAAAAACAACATGCCAAACATTAAAAATAAATATCACTTTAATATCATTGCAATGCTATTAAAAATCAGAGTATAAAATTTCATGCTCAGATCATTGAATGGTTTGGGTTGGAAGGGACCTTAAAGCTCACCCAGTTCCAGCCCCCTGCCATGTTGAACTTCTGTTTAACAATACCCTAAGTCCTTCTCCCCAGGGCTGCTCCTAGCTCGTTCTCCTCTCAGCCTGCGTTAGTGCTTGCAGATGATGAACAGGAACATATATTTTATACCACCTTAAAAATCTACTTGTTTCTTCTTATAAATTGTGCCATTTTTCATACCTGCATACTTGTGAAGACCATGGTGTGTTAGAGGTCTGTGTAAATGTCACATACACAATTTTCAATCTTCTGGTATAGAAAATGTCGGATTTCTGTAATATTCTCTAAGAAACACAAGTGTCTTTGACTGCACACTGACATTGTTAGCAAAGTCCTTTACGACAATAGAGTACATGCTGTAATTTTCCCTAGAGCTAAAAACTCTTTCAAATGAACGTGAGTCAGGCAGTACTTTCGGGAATAATGTTGCAAAGTTGTAAATGCTACTTACCATCCCCATGAATGCTGCCTTTTGGAGACAGTACATGAAGTGTCAGACACAATGTGAACTCTAGATTGTTGGAGTACCTGTTAACATAGTGATATTTTCAAAGTTGTCTTGCTAAGTTTGAAGAGAAACAGCTATTTAGGTTGGCAAATGAAACAAAGGTTGCACAAACCAAGTACATGACATTGTCTGTGACTTGCTTAATGATGTAAATATGGGTCTAGATTCAAGGCTCATTGGCACTTTTTGATCCAGGATAATTTTATATGAAATACTGGTTATTCACAATCTAACACCAGCCTGTTTATTGGAGAAGCACTAACATTAACTAGCTTAGTTTTCAGCACTCTGGCGGTAGTTCTGAGAGATCTTTCAAAGACACATGCTCAGCTTTTCTACCTCCTACTAGGAGCCTGCCCCACTAGAACTGTGCCCTCTGGAAGTCTAGCCATGTGGTAGAGGTGATTACGATTACTTTAGTAATTACTTATAAGAAGCAGAAGAAACCACAAGGTAGCACAAAAAGAATTAAATCTGAATTCAACATGAATCATTTACTTCCTTCTGCAAACCTTTTCAGGAGAAGCTTTCTCCTTATTGATGATATCGCTGTTGTTTATTTCATGTAGGCTTCACAAAGGTGTGTCTTCTAGGGGTAGGTGCTGTCTTAGATTGTTGATGGTTTTCCTAGTTTTTTGTCAATATTGAACTTTAAAAAAAAAAAAGTTGTACATTAATATTTTCAAAATTGTCATGTTTCAAATGAATATTCAGAGTATTTCACTGTGTGACCAGATTAATAGTTCATAGAAATAAAGTTGGTGAAGCAGCCCTCTATTTTCATAGGCTGGGTGAATATATAGAGTTGATTTACAACAAGTATTCTAAGTAACTTTTTTTAAAGCGCTTGAAACAAAGCTGGGATTTCCAAAGCTGCATATGGCTAAAGTATTCAAAATCTCTTGTCCTGTATGTCCTTATGCCTTACATAGTAGTTCAGGCCTGTGTTTAATGAATGATGCATGAAGGGCTGTTAGGAAGTTGTGCTGCAGGGAAAGACTTTATTCTGAGTCATGAGCAGTGTTGAACTGTAGCCTCATTAATTTGATTAAAAGCATGGCTCATTATAGCCCAGCTGGTTATGCAATTTTTAAATAATACATAGTTTTCCTGAGATCTCATTAATTGAAGTTATTATGCATTTTATATATTTTTGTGACTCTTTGATCTAAACTGTTGCATTATCCTGCTGTTTACATCATGAAATCTGCCACTGGCCATACATGTGCAACACCTGAATGTTTGCAACATAATCCTTCTGATGCTTACCAGATATGTAGTTGAGTTTTCAGCTTTTTGGTATGGTTTGGCATTATGAATCACTAGAAAGATGAATAGATTGCATCCATTTTGAAAAATAATTATATAACCAGAAAGTACTGCTAATAAAGAAGTTTATAACAGAATTTTAAGTATGTTTTGAAAGAAACTTCTTTTGCCTTTTTTAAAAAGTAAATGCTAATAAGATACAGTCAACAAAATGATTTACTGAAAAATTAGTTTGATAACTGCTTTCATTCACGTACTTCTTTTCCCTGGTGGTCAAAGTTATTAAGGTCACAGTGATAAAATTATGCTTTCTATGAATTGCTCAGTATTTCATACCATGAGGCAATCAGCACTAAATCTAGCACAAACACTATTCTGAATCACCTCAAGAGATGCCAAGTCAGTAGGTAGCAAATAGGCAGTAAGTTTAAAAAAATAATTCATAATAAAGACTGAAAAAAACAATATTGAAAAAAATTCTACAGCAAAAGGAAAAATGTCAGCACTGCAAAGACAACTCACTTGAAACCTTTGGTTCATATTGTCCTTAGGTGAACTATCAATGCCATTTTTAGGAGGAATACATGATGATTTGAGTCATATCCAATCTACTGTCTCTAGTGAATACAGAAAGTTGACCTGTGTCATAAAAGATGCAGGAAACATCCTGGAATTTGACTCTAGGTGGAGAGAACAGTAATGAAAAATCTCCTTCAAGACATAAGATTTCTTATTTGTGAAGCCCTGGCTGACAGGCTGATGTTTGACATGTCTGGAAGTCTTGTGATTGTCTAGCTCTCATATGATGTGCTCTGATTCTGCAAAGAACTGCTTCATAACTCAATTATAGTTCACTGGGAATATAACACTTTCTAGTAAGGAACTGTGAATGACAGACAGATTCTTAGAACTCCTTGGGGGGGACTGGACTGTAGACCTTCTTATCAAAATCACATGTTCTTCTCCCTCATTGACAAACACTGGTTTTAGAGCTGGCAAATGCTGTTTCCAAGCTTGCCACTTTTGCCAGGCACTGCAAAGATGCATCCTGAAGGTCAAGCAGAACATAAATTACTGAGATTTTCACTTCCTATATGTAATTTTCAAAAATTCTAAGCCTTTACATATACAAAACTTCTAGTGTTGAATAAGAACCCCATCATCTCCCCCATATTAACTAAATCCAGAGGAGCTGTTAAGGTTTTCTTTCTGAATATTGAACTTAATTCAATGGATTAATCTAAAATATACCTGATGGGACTTAACCAAAGGAAACTTGGTTTTCTGGGAAGTGATTATTATGCTAGCTGAGAAGCTATGAGAACCATGATCAGAACTGTTGACCCAGGCTTTCTTATGAAACATGCTCAACTCCTTTCGTAAAATCTGGGCCATTCATACCCTATTTGAGGTGCTCAGGGTTAATGCATCTTTGTGGGATTTCAGCATTTCAGGCTTTCTAGTTCAAACACACGTTCTTCTACTTGATCAGTGTTCAACTTACGCAAAGAACAAGAGGAAGTCTCATTAAACAATATATGAGAAATTTGGCAAATGCCTTATTAATCTTACTGAGATGCATCTGAAAAACAAAGTACAGTCATATAAGTGATACAGCCATCTAAACCATAGAGCTGAAAACCACTGTGAATGTAAGATGGCATACAAATTACCTAGTATAATTCAACACTGTGCTATTACTCTTCTATCTCACAACATGCTGTTGAACTTTCATCCAAATTAACTTGCACCTGTCTTTGACACTGTCATGGTCCTTTCATCTACAACCAGTTTATCTGTATTTTATCAAGATACAATCTTGTCTTTAAATAAGGAAGAGATAAGCAGGCAAAGTTTGAAATCCACATACATGTGGATCTTTGAGCTAAGAAGCATGCAAAGTCATGCATCAAAAGTAATTGGTATTTGAAAATGTTAAAGTTTCCAAAATGTTTTATAATGGGTTTCAATATACAATGATAAAATATTTTGACTTGGGATTTTTTTAACAAACAGGAAAAATAAAAATAAAAACCTCATGAAAGAAAAATTTATATTCTTTTTGGTTTTCCCCTTTAATACACATGGTAATTAAGTGGTAATCTTTCCATTATTTAGTGCTTCTATTTTAAACCTTGTCTACAGAATCATGAATTGTAATTCCATGGACTATGGAAGCACTCCTGTGATAGACCCCTCTCTTCTATGGTCATCGTGATTTTACATCTGTAAAGAATCGTGAGTTATGTAAATATACTTCTTCTTATTAACTGATCAGAGTTTACATGTAGTTGCAGATTTGCTCTAGAGGGCTCAGCTGGTACACGAACAGAGTTGTCTTGACATTAGTTGTGCTGGGTTTGAATATGGGTTTTTATCAATAGGCAGATTTTAATGATTTTTCCCTACTGTTACTACATTCATATGGAATCATAGTCAATTTCTTTCAAAAAAACCCTAGAGATTTACCTATTCACCACTGCCAGCAGTTGGACTAGATGACTGTTGAAGGCCCCTTCCAACTGGAGCTAGTCCACTCTATTCTATTTAAATGAGCTATGGAGTTGTAGTAAATAACTGACATGTCCTTCTCTAGAAAGAGACCAATTTTATTTTGGCCAGTTTCACTGACAATACAACTGCAGTGTTGAAAACAGAAGTTTTCCTTACATCAAGTCTTACCTTGCAGTAGTACATGAAGTTCTCAGCTCAAAGTCCAACATCCACTCTTCATACTCAACCCCTGAAGACTTCCCAAGCATGAAAATGTAAATCGCCTGTTGGAACAAGTTGGGTTTTCTGAAAGAACGAAACCAAAGTGACTGAAGAGCCTGGGTTAACTTTACAAGACATCTATAGGATGAATTCCTTTTAAATCCCAGTCCAGTTATTATGCATTTTACCCACCACTCAAATAGACACAGGATTTACCCCAGGGAAAAAAAAAACAGAAATATGATTTCACAATTTATACAAAATAACAGGTAAATGAACAGTTTAGATAATAAAGAACTAGTCCTTTCAAAACAAATTTCTAGAAGACATGGTTGTGCAGCCAAAAGCTAGTGTAGAGTTAGTGAACCACAACTAATCACTTTTCACTGTCTCTTTGGCTGTCCTGACTGTTTCTCAACAGAAGCTTGGATGCATTTTTTTTTTTTCTGAAAACAATGAAAATGTAAAGTAGCCATTAGAGCACAGAAGTTTGGGTCTTTTTTGTCTTTTTCTAAAGCAAAACTTCAAAGTGTTGGGGGGGGGGGGGGGGGCAGGAAGGGGAATTAAAAAACCTGAACTTACTTTTTAGCAAAGTTAGCATATCAAGAGGAAAAAAACTGTCCTCAGCTGCTGCTTGGAAAATGGACCATCCAAGCAAAACACATCCCAGGAACAGAATTGTGGAAGACACCTACCTATTTCTGAGATGAAATATTTTGTTGAATTGAAGAGGACTGAACTTACTCAGGTGGAAAGACTTAAAGAAGGAAAACTGTCTGGAATCAAAGAACCATGGTTCAGTATTATCATTTATTTAATTTTTTTAGAATGAGCAGATTTGGGCAGGTTGCTTGTTAGCACAGTTACATTCTTCTGGGCAAATTGCTATACAAAATAGAACTCTGAACAGACACACCAGTTTTTTGGCAAGAGATAGATGAGCAGGCACAAGCATCCATCTTCACTGTGTGTCTTATCCTCCCAGGTGATGGCATAATTTGCTTCATGGTCTCTAAGCATAATTCTACCAATAATGATTAATTTTTTTTTTATAGGAGACATTTACTCAGGAACATTCAGAAGTATAAGAAATGGTTCTGCTTTCTAAAAAAAGACAAAATAGCTAATGTCCATGCTCTAAGAAACTTTTTGGAGCAGTATATGCATCAGACAGCTTGTTTATATAAAGCATAAGCTAAACTGTAAGATCACAAAAAGATCTAAATAATACAGATGTTTCTTATCTGTATAGCGTGTTTCCTTTCAGAGCATCTCTGATCTTTTCAGTATTATCAGACTTGACTTTTGGGCAAAAGAAGCAGCTTGTAACCAAAACCACCAGAGAATTCTTACTTTCTGGGTACATGCAGAGCCTCTATTTAAAGTCTCATACAAAAGGTTTCTATAGAAACCTGGAGGACTCAGCCAACCAGTACTAAAATGCTGAACCCTGAGGCCTATACAAAATCCACAAACATATTTATTCCTCCTAACAGCTCCTTAAGTCACTGATCTCTATCATGCTGAAGCATAACTACCTTCTTAATATATAGTGTTATACCTTACACTAGCATACTCTATCTTTGAAAATAAAACAATCTGGTAACTGTTAAAACCATGTTTTTAACTCAGGTCCTTAACTGATCCCATAGCTAGTGAATTGGAAATTAACTCTGATCTCCTTTCTGGCATATACTATCTCCTAGGACTTTTTTAAAGGAGATGTTTGTCCTATATATAGTTATGTTTCAAATTGTTACTCACTAAAAGAGCAAGTATTTTTGGTTCCTTCTGAAAGTCATATTTCCATAGTGATGCCGAGCTGACAAAAATATGCAATACATCATGATAACTGAAAATTAACTCACTATCACAGATACTGCTCCCAGATGCCATTTTAAACTTCCTCTGGAATATTATACTGGTACAAAATTCAGGTTCTCCTGAACCTGATTTTAATATATGTTCAGTATGAAGTATTCTCTCCTCTTAATTTTCAGTTTGTTCCTCATTTCTCTTTTGGGTTGTTTGAGTTAGTTATCCTAGGCTAAAGCAGAGATAAGGACTCATTTCAGGGTTCGCTCCTGAACAGCAGCTTGGATGGGACTGTGCTAGGTTTGGCTTCCTCCTCCCTGTACAGTGAAACACTCTCCTCATAAGCACTGCACAGTCCTCCAGCAGGCTTCCCAGCAGACTTCCATTCTTCATCTCCACAGCATCTCTTTCCCCTGTGCTCATTTTCACATTATAGAACCACCAGGGTCATCATTATTTCTCCATGTTTGTCCCCTGGAATGTCCGTAAATGCTTATGTTCTGCTGGCTTTTAGGGCTACACGGAACTCCAGAGAGAGATACACATTGGTTCACCAATGCTGAAAACTCACACTGAGCAGAGGGTATATAGCACAAGACAGATGGAAGTCAGCTCAACTCTCTCAGTTAATTTGGGCAGTGCTTTCAATGTGCCTGAAAGGACAGACCACGTATTTCTCACACCTGTTTAGTGGGAGGTTTTTCCTTGTGCAGAATCTTTCTGCTTTCTTGACAATAGTCTTAGAAATGCAGATTCCTTCATTTTCCTACTTCTGACATTCCACTATGGTTGAATCTCTGTTAAAATAACATTTCAAATATAATTTAAGTCCATAAATATAGTAATATTTCCTTTCTGTTAAACCAAGAACCACCTGCAGGAATGACGGAACTCCAAAGTTCAACAGCACACCAATATTTCACAAAGAAATGGCTCTCCAAGACAAATTGGGCATTCATCTCTCTCTTGAGCTTGCAGAACTATGATACTAGGACATACCACAGACACCAATTCCAAGGATAATTATTCATACCATCTATGAACAACTCGCCCAAATGTTGTGGAGTTTGGGGCAAGTTTATCTTTATAAAGAATTCATGACATACCTCCTTTCAATCATCTCACATCCACCCACACTGACATTTCACAAACCAAACTTATCCGTAATACCTCTCAACGCAAGGCATTTTCTACACATTTGTTCAGGTCAGCGTGCAAATGTTCTCACTTTCCAGACTTAAAAAAAGAGAAGGAAAATAAAAGGAAAAAAAAAACACATACTCCCACATTCTTGTACAAAAGACTACTCAAGGTCAAGATCAAGAAAAAAGCCTTTTGTCCTCCCCTTTTGTCCTCCTCTTAGCTTGTGCAGTACCTTCTTTCACAGAGTGCGCAATAAATTTCCAATCAGAATTTCGCATCTCTCTCAAGCTCTTTCTCCTAGGGGAAACAAGATCAGACAGAATCAAACAGACAAATGTTACAATCTTTGTCCAAATGCCATTGCAAAAAAAAAACAAAAAGAAACACCACCCCCCCAAAAAAAACCCCACCCAAATATAAAAAAAAAAAAAAAAAGACCCTCTGAAAAATTAAATTACAGAAAACAAAAACCTCAATCTTTATTTCTAAGTAAAATCCTCACTGTAGCTTATTTATGCCATGGTTGTTGGAAATACCTTTTGAAGCACTTTACAGCAGATTTGCTGCCTATGTCTTAATTGCCTGCTAAGTTCTCTAGACCATCTTTGATTTTTACCATTTTTTGATTTTTACCGTCTTTTTACATCTTTGATTTTTTTCAAAGATGTAAAAACTGCTGAACAGCCCTTTTCCCAATTCTAAGGCAACAGCTCTGCTTTTCTCTTGGACAGACCTCAATGACATACTTCACATTAAAAAAAAATGACAAGAAAAACAACGAGAGGGTTCTTTTTATGGCAAGGCAATAGCTGTCTCAGCTGAAGACAAGCTTCTGTGCATGACAGTTATTACCATCATATTGGATGAATTGCATTACAAGTTGGAATACTACTTGTAGGAAGTAATGTGGTATTTATGTAAAGGAATAAACATGAAAAAATATATCTACACTCTGTATGACTTAAAATGATGTAAAGGCAGAAAATGCTAACTCACATTTGCTGGTTCATCAAGACAATTATTCTACAGAATTAATTAAGTAGTAAACATTATTATTCTCCGATTTCCAGATTTTTGTTGTGGAAGTGAAGTCACTCACTCACAGCCTGCTAGTGTGTCACGACACTGGCTCTATGAAAATGAATCTGACCCCAAAAAGCACAAATGAAGGATCAGGCCTGAATGAACTAAGGATCCATTCCTGCAGTTTTAGAGAAGAGTCCTCACTAGCTTCTCAATTTTCTTGCTGTACCACTGAAGCACCATGCAGACTCATTCAAGGAAACAGCCTTCAGCAACCCATGTCAAAGGATGCTGAGCAGACTTTTCAGAGGCTTTTAATTCATTTTTAATCTTTGTTCCTAAATGTGGGGCTGATGCAAATAGAACGGCCAGAACAACTTTATTTTAGGAAAAAAGAGTCAGTTTTATGCCAGCATTGCTCTCAGGTAGGGCTGAAATGTTTCATCTTAAACTCCCCCAAAATGTCAGCTTCAGGCAACTCATCTCAAGTTAAAAATATCAGCTTTAGGACTGAACTACAATAAAGCAAATGAAAAGGGCCTGGCAACTGGAAGTGTTGGTAAAGCTTAACTATGGATGACACTGTCAGTTCCCTGTGCAGCACCAGGAACTACACTGTCTGTGTGGTAAATGGTGGGTTTTGTGATCTGGATGTACTTCCTAATGATCTGCACCACTTCCTAAATGTCAGACATGTGATGTGAATTTCTATTCATGTTACCACTTCAGTCTATAATCCTGAATAATCACTATAATCTGTTCTTAGCAACTGTGGTCATGGTAAGGGATGTACATCCACATCCATCAGAAATCATTGCCAGTTCTCACAGAAAACTTCAGGAGAAAAAAAGACTGAAACAAACGAAAACCCTTCATTCAAGATTCTACAATGCCAGTATGACTTGTGCCCTCTTC